>NC_037347.1:26574238-27223881 GCF_002263795.3 Bos taurus
TGAACTTCCTGATGTTCAAGCTGGTTTTAGAAAAGGCAGAGGAACCAGAGATCAAATTGCCAACATCTGCTGGATCATGGAAAAAGCAAGAGAATTCCAGAAAAGCATCTATTTCTGCTTTATTGACTATGCCAAAGCCTTTGACTGTGTGGATCACAATCAACTGTGGAAAATTCTGAAAGAGATGGGAATACCAGACCACCTGATCTGCCTCTTGAGAAATTTGTATGCAGATCAGGAAGCAACAGTTAGAACTGGACATGGAACAACAGACTGGTTCTAAATAGGAAAAGGAGTACGTCAAGGCTGTATATTGTCACCCTGCTTATTTAACTTCTATGGAGAGTACATCATGAGAAACACTGGACTGGAAGAAGCACAAGCTGGAATCAAGATTGCCAGGAGAAATATCAATAACCTCAGATATGCAGATGACACCACCCTTATGGCAGAAAGTGAAGAGGAACTCAAAAGCCTCTTGATGAAAGTCAAAGTGGAGAGTGAAAAAGTTGTCTTAAAGCTCAACATTCAGAAAACTAACATCATGGCATCCTGTCCCACCACTTCATGGGAAATAGATGGGGAAACAGGGGAAACAGTGTCAGACTTTATTTTTCTGGGCTCCAAAATCACTGCAGATGGTGACTGCAGCCATGAAATTAAAAGGTGCTTATTCCTTGGAAGGAAAGTTATGACCAACCTAGATAGCATATTCAAAAGCAGAGACATTACTTTGCCATCAAAGGTCTGTCTAGTCAAGGCTATGGTTTTTTCTGTGGTCATGTATGGATGTGAGAGTTGGACTGTGAAGAAGGCTGAACGCCGAAGAATTGATGCTTTTGAAGTGTGGTGTTGGAGAAGACTCTTGAGAGTCCCTTGGACTGCAAGGAGATCCAACCAGTCCATTCTAAAGGAGATCAGCCCTGGGATTTCTTTGGAAGAAATGATGCTAAAGCTGAAACTCCAGTACTTTGGCCACCTCATGCGAAGAGTTGACTCATTGGAAAAAACTCTGATGGTGGGAGGGATTGGGGGCAAGAGGAGAAGGGGACGACAGAGGATGAGATGGCTGGATGGCATCACTGACTCGATGTATGTGAGTCTGAGTGAACTCTGGTAGTTGGTGCTGGACAGGGAGGCCTGGCGTGCTGCGATTCATGGGGTCATAAAGAGTCGGACACGACTGAGCGACTGATCTGATCTGATCTGATGGTTAAAAAAGAGAATTATAATTCTTTGTCTTAAATGATGGGTAATAAAAGGCAATGCGATACTGCCTTATTATAATTATGATTATTTTAAGCTCAAAAGTCTAAGATGTATAGCCAAATGTAGCTCATCATTTCAGCTGGGTGATGGGTATAAAGGAGTTCATGAAAATCTCTCTTCTTTGACATGTTTGAAATTTTCCATAAGAAAAACTTTATGATTATGGCCTACAATGGCCTAAATAGTTTGAAGAAGTCAATGATGAAAGAAGCTTTGTTCACAGATATAAAAATATTTTGGCAGGAGGAGAGTATATTCATATGTGTGCTTCTTAAAAAAAAAATTTTTTTTTAATGTAATAGTAGAAAGTCTGTCACCAATTGTGATTAAGGGTGAAAGGCATATAGGGGGGCATGGCAGACTATCCCAGTATTCTTTCCTGGATAATCCCTTGGACAGAGGAGCCTGGTAGGCTCCAGTCTATGGTGTTGCAAACAGTGGGGCATGACTGAGTGACTAAGCATGCACACACATATATGCTATTGATGCATACAGTAGGAGGCAAAACTAAACAGAGGGATGTGGAAACTGGGAACATGTGGGAGTGCATATTAGGTCTGAAACAGGAGAGACCAGATTAGGACACAGGGAAAGAAATAAGCAGAGAGAAAGGCAGCGCACAATCATGGACTAGAACAGGGAGAACATGAAGAGTTAATCTCAGAGGGAGGCAAAAGGTTGTAGAGGAGGTTAATAGATTTTGAACTACATAGTTCATAAAGAAATCAACTGTTATAAGATGTAACACTACTTATCTTCCAAATGATCATCATGGCCTTTTGCTAAATTTGTAATTTGTGTTCCAGTTCACTGGTAATCCTTTTCTCATTTTAGTTTCTTCTTTCATCTCCAATATATATTTTTTCTTGTTTATGTATCTTTTTTCCAATGCCATTTTCTAGAGACATTTGACAATTTCTAGATTATGAAAGAGCTAAAATTAAGTTACTGAAATGAAGCCCCTGGTTACAAATGTATATGTTTATATTTATGGAAGGGGTAGGAAAACCCTAATGCGGTAATAAAGTTACAGAAACTAAAACGTTTAGGAAATTGTCTTCAGATACGATGGAGTTAAGCATAGAACCATTTTCTATGAGTGTATTTTTGGTTGGTCATGGGAGAGCTGGCAACCTAAAAATGATAGGATGACATGCCAACTGCCACAGACCTGGTCAGCGGCTTGTTCTTGGGTTTTTCTGGAGTGTTTTCCTACACCAACAGTGAGTTCTCTGCCAACACCAACTTAATGTCCTACAAGTCAATTCAGTTCTGATACTGCTTAGAGCTACCACAGACCTCACGTGTTAAGGCTCAGTCCCAGAAGACTGCCTCCACTCCAGATGCCGGTCACAAGTTCCAGGTTATCATCTGTACGTCTGACCAAATTGAGGGTACCCAAGTGTCCCTCCTCAGGCTTAAGATCTTCCGAGAGCTCAGGGAAATGCTTTATTCAGATTTACTGATTTACTTCCCCCGTGACTCAGCAGTAAAGAATCTGCCTGCAGTGCAGGAGCCACAGGACACGCAACTTTGATCTCGGGTGGGAAAGATCTCTTGGAGAAGGGCAATCCAGTATTCTTGCCTGGAGAATCCCCATGGACAGAGGAACCTGGTGGGCTACAGTCCATGGGGTCGCAAAGAGTCAGACACGACTGAAGTAACAGCACACAGCACAATGAGTTATACGGTAGTTGATAATCAACATGTTATGTTAATGGACTTGTGCTCAGCAGGAAACATTTTCTATCATATATAATGCATGGAGTTTCACTGGCTCTGATGGTGTGAACCTAATTAAATGTTCAAGTTCTAATCATGATATTCCTTTTGTAGAAGAAATTTGTGTCTTAATTTTCAAATACCTTCTCCCTTACCTTTGTTTTTTTTTGCTGTCTTTTTTTTTTCTTAAATCACTCTGTAGTTAATATGGGCTTCCCTGGTGGCTCAGCAGTAAAGAATCCATCTGCAATGCAGGAGATATGGGTTCAGATCCTGGGTGGGAAAGAGCCCCTGGAGAAGGACATGGCAACCCACTTCGGTATTCTTGCCTGGGAAATCTCATGGACAGAGGAGTCCAGGGGTTTACAAAGAGTTGGACATGACTTGGAGAAGGCAATGGCACCCCACTCCAGTACTCTTGCCTGGAAAATCCCATGGATGGAGGAGCCTGGTAGGCTGCAGTCCATGGGGTCGCTAAGAGTCGGACAGGACTGAGCGACTTCACTTTCACTTTTCACTTTCATGCACTGGAGAAGGAAATGGCAACCCACTCCAGTGTTCTTGCCTGGGGAATCCCAGGGACGGGGGAGCCTGGTGGGCTGTCATCTCTGGGGTCGCACAGAGTCGGACACAACTGAAGCGACTTAGCAGCAGCAGCAGGACATGACTTAGTGACTAAACAACAACAGCATAGTTGATATACATCATTCAATAAAGATCTCCAAATAAAGGAAATTCTTTTTCTTCCTTTTTCCCTATTCAGTTAATTAATTAATGTATGTTTAAGTTGAACAATCCTCTCTGAGAAAGGCAAGACTAAATCAGTTAATAGAAACTCTCCATGAAGATGCTTTGTGGTAAAACGTGACAGAAGCCATGTTTAATAATACTTCAGGACAGGTCACTCCTTCTGTTCCTTTATTCCTCTCTCCTTCCACTTCCCTCCCTCTCTCCCCTCTTTTACTCCCTTTCTTCTTCTCTTCCGTTTTTCTTACCTCTTTCACTCTGTCTGACTTTCTCCCTTCCTTCCTGCTTTCCATATTTCTTCCAGTCATTTTTTATTGCTGCGTAATTCCCTCAGGCTTAGTGGTATAAAACAACAAACATTTTACTATGCTCACTATGCTGTAGGTTAGGAATTTAGGTAGGACATAACAGAGATGACCTGTCCCAATTTCACAGTTTCTGGGACCTCAGCAGGAAAGATTCAAATGACTAGATGCTAGAATAATTTGGAGGTTTCTTAACTCCCTTGTTTGGCATCTGTATTGAAATGACTCAATTTGACCACAGCTTGAACACGTACAAGGTGGCCTATTCATGTGATCTGATCTTCCTCAAAGCAGAGAGACTTCAGAATAGTCAGGCTTCTTAGAAGGTGTCTAAGGACTTGCAAAAATGAATATTTCGGCAATCACGATGGGAGATGAATACACTTTTGTGGCCTTGCTGCAGATTCTGCCATGTTCTGCTGGAGGAGGTGATTATAATGTCACCCTGCTTCATAGAGTGTGGATAAAGACCCTGCTTCCATATGAGATATGTGTCAAAGAAATCACAACCATATTTTATAACTGCCATACTTACTTTGAAGGAGACTTGAAACTTCCTTTTAATATATTCTGTTCATTTAATAGGCTGTGAGAATGTATTTTTAAAAAGTTTCAACCAGTATTCCTGCACTAAGGGAAGACCTTAACTCATTTATTTCTGTGAAGTAAAAAATATCATTTGAGTGAAAGGTTAATAAGTAAACCTATTGATCGGAGAAGCATGGTATGTTTTAATTGTATTCCTTTTAAGTACCCTGGAACATTAACAGTAAAATAGGGTAGCATTAAAAACAGGGTGTCGTTAAGATAGGGAAACACTGCTCTGAGCCTATGATATCTACATCCTACTTCTCTGAATTTGCCTTGTCAGTGGGCCTCATTTCCCACAGTCTGGGTTGAGAGGTCCCACTTCCTTCAAAGAAACTTCATGCATGAAAATGGAGCTCATGTATTGAGCCACTGTTCCTTTCACTTTACCTTCACTGGTAATCTAGAGGTGACCTGTAAGTTCAAGAAGTATATTTCATAACTGAAAAACCACAACAAAATATATGAATTGAATCATAGAGAAAATTGCTAGAGAACTTTCTGTTCCTTGTTTCAACTGGGAATGGCATACCTGGCATGTTTCAGAGGCTAGCCACATATCACTAAACAGAGACATAACGCCAAAACTCCCAACATCATTTAGACACTGTAGATTTCTCACTTCAGTGGTTTTGATGTTGATGGAGAGCGACTTCCCTTGAAAGTGCAATGATCTGCATGCTTCTTGATCAGCGTCGTGGTGAAGACTAATGTTATTTCACATGAAACTGGCAAGACTTAGTTTCTTTATTTCTTTGTGGAATAACTTCACACACAGGGACTTTCAAAAATTTAATATGGATTTTGTTAATGAATGGCCATTGCTTATGGGTACACAGTCTGTCTGATTGAGGATCAAGGTGTATATAAATATATCCACAAGGGGAAAGTTTTTCTGTAGCATTTCAAACAACTGTACTAGGTACTTTGGTGACATGTCTGTCACTTCAAACATATTAGTATTGAAATTGTAGCACTTCACAATTGAAGTGTATTACACACTTGAGATACAGTAAACTACTGTATTTGAATTGAATCATGCAATCATAGATATTAGAGCCAGAAAAGACCTATTAGGTTATCATGTCCATCCAATGCCATTTGGCATTGTTTACAAGACATTGTTGCATCTAGAGTTAAACGCCTCAAACAGTGGGATTTCTACCACTGTACGAGAACATTTTCTTTTATTGTCTAAAGGACTTTCTCATTGAAATAGTTTTTTTCCCCCTTAAATTCAGCTGAAATTTATTTTTGCTCAATTTCACTCCAGTGTTTTCATACCTCAGTTCCCATCTTGTAACCTTACCTCTATTTTATCTCGTCTTATAGTGGCACTTCTTTAAAGACTGATCCATTTAAAGACCATACTTCAAACTTCAAAAATGTAATTCACTTTCTGCCCAAATTATGTGACAATTTAGGTTGGCTTACCCCCAGAAGTGGACACTGAGACAAGGATACAAGTGTAAATAGTTTATTTGAAGATAACCCTAGCATATGTCTGGAGGTGACTGAGCGAGAGAGATAAGAAAGAGAAAAAACTCAATAAAGGATGTATAATCAAACCAGTGCCTTTACGAGTAACTGGATCTTAATCTTACTGCAGATGCTGATGATTTGTATAGAATATGTGGCTCAGAGTTATTCCTCTGGGAGTCAAGAAAGCTGGGGTGCTTATGTACCAACTCTTGTCAGCCATTAGTTGCAGGCTCCTCATAAGGGATATTAGCTTCCTGGCACTTCTGGCCTGCCCTGCACATGACAGAATGGACTGTAGCCCACAGAGAAGGCTGTCAGACCACAGAAACTCTGAGTTTTTATGCATCAGAATGGTAAGAAGACTGTATGGTATCTGACCCAGTGAATCTACCAAGTGGTGACTTCCAGCCATCGTTGGAACTCCACACACACATTTATTTTGTGTGCACAAAGTTTATAATTTATTTTTAAGTAATCATTTTCCTCCAGTTCAAAGTTATTTTGTTAAAAAAACTGGAAGCACTTCAAAAGTTTTCATTTTCTATAGAAGAGGAACATTTGATTCAGAAGGACATATGATATTTTCAGCTGTGCTTGATTACAAGTACAACATTCTAGCAGTATTATATTTAACTAAAAGGATAAAACAATACATTTTTAAACAGTAAAAATTAACTTTTGTAGAAAAAGTATGTTAGTGATTAAACATGTATATTGACATGCATTTATTACTAAATATATTCTACAAGTTCATTAAACATTATATTTTGATATTTTATTCCTAAAGCCAATCACTTGCTAAATGACCAGATTCTATTTTGTTAAATTAGTTTCAGAAGTCTTATATTTCATGTGATGAATATGCTGACTGTTATATTTGTACAATAACATGGTTCTCAAAACACTGAGTCTAACCAACACAATCTGTTCTCTTTAATTCTAGTACCTTGAAACATTGTTCAAAGTTTACAGTTTCTATTTTGCTTGACAACATTGATCCCATGAGGATAACCTCTTCATTTTCAGATCCTTTATCTTGGTGTTGTGTTTTTGTTTGTTTGTTTGTTTGTTTTTTTAATCAGCAGGAATACCTTTCCTACAAAGTTCTTAAAAATCAAAAAGCAATTTAGTTTAAAAACATACTGCTAATTTCTATAATAGCAAATATTATGTAGACACATTTTGTTTGTTTCTATTCCCATGAGCTTGCATTTGGCTATAAACCATAAGTAGTCTTCTGGAAGCAACTAATGAGGGAAGGGGGGTAGGAGAAGAGAACAGGAAAGATGAGCAAGGGGATAACCTAGGAAGTAGAGGCAACAGGAACTCACTTTACTGCCTTGGTGTAACTTTTCTCTGTCTTAACCTTCAAACCACACCCTATGCTTAAAATATTCCTTACATTTAATTTGCTAAAATTTAAATTGGCTATTATCCAATAAAGCACTTTAGAATTTCATTTCTCCAAGATAATCCTATTCCAAAGGAAAAGGAAGAATTAATTTCCAATTGATCTTTGTCTAAATAGTCTGTTCTCTCTTCTTTGCAAATCATCTACTAAATGCATTCACATTTTGGTTTATAATAATTGTTTTCATTATTTTTACTTATTTAGTTTACTCTTTCTGTTTGCTATTTGGCACATAGATTATTATAGTAGTCTTCCATTTGCTTTCATTATTACCTTACCCAATTCATTGTGCAAATCTAAGCTTAATTAATCTTCACAAAAGCCATTATTTTAGGGCTACTAGTACTCTCAGAAGCCCTAAAACTCACACTTGATAGCTCCTAACTCATGGTGTTTCTCCTGAAACTTAATTTCCTTTCCAATGTTTTCAGTCTCAGGAGATAGAACTCAAATATAACTGCTCAAGTCAGAAACCTGAGTCTTTTTTAAACATCTCCTTAAAACTAATCCATCTCTAAGTCCTCTTGGCTTTGTCTCCTAAGTGTCTCTTAAATCTATTCATTTCTCTCAAATTTACTGCAGGTATGCTAATACTATGTTAAGCTAGTTGAGGTGATGGAATTCCAGTTGAGCTATTCCAAATCCTGAAAGATGATGCTGTGAAAGTGCTGCACTCAATATGCCAGCAAATTTGGAAAACTCAGCAGTGGCCACAGGACTGGAAAAGGTCAGTTTTCATTCCAATCCCAAAGAAAGGCAATGCCAAGGAATGTTCAAACTACCACACAATTTCACTCATCTCACATGCTAGCAAAATAATGTTCAAAATTCTCCAAGCCAGGCTTCAACAGTACGTGAACTGTGAACTTCCAGATATTCAGTTGGATTTAGAAAAGGCAGAGGAACAAGAGATCAAATTGCCAATATCTGCTGGATCATCAAAAAAGTAAGAGAGTTTCAGAAAAACATCTATTTCTGCTTTATTGACAATGCCAAAGTCTTTGACTGTGTGGACAACTAACTGTGGGAAATTCTTCAAGAGATGGGTGTACCAGACCACCTGACCTGCCTCCTGAGAAATCTGTATGCAGGTCAAGAAGCAACAGTTAGAACTGGACATGGAATTAAGACTGGTTCCAAATTGGGAAAGGAGTATGTCAAGGCTGTATATTGTCACCTGGCTTATTTAACTTCTATGCAGAGTACATCATGAGAAACACTGGGCTAGATGAAGCACAAGCTGGAATCAAGATTTCCAGGAGAAATATCAATAACCTCCAATATGCAGATGACCCGATACTTATGGCAGAAAACGAAGAAGAACTAAAGAGCCTCTCGATGAAAGTGAAAAAGGAAAGTGAAAAAGTTGGCTTAAAACTCAACTTTAAGAAAACTAAGATCATGGTGTCTCGTCCCATCAGTTCATGGCAAATAGATGGGGAAACAATGGAAACAGTGACAGACTTTATTTTGGGGGGCTCCAAAATCACTGCAAATGGTGACTGCCACCATGAAATTAAAAGACGCTTGCTCCTTGGAAGAAAACTTATGACCAACCTAGACAGCATATTAAAAAGCAGAGTCATTACTTTGCCAACCAAGGTCTGTCTTCTGCTGCTGCTGCTGCTGCTGCTAAGTCGCATCAGTTGTGTCCAACTCTGTGCGACCCCATAGATGGCAGCCCACCAGGCTCCCCCATCCCTGGGATTCTCCAGGCAAGAACACTGGAGTGGGTTGCCATTTCCTCCTCCAATGCATGCAAGTGAAAAGTCAAAGTGAAGTCTCTCAGTCGTGTCCAACTCCTAGCGACCCCGTGGACTGCAGCCTACCAGGCTCCTCTGTCCATGGGATTTTCCAGGCAAGAGTACTGGAGTGTGGTGCCATTGCCTTTTCCCGTAGTCATGTATAGATGTGAGAGTTGGACTATAAAGAAAGCTGAGTGCTGAAGAACTGATGCTTTTGAACTGTAGTGTTGTAAAAGACTCTTGAGAGTCCCTTGGACAGCAAGGAGATCCAACCAGTCCATTCTAAAGGAAATCAATCCTGAATATTCATTGGAAGGACTGACACTGAAGCTAAAACTCCAATACTTTGGCCATTTGATGCAAAGAACTGACTAATTTGAAAAGACCCTGATGCTGGGAAAGATTGAAGGCAGGAGGAGAAGAGGATGACAGAGGATAAGATGGCTGGATGGCATCACTGACTCAATGGACATGAGTTTGAGTATCCAGTCCACCTCCAGGATTTGGTGGTGGATAAAGAGGCCTGGCATGCTGCAATCCATGGGGTCACAAAGAGTCGGACAGGACTGAGTGACTCACCTGAACTGAATGTTAATTCATGGGCTTCCTAGGTGGCACAATGGTAAAGAATCTCTCTGCCAGTGCAGAAGACACAAGTGATGTGGGTTCCATCTCTGGATCTGGAAGATCTCTAGGAGAAGGAAATGGCAACTCACTCCAGTATTCTTTCCTGGAAAATTACATGGACAGAGGAGCTTGGTAAGCTATAGTCCATGAGGTCATAAAGAATCAGACATGACTGAGTGACTGAAAACACACACATATTAATAAATAAAGTACCACAATCATTCTTATTTGAGATACTGCAAAGTCAGGTAACTGGTCTACCTCACCTGTTTTTGACTTTCATCTCTTAAATCTGCTCTTTCCATATATCTAGAAGAAACTTTTCAAAAGTACAGATCTAATCAGATGGTTATCTTTTCCCTCCCCTCTAGTACTCTCTCTTCTTTCTTAAAGTTTTTCAGTGTTTTCTACAACTCTTGGGATAAACACCAAATTCCTGAATTTGACCTACAAGGCACTAGCTGTAAGGACTGTATTTTTTCCCCTCAAAAATTATATTGAATCGTGTTTCTCTTAATCTGTCTTCTCTAGCCCAGTTGGTCTGCTTACAGGCCAGCCATTATGAACCCACTTAATCTCATTTACTTAGAGAAATATTGGTCATTTTTCACATATCATCTCAAATGTTAATTTTTTAGGTTGCTTTCTACCTTTGAATTTTTATTATTTGCTCTTACATACCCTTCCTTAGTCATAGCAAACACCCTCTTCCAACAACACAAGAGAAGACTACACATGGACATCACCAGACGGTCAACACTGAAATCAGATTGATTATATTCTTTGCAGCCAAAGACAGAGAAGCTCTATACAGTCAGCAAAAACAAGACTGGGAGCTGACTGTGGCTCAGATCATGAACTCCTTATTACCAAATTCAGACTTAAATTGAAGAAAGCAGGGACAACCACTAGACCATTCAGGTATGACCTAAATCAAATCACGTATGATTATACAGTAGAAGTGAGAAATAGACTTAAGGGACTAGATCTGATAGATAGAGTGCCTGATGAACTATGGACAAGGTTCGTGACATTGTACAGGAGACACGGATCAAGACCATTCCCATAGAAAAGAAATGCAAAAAAGCAAAATGGCTGTCTGGGGAGGCCTTACAAATAGCTGTGAAAAGAAGAGAAGCGAAAAGCAAAAAAGAAAAGGAAAGATATAAACATCTGAATGCAGAGTTCCAAAGAATAGCAAGAAGAGATAAGAAAGCCTTCTTCAGTGATCAATGCAAAGAAATAGAGGAGAACAACAGAACGGGAAAGACTAGGGATCTCTTCAAGAAAATTAGAGATACCAAGGGAACATTTCATGCAAAGGCTCAATAAAGGACAGAAATGGTATGGACCTAACAGAAGCAGAAGATATTAAGAAGAGATGGCAAGAATACACAGAAGAACTGTACAAAAAAGATCTTCACAACCCAGATAATCACGATGGTGTGATCACTGACCTAGAGCCAGACATCCTGGAATGTGAAGTCAAGTGGGCCTTAGAAAGCATCACTATGAACAAAAGTAGTGGAGGTGATGGAATTCCAGTTGAGCTATTCCAAATGCGGAAAGATGATGCTTTGAAAGTGCTGCACTCAATATGCCAGCAAATTTGGAAAACTCAGCAGTGGCCACAGGACTGGAAAAGGTCAGTTTTCATTCCAATCCCAAAGAAAGGCAATGCCAAAGAATGCTCAAACTACTGCACAATTGCACTCATCTCACATGCTAGTATGATATTTGACAAAACTAATACAATTATGTAAAGTTTAAAAATAAAATAAAATTAGAAAAAAATAAAATAAAATAAAATAAAAAATATATATATATAAAAAAAAAAAAACAAAGAGCGAGATTTCAACTTAAAAAAAAAAAAATAATAAAGTAATGGTCAAAACTCTCCAAGCCAGGCTTCAACAATACATGAACCGTGAACTTCCAGATGTTCAAGCTGTTTTTAGCAAAGGCAGAGGAACCAGAGATCAAATTGCCAACATCCAATGGATCATGGAAAAAGCAAGAGAGTTCCAGAAAAACATCTATTTCTGCTTTTTGACTATGCCAAAGCCTTTGACTGTGTGGATCACAACTAACTGTGGGAAATTCTGAAAGAGATGGGAATACCAGACCACCTGACCTGCCTCTTGAGAAACCTATATTCAGGTCAGGAAGCAACAGTTAGAACTGGACATGGAACAACAGACTGGTTCCAAACAGGAAAAGGAGTCTGTCAAGGGTGTATATTGTCACCCTGCTTATTTAACTTCTATGCAGAGTACATCATGAGAAACACTGGGCTGGATGAAGCACAATCTGGAATCAAGATTCCCGGGAGAAATACCAATAACCTCACATATGCAGATGACACCACCCTTATGGGAGAAAGTGAAGAGGAACTAAAAAGTCTCTTGATGAAGGTGAAAGAGGAGAGTGAAAATTTTGGCTTAAAACAGCATTCAGAAAACTAAGATCATGGCATCTGATCCCATCAGTTCATGGGAAACAGATGGGGAAACAGTGGAAACAGTGGCTGACTTTATTTTTTTAGGCTCCAAAATCACTGCAGATGGTGACTGCAGCCATGAAATTAAAAGACGCTTACTCCTTGGAAGGAAAGTTATGACCAACCTAGATAGCATATTCAAAAGCAGAACCATTACTTTGCCAACAAAGGTCCGTCTAGTCAAGGCTATGGTTTTTCCAGTAGTCATGTATGGATGTTAGATTTGCACCAAAGAATTGATGCTTTTGAACTGTGGTGTTGGATGAGACTCTTGAGAGTCCCTTGGACTGTAAGGAGATCCAACCAGTCCATTCTAAAGGAGATCACTCCTGGGTGTTCTTTGGAAGGAATGATGCTAAAGCTGAAACTCCAGTACTTTGGCCACATCATGCGAAGAGTTGACTCATTGGAAAAGACTCTGATGCTGGGAGGGATTAGGGGCAGGAGAAAAAGGGGATGACAGAGGATGAGATAGCTCGATGGCATCACCGAATCGATGGACGTGAGTTTGAGTGCACTCCGGGAGTTGGTGATGGACAGGGAGGCCTGGCGTGCTGAAATTCATGGGGTCGCAGAGTCGGACATGACTGAGCAACTGAACTGAACTGAACTGAACTGAACCTTTCCATTTTTGTCATAATTACAACTTCATATTTATTATTATTATTTTTTATTTTTAATTTTATTTTATTTTTAAACTTTACATAATTGTATTAGTTTTGCAATATCAAAATGAATCCATCACAGGTATACATGTGCTCCCCATCCTGAACCCTCCTTCCTCCTCCCTCCCCATACCATCCCTCTGGGTCGTCCCAGTGCACTAGCCCCAAGCATCCAGTATCGTGCATTGAACCTGGACTGGCATCTCGTTTCATACATGATATTTTACATGTTTCCATGCCATTCTCCCAATCTTCCCACCCTCTCCCTCTCCCACAGAGTCCATAAGACTGTTCCATACATCAGCGTCACTTTTGCTGTCTTGTACACAGGGTTATTGTTATCATCTTTCTAAATTCCATATATATGCGTTAGTATACTGTATTGGTGTTTTTCCTTCTGGCTTACTTCACTCTGTATAATAGGCTCCAGTTTCATCCACCTCATTAGAACTGATTCAAATGTATTCTTTTTAATGGCTGAGTAATACTCCATTGTGTATATGTACCACAGCTTTCTTATCCATTCATCTGCTGATGGACATCTAGGTTGCTTCCATGTCCTGGCTATTATAAACAGTGCTGTGATGAACATTGGGGTACACGTGTCTCTTTCCCTTCCGGTTTCCTCAGTGTATTTATGTGATTATTTTATCTTTCACTCGATTGCAGGCTATATGAAGGAAGGAATTATGTTTGCTACTGTGGTAGATACTTGAATATTTCTGAATAAATGAAGAGTAGTAGGTTTCTGTAGTTCTTGCTATTTAGTCACTAAGTCATGCCAACTCTTTGCAATCCCATGGACTGTAGCCACCAGGCTCCTCTGTCCATGGAATTTTCCAGACAAGAATACTGGATTGGGTTGCCATTTTTTCACCAGGGGATCTTCCCAACCCAAGGACTAAATCAAAGTCTCCTGCCTGGCAGGCAGATTCTTTATCACTGAGCCACTTGGGAAGCCCCAAATCTTTGTTGTAGTCAAAGATAAATTCTAATCACATTTGTGAACATTTTAAGGTCACCCACAGTTTACTATGCTTATCTTGCTAATCTTTCACTTCAGGAAATATAAAGTATTGTTTGATAGAGGTCACCAGAAGACTTCTTGTTCACCACTGGGTTTGAAAACGTGATGCAAAGAACTGACTCCTTGGAAAAGTCCCGAATCCTGGGAAAGTTGAAGGCAGGAGGAGAAGGGGGTGACAGAGTATGAGATGGTTGGATGGCATCGCCGACTCAATGGGCATGAGTTTGAGTACGCTGCAGGAGTTGGTGATGGACAGGGAAGCCTGGCGTTCTGCAGTCCATAGGGTCGCAACATGTCAGACATGACTGAGCAACTGAACTGAACTGAGGCTGAAGAGAATGCATGAATATACTATACAAAAAGACAAGGGTGGAAAAGCTAAAGTTTTGAAGTTGTCAGAGTTCTTCAACTGTTCTGTGTTCTTCAGAAGTTTACAAATTAATTTTTAAGAAAGAATAACCTCTCAGAACTTAACAACATTATGAATAAAGTAAAACTATATACATGCAAGTTCCCTAAATGATTTTAAAATTATGATGTTCTAATCAGTCTCAGTAGAATTTAGAAAAGAAGTTATAACATGCTCACTGCTGCTGCTGCTAAGTCACTTCAGTCGTGTCTGACTCTGTGCGATCCCACAGATGGCAGCCCACCAGGCTCCCCAGTCCCTGGGATTCTCCAGGCAAGAACACTGGAGTGGGTTGCCATTTCCTTCTCCAATGCATGAAAGTGAAAAGTCAAAGTGAAGTCTCCCAGTCGTGTCCGACTCTTAGCGACCCCATGGACTGCACCCTACCAGGCTCCTCCATTCATGGGATTTTCCAGGCAAGAGTACTGGAGTGGGTCGCCAGTGCCTTCTCTGAACATGCTCACTATTAAAGTATAATTTTCAGTTGGTAATATCAAGCCAATATTTCTGCAGCAAATTAAAGTACTTATGAATTCTAGCTCCTACACATGGTTAGACTGGTGATATTGAAATTGTTTTCATCCTAAGTAATGGGTTGTTGGGGAGATATTCTTGTTGTTCTACATGGCAGCATGCAATACAATTTGAGCAAAGACATCTGATGCTGAGAAAACAGCACGCTGTGTGGGTTGAAACTTCTCTGAGTGTTTAGGGCATTTTGTATTGGGAAGTTAGAGCTGAAAACTTTTCATGCAGGGTAAACATTAGGAGTAAAGATGTCTTACCCTATTGGGTAAGATAAAACTTTAGACAGGTAGATTCATAAGCATTCTTGCTAACATCATAAGAAAGGAGTGGAATGTACTCACTTAAGAGATCAAGTGATAGATTTATATTTTTATAATCACAACTCTACCATAACTCAATTGGTCCTACTCTCTTGTGTTCAGTTTGCTGATGTACCTTCCATTGTTCTTACTGGGTTTAAGCCCTGGAATTTATTTTTACCCTCACCTATTATCTGGTCCTCTTTGGATGGCTCTATCTCCAAAATCAGAAATAATGAAGGGATCACATTCCTCAAAGTCAAGCAGTTGTTTCCTTAGGAGTATTCTCTGTCCTCAAGCAAAGTTGTGAGTCATAATGAGTTTTTTAAAAATATGGAATTCTTTATAAAAACCAAGTATGCTCAATTCAATCAAATAAGGAACAAGTTGGAAGTGCTAAGCCATTTGTACGAATGTAGCTTACAGCTCTATATCTAATACTGAAGCAATGGGCAAAGAGACACTTCTTTCTCCTTACTCTTAAGCTCACATGCTCAAAACAGCTATTTTTCTATATTTTAGTAATAAGATTGTGGGGCATTATCAAAAGGAACCAAGTGTGGAGGATTAGACCTTAAGAGAGTACTTGGAATATTGTGCCAATTGGTACACAGGAACAATGTGGTAAGTGGCGGGAGGGGTGGAATGGGGAATGATACAACTTACTAGGGTCCTGAAGTCTAAACCATGGACAGTGAAAATCCTATGTGAATTGTTTTAGCCAGTTTATGCTAGAGACACTGCTCACTTTTCCCCCATTGGTCTTTGGCAGACTAGAGGCAGATGGACCTGAATTGGGCTAATCAGCATGATCAAGGGTGAGAAGAAGGGGTGTTTTTGGTACTACAAGCTCTACCTGAGACAAAATTTACTCTTGTTTTCTCTTAATGTTACAAACCTTCCTGGGAGAGAAGAACAAAAAGATGAGGCCGCAGTAGATAATTTTAGGTAGGTTAAATTCACAAGATGACTATCTGCATTGCATAGTAGTTTTAGAGATTTTAATTGAATTTCTTTTATTTTTAAAATTTTTAATTTATTTTTTATTTTAGGCTACTCTGGGTCTTTTAAAAAATATTTATTTATTGGCTGCATCAGGGTCTTAGTTGTGGCACACAGGATCTTCACTGCAGCATATGAGGTCTTATATTGTGGGGCACAGGCTCCTTGCTATGGTACATGGGCTTTCATAGTTGTGGCTCACAGGCTAGTTGCATTTTGGAATGCAGGGGGGGGGGTCTTAGTTCCCCTACCAGGGATTGAACCCTTGTTCCCTGCTTTGGAAGGTGGATTCTCATCCACTGGAGCACCGGGGAAGTCCTTCTTGAATTTCTTTTGGTTTAAATTTTAATGTATATTTCGTATATAATGGAGACAATGGGTGCTTTGACATTAGGGCTAAAGATAATATTTTCAAAGAGAAGTAGATGGAAGTACTATCTTTCATGAAAGTACTTCAAATGGTAGTAGATGTAAACTTCTACAAGGCAGGGATCCCCAACCCGTAGGCCACCCACTGCCTCCTGTCTGTGGAAAAACTGTCTTCCATAAAACTGATGTGCCGTGCTGTGTTTAGTCACTCAGTTGTGTCTGACTCTTTGCGATGCCATGGACTGTAGCCTGCCAGGCCGCTCTCCTTGGGCTTCTCCAGGCAAGAATACTGGAGTAGGTTGCCATGACCTCCTCCAGGGGATCTTCCCAAAGCAGGGATCCAACCCAGGTCTCCCACATTGCAGGCAGATTCTTTACCATCGGTGCCACCAGGGAAACCCAAGAATATTAGAGCGGGTAGTCTATCCCTTTTCCAGGGGGTCTTCTTGACCCAGAAATCAAAGTAGGGTCTTCTGCATTGCAGGAGGATTCTTCACCAGCTGAGCTGCCTGGGAAGCCCACACCACTGATTCCTGGTATCAAAAAGGTTGGGGACCACTGCTGCAAAGGATCCAACAGAAATAAGATGAGCCTGACAGGTTTAAGGAACTATTCTTTAGCTTGAGTGAAGAAACTAGACAATAGGTTACAAAACATTCTAAAACAGTAGAAATAAGGCACATACAATGTTCCCGCCTAGAAAAACATAGACCTTCTGTAGTGTGTGTGTTGTACCTCACACAGCAAAACTCCAGAAAATGATGCTCTTTCTGAGGAAATTGCACTATACTTTATGTAGATTTTTTCATTTATATCAAATTTCTTATTCAACAACTACTTTATCATGTGCCTACTATGTATGTGGCCTTGTGCAATGTTTGAGGAATTATTCAAAGAATAGTGAAGAGAAGGTTCTGACAGTTTAGTGGGCAAGTGGCCCAGGAAATAAATGAACACATTGCAACTTGATAAGTGCTATATGATGGGCCTTGAATAAAGTTTGAAGGAAGTGCAAAGAAAAGGACTTCATGTGGCCTTGAAGGAAAGACTTTACCCAGGAAATGACTGAAACTGGATCCTGAGTGGTAGTTTACTAAATAAAGAAGAGATGGGACTATGCAGTGAGGGCCGACCTGATAATAAAGTCTATACTTCACATGTGCGATTTTATAGAATATTGAATTTAGCATTTGAAGGTGGTGTTATTTAGTATTAAATGGGGAATTCTCTGTAAGCAATTCTCATAGAGAATTTATAAGAGGGGGTAAAGTTAAGGGGGAGGGAGTGCAGAGAAGAGCAGAAAGGATTGATCCCCATAAGCCATGCGTTTGTGGAACTCTTTAATGCAGAGGGTTTCCTTACAAAATCTTATTTCATCCTCACCCTAGCCTTATGAACTAAGAAAGGCAGGTGCAGGGTATTATTTCCCCCATTTCATGGTTGAGAAAACTGAGACATGAAGAGATTAGGTAACTTGCCTAAGGTCAAACAATTGCTTCTCGTCTCAATCAACTGAGACTAGGGCACAAATCTCTCAACCCCTCAGTGGAGCTCAGCTCCGCTAGACCCCACTGCCTCCAGGCAAATACACACACTTGGCTTTCCTTTTGTTTCAATACAGATTTTCTGGAAAATCTCAAGGAAAGGTTATGTATTTGCTTTTCCCTAAGAAAGACGTGTGTGTACAACACACACACACACACACACACACACACACACACACACAAGATTTTGCATGTATTTTCAGGGAAGTCATAGAACCTATCCATACTTCATAAAAGGCTATCCTGGACAGCTAACCCATACATCCTATAATTGTGAATGAGGATTTCAAGGAGCAAAACATCTCAACTTCCATAAGTGGATTCTATGACTGTGCAAAATCATTTCAGTGTCAACCCAGGCTCCTAGCTTGGTGGGAATCTCAGTGAGATAGTTCAGTTGCTGCAGCTAGAGTCCTTCTTCACTGACTATACAGAGGTTCATCATCAAGATCTCAGACCTGTGCAGTACTCTTCAATGGGTAGTCTGATTTTCAAACATAAGGAATCTAGATACTATAGATTTGGAGGACTCTGTTAGAAATAATATCTAAAAAATAATATCTAGTAAAAAAAGAATATTTTGTTATAAAAATTTTAATTTATGTATTATTGCACTGGGTAAATAAACCTAAGATTCACTCTGATTCACACTCACATTATATTTCTAGACTAAAGTTAAAAGCATAATCAGTTTTTAGATTCTAATTTATTAGGAATCCTTTCTACTTTTAAAATTTGCTTAAAAGAAAAAAAAGTACTCCACAGAGTTTAACCAAGTGAATTTTAGGGAGGCTTTCAGTATTTTAAAGGTACAAAAGTGAAGTTA
Organism: Bos taurus; assembly: GCF_002263795.3. Taxonomy (NCBI): domain Eukaryota; kingdom Metazoa; phylum Chordata; class Mammalia; order Artiodactyla; family Bovidae; genus Bos; species Bos taurus. The sequence goes on from NC_037347.1 coordinate 26,593,304, forward strand.
AGCAGCCAATTTCGTTCCCTTGATCTTTAACTGTTTTACCAGTGCTAGCACAAGGGACTCCAAACAGCTGTGACTACTACCCACAAGTGTTCAAAACTTAGTTTTGACTTGTGAAAACAAAAACACCATCAACATCATTTGGGAGAAAGCACGACCTTCTTTCAGGAGAGGAAGCTTTCTTCAGCAAAGAAAACTCAGCTGAATCCTGAGGTCCCTGAGGTTCGCGTGCGGGCCATGTCTGTGAGATTCACATTCAGAGGAAACTGGAATCCCAGTATTTGCCCTTCCGCATGCCACTAAGAATTTCTCATCCACCCCCCCACCCCCATTTCCAGTCTCACTTTAACACAGAGTTCTTCCTGAATTTTCTGTTCATGTAATACCAGAAATATTACTTAACATGTGAAAGGAAAAAAATAATCTACATGTTTTAATTTAATGTATTATTTTCACTGATAGACTGTGAACCTTTGAACTTCTTATTATGTCATCATATTGAACTTCTGAACTTTTCCTGAGAGCCTATAAACCTGAAAGTGAAAGCTGCGTGAAATTGTTTTCCGAGGCCTCCCTGGGTGTCTGTAAGGTGGTAGTGTGCTCTCGATTAAAGAGCAACAGAGCAAGGCATGAAAATGTCCTATAAAAAGCACAGTTCTAAGTGTTTTCTGGGCCTTTTGGTCAGATATGTATCTTTTCTTTAGCCTCATTTTTTTTATCTCTAAAATTTAAGATATAATCTATCCTTTTCTAATTCGGCAGAACACATTTGGGAATTATACAAATTGATTCAAAGTGAAATCCATAAAGGGCTTTGCACTCCTCAGAGATCTCCATGTAAATGCAATTATCTCATGGTTTGCTACAGGCACCCACCATGTGTCCAGTGTCACCAGGCTGATTGCATGCTATGGGAGCTGTATGGCATTTATAATGGCCTGTTGAAGTGAGTGTGCATTTGACATCTTTCAAATTCTTGCTTAAGTCCTGGCTCACAGAAACTCAGAGGGTCATGAACAGTTTTATTCACACTTCTTTATATTTCCAGCTTCACAGTAAAGTGCTCCTCGCCCTGAGGTTGACCTTTAACTTCAAAGCTAAAATCATTATGTAACTCAAAACAGCTAAACTGATATTGCAATGAATAGAAATAAAAGTCTTTAATTACCCTGGGAAGATTTAGAAGCAACCTTATTGAAGGAATACAGACACACACACACACACACACACACACACCCATACACATGTGTGGGTGTGTATTTGATTACATATATATATATATATATATATATATTTAATGAATATGAAATGAGTTACATATATACCAGTGCTATACAGAAGATGGATTGTGGGGAAGCAAGAGTCTACTGTGGAGGCCAGTTTACTAGCCTGCTTTCTATATTGTAATTTAATAATTATCATATGATGTTCTAAATAAAGGGATGGTAAAACAGGTCTATCAGTATGATTAGGCACACATGAGCAGATGTTAATACACTTCTTTGCACTTCTAAGGTACTTATGAGAGATCTAGACTAAATGATTTTGGTGGATTTCTTGAATTGAACATAATATTGAACACTCATCTAGGCACAGAATAATTAATTGGTTTTCCAGAAGATTTGGCCCAGTCATACCAAATCAGATAAATATTGAACTGGAAAGGGCAAAAATAATATTTTGCTTAGAATTTACTAGTGACCATGTAAGTGCTTCATGATTGAAGAGTCTGAAGATTCACTTTAAATTCAACCACTATCTTCAATAAACAACAAATGTTTTTGTTGATGTTATTTGTTATTGAGTGTTGACTATTTATTAGTGTGATTCTAAGACTAGAGGTATAGCCGACAAGACCTACCATCACAGGTATTACATTCTTTTTTATTCATGCTGATCTGGGAATTAATGCATGGCAAAATACACTTAAAGCAGTAACTGCTAGCGACATATCATTACATGTACTGAAATTTCACTATTATTGATAATTTTATATCATAAAACTGAATTGACCAGGTTATTTATTTATCATGGTATATCATAAAAATGTAAGAACAAGAATATAACTCTTCCTACTCAACTCCAGTAAGAGAACCTCATAACTTCTTATGTGTTCATTAAGAAATAGATCAGGATACTCAAGAGAAGTAGTAAGAGTAATTTAAAACTATAGTGTGGTGGTTTTTATTGAACAGCTCTTATCCAACTCCAAATCAATGAATGATATTTCTCAGTGACTGTTTTCCCTTCTTCTTGAGAAAATATACCAATACTCATGTTACTATCATGAAATTTCACAAATGAATGGAAAATGAAATAAAGGATGTTATCTAGTGCTACTCTTCTCTGAGTTTAACAACTTTCAAATTCAAATGACCCACTTACTTTCATGACTGATTTGAATTTCAAGACAACCAGGCCAATTAAGAGGACAGTATTACCATGGACATAGACAAGTAACGCTGCCTTCAAATCTCACATTAACCTTCCACAATGCAGCTTGTCCTACTGTCTAGAAATGATCTCATTACAATTGTTTCAAAGGGTTAAATGGCATGGGTAATTACATATTTTTTCTAGGAAGAGAAAAAGATAAATTGCAAAATATTGTATCATTTTACATATCAGAAAGAATGACAAGATCTTGGTTGCTGCTGCTGCTGCTAAGTCGCTTCAGTCGTGTCTGACTCTGTGCGGCCCCATAGACGGCAGCCCACCAGGCTCCCCCATCCCTGGGACTCTCCAGGCAAGAACACTGGAGTGGGTTGCCATTTCCTTCTCCAATGCATGAAAGTGAAAAGTGAAAGTGAAGTCGCTCAGTTGTGTCTGACTCTTAGCGACCCCATGGACTATAGCCCACCAGGTTCCTCCATCCATGGGATTTTCCAGGCAAGAGTACTGGAGTGGGGTTCCATCGCCTTCTCCGAAGATCTTGGTTAGGACTCACAAATTCAAAGGTCTACAAAGGTTAGGCAAGTTGTATCAGTGAGAGGAGTGTGTGTGTGTGTGTGTTCAGTTGCTTCATTCACATCCAACTATTTGCAACTCCATAGACCTTAGCTCATCAGGCTCTTCTGCCCATGGGATTTTCCTGGCAAGAATACTGGAGTGGGTTGCCATGTCCTTCTCCATGGGATCTTTCTGACCTAGGGATTGAAAACAGTGTCTCCTGAGTCTCCTGCATTGCAGGCAGATTCCTTACTTGCTTAACCATTGGGGAAACCCCATGAGAGGAGCAGGACAGAAGTAATGAGATAAAGTGAGTGTTACTCAACTTGAATGCCCAGGGTACTAGAGAGAAGGGTAGATGTGGTGAGCATACATCCCATCTGAGACACTTCATTTCAAGCAGCTTCACATGACTATTGCCGTGTGGGATATCTGGTCTAGGGATGAAAAGTTTTGGAGTTTTAAAAAGTACTTGGAATTTCTGGCTTTTGTGTAAAGTATCCTGGATTTAATTGTTAGGCCAAACAGAGCACATCTTTGGCCACTATTTAGTAACTTATGGTGTAAAGGATAATAACCCCTGAAGAATTTCCTCTGACCTTTCCCTTTATCAAGTTAATACCTAGGGAAGGTTTAAAACCTAGGGAAGGTTTCTTTTTGAAATCACCTTCCCTGGTGGCTCAAACTGTAAAGCGTCTGCCTGCAATGCGGGAGACCTGGGTTCAATTCCTGGGTCGGGAAGATCCCCTGGAGAAGGAAATGGCAATCCACTCCAGTACTCTTGCCTGGAAAATCCCATGGATGGAGGATCCTGATAGGCTACAGTCCATGGGGTCACAAAGAGTCGGACACGACTGAGCAACTTCACTTTCAGTAAGGTAATGGGCCTGGAACTAGTACACTTCAAAGAGTGACTATAGATAGCCATAGTCTGGGAGAGGGAGATGGGGATAACAGAGATACCACTTTGAGGGAGCAGACAAGTATAGGCTACAAAGCAAGGATGTAGGGAGCAAAGAAGAAGCAAAGGATACTATGTTAGGGAGGTTAGATCCTGGCTAAAGAATACTCTGAAAAGGATCCAGAGAGAGAAAGAAAGATGATACTGTGGGAAATGCAAAAAAAAAAACAATTTTTCTTACTTCGCAGTTTTGCTTGGGGCTGTCTGTGAGGCTGTTGGTGTGAAAGTAAGAACAGAACTTTGGTCTCCAAAGAGAATCTTTTGGCCCAGAAGCAAAAAAGATTACAGCAATGACATCTAATAATTCTAAACATGGAATGCCTTTAAAGATTGCAAAGGTTAGATTTTGCCTTTTTTTTTTAATTCTAGGTTTTTCATTTTTAAATAATAATTTAATAACACAGTTCGTTGGCCCAGGAATGACAAGACTTTAGTCGTCATTAGACAAAGTCTAGCTGCATATAAACACTATCTATTCTCCTCCATGTTTTTTTATTTGTATGCAGTGTTGGCAGCCATGGACTATGATAAAGTGCATTTTTCTGCTTGGGTGGTTAGCCCTTTCATTTTTACAAGTGACAAAATAAAAATGTGCTGAAGAGTGAACATGCTGCTTTCACTGTGTCATCTCAGCCCTGCAGGTCATTTTATTATAAAAATGTAAAAATCCAGTCAATTTTATTTAATCAGCTGAAAAGGAAAAGTGTTTCCAGGTCATTAATCAAGTGCTCCTTCTCTGTGGGACTTGTCTCTTCAGAAACTGCCATATGAATCATTAATAAAGCTGGAAAGATTTTTTTTTTTTTACCAGCATGTTTTTGAGAAACCTAGATGTTATTAATATAACAGAAGTAAAGTAATTTTAGGTCAACAAATAAACCCTTCGTTGCCATTGCCTCTAGATCTGTACCTATGTTATTAAAATCAGCTAATTCTTTACTTTCTAAACATTTAATTGTTGGAAATGTTGGAAATGATCAGCTGTTAGATTGTATATGATTATATATTCCATAATTACATGTTTTCCTGAATGTTACCTAACCTTATATTTACAGTAAACTTTTATTATGTGAATTGATCAAAACATAATGAGACAGTAAGAAGAGATAATTACTACTGTATCTGTAATAATAATAATGATAGTAATTAAACACAGCAAACTGCATTCACATAATGTCAAGCTTGTGCTTAAACCCATAAAAGCAAGTTGTGAAATAAAAGCTTGAAATACCCTCCTAGAGGAATTTTGCTGCTTGTGTTGACATTGTTCACAGGGCTTTATTTTTAAAAGGTGGTCTTCATATGCATGAAGAATTTTCTGGTGTTTGGTCAGCAATTATCATTCGTATTAGAGATCTCTTCTGATTAACCGTGTCCTTTTTTGGGAATCATACTTAGAATGAAGCCAAATAAGAGTCAACAGACAGGGGAGAAGGGAAAGAGGGACCACATTTCTGAAAGAATATGAATCACAACTCAAGGAAGTCAAGAATAAAGAACATTAACAAATATGCAATTGCGTTAAATAATCCCACAGTCTTTCAATTTATCCATTACTTTTTTGGATCAAACATATCCCAGGCACCATATTCTCTTCTTTTTCTCATTGTCAATATCTTAGTCCCTTTGGCCTAGACTAGTTGACTTATAGTGAAAGTGAAGATAGCTCAGTTGTGTCCCACTCTTTGCGGAACCCATGGACTGTAGCCCACCGGACTCCTCTGTCTATGGAATTCTCCAGGCAAGAATTCTGGAGTGGGTTGCCATTCCCTTTTCCAGGGGATCTTCCTGACCCAGGAATTGAACCCAGGTCTCCTGCATTGCAGACAGATTCTTTACAGTCTGAGCCACCTTACAGTCTGAGCCCCCTTAACCATCCAAGCCACAGGGAAACATTTGACTTATAAATAACAAATTTATTTCTCACAGTTCCAGGGGCTTGGAAGTCCAGGATCAAAGCACTGGCAGATTTGGTGGCGTCTGGTGGAAACCCACTTCCTGGTTCATGGGCAGACGTCTTTTCACTGTTCCCTCGCATGGCAAAAGGAGCTCTCTGGATGCCTCTTCTCTATGGGCACTAATCCCATTCATGGGGATTCCACCTTCATGATATAATCACCTCCCAGACGTCCCACTTCCAAATTCCATTATATTGGGGATTAGATTTCAACATATGAATTTTGTATAGACACAAGCAATCAGTCTATAGCATCACTGTAACACAATCATTCTGACATTTATAGAAAATCTTATTTGTATGTCCTTATCATTAAGTGATTTGTACTTTATATCAACTTACGGTGTTAATATTTAAGATTCAGATTTATCTACTTATGTTCAAACTCTCAAAATTTCCTGCCCCCCAAAATCTGGTACAGTGACTCCTTCATCCCATGTCTATGATTCAATATTTAATAAATATGCTCTTTATCTATATATAATTGTGTGCCAAACATATGAAGCTCCTGTTTTCCATTGTAACATCAGGTCTCATGATTATTTATATCACATGAACTTGTTATTCAAAGAAATCACTAGTCACACACATACTTAAAACATAAACATACACACTTCCTTACTGTTAAGTATATTTTGAGTCATTGTCAAGCAGTGCATAACTCAGATGCACTTTTGGGGAAATTTAAACAAAACAAATATCTTAATGATTTTTGTAATAATACAAACACATTAACAAAAAGAGCATATCTTTGCTTGGCACATATTGAAAGAAATTGTCTTTTCTGGTAAAATGACAATTTTTATCTAAAAGGTAAAAACATTTATATTTACTGAGTATTTTTACATCATTGAAAAATTTGTTTGCAGGTACCAAAACCAAATCATAGCAGTATACCTTAAATAAAATATAAATTAATATTAAAAATTATCTTATAAAATATGTAATGCTTGATTTATGTCATAGCAGCATATAGGAGAAACACCAAAACCAGTCATGCAGAGAAGGGTTTTGGGTCAGTCAAGCAGTCATGACTGATTGACTTTAGCACTGAATTGAGTCTTAAAGGACCCTAGGAGTTAGGTAGGAAAAATGGGTTGAGAAGCGGGAGAAGCAAACCCATTTCAGACATAGGGGATAACATAGTCAAAGGTCTAAAGTTTGGAAAATATGTAGCAGAGGGTTCAAGTGATGATGAAATTAAATGGCATATGAGTGTCTGGCATCAGGTACCTGATATACAATTTGTTGAATGAGTGAAGGAGATAAAAATAAATATATGGAATAGGAGAGAGTAAGAGATAAGGCTAGATAAGACTAGGAGCCAGAGTACACATGTAATAAATACTATGATAATGGGTTTAGATTTCATTGTGAAAACTATGAGTTCATACTGAACAATTTCAAAAATATAAAAAGTTACTAGATTTTTATTTTAGAAAGCTCATCTTGATAACTGTATAGGAAACAGAATAGAGGAGGATTTGGTGAGCAAAATACATTAGGATTATAAATATTACCTGCTAGAGAACTGGAATCTAGGTTTCCTTAAAAACAAGCAGCTGTTATAACAAACTAGTGAATATAACATGAAATAAGTAGACTCACAGATATAAAGAACAAACTGGTGGTTACCAGGGGGGAAGGGTGGGGAGAGGCAATAAAGGAGTAGAGGAGTGGGAGGTACAGACTATTGGGCGTAATATGATATGGGAAATGTAGTGAAAATTTTGGAATAATGGTAAATGGAAAGTAACTTTTAAAAATTGCATAAAATTTAAAAAAATTTTAAAATACAATAGAAGGCATTATCAACTTTTAGGGGAAAAGTGGCTACATAAACTGTTGAGTTAAAAGTAATAGAACGAGAAACTGGAATCTAGGCAGATATTGGAGAAGGATATGGCAATTGGTTGCAGCATTCTTGCCTGAAAAATCCCATGGATAGAGGAGCCTGGCAGGCTACCATCGATTGCGTTGCAAAGAGTTGGACATAACTGAGCAACTAAGCATGTGCACATGCAGGCAGATATTGCATTTATTTGCATGTACTCTTCTCTCTTTATTCTTGGTCTCACAATTTTTTTTAAGCCTCTAGGCTAATGGGATAGTGATTATGTTCATGATTATATTTCTTCTTGCTTATGAATTTTGCATTATGATAAATGAGAAATTGTTTAAGGGAGGCTTTATGTGCTAAACATTTTCATAGTTGCTTATTTACAAGCCAGTAATTATTGATTCCATAAACTAAACTGAACTAATTACCCATAACAAGGTTGCATGAACTATTAGTCATTTGCTCAGCTATTTTGTATAGTTTCCCAATTCATTTTGCATCATTTTTGTATCTTCCTATCTATTAATCTAATGGAGTTTTAAATTATATTTATTGTTTATTAATCTCATATAATATGCATTATCACAGACAAAACAATCTCCCATATTTATGTACTTCTTTCTAGAATCTACAAGCCTGAAATTTACCATGAGATTTGAAACGATGTCGGTAGATAGACTTATATGTAATCTTTGCATTAATTTTGTACTAGTTTTTACATGTTGTTATTGTTCAGTTGCTGTCGTGTCTGACTCTTTGTGACCCCATGAACTGCAGCACACCAGGCTTCCCTGTCCTTCACTATCTCCCTGAGTTTGCTCAAACTCATGTCCATTGAGTAGATGATGCCATCCAACCATCTCATCCTCTGTCACCCCCTTCTCCTCTTGCCTAATTTTCCCCAGCATCAGGGTCTTTCCCAGTGAGTCAGTTCTTCACATCAGGTGGCCAAAGTATTGGAGCTTCATTGTAAACACTAGTCCTTCCAGTGAATATTTAGGACTGATTTCTTTAGGATTGACTGTTTTGATCTTCTTGTTCAAGGGACTCTCAAGAGTCTTCTCCAACACCACAGTTTGAAAGCATCAATTCTTTGGTGCTCAGCCTTCTTTATGGTGCAACTCTCACATCCACGCATGACTACTGGAAAAACCATAGCTTTGATCAGATGGACCTTTGTTGGCAAAGTGATGTCTTTGCTTTTTAATACTCTGTCTAGGTTTGTCATAGCTTTTCTTTCAAGGAACAAGGGTCTTTTATTTTTGTGGTTGCAGTCTCTGTCCGCAGTGATTTTGGAACCCAAGAAAATGAAATCTGTCACTGTTTCCACTTTTTCCCCATCTATTTGCCTTGAAGTGATGAGACAGAATGCCATATTTGTTTTTTGAATGTTGAGTTTTAAGCCAGCTTTTTTACTCTCCTGTGCTATAAGGATGGTGTCATCTGCATATCTGAGGTTGTTGATATTTCTCCTGGCTATCTTGAGTCCAGCATGTGAGTCATACAGCCCAGCATTTTGCATGATGTATTCTGCATATAAGTTAAATAAGTAGGGGTGACTATCTACAGCCTTGACTTACTCCTTTCCCAAAATGAACCAGTCTGTTGATCCATGTCCAGTTTTTACGTGATGTGAAGTGAAGTGAAAGTTGCTCAGTCGTGTCTGACTCGTTGCAACCCCATGGACTATACAGTCCGTGGAATTCTCCAAGCCAGAATACTGGAGTGGGTAGCCTTTCCCTTCTTCAGGGATGTTCCCAATCCAGGGATTGAACCCAGGTCTCCTGCGTTGCAAGATGATTCTTTACCAGCTGAGCCACAAGGGAAGTCCAAGAATACTTTAGTGGGTAGCCTATCCCTTCTCTAGTGGGTCTTCCTGACCCAGGAATCAACCCGGGGTCTCCTGGATTGGAGGTGGATTCTTTACCAACTGAGCTATTAGGAAAGCCCATGAAGGATTCTGACTGTTAATTAGGTGTTGGAGATGGGATAGAAATTTAAGAAGCATGGATTAAGAAGGAGTTTCTGTCTTTACGGAATTAATATTACTGGACAAATTCTTTTATTTTGACAAGGAGGAAAAGAGAGATAACTATGGAAGAAGAGAAAAGCACCATTTTTAAAATTTGTATCGTGACTATTAAAAATTAAAAAGAGAATAGTTTGAATCCTAGGATATGAATAATGTGAAGCTTTGATTAGCCAAAGAAAAAGTATCATTATAGTCAGAGTGTCTTATGGTGGTTGGAACAGAGAAATTACAGAAATGTGTCATGATGAATATTAAATATTAAATATAGAAAGATGATGTGGGCTTGAGTCCAAACACTATTATTGAACTGAGGAGAGCTCTATATGAAGCAATGGAGCATAATATCGTATTGGACAGTGATTAAATTCTGCATATAGATGTGCATAATTTTAAACTATATTAGACTTTTAACTGTCATGATAAATTTCTTATGACAAAACTCGTATGACTATGTGCCTATACAACAATGATAAACCAGTGTTGTTAAGAAAAGCGTTATAATATGGACCTGCAATAAGTTGTCTAATTTCTTTGGAAGTAAAATTGATCATTTATGGCAGTTTTAGTTTCATGAGAAGAATGTCCTTTTAATTTCAATCATATGTTTAATCATGGAGTAGAATTTTCTTCTTTTAATTCATGGTTTGTTCCTACTCAGTTTATTTCATGATCAACCACATAATCATGTGTTACAAGCCCCCCAGACACCCTGGTATCTATCTCAACTACTGTGTTCTTCACTCAGCCCTAGATACTGCTGCTGCCTCATCTACTCTGTGGTGCTTCAGAACACTGAGAAATGTGGGAATTAGGATGATTTATTGAAGCACAAATTTATGGTTTTGGTTTCAACTAGGCTCCTCTGTGCTCCACTGTCTTCTGGAGTTTGCTCAAATTCATATCCATCGAGTCAGTACTGCTATCTAACCATCTCATCCTTTGCTGCCCTCTTCTCTTTGTGCCTTCAAGACTTCCAGCATCAATCTTTCCAAAGACTGGAAAATACTTCCAGTATTTTCAAATGATTCAGCTCTTGATTTGATTCCAGGGTCTTTCAGCCTCTTCCTCAGTGGTTAGGATTCATGGTAGGTTACAAAGTATTCTCTGAGGTTATTTTAAATCCAAATATTAGCTATGGGCAAGAGACAATAGCACTTTATTAAACTAACTTAATACATGTCATGTATGGATGTGAGAGTTGGACTGTGAAGAAAGCTGAGCGCCGAAAAATTGATGCTTTTGAACTGTGGTGTTGGGGAAGATTCTTGAGAGTCACTTGGATTGCAAGGAGATCCAACCAGTCCATTCTAAAGGAGATCAGTCCTGGGTGTTCTTTGGAAGGAATGATGCTAAAGCTGAAACTCCAGTACTTTGGCCACCTCATGCGAAGAGTTGACTCATTGGAAAAGACTCTGATGCTGGGAGGGATTTGGGGCAGGAGGAGAAGGGGACGACAGAGAATGAGATGGCTGGATGGCATCACCGACTCGATGGACGTGAGTTTGAGTGAACTTGGGAGTTGGTGATGGACAGGGAGGCCTGGCGTGCTGCAATTCATGGGGTCGCAAAGAGTCAGACACGACTGAGCAACTGAACTGAACTGAATACATATTTCAGCTTAAAATTATGTAACATGCTATGTGAAATGATACTCTTTGTGGTTTCCGTGTTCCTGGACAGTTTTAGTCAAGGAGGGGTGTGTTCTGTCCATATTATCTGGAAGATGCCTGCAGCCGTGGGGTCAGACTCATGTCCTTGAGCAGTTTTTGTTTTCTTATAGAGAATCAAAATTTAAAAGAAGTTTGTGAAAGAACAGTTTTGACTGTGAGAGGCAAAAGATCAATATGAAGCTTGATCTGATCTGAGGAACTTAGGGAGTTCTCAATTTTATTATTTTAGAATTTGTATGGGGGTATCTTGGTAGAAGAAATTATATGTATGTTTACATCTACTAATATCTACTAATCTTTTTATCTATCTGTATCTACTAATATCTTTTTATCTATCATCTATCTAGATGTATATGATATACTAGAACAATAAAATACTGATTTGAATGATGAAAAAAAAAATAAAGTCACTCACTAGTGTCTGACTCTTTGTGACCCCATGGACTGTAGCCCACCAGGCTCCTCTGTCCATGTATGCTCCAGGCCAGAATACTGGGGCGGGTAGCCGTTTCCTTCTCCAGGGGATCTTCCCAACCCAGGGATCCAACCCAGGTCTCCTGCATTTGGATCTATACATTCCATGGGGTCACAGAGTCGGACATGACCGAGTGACTTTCACTTTCACTTTGTGGTTATGTATATGTTCAAAAGAATATGCTTAAGGCTTTATATTTTAGCAAAAGACTGAAAAAAATCAAATGACCACATGTAGGGCACTGGCTGTACATATTAAGGTAAATCCATAGCATAAAATATGTGCAGCTGTAAAAAGGACCAAGGAATATCTCCAAGTCTTAATATTAAATAATCTGAGGATAGGTGAAAAAATAAAAGTGAAGACTTAAGATATGTAACTATGGAAGGAGAGAGATATTAATGTAGATAGGCATTCCATTCCTTTCATTTTCAAAATAAAATGAAAGACTGCATTAGAATGTAATAAAAATTATTGCTTATGGAAAAGAGAGAGGGATTCAAGGCAGAAAAGGCAAGATGAAGTAAAGACCTTTGTATATACATCATGTTGTTTTTTGTTTTGGAATCTTTTGTATTTTATGTAATTTTATATAATTAAAGACAAAAATACAAGCACTCTTTAAAAATTGAAATTCAACTTAAATGAACTTAATTGTATATCAAGTTGTCAAAACCACAACTTAAAAGAATTACTTCAAAGTATTTTAAATGCTCAGCATGTGATCTTTACAGTTTAGTGAGCTATAAGTACAAATAGAGGCAAAATCAAAAATTAAAAATCCTTTCTTTCTTAGGTAATTCCCTAAAGTGCTATCCAGTGGTTGGAACTCTAGGCTTCCACTGTCTGTAAAGGGGTTGGATCCCTGTTGGAGAACTAAGATCCTATGACGCTTGTGGTATGACCACCCCCTCCAAAAGAAAAAAAGGCAAAGACCCTGTCTTAGGCTTGTTAGTCTTACTGTTAGTATGTTGATTTAAAAGTATCAGAGGTAAAATCTAGAAAAAAGGGTAATGTAAATTATGTAAATGCAATTAGAAACCAATATTTTCAGTGTAAAATAACGGGAACACTATAAAGAATCATATTCTTTATTCTTTATCACCACTGATTATTATTTATAGTCCTTTGTTTGAATTAGTGTTGAGAGAACTAATAATAAACTTTTAATTATAATAAAATGGTCTACATTTATTTAGAAATAGAAAACTCTGTATAGACACATAGTTAAAATGTAATTATAAAATTATAATATACATATTTTATAGTTTTTTTGTTACAGATGCAAATTTCTTAGTTCTATCTTCCACAAGTGCCAAGTACTGAGAAGGATATAAGTAGAGTAAGTTAAAAATCAAAATAAATTTTAAGAGCGGCGGGAACCTGGCCCAGGGTGCACACACAGGGCTGGAGGGGGCGGATGAAAAAAAAAAATCAAAATAAATTTTAAAAAGACTTTGGTGAAAACATATCTATACTGTTATTAATCTATAGAATTTCCCCCTAATTAAAAACTTAGGCACATTATTTGGCCATAAAAATAATAAAAATCAAACTCAGAGATACAGAGAATAGATTGGTGGTTGCCAGAGTTGGGGAGTGGAAGGTTCGTGAAATGGGTGAAGAGGGCAAAGAGTACAGATTTCTAGTTATAAATATATAAGTCATGGAGATGTAGCATACAGGATGACAACTATAGTTACTAATACTGTATTGCATATTTGAAAATTGTTAAGAGAGTAAACCTTGAAAGTTCTCATCATAAAAAATAAATTTGTAAAACTATGTATAGTGACAGATGTTAACTAGACTTGTTATGATCATTTCGCAATACATACAGCTATCAAACCATTATGTTTTACACTGGTTCCCAGGTGGTGCTAGTGGTAAAGAATCTGCCTGCAGTGCAGGAGACCCAGGTTCAGTCCACGGATTGGAAAGATTCCCTGGAGAAGGAAATGGCAACCCACTCTAGTATTCTTGCCTGGAAAATTCCATGGATGGGGGATCCTGATGGGCTACAGTCCATGGGGTCACAAAGAGTCGGACACAACTTAGTGACTAAACAACAATAAAATGTTTTACACCTGAAAATAATATAATGTGGTATGTCAATTATACCTCAAAGAAAAACACTCTTAGTCATATACTCTTATAATTAAAATTAACTTTGGGTGAACTTATTTCTTGATTTGCTACATTTTGCAACTCCTGACTGTAATTGATTTCAGATTGCAGTTAGTATAAATTACTGAGTACTTTTTCCCCAGAAATTTTAAGTTGGTACAGTCCAGTACAGATATTATGCAAACCATAGTGCAAGCCACATATGTAATTCTAAATCATATTGAAGCCACTTTTTAAAAAAAGGTAGAAGCCAACAGGTAAAATTAATTTTAACAACACATTTTGTTTAGCCTTCTACATACAAAATATTATCATTTCTATGTGTATTCCTTATAAAATATTGAGATATTTTACAGTCTTTTAAAAAACTACTAAGTCTTCACTATATGTATTTTACCTTTCTGGTAATTCTCATTTCAGATTAGCTGCATTTCCAGTACTGAAAAACCATGTATATCATGGCTACTCTATTGGACAGCAAAGTATAAACTATAAATCAGACTGTAGTAAAACATGGCAAAACTCTGATACAACCGATAGAATAAAAGTTTACATTAGTATAGTGAAATATAAGCCCTAGTGAAAACATACAAGTATTCCTTATTGTTCAGATTAGTCAAATTGACTATTTGAGTAATTATAGACACACTAAGAAGGGCTTCCCAGGTGGTACAGAGGTAAAAGAACTTGCCTGCCAATGCAGGAGATGCAAGAGGCATGGGTTCAATCCCTGGGTCAGGAAGATCCTATGGAATAGGAAATGGCAACCCACTCTAGTGTTCTTGCTTGGAAAATTCCAGGGATGGAGGAGCCTGTTGGGTTATAGTCCATGGGATCACAAAGAGTCAGACACAACTGAGAGCTTGTGCACAGGCACAGAAACACTAAGAAATCAAATTTTCTTTCCTCTGTAACAATTGATTATTTATTACAATCATTGGCCTGAATAAATGTGACATGAGTAGTAATGAACTTCTTTTGATTCTTATAAAATTGCTTGCATTTATTTAGAGTAAGAAACCTGTAAAATATTTAAAGATGGTTCTATGAAATCTATGGAAAAGAGAGAGGAAAATTTGAGATGAATTGACTTGATGAATTGACTTCTAAATTTTAAGTGACTAGCATGAATTCACAGGGTGAGAAGAAGCCTAGCAGGAGTTGGTATAACAACAGCTAGCAGGTTCTGAGTGGTTGGCTAGCTGATGCCATTGAATGCCTGCAGCACTTGGTAATATGGATGCAATTCACACCCTCATTTTACCAAGGAGGTCACTAAGAGGGATGAAGTAATTTGCACAATGCTATACAGGCAAAGTACTGCTTCTGGAGCTTTGGTCCTAATCATAATGACACTTGTTGTTTAGTGCTAAGTCGTGTTCGACTCTTGGAAACCCAATTGACTGAAGCAACTGAGGCTTCTCTGTCTTTTATTATCTCCTGGAGTTTGCTCAAACTCATGTCATTGAGTTGGTGATGCCACCAACCATCTCATCCTCTGTTGCCCCCTTCTCCTCCTGCCCTCAATCTTTCCAGCATCAGAGTCTTTTCCAGTGGGTTGGCTCTTTGCATCAAGTGGCCAAATTATTGGAGCTTCAGCTTCAGCTTCAGCATCAGTCCTTCCAATGAATATTCAGGGTTGATTTCCTTTAGGATTGACTGGTTTGACCTCCTTGTGGTCCAAGGGACTCTCAAGAGTCTACTCCAGCACCATAGTTCTAAAGCATCAATTCTTTGGCATTCAGTCTTCTTTATGGTCTAACTTTATGCTCTAACTCTAGCATCCGTACATGAGTACCAGAAAAACCATAGCCTTGACTATGGTAATGATACTTTTGGTAATGGTACTATATGGTAATGATACTATATGGTAATGATAAGATTAGGTTGTATGAAATAATGTAACATCTAAATGTGAAGTTCTTATTCAAACCCATCACTCTATTCCAGTACACATCAATACAAACTAAAATTTCATTAGATAATAATGAGAACATCTTGTCTCTAAGTTACTATTTGAAATATTAAAAAATCATTCCAATATTTTTGACTTTGCCATTGCAGTGCAGCAAGCAAATTGAATGTAATTTATTTGCCAAAGGGCATTTCTTCATGATTAAATTGGGAATCCTGATTGTTATCTTTTTGTTCACTCAAGTGGAGGTGTTCTTTCCTCTGCCTACTCTCAGCCCAAATATTCTAATTGCTGTGTTAATTTCTGGCTAACTGTTTTCGAGGTCAGGGTTAAGTGCTAAACTTTTAAAGTCTGGAAGCTTTGGCCTGTAGCTGCTGCCATGGAAATAAAATTCTAAGACAGCTAAAAGTGTACATAGAAGCACAGGAGAAAAGCAAACCCCTGCTGCTGCTAAGTCACTTCAGTCGTGTCCGACTCTCTGCTACCCCATAGGCGGCAGCCCACCAGGCTCCATCCCTGGGATTCTCCAGGCAAGAACACTGGAGTGGGTTGACATTTCCTTGTCCAATGCATGAAAGTGAAAAGTGAAAGGGAAGTCGTTTAGTCGTGTCGGATTCTTAGCGACCCCATGAACTGCAGCCTACCAGGTTCCTCCATCCATGGGATTTTCCAGGCAAGAGTCCTGGAGTGGGGTGCCATTGCCTTCTCCGAAGAAAACCCCTACTGGGGTATATTAGAACAGATATACACAAACAGCTAAGACTAACTCCGATAATAAAGTTTTCTTACATTTTTACTTTCCCTCATTTTTTGTGTTTCTAAAAAGCCTTTTTCATGGATACATATACTAGAGAAAAAACTGAAAATATCTAATATCTATTGTGAACTCTTGAGACTGACATTTCTGTTGTTTGGACTTCACTGAAGGTCCTCATTAGACCTCCTCCTCCTATGATAATCTTGCCCCCGTGATTGTTAGAGAATTCTTTGTCGCCGGCATCATAGAATTAGTTTGTGAGCAGTTTACTTCTTTGAATGTTTCGGGTTCTTTCTCAGCATTTAACAGAACAAAGATCTGTGGACATCAACAGGCCACCCCTCCCCTTCAGCCTGCCGGATACACCATGAGGCATCAGTTGTTTTCAAACTCCCCTCCCCTCACTGGACTGTGGAGGAGCTGGCTGTCACCAGGAGGTCCCTTTCCCATCTGCAGGAGCAAACAGCCGAGAACTGGCATTTCAAGAACGAATGCTTTTCTCTGATTCCCTGCCTGTGTTATGGGAGAGTGTAACCCGACCTTCATTTCCATTCACAGCTCATGGAGCTTCCTATACTGCAGATTAGTGGTGCCTGGAATCATTGGGTTCTCTCAGCTTATACTCATCCAGGTTGCTCCATCTTCTAGCATTTGAATCCTAAAAGAGCATATTCCCTTAGGACTTAACTTCAGTCACACCAAGCCTATGTAACATCCAACACAGAAGGACCACAGACACTGCAATGTGAACGCATTTCTATCTTTTGTTATTATGAGTGTGAATGAATCAAAGAGCAGTGATATAATGATGTGTGATCTGTTAACTTTTGAAATATGGTAGCTCAGTGGTAAAGAATCTGCCTGCCAATTCAGGAGACTTGGGTTCGATCCCTGATTTGGAAATATCCTCTGGAGAAGGAAATGGCATCCCATTCCAATATTCTTGCCTGGAGAAATCCCATGGACAGAGGAGCCTGGTGGGCTATAGTCCATGGGGTCATAGGAGTCAGACACCACTTTATGACTAAACCACCAGAAGGAATGTCAGAGAAGAGAGATCACTTTGAGGTCAGAATAGTTGAGGAAGATACACTCTCCATCGACACGCACCTTTTCTAATAGCCACAGCATCATGATACATCCCAGCAGGCTGTAAACTTCTGGGTAGAGACTCCCAGTGACTAATTCCATGTCTCTGCTGTTTCCCAGCTATCAATAGAGTATTTTCAGTCAACCATAGTACTTATTATTTAAGTGGTAAATGATACCTTTCCAGTTCTGAGTTTTATAATTTATCCTACTTGTCATAATCTATATTTACAGATTATTTAAACAACAATCAACAATGAGTTCTTCAGAATATGCGCTTTTATTCTGCCTTTTAAAATAAATAGATGTGTATGTACTCATTTGCACATATGCCACTTGTTCCCCTCTGCTGCCATTTCCATGACAGCAGCACGCAGGACTGTTTTTTCAGTGATTATATTCTGATGGGAAAACAGCCAAACAAAAACTGTCAGCTATTTCATATACCTTCTAAAGCTATTTTGAAATACAAATTAACATTTAATGTGAAGATCTATAAATATGGGTGAGTAATGTGTTATAAACGTGCATTTTATTTTCTTAGCTTTTCTAAGCTTCTGGCAAAATAGACTGAAATTTCTGCTTAATCTTTTTTTAAGGTGGGTTAGATGGCTTTATGGCATTGATACGTGGATTGAATCATAATAAACTGAAATGTCTAGTAATTAAAATAAACAAAGGAAAGGGCATAGAAGAAGCATGATGACACCCCTCCCATTTATATTATCTGTTGAAAGAGTGACATTTTAATTAAGCTCTTTCTTGACTTATGAACTGGGAGAAGATTTTCTATTGAAAAAAAAAAAAAATAGCCAGCTCACCATTCAGGGTCTTAAAGTTCTCATAGCTCAGCTTCTGACAACACTAGTGTCAACTGGAGAGTGCCTTGTCTTTGTTCTTTTTGGATGTGGGAGAGGCAAGTTTCTGACAGAGACAAGTTTCAATGTTCTATTTGTCATTTTAGCCTTTCAATGGGTATAATTTATAAATAGAAAATCATTAATATGCTGAGTAGTTTAAAGAGCTTTTAAAACCACTTGAGAATGGTATAAGGAGGCTGTTCTTGTTTTCTTGCTGTGAAAAAGAAATGAGGGGAAAATATTAGTCACTGGCATGTTGCAAGAGATATCATGAACTTTTTATGTTCTCTTCAAATGGATAGGTTGTTTCATTGCAAAGAGGTGTGGGATCTATCATTCCTAGGACATATAATGAAACACAATTCTCTGGTTTCTGATAAATAATCCTTTTATGTTTTTCATAAAATTTAATGTTTTCAGATAAGGTGGCATAACTAACATTTAATGACCTATATAATTTATGAGTGCTTGTTCTTCCATTCATAACATTGTAGTGGTATATTCACATATATATTTATACTGGGAAAATCATTTATGTTTTTGGTTCAATGCTAAGTGTTAATAATGTGACTGTGTTGATTGTGAAGAAGATGCTGTACTTTTCTGTAGTGAAAATTATAGGTGTAATTCCAGGGACACTAGTAGAGGTGACTTTGACTTTCTCTAGAGAATAACTGTGGCTTCTTAGGAACTCAGATTTCTTTGTCTAGTGTGATTCTTTATCTGTGTGTTATCAACAATTTCTAAGTTTCCTGGCTATCTGATTTTGAAATGGATAAAAATCCATGAAATATATGAGAACACTTCTGAGTTCAGGATGGTATATTTAGTTCAGTTCAGTCACTCACATGTCCAACTCTTTGCAACCCTGTGGACTGCAGCACTCCAGGCCTCGCTGTCCATCACCAACTCCTGGAGCTTACTCAATCTCATGTCCATCAAGTCAGTGATGCCACCCAACCATCTCATACTCTGTTGTTCCCTTCTCCTCCTGCCTTCAATCTTTCCCAGCATCAGTGTCTTTTCAAATGAGTCAGTTCTTCCCATCAGGTGGCCAAAGTATTGGAGTTTCAGCTTCATCATCAGTCCTTCCAATGAATATTCAGGACTGATTTCCTTTAGGATGAGCTGGTTGAATCTCCTTGCTGTCCAAGGGACTCTTAAGAGTCTTCTCCAAGCCACAGTTCCAAAGCAACAATTCTTTGGCACTCAGCTTTCTTTATAGTCCAACTCTCACATCCATACATGACTACTGGGAAAACCATAGCTTTGAATAGACAGACCTTTGTTGGCAACATAATATCTCTGCTTTTTAATATGCTTTCTAGGTTAAATTTTGTTAATTTTACCTCTTACTTCTTTCACCTTTTTGTCTCCATAGCAGTACCTTAGCCTAATTTGCTAATGTTTCACTTCACTGGACTTCCAACACTCATTCTAACCCCATTCCAATCCATTCTCCACTATGTGCTAGAATCAGTTCATAATGCAAATCTGATCACATCACCCTCCATTTCCCCACCCCTTGATCAAAGATCTTCATTGATTTTCTTTTTTATCAGTCTTGGGAAAAAGATCAACATCTCATAGATCCTACATGGGCTGATAGCTGGTTTGATCAGGTTTGCAGTACTCTTGCCTGGAAAATCCCATGGACGGAGGAGCCTGGTAGGCTGCAGTCCATGGGGTCTCTAAGAGTTGGACACGACTGAGTAACTTCACTTTCATGCATTGGAGAAGGAAATGGCAACCCACTCCAGTGTTCTTGCCTGGAGAATCCCAGGAACAGGGGAGCCTGGTGGGCTGCCGTCTATGGTGTTGCACAGAGTCGGACATGACTGAAGTGACTTAGCAGCAGCAGCAGCAGTCCTGAGTTTTACACACACACACATCCTTTTACCTATGTCCAGTCACACTGGGCTTCTTTTAGTTCATCTTTCTAGGGAAACCAGTAAATCTCATTCTTTCTTCCTAGAACATTTTTCCTTTTACTCTTTGTCTAGTTATCTCATAATCATTCATCCTTTAACTCTAACAGGACTTTTCTCTGGCAAGTCTTCCCTCATCCCAGTTCCCTCTCATTAACTATTCTCATTCTTCAAAGCACATATCTGAATATATCATTATTCACTCAGCTCTGCAGCTATCTGATTCATGTCCACCTACCCGTCTGGCATTCTGTTACATAGGTTACAAGGTGAAAAAGCCATGCCCAACACCATTTTCTTCATCCAACAAAGCATGCTTTGTACGATAGTAGGAACAGAGTGGATATTTGTTGAATCAATGAATATATGACTGTGGATACATAAATAAGTGTTTAAATCAGAGGATCTATCTCTCAGAAGAAGGTTGACAGACAGATTTATTTTGGTGTGATTTTGGAGTAAGTTGTGCCATGAGACTCATTCTGAGATTTCTGGGAAGCACTGAGCATTTAGGTAAATAATTCAGCAGATCTTGTGGCAAGAGTTGTCCCCAGCACTAATGAGGAAGGAAGTCTGAGTTCTCCAGAGACTAGGGATGAAAATTTGCTTAAAAGACCACCAAGAGAATTTTGAACATTGGTGTCTTTGGGAAGAGCCTTGATCATTTGGGATAGATGGATGAAAATCTAAAGCTGAACATTTGTACTGGAAGAGGGATACTACAAGAGAGGAGTTGTTGCTGAGAGCATCTACCTGAACCGGAGAGTGGAAAACTTGAAACAGAAGAGCATAAATGCGTGTGTGTGTGTGTGTGTGTGTGTGTGTGTGTGTGTGTGTGTGTGTTAATGGGGGGTGTTTCCAAGGAGACAGGAATGGGCAGAATCTTGTTAAACTGGTAAGAGGATCTATTCTTTTTTTTTTTTTTTTTTTCAGTTTCAAAGCCAAGAATAGGGTCAGAGCACTAGGAATAACAAAATGAAGAATCCAAATAGTAGAGTCTCCACTGTTTATTCATCTTAAAAGTCCTTCATATGATGGAATTTTCCTGATGATTTTCCCATGATACATGTGCCTTCAGAAAATTTATATTATCTGCAGTCCTAAAATTAAGGATAGTGTATCTGAGGCTATGGAGTCAGTGAAAAAATATAACATTGTGATCAGCATAGGGGTAAAACCAAGTTACCAGTGGAAGTTCTTCCTCTGAGAGAAAGTGATATATGATAATTTCTACTCATACCAATAGAAATCTCTGAATCCCCATGAAAAAAGCGACCTACATTTTGGACACTGGAATATGTCTATTAGATATCATTATGACCGTTGGATGTGCTAGAAGGCCACTATTTTAGATTAGCATTTAGGGAGAGGGCTAGTGTAGATAAATGCATTTGGGAATCACTAGAATGTACATAGGTGTTTAAAATAATGGTTCTAGATAGGCTCCTTTAAGAAAAGTATCAGTATATACTTGGGATAGAAGAGCAAGGAATGAGCTCTTCTTTGAGTGTTCACAGTCACTCAATTGTGTCTGACCCTTTGCAACCTCATGGACTGTATGTAGCCCATCAATCTCCTCTGTCCATGGTTTTCCAGGCAAAAATACTGGAGTGGGTTGCCATTTCCTACTCCAGGGGATCTTCTTAACCCAGGGATCAAACCTACATCTTTCATGTTCCCTGCATTGGCAGGTGGATTCTTCCACTGTGCTATCTGGCAAGCTTACTCTCCCTTGTTATTCAGTTGCTCAATCATGTCCGACTCTTTGAGATCCTATGTATGGCAACACTCCAGGCCTCCCTGTCCTTCACCATCACCTGAAGTCTCAAACTCATGTCCATTGAGTTGGTGATGCCATCCAATCGTCTCATCCTTTATCACCCTCTTCTCTTCCTGCCTTCACTCTTTCCAAGCATCAGGGTCTTTTCCAATGAATTGACCCTTCACATCAGGTGGCTGAAGGACTGGAGTTTCAGCTTCAGCATCAGTCCTTCCAGTGAATATGCAGGATTGATCTCCCTTAGAATTGACTGGTTTGATCCCCTTGCTATACAACGGGCTCTCAAGAGTCTTCTCCAACACCACAGTTCAAAAGCATCAATTCTTTGGTGCTCAGCCTTCTTTATGGTGGAACTCTCACATCCATACATGACCACTGGAAAAACCATAGCCTTGACTATACAGACCTTTGTCAGCAAAGTGATGCCTTTCTTTTTAA
Organism: Bos taurus; assembly: GCF_002263795.3. NCBI lineage: Eukaryota > Metazoa > Chordata > Mammalia > Artiodactyla > Bovidae > Bos > Bos taurus. Next base: position 26,616,079 of record NC_037347.1, read on the forward strand.
TATGCTGTCTAGGTTATTAATTTCATAGCTGCAGTCACTGTCTGCAGTGATTTTGGAGCCCAAGAAAATAAAATCAATCACTGTTTCCATTGTTTCCTGATCTATTTTCCATGAAATGATGGCATTGAATGCCATGATCTTATTTTTTGAATATTGAGCTTTAAGCCAGATTTTTCACTCTTCTCTTTCACCTTCATCAAGAGGCTCTTTAGTTCCTCTTCACTTTCTGCCATAGGGTAGTGTCATCTGCATATCTAAGGTTACTGATATTTCTCTCTGCAATCTTGATTCCAACTTTTGCTTCATCCATCCTGGCATTTTGCATGATATACTCTGCATATAAGTTAAATAAGCAGGGTGGCAATAAACAGCCTTGAGGTCCTCCTTTCCCAGTTTTGCACCAGTCCATTGTTCCATGTCCGGTTCTAAGTGTTGCTTCTTGACCTGCATACAGATTTCTCAGGAGATAGGCAAGGTAGTCTGGTATTCCCATCTCTTTAAGAATTTTCCACAGTTAGTTGTGATCCAAACAGTCAAAGGCTTTAGTGTATTCAATTAAGTAGAAGTAGATGTTTTTCTGGAATTCCCTTGCTTTTTCTGTGATCCAATGAATGCTGGCAATTTGATCTCTGGTTCTTCTGCCTTTCCTAAATCCAGCTTGTACATCTAGAAGTTCTCAGTTCATGTACTATTGAAGTCTATCTTGAAGGATTTTGAGCATTACCTTGCTAGCATGTGAAATGAGTGCAACAGTGTAGTAGTTTGAACATTCTTTGTCATTACCATTCTTTGGGGTTGGAAGAGTTTAAAAGGAGGTCTGAATTTTTGAAAAATGCCATTTGCAGCATCATGGATGGATCTGGAGATTATCATACCAAGTGAAGTAAGTCAGAAATAGAAAGATAAATATAAGATGATATCATTTAATTTTGGAATCTAAAATGATACAAGTGAACTTATTTACAAAATGGAAGCAGACTCATAGACATAAAAAAACAAATGTATGATTGCCAAAGGGGAAATGGAGTGGGAGAGGGATAAATTAGGAGTTTGGGATTAGGAGATACACACTACTATATATAAAATAGATAAATAGCAAGATCCTGTCCAAAGTAGAGCACAGGGAATTATATTCAGTATCATATAATAAACCATAATGAAAAGAATATGAAAAAGAATACATATATATGTATAACTGAATCACTTTTCTGTACGCCAGAATCTTGCACAACATTGTAAATCAACTATACTCCAATTAAAAAAAAAGACTGAGAGAAATTTGTGAATGTGTAAGATGAGAAACAGGAAAAGGTAGTGCCACAGATGTCAAAAGAGAAGTACCATCAGTACAGAGACGGGTACCTGAGATGTGTCAACATGGATGCTAGCGATGGTCTGGAAAGAACTGTTTTGTTGTACTGATGAGGAGATATACTAGAATTGAGTAAGTGTGGAGGTCTTAGTCTGCTTGGGATTCTATTGCATAATATCATAGAGTGGGTAGCTTAAACACACACACACACACACACACACACACACACACACACACAAATGTATTTCTCATAGTTCTGGAATCTGGGATGGTGCCTATGATTCAGTACTTGATAAGGCCTCTATTCCTGGCTTAAAAACAGAATAAACTGTCTTATCTCTGTGTCCTCACAGGACCTCTCCCTCAGTGAGAGAAAGAACAAATGAAAGGAAGAAAGAGATCTTTCTCTGTTCTGCTTATAAAGCCACTAATCTCATGATGAAGACTCAATCTAACCCGTCTCCCAAAAGCCCCATCTCCAAATTCTATAACATGGGATGTTAGGACTTCAGAATATGTACTTTTGGGGGACACAAACATTCCATTCTTAAAAATGGACAACTTATTTGAGATGTTTTACTAGGAAAGCAGATAATTTGAATATTGGATAGAGAGGGTATAGGAGTCAAGAGACAGTTTTTGATTTTACTTGTGTGTATGTTTGACATGCCAGTGGACTTAACCCAGGAGAAAATAAAGCATTAGATAATGTAGTAGAGATGAGGAGCCTTTGAGACAAAAGGAGTTGTCTCAGGGAGTGGAAAGTCTAACTTAAGCGTGGTAGGGTTGCTTGCAGTCTTGAATTTGCAGTTGAGGTTCAAATTGTCCCAGCTAAGACACTAATTTAAAGTGAAACTAATCAATAAACCCAGCTGCCTGGCTTTTACTTTCAGCTCTGCTACATATTAGGCTAATACCTTGGCAAGTACCTAGTCTCAGTTTCCTCAAATGTAATATGGGAATAATAATAATGAAAAATAGCAGTCTGTCTCATATGGTTTGGCTTCCTAGAGTATCCTACCGGTGGCTAATCATGAAGACTGAAACTCATGTAACTTGGTGTCTGTTCTTTTGGTAAAGCCTCAGTGGGCATTGGCCAGTACTCTTGGCTAACCTGATTTCTCTTTGTAGATCATTCCCTGAGCACCTGCTGAGTCCACCCTGTGGCTTGAACCAGCAATCTACTCAGAGCCCTTTGGTGGCGGTGGTAGTAGGGGGGCGTGTGTCAACTTGTTCTTCTTTGGTGGGCCAGTCAGGCTAGCTGGCTTTCCACTCAGGATTCTTGTCTAACGGGAGCTAACAGAGATTATGGAATATTCTAGATCAGAGTTCTCTTTAACTGTCCATGATGCTTCTCTCTCTGATTGAGGCTAGGCCACTGGTAACTGAACCCTTCCCTGAGCCCCAAAGCTGTTAATATGCACCGAGTTTTCTCCGTATTCAGCTCCACTCATCCAAACGACCTGATCTTGTCAGGCCAAATCCTTCCTTCACCTCCTCTTCACACAGTTTCCCTTAGGGAAGACTCTCTATCCAACCTAAGATCCCTTTGTTTTCATTTCCCACCTCTTAGCCTTCTTTTCCTATCTCCTCTAAGCTTTAATGATGGACTCTACCCAAAAGGAGAACACATTGAGTATTGTATTAATGGATCACAGGAGAAGAGAACTGAAAGAACCAGGAAATCTGACCTCAGGACAGAAATCTAGATTGGAAAGTTATGATTGTGCTGTGTTATTCTGTTTGTTCAAATGACTATCCCTGAGTATTTTCTCAGTTGTCTTCCCAATTTCTTCTGTAAAGCAGCCTCATCTCAATCTTGGCAAATGGATGCTTAAAGTAAACTATAGATCGTAAGAGTTGGTGAGCATCTAGAAAAATGCAAAAAGGAAGCAAATTGGTTTTTTGAAACGAGTCGCCAGTCCAGGTTCGATGCACGATACTGGATGCTTGGGGCTGGTGCACTGGGACGACCCAGAGGGAGGGTATGGGGAGGGAGGAGGGAGGAGGGTTCAGGATGGGGAACACAGGTATACCTGTGGCAGATTCATTTCGATATTTGGCAAAACTAATACAATATTGTAAAGTTTAAAAATAAAATAAAATTTAAAAAAAAATAAAAAAAAAAAACTTCTGAAAAGAAAAAGACCAAAAAAAAAAAAAAATTACTGCTGTTAATTCAACTAAAACTTAGAGATCACTTAACTGTGTACTGAGCAAAACAAAAGGTGATGGGGATACAAATACACATAAAATATTGTCTCTACCAGAATGTAGTATGTATCCTAGAAGGGTCAGGGGAAAGTGCCAAGGGCACTGCAGAATGTGGCAGAGGGATGCCTTGGGTGGTTGTGTAAGACGAATGTGTGCAGAGTCCACCGAAGCGTTATCCTAACAGAATATGCGATACAGGTTCAATCCTATTCTAACCTATCAGTTAAGCAAATTAGGTCTGTCTACTCTGATCCAGTTTAATACATCTCCCTAATAATTGAACATGTGCTTAAACCCACCAATACCTAGAAACATAAAGTATATAACTAATGCAATATTTGGCAGAGTTATACACACTTCCTAAGATTGTCATCATAAAATAAATCAGCCCAATCAATGCTGGTGCATAATAAACGTAAAGAAAGTTTTATTTATTTTTTCATTAAGTACACTGTTCTTACCTGAAGGTATATGTGTTTTCCTGGTGTTTTGACTTTTGCTAACCATACAGTATTAGAAAACTCGACTTTACTTGGAAGATTTAAAACAGCCTATATTGACTATTAATTGTAAAAAACACATAGGCACAGACACAGGCACACACAAAGGTAGTTTTGCAAAGTGGACATGGGCCAAGATAATTTTAAATTAGGCAGCATCACTTGCTGGCTGTGTTTTAAAAAATAATGTGATTTTCATGTGTGAGTGTAGCTGTATCTGTGTGAGAGAGTATGTGTTTAACAAGCCAAGGTTTTTTTTTTTTTTTTTTTTTTTAACTTTTTGATTAACATTAGTCAGGATTTTAACATTAGCAGCTCTTAAGACTGATTATGCTTTGGACACCTTAGGATGTCAATCCTCTCCTCAGGCAGTCTGATGTATACCAGGGAGCCAAGAGGAAATACCTTGATTATAAAGTTATCCAGGTTATTTTCAAATAATTGCAAGTAAACAGGAAGCAATGAACTGACATTCTCAAATATTAAAAAAATGTAGTCCTATTGTTTCTGTGATTTGCAAAGTTACTATAGCAATTACAGCTTGTTTATTCAAGGGCTGCTTAATTTCTACAAGCAAACTTTCCTTTCTGCTTGATGAGTGTTTTCTTCTACCTTTGGCCGTACCAAGTAATTTTGTAGTCAGCCCTTACGAAGTAAAGGCATGTCATAAAATAGAGTCTGTGCTTATCATGCAGGGCTAGACTATTCACCAAATCCTGTCTCTCTTGAAAGAGGATGCACCTGCTGTTAAGGTCAGATGGCTTAATTTATAACGGGGGAAAAAAGCCTGTGGAATTTAATCTAAGTGATGGCTCACCATCTCCCCGGTGTTTAATGCCTGTCTGGGAGATGATATTGACATTGCTGCTAGGTATGCAAGTTTATCTGTGACAGGAAGTCAGGACACAGAAAACCACACTGGAACACTGTACTTAGTCTTGACTATTTAATCACAAGAATGAGGTATATGATCTTCAAAAGTCTTGGAAGATCAACAAATATTATTAAGAACCAAACTTCTAAGGATATAAACATTTAAAATCTTTAGTCACAGGAGATAGACTCTTGTTATTAAAAAAAAAAAAAAAAAGACATGGTGTTCAGGTGAAAATAAAGTACTAGCATGCATCTCTGGTTGCTCAGGATCCAGTACACTGCTGAAACTATCAACCTGCAGGTTCATTCTGCCCAGTTCTTGACTAAACTGAAGCATCCAATACAAATATTGGGATCTCCAGTTATACCACTCAGTAGGCATCTGGAGCAATCAGGTCTGGTAAACGTAGAGGAGCCCAGAACTTCTTCAGCCTGCTTCCTGCTATTTATTTAATATTCCACTTCTACTAGGCTTAATCTGTTTGAATATGCCCTGGTTTCTAGCCCAGTATTGGTTTTCTCTACAGATCCTTGCTGCAAATTTGAGTTTTATCCTGAATCCCAATTAAGTAGTCTCTTGTTTGGTTGCTCAGTCATGTCCGACTCTTTGTGACCCCATGGACTGCAGCACACTAGGCTTCCCTGACCTTCACCATATCCCAGAGCTTGCTCAAACTCATGTTCATTGAGTCAGTGATGCCATCCAACTATCTCATCCTCTGTTGTCCCCTTCTCCTCCTACCTTCAGTCTTTCCTAGCATCAGGGTCTTTTCCAGTGAGTCGGCTCTTCACATCAGGTGGCCAAAGTATTGCAGCTTCAGCCTCAGCATCAGTCTCTCTAATGAATATTCAGGATTTATTTCCTTTAGAATTGACTGGTTTGATCTCCTTGCAGTCCAAGGGACTTTCAAGAGTCTTCTCCAACACTGCAGTTCAAAAGCATCAATTCCTCGGCACTCAGCCTTCTTTATGATCCAACTCTCACATCCATACATAGCTACTAGAAAAACCATAGCTTTGACTATATGGACATTTTTTGGCAAAGTAATGTCCCAGTGTTTTAATATACTGTCTAGGTTTGTCATAGCTTTTCTTCCAAGGAGAAAGCGTCTTTTATTTATTTTTTTTTTAATTTTATTTTATTTTTAAACTTTACATAATTGTATTAGTTTTGCCAAATATAAAAATGAATCCGCCACAGGTATACATGTGTTCCCCATCCTGAACCCTCCTCCCTCCTCCCTCCCCGTACCATCCCTCTGGGTCGTCCCAGTGCACTAGCCCCAAGCATCCAGTATCGTGTATTGAATCTGGACTGGCAACTCGTTTCTTACATGATATTGTACATGTTTCAATGTCATTCTCCCAAATCTTCCCACCCTCTCCCTCTCCCACAGAGTCCATAAGACTGTTCTATAATTTCATGGATGCAGTCACCGTCTGCAGTGATATGCAACCCCATGGATTTTAGTCCACCAGGCTCTAGTGTCCATTGGGATTCTCCTGGCAAGAATACTGGAGTGGGTTTCCATGCTCTCCTCCAGGGGATCTTCCCAATCCAGGGATCAAATACAGGTATCCTGCATTGCAGGCAGATTCTTTACTGTCTGAGCCACCAGGAAAGCCCAATTAGTCTCTACTTTAAATAGTATTAAACTTTTCTAAATTTCTTCTTCTCCACTGTAAACTGGAGATGATCATAGTACTAATATTTCTACCTCATATGTTCTGAGAAATAGATGAAGCATCTACTTCTGCTTCATTGACTACTCTAAAACCTTGGACTGTGTATATCACAAAAAGCTGTGGAAAATTCTTATAGAGATGGAAATACAAGACCACCTTACGTGCCTTCTGAGAAACCTGTATGCAGATCATGAAGCAACAGTTAGAACTGGACATGGAACAATAGGCTGGTTCAAAATGGGAAAGCAGTATGTCAAGGCTGTTTATTGTCACCCTGCTTGTTTAACTTATATGCATAGTACATCATGAGAAACTGTGGGCTGGAGGAAGCACAAGCTGGAATCAAGATTGCCAGAAGAATTATCAATGACCTCAGATATGCAGGTGACACCACCTTTATGGCAGAAAATGAAGAATAACTAAAGAGCTTTTGATGAAATTAAAAGAGGAGAGTGAAAAATTTGGTTTAAAACTCAACATTCAAAAAACGAAGATGATGGCATCTGGTTCCATCTCTTCATGGCAAATAGATGGGAAAACAATGAAAATAGTGAAATACTTTGTTTTTCAGGGCTCCAAAATCACTGCAGATGGTGACTTCAGCCTTGAAAGTAAAAGACACTTGCTCCTTGGAAGAAAAGCTATGACCAACCTAGATGGCATATTAAAAAGCAGAGACAGTACATTGCCAACAAAGGTCAGTAGTCAAAGCTATGTTTTTTCCAGTAGTCATGTATGGATGTGAGAGTTGGATCATAAAGAAAGCTGAGTGCTAAAGATGCTTTTGAACTGTGGTGTTGGAGAAGACACTTGAAAGTCCCTTGGACTGCAAGGAGATCCAACCAGTCAATCCTAAAGGAAATCAATCCTGAATATTCATTGGTACTGATGCTGAATCTCCAATTCTTTGGCCACCTGATGTAAAGAGATGATTCATTGGAAAAGACCCTGATCCTGAGAAAGATTGAAGTCAGGAAGAGAACGGGACAACAGAAGAGGAGGTGGTTGGATGGTATCACCAGCTCAATGGACATGAGTTTGAGCAAGCAGTAGGAGATGGTGAAGAACAGGGAAGACTGGTGTGCCGCAGTCCATGGGGTCACAAAGAGTCGGACATGACTGAACAACTGAACACAAATGTAGTATAAGTTACACAGTAATTGTCTAAGTTATTCTCTTCTGTAAAGGCTTCATATGACTCTCACTGAAGTCTGATTCAGCTTCTTCACCACAGCACACAAAGGAGGAAACTGTTGGGTAAGTAGGAGGTCTACTTTATACAAAGACATTTGAGTCATTTTGGATGGACAAGAGGTTTCAGTGGTATTGTACCACCATTCTTATAAAGTATGAGTGAAGTACAAAAATGTTTGTTTCCTTTGACAGTGGAATCATTCTTTTATATTTTACATTCCTCTAACTCATACTGAATCTGGAATAGCAGGAAAAATAAATATGACACTATTGACAGCCTGATATAATGTTGAATAGAACAATAGGTTCGACTGGCTTTTTCCATAAGATATAATGGAAAAACCTGAAGGAACTTTTTGGCCATCCCAATAAATTGTTTATACATTATATATAAATAGTTATGCTTGGGATCTATATGATTTAAACTTAGGATAATGTTGTAATCAAAGAACCCCATTTCATCAGCCACCTCCTCCTTCTGCTATCTCCAAAAGAAAGAGGCAGTTTCATTTTTTAATTGCACATCTCAAGGATCCTGTCGGTAATTTCTGGTAACAACGCTCTACCTTCTACTCTCTCGCCATTTTTTTTTTTTTTTTTTTTGCACTTCTGGCACATTCTCCCTAGATCAAGTTGCTACAGTTCCACAGGAATGCAATGCCTTTACTCTATGTGCCTTCCCTTGTTTTAGCTCCCCCTCTTTGCATAGATTGTCACTACTTATTTTGGCATAGCTATTTTTCCATTATTTTGCCTCCTGGGTTCTGCCTTTCCCTGTCCATTCTATCAGTCTTTGTCATCAAAATCTAGTATGTGGTTTGACAAAGATTCATGCTGAGGTCACAAGGCCAAGCAAGTGTGATTAGGGATAGCCAGGCTACTAACCTCAGTACTAAGAGTTTATCTAGTCTAGTAGACAATGAGGGGAGATGTTTGGAGGGTGGGAAAAATGGGAAGAAATGAAAATGTCTGTGAGAATTGACATCACCACCACATCAATGATTTTTAGTCTGTATATTATTAATATTAGCTTTTAGTCTGTATATCATTAAAATTGATGGCTATAAGATGGGAATTAATATTTTATTTTTACAGGTGAATAAATAGAAAATTTACATTATTAGCTGATGGAAACTCAACTAATATTTTTTCAAGTCTTGTTCAATTCTGTGGCTTTTGCTTTTTCCTCTTGTTTTGAAGTTTCAGGTTTGTGATACTCAAGATTAGGTTAGAAGAGTTGTTATGTAAGCACTGTATTCTATCAACCTATCATATTATTCTAGTATATAAGGACGTGTTCTAGACAATCTCAGAACTGTATTTACTTTATTTTACTTGTGAGAAAACTGCCAAATAAAATATTTGTGCCAAAGTAAAAATAATGGAAACAAATGAACAAAATTTAACACAGTTGATCAGGAGCTCTTTTATTCCTTGAGCAAAGGGAATTTCTTGTTAGAATGCAGGAAGATGTTATGAGAATCAAAGCAAGAAGCAGAGCCAGAGTGCCTGAAATCATAGGAGGCATTTTCTCTCTTTGTTTCTTCTATCTCTTTTGGGCTTTCAGTTCAGTCGCTCAGTTGTGTCCAACTCTGCAATCCCATGGATTGCAGCACACCAGGCTTCCCCATCCATCACCAACTCCCGGAGCTTGCTCAAACTCATGTCCATTGGGTCAGTAATGCCAACTTTTGGGTTTTACATGTCTCTTTTCAAGCCCCATGCATATGCCTCATTTTTATCTGTCCCCAAACTGACTTCTTGCTGTTCTCTGTGTGTATATCTTACCTTGTGCTAAGTTACTTCAGTTGTGTCTAACTCTTTGCGACCCTGAGGACTGTAGCCCACCAGGCTCCTCCGTCGGGGATTCTCCAGGCAACAATACTGGAGTGGATTGCTTTGCCCTCTTCCAGAGGATCTTCCCAACCCAGCCGTCTCTTCAGTCTCCTGCATTGGTACTTGACCATTAGTACCATGATAGCCTTCAGATGGTGTTGTCAGTCTTCCAGTAAGTATGCTGCTGCTGCTGCTGCTAAGTCACTTCAGTCGTGTCCGACTCTGTGTGACCCCAGAGATGGCAGGTCACCAGGCTCCCCTGTCCCTGGGATTCTCCAGGCAAGAACACTGGAGTGGGTTGCCATTGCCTTCTCCAATGCAGGAAAGTGAAAAGTGAAAGTGAAATCGCTGAGTCTTGTCTGCCTCTTAGCGACCCCATGGACTGCAGCCCACCAGGCTCCTCTGTCCATGGGATTTTCTAGGCAAGAGTACTGGAGTGGGGTGCCATTGCCTTCTCCCCAGTCAGTATAGCCTTTCAGCAAAAATTCACAACAATAAAAATCCCATTTCCTGGGTCTCATTTTCAGATTCCTTGGTTGGGCAGTAGGGTTGGCTGAGTTCCTTTCAGTTGTTTACCCCAGCCCAAATGACTATGGCCTGTAGGCCAGAGACTTTTGCTAGATAACTGCTCCTTCTAAGCTGTGTGAACATGTTTCATTAAATAGTGTGGACAGAAATAAAATGATTGACAACACTTGTACAATAGTACAATGAAAGAATAAACATGTTTGTGAGAAACCAGGCAGACCTCTGACCTAACTGAAACCCTGAATATCCATTTGGGCAATTTTAGTTGCAGTTGCCTGGCTAAATGTGCCATGCTTTATTAGCTGGACACCAGTGAAAGTTCACTAAGAGAGTACCTTTTTGGTCATTGTGCACAGGAATGTCTTAGATTTCATGTTCTTTTCTGATAACTCAGAATTATTAACCGATGGAATTCAGTGATAGAAAATTTTGAGAAAGATCATTTATATTTGTCTTCTACCAGGAATTTTTATGGTCACTAATTGTGACAAATCTAAAATGCTACCACACTTGTACACTACCAAGTTAGCCTGCCAGTTTCATTGGCGGTGGTAGAAGGCAAGAGACTCCTGGACCAAAGAACTTTACTACTTTAGGAAACAGCATAATCCAGAACGTCAGCACTTGCACTGGTTTTCTGAACCCCAGTTCCCATACGACACTGCAGGGAGAGATAGATGACATCTGCGCATGCGGTGGCAGGTGCTGGAGGGGAGGCATTCTGAGCTTAGAGAACCCAACTCTTTTATGATAAGCAGCAAACCTAGATAGAGTATTAAAAAGCAGAGATATTACTTTGCCCACAAAGGTCTGTCTAGTCAAGGCTATGGTTTTTCCAGTGGTCATGTATGGATGTGAGAGTTGGACTGTGAAGAAAGCTGAGTGCCAAAGAATTGATGCTTTTGAACTGTGGTGCTGGAGAAGACTCTTGCAAGTCCCTTGGACTGCAAGGACATCCAACCAGTCCATCCTAAAGGAGATAAGTCCTGGGTGTTCATTGGAAGGACTGATGCTGAGGCTGAAACTCCAATACTTTGGCCACCTCATGCGAAGAGTTGACTCATTGGAAAAGACTCTGATGCTGGGAGGGATTGGGGGCAGGAGGAGAAGGGGACGACAGAGGATGAGATGGCTGGATGGCATCACCGATTCGATGGACATGAGTTTGTGTGAACTCCGGGAGTTGGTGATGGACAGGGAGGCCTGATGTGCTGAAATTCATGGGGTTGCAGAGTCGGACACGACTGAGCAACTGAACTGAACTGAACTGAAGCCTAGTTGATCTAGAGGGCGATATTATCTTTATTATACAGGCCTGAAACAGACCTGCCTTTTTCCCTAGAAGGAAGTGCTATCTTTATTTTCAAGACTGTTTTCTATACAAATATTCCTGGAATATTTTTTAGAACAAAGCCAATTAATATCTCTACTTGTAAGACATATGACAAAATGAGAAGTCCATGGAGAATTGTCTTCTAACAACTATGGGACTGTAATTTTGAAAGAATCAGAAAGGTGCAAAATCATGTGAAACAATGGACAGAATATTTCAAATACTATGAAATAAATTGATGGTAGTTTTCATTCAATTAATTTCTAAGATCTTCTTCCTAGTCTGTAAAGATTTTATAACAACAAGTGGAAATTCAGATTTGAAGTTTTGCCAAAGGCTCAGCATTAAAGAATCCACCTGCAACAAAGGAGACTCAGGAGACATGGGTTCAATCCTGGGGTGGGGACTATCCCCTGGAGTAGGATATGCAACCCACTCCAGTATTCCTGCCTGGGAAATCCAATGGATTGAGGAGCCTGGTGGGCTACATTCCAAAGGGTCACAAAGAGTCAGACACAACTGAGCACATGTATGTTACTTAGTGGTTAAATGAGACCAGATTAATCTTGAAACAAGTCTCTAGTTCTTTAACAAAATCAGCTTTTGTTTTTCATTGATTTAATTTTATTTCCAAGACAAAATTTTATAGCATGAACGATAGGAAGCATTACTGATTTTACTTTCAGGGATTTAAATTAGGGCTGTACTTAATCCAAGGTAAGGAGCATTGGCTGCACTTTGCTGGAGTAGCCGTGAAGAGATACCTCACGCCCAAGGTAAGAGAAACCCAAGTAAGATGGTAGGTGTTGCAAGAGGGCATCAGAGGGCAGACACACTGAAACCATACTCACAGAAAACTAATCAATCTAATCACACTAGGACCACAGCCTTGTCTAACTCAATGAAACTAAGCCATGCCCACGGGGAAACCCAAGATGGGTGGGTCATGGTGGAGAGATCTGACAGAATGTGGTCCACTGGAGAAGGGAAGGGCAAACCACTTCAGTATTCATGCTTTGAGAACACCATGAACAGTATGAAAAGGCAAAATGACAGGATACTGAAAGAGAAACTCCCCAGGTCAGTAGGTGCCCAATATGCTACTGGAGATCAGTGGAGAAATAACGCCAGAAAGAATGAAGGGATGGACCCAAAGCAAAAAATAATACCCAGCTGTGGATGTGACTGGTGATAGAAGCAAGGTCCGATGCTGTAAAGAGCAATATTGCATAGGAACCTGGAATGTCAGGTCCATGAATCAAGGCAAATTGGAAGTGGTCAAACAAGAGATGGCAAGAGTGAATGTCAACATTCTAGGAATAAGCGAACTGAAATGGACTGGAATGGGTGAATTTAACTCAGATGACCGTTATATCTACTACTGTGGGCAGGAATCCCTCAGAAGAAATGGAGTAGCCATCATGGTCAACAAAAGAGTCTGAAATGCAGTACTTGGATGCAATCTCAAAAACGACAGAATGATCTCTGTTCGTTTCCAAGGCAAATCATTCAATATCACAGTAATCCAAGTCTATGCCCCAACCAGTAATGCTGAAGAAGCTGAAGTTGAATGGTTCTATGAAGACCTACAAGACCTTTTAGAACTAACACCCAAAAAAGATGTCTTTTTCATTATAGGGGACTGGAATGCAAAAGTAGGAAGTCAAGAAACACCTGAAGTAACAGGCAAATTTGGCCTTGGAATACAGAATGAAGCAGGGCAAAGACTAATAGAGTTTTGCCAAGAAAATGCACTGGTCATAACAAACACCCTCTTCCAACAACACAAGAGAAGACTCTATACATGGACATCACCAGATGGTCAACACTGAAATCACATTGATTATATTCTTTGCAGCCAAAGATGGAGAAGCTCTATCCAGTCAGCAAAAACAAGACCAGAGCTGACTGTGGCTCAGACCATGAACTCCTTATTACCAAATTCAGACTTAAATTGAAGAAAGTAGGGAAAACCACTAGACCATTCAGGTATGACCTAAATCAAATCCCTTATGATTATACAGTGGAAGTGAGAAATAGATTTAAGGGCCTAGATCTGATAGATAGAGTGCCTGATGAGCTATGGAATGAGGTTCGTGACATTGTACAGGAGACAGGGATCAAGACCATCCCCATGGAAAAGAAATGCAAAAAAGCAAAATGGCTGTCTGGGGAGGCCTTACAAATAGCTGTGAAAAGAAGAGAAGTGAAAAGCAAAGGAGAAAAGGAGAGATATAAACATCTGAATGCAGAGTTCCAAAGAATAGCAAGAAGAGATAAGGAAGCCTTCTTCAGCGATCAGTGCAAAGAAATAGAGGAAAACAACAGAATGGGAAAGACTAGAGATCTCTTCAAGAAAATCAGAGATACCAAAGGAACATTTCATGCAAAGATGGGCTTGATAAAGGACAGAAATTGTATGGACCTAACAGAAGCAGAAGATATTAAGAAAAGATGGCAAGAATACACAGAAGAACTGTACAAAAAAGATCTTCACGACCCAGACAATCACGATGGTGTGATCACTGACCTAGAGCCAGACATCCTGGAATGTGAAGTCAAGTGGGCCTTAGAAAGCATCACTACGAACAAAGCTATTGGAAGTGATGAAATTCCAGTTGAGCTATTCCAAATGCTGAAAGATGATGCTGTGAAAGTTCTGCACTCAATACACCAGCAAATTTGGAAAATCCAGCAGTGGCCACAGGACTGGCAAAGGTCAGTTTTCATTCCAATCCCAAAGAAAGGCAACGCCAACGAATGCTCAAACTACTGCACAATTGCACTCATCTCACACGCTAGTAAAGTAATACTCAAAATTCTCCAAGCCAGGCTTCAGCAATATGTGAACCGTGAACTTCCTAATGTTCAAGCTGGTTTTAGAAAAGGCAGAGGAACCAGAGATCAAATTGCCAGTATTCGCTGGATCATGGAAAAAGCAAGAGAGTTCCAGAAAAGCATCTATTTCTGCTTTATTGACTATGCCAACGCCTTTGACTGTGTGGATCACAATAAACTGTGGAAAATTCTGAAAGAGATGGAATTACCAGACCACCTGATCTGCCTCTTGAGAATTTGTATGCAGGTCAGGAAGCAACAGTTAGAACTGGACATGGAACAACAGACTGGTTCCAAATAGGAAAACGAGTTCATCAAGGCTGTATAATGTCACCCTGTTTATTTAACTTATATGCAGAGTACATCATAAGAAACGCTGGACTGGAAGAAGCACAAGCTGGAATCAAGATTGCCGGGAGAAATATCAATAACCTCAGATATGCAGATGACACCACCCTTATGGCAGAAAGTGAAGAGGAACTAAAAAGCCTCTTGATGAAAGTGAAAGTGGAGAGTGAAAAAATTTGCTTAAAGCTCAACATTCAGAAAACGAAGATCATGGCATCCGGTCCCATCACTTCATCAGAAATAGATGGGGAAACAGTGGAAACAGTGTCAGACTTTATTTTTCTGGGCTCTAAAATCACTGCAGATGGTGACTGCAGCCATGAAATTAAAAGACGCTTACTCTTTAGAATGAAAGTTATGATCAACCTAGATAGCATATTCAAAAGCAGAGACGTTAATTTGCCAACAAAGGTTCGTCTAGTCAAGGCTATGGTTTTTCCTGTGGTCATGTATGGATGTGAGAGTTGGACTGTGAAGCAGGCTGAGCATCGAAGAATTGATGCTTTTGAAGTGTGGTGTTGGAGAAGACTCTTGAGAGTCCCTTGGACTGAAAGGAGATCCAACCAGTCCATTCTGAAGGAGATCAGCCCTGGGATTTCTTTGGAAGGAATGATGCTAAAGCTGAAACTGCAGTACTTTGGCCACCTCATGCGAAGAGTTGACTCATTGGAAAAGACTCTGATGCTGGGAGGGATTGGGGGCAAGAGGAGAAGGGGACGACAGAGGACGAGATGGCTGGATGACATCACTGACTGGATGGACGTGAATCTGAGTGAACTCCAGGAGTTGGGATGGACAGGGAGGCCTGGCGTTCTGCTATTCATGGGGTCACAAAGAGTCAGACACAACTGAGCGACTCTTCTGATCTGATCTAATCCTTTAAAATTGGAGTTCTTATCAGTTTTTGGCTCATAAATGTTTATGTTGTAAATTAGTCAGAATATATATATATATATATATATATATATATATATATAAATGAAAAAATGACAATACTTTCTTTAATGGTTATATTTCATAGAATTCATTGCATATATCCACAAAGTTTGGAACCTCACAGCAACCTGAGAGATAGGGCAGGCATTTTTTTCTTTTTCTTTGAGGATTGAGGAAGGAAGCAGGGTGTTAAGTGGTCTAAATGCCCAAGTCCACAGGACTGATTAGAGACCTAAATTGAAAGTTTCCTTACTTCTAGTCTGTTTCTCTTTCTACCACCTTGCAGTATCCTTCCATCAGAAGCGCAGTGAAAATGGAAACTAAATTATACACAGGAACAAAGAGAATGTTCCTGTAATCAGGGTCTGAAACACATTTGTTCAACAGCATGTGGAAAAGTTGGTTGAATTCATGGAAACTTCACTTGAAGAGACTCAAGAATATAATCTCCCTTCCTCACAGAAAACCTACTGAGAAAATGATTCTTTATGCTCCATAGATCCAAATGATGAAAAATACCAGAAGAACTCACTGTGATTTCTATTCAGACTTAAAATAGGGGGCTAGCAAAAGGTTGCCAGAACAGCCATCCTGTAGTTTTAACATAAAGGTTACTTATGTAACCTTTAACATAAAGGGACTTTGAGCAGACGACCAGAGCTTTCCAAGAGGTTTTTGAAGTAGTACCATGGTTTTTACTAATCATTTTTACCCGTGAAACTTGTCAGGAAAAAGGTGCAAATTGTTTTGGTATTCCTGAATCTTTAATATTATTAATTGCAGTCCTGAATATTTATTGGAAAAACTGATGCTGAAGCTGAAACTCCAATAGTATGGCCACGTGATGAGAACTGACTCATTTGAAAAGACCCTGATGCTGGGAAAGATTGAAGGCGGGAGGAGAAGGGAACAACCGAGGATGAGATGGTTGGATGGCATCACCGACTCAATGGACATGAGTTTGAGTAAATTCCAGGAGTTGGTGATGGACAGGGAGGCCTGGTGTGTTGCAGTCCATGGGGTCACAAAGAGTTGGACATGACTGAGCGACTGAACTGAACTGAACCTACCAGATATAAAATATACAACTATTTAGTAGTTAAACTGAAGTAATGAAAATTTTTTATTATGAATTGATATTTATGTTACTAAATTCAATAGCTAATCCTAAATAGTGAAATAGAGAAAGGTTTAATTAGAAAACACAGAGTAATCAGAATACTTACTCTTTAAAATTAAATATGAGGCAACAAAAAATGGTTGGCTACATGTACCTGTGAAAGTGTGTTACAATCAAAATTGTTTTGGGTTTTATGTGAAAGTGTTCATCTGATATTTTAAAAAATAAATTTACCAGATTATTTGTTTTATACCTCAAAAGGAAGAGAAAGCCAGACCTAAGCTTTAGGGGATAATTACATAACTAGATGGTAATCCTCTCTGGAAATAAAATGGTAGACGCTTTATGGTGACTGGACTCAGGACTTTAGAGCTGCAGTCCAGAGCAGCTCAGCTGAGAGACACAAAAGCAAAACCTGTTCTTTGGTGCCTGGGCAGTGGGTCTCTGGGAGGACAGGAACATGCTGAAAGGGAGCAGTGGATATCATGCTAGCTTTCTAATTTTTCCTCAGGTTGAGCTTTGACAGCTTGTCAGAAAAACTAGATACGATTTTATATATCTTTTCTCATCTAATTATCACAGTAGCCTAGTGAGATAGATAGCATTCTTACTCTTGAATATACTGAAACTTCAGAGAATGAAAAAGTATGTGATGTGCTCAGGATCTGAAATTTAAATCCAGATCCAGTTCTTAATTCAAAATCCTCTATTGATTTCACTTCACTAGTACTTGGATTGAGACCTAACTCTGATCTTTTACGGGTCACATCTTTTTATTTTTTGGGTTACATCTTTTTATTTTTTAAATTTATGCTTAACATAAAGTCTTGACTCTGGAAAAGCCACAGTGACCAAAGGATTATTTTTTAAGTGGGGTGACATGATGTGTTTGAGTGTGTGTTTATATTTTTGTGCATGTGAATGAGACAGAGGGAACGAGAGATAATTTAATTTTCTTTTCAATTCTTCATTATGTGTTGTATTAATATCACTACTGATTTGATCTGGAATTACTATATGTCATGTGATTTAAAAATATCTGTTAAATGTTATATTAGTCAGCTCAGGTTGCTGTAACAATATGCTACAGACTGGGTAATCTAAATAATAAATTTATTTTCTCACAGTTCCGAAGGCTAGGAGTCCAAGATCAAGGTGTCATCAGGCTTGATTTCTGGTGAAGCTTCTCTTCCTAGCTTGTGAATGGCCACCTTCTTAATATGAACTCACATGACCTTTCCTGTGTGTATGTATACATGTATGTTACATGTGTGTAGAAATAGGTAGCTCAGTATGTACTTTTCTTCTTCTAACGACACCAGTCCTATCGAATTAAGGCCCAACCCTTAGGACTTCATTTAACCTTAATTACCTTCTTAAAGACCTTACGTCAAAAATCAGTTATATTGGAGGTATGAATTCAACATATGAATTTTGGTGAGATGTAATTCAGTCTATAACAATTGTGGGCTCTCAAATATTTATCAAGTGGATGGAAGAATACTATGGTGTGTGTATATTCATGTATGTTGTTTTTATATAGAAGTTTGTGTTTGAAAAATCTAAGTAGATTTTAACATAAAAATGGAAATATGTGAAATTATTCTGAGATTCAAAAACAGTTTCAAACTCCACCATTGATATGTAAACAGATAGTGTTCTTGCCTGGAGAATCCCAGAGACTGGGGAGCCTGGTGGGCTGCCGTCTATGGGGTTGCACAGAGTCGGACACGACTGAAGCGACTTAGTAGTAGTAGCAGCAAACTTGGGCTACAAACAAATGCCATTTCAAACTTCCAAGAAAAGCTGAAAAATAGTTAGGATAAGAAATATGTATAAAATAACTTGATAAGTTTTCTGATCCTAAGTCTAAGACTTCTTGTGAGCACTCAGAAACTGGAATGCAATGAACATGTTATTTAAAGTGCATATAACTGTTAGCAAATGTTTAATAATTCTTTGTTGTCTTAATATTAAAAGTAAATTTCAAATATTTCAAACACATATATTTTCAAAATATATTTATCCTTTAGTATTGGTGTACTGCCGTACTTGAAAACTAGGCTTAGACTTGAATTTTTGGTACAGATCCTGAACTCTGGGTTCAGATCCTGATTTCAAGACTTACTAACTATGTAACCCTGGGTAATTTAATTAACTGTTCTGTGTTTTCCTTTTCTCACCTGTAAAGTAAGGATAATGTAAATACCGGTCTCTATGTTGTGAAAATTCAATGGGATAATCTTTGTTAAACACTTAAGAATAGTACCAGATTCAATAACTGTTGCTATTACTCTCCTCTAATGAGTATGTGTATTATTAGCTTTTCTGAACTGCTTAGAATTGGCTGGGGGAAGCAATTGAATTTGTAAAAGTTGCAGTTCTCTAAGTGTTATATACAGACTTCTACTTGAGACCCTTTCACTAAATCCTTGGGTCAAAATTCCTTTCCCAGTAACACTAGATATCCTTTGCCATTTTTGCTGTGTTGGCATTTGCCCCGATGAGACAAAAGTAATTCTGGGTGAAACTGCTGGTACCATAGTATGAAAGGCAGTGATGCCAAACTCTATGGCCAGTTTCACTTAAGAATATCCTTGAGTTAGTTCTAATGAGGTGGATGAACCTAAAACCTATTATACAGAGTGAAATGAGTCAGAAAGAGAAAGATAAATACCATATTCTAACACATATATACGGAATCTAGAAAAATGGTACTGAAGAACTCATTTACAGGGCAACAATGGAGAAACAGACATAGAGAATAGACTTATAGACATGGGGAGCGGGGAGGAGAGGGTGAGATGTATGGAAAAAGTAACATGGAAACTTATATTTCCATGTGTAAAATAGATAGCCAAGGGGAGTTTGCCCTATGGCTCAGGAAACTCAAACAGGGGCTCTGTATCAACTTAGAGGAGTGGGGTGGGGAAGGAGATGGGAGGGAGGTTCAAAAGGGAGGGGATATAGGTATACCTGTGGCTGATTTATGTTGAAGTTGGACAGAAAACAACAAAATTCTGTAAAGTCATTATCCTTCAATAAAAAATAAATAAATTTAAAAAAAATTAAAAAAGAATATCCTTGATGAAGGACTAAAAATTAATAATGTTAAATCTTTATCCTTAAAACTTTTTGTTTATACCTATGGCTGATGAGAGTTCCAGAAAAACATCTATTTCTGCTTTATTGACTATGCCAAAGCCTTTGACTGTGTGGATCACAATAAACAGTGGAAAATTCTGAAAGAGATGGGAATACCAGACCACCTGACCTTTCTCTTGAGAAATTTGTATGCAGGTCAGGAAGCAACAGTTAGAACTGGACATGGAACAACAGACTGGTTCCAAACAGGAAAAGGAGTCCGTCAAGGCTGTATATTGTCACCCTGCTTATTTAACTTCTATGCAGAGTACATCATGAGAAACACTGGGCTGGAAGAAGCACAAGCTGGAATCAAGATTGCCTCAGATATGCAGATGACACCACCCTTATGGCAGAAAGTGAAGAGGAACTAAAAAGCTTCTTGATGAAAGTGAAAGAGGAGAGTGAAAAAGTTGGCTTAAAGCTCAACATTCAGAAAACAAAGATCATGGCGTCCGGTCCCATTACTTCATTGGAAATAGATGGGGAAACAGTGGAAACAGTGGCAGACTTTATTTTTTTGGGCCCCAAAATCACTGCAGATGGTGACTGCAGCCATGAAATTAAAAGACGCTTACTCCTTGGAAGAAAAATTATGACCAACCTAGATAGCATATTGAAACGCAGAGACATTACTTTGCCAACAAATGTCTGTCTAGTCAAGGCTATGGTTTTTCCAGTAGTCATGTATGGATGTGAGAGTTGGACTGTGAAGAAAGCTGAGCGCCGAAGAATTGATGCTTTTTGAACTGTGGTGTTGGAGAAGACTCTTGAGAGTCCCTTGGACTGCAAGGAGATCCAACCAGTCCATTCTGAAGGAGATCAGCCCTGGGTGTTCTTTGGAAGGAATGATGCTAAAGCTGAAACTCCAGTACTTTGGCCACCTCATGAGAAGAGTTGACTCACTGGAAAAGACTCTGATGCTGGGAGGGATTGGGGGCAGGAGGAGAAGGGGACGACAGAGGATGAGATGGCTGGATGGCATCACCAACTCGATAGATGTGAGTTTGAGTGAACTCTGGGAGTTCATGATGGACAGGGAGGCCTGGCGTGCTGCGATTCATGGGGTTGCAAAGAGTCAGACAAGACTGAGCAAATGAACTGAACTGAACTGATATGATGGCTGATTTTTGGTGTATGGCAGAAACCAACACAATATTGTAAGCAATTATCCTTCAATTAAAAATAAGTAAAAAAATAGACAATCAATAGAGAACAAAACAAAAAGAACTTTTTATATTCTATGTGGCAAACTGAGAAATTCATGAAAAGTACTTCTGCTGCATACATTTTGAGAGTTCTTTTTGTGAAAATAATTTATGTGATAACAAGCTAAATTAGCCACTTTTCCTTTTTTTTCCTTCCCTCTGGGAGTACCATTTATAGTTGAGAGAGCAACTGACAAACTATGGTTATGCAGACTTAGGTATCTACAGATACATTCTTGAAAACTAACAAAGTGAGTCTGCCATTTCAAGGAAAACAACTGAGAAGATTTGTTGCCGATGATAAAATTTGAGCTTTCAAACAAAAGTCTGAATTTAAAGCTTGAATCCCTGCCTTGGATTTGATCCATCTCAACACTTACAGACTTTTCTAATGTGATCTGTGGTGATACTTATGAATGGGATTCTTGGGAGTATTATATAATTAAATGTGTCAATATTTTTAGCATCTGTACAAGTCAGTGGACTTGTTTGTTTTTTAGTCTCTAAGTCATGTCTGACTCTTTTGCAACCCCATGGTCTGTAGCCCATCAGGCTCTTCTGTCCATCAGATTTCCCAATCAGGAGTACTGGAGTAGGTTGCCATTTCCTTTTCCAAGATATTCCTGAATCAGGGATCAAACCTGTGGCTCCTGCATTGGCAGGCAGATTCTTTACCAGTGAGCCACCAGGGAAACCCAAATGAGTGGACTGTTTTCCAAAGACCAGTTAATGGTGTTGCAATATCATGCTTGGTTAAAAGGTCTATTCAAAGTGAATAAAAATAGATGAATGACTTTAATAGACTAATGACTTTAATATAAAATAGTGTAAAAAGCTTTTCTAGGTCCACGCTAAAGTCAACCATTAAGAAATTACCACAATTTGAGTTTTGGAGTAGTATCAATGAAAAATATACAGAATTATCTGAAGTGACTATAAGTATACTCCTCACTTTTCCAACTATGTATGTGTGTGAAACTAGATTTCATTCATACAATTCAAAAAAGTCAACATATTGAATCAGATTAAGTGTTGAAGCAGATGAGAGAATCTAGTTATCTTCTATGAGCCCAGACATTCAAATGATTCTTTAAAAAATTCCACTCTTCTCCCTAATTATTTTGTTTGGGAAAACAAAAAACAAATAATACGTCACTTATATTAACATATAGGTGGTACCTCCCTGGTGGTACAGTGGATATGACTCCACCTGGCAACGCAGGGGACATGGGTTTGATCCCTGGTTTGGGGAGATTCCACATGCCACGGAGCAGCTCAGCCTGTGGACCACAACTGCTGAGCCCGAGTGCTAGAGCCTGTGTTCCACAGCAAGAGAAGCCACTGAAATGAGAAGCCCGTGCACCACAATAAAATGTAGCCCCTTCATCACTGCAACTAGAGAAAGCCTGCACACAGCAACAAAGTCCCAGTACAAGAGTAAGTAAAAAAATATAGGTTTAGTACTATCACTTTTAAAGTAAAAAACATTAAAGTATTCTTGAGGGTCCCTTGGACTGCAAGGAGATCCAACCAGTCCATTCTAAAGGAGATCAGCTCTGGATGTTCTTTGGAAGGAATGATGCTAAAGCTGAAACTCCAGTACTTTGGCCACCTCATGCAGAGTTGACTCATTGGAAAAGACTCAGATGCTGGAAGGGATTGGGGGCAGGAGGAGAAGGGGACAACAGAGGATGAGATGGCTGGATGGCCTCACTGACTCGATGGACATGAGTTTGAGTGAACTCCGGGAGTTGGTGATGGACAGGGAGGCCTGGCGTGCTGCGATTCATGGGGTCGCATAGAGTCGGACACGACTGAGTGACTGAACTGAACTGAACTGAACAAAGACTCTTTGGGGTATTAAACAAATTTTAAAAGTAAAAGGCATTCTGAGAACAAAATCTGAACCTCTCCTGGAAGCTGGTGCCTTAGTGTGGATGATGGCTACTAGTTGATCTCACCTGTGTTGTTCTGCTGTGTTTTGTCATTTGCAGAGCCAGTCACTGCCTGCTAGTAATACATGCCAGATCTCAGTGGAAGATGTCCCATGGAAACTGACATATAGCTGGACTTACAGAACTTTAAAAGAGTAGATATATTTTTTTTAATCTTTACATCCATCAAAGCAGTCAATATTTACCATACCTGTTGTTCAGTTGTGCAGTTGTGTCCGACTCTTTGTGATCCCCATCAACTGTAGCACACCAGTTTGCTCAAGCTCGTGTCCATTGAGTTGGTGATGCCATCCAACCATCTCATTCTCTGTTGTCCCCTTCTCCTGCCTTCAGTCTTTCCAAGCATCTGGGTCTTTTCCAAGGAGTCAGCTTTTTGCATCATGTGGCCAAAGTATTGGAGCTTCAGCTTCAGCATCAGTCCTTCCAATGAATAATCAGGATTTATTTCCTTTAGGATTGCCTGGTTTGATCTTCTTGTAGTCCAAGGAACTCTCAAGAGTCTTCTCCAACACCACAGTACAAAAGCATCAATTCTTTGGCCATACCTCCCATACCTGTACATCTAACAAAACGTAAGCTCAAATATTGTAATGACTCAGTACTTTTTGTTGTTATCCTTATATAGCTGTCTGAACATTCTTGCACATCATGAAGATTCAGTTTTAAAATGTTAAATTAAGAAATCTACAAAAGACATTAATTAGGGGAAGTCTTTGTGGGGGCTTCTCCAGCATCAGTGTATTTCCCCTTTTAGAGAAAAAAATATTCTATCTCTGTGATTTTTACAAGTTGTATTGGAACATGTGTACTCTTTTTATCAATATACTTTGTAACTGAAAAATAAGGAGAAGGAGGTATTGGATGTTCAAAAATTTCTTCTGTGTTCCTCTTGCCCAGAAATTATGCTTGCTTATTATTGTCACAATTGTGCCTATCATAAATGAAGTAAGAAAGCTGTGATTGGAAACCACCTCTGAGCCAAAGACAGTGGTACTCCTCTCCCCGTATTGAGGCAGTCATCCAGCTTTGTTTCCACTTACCAGGTAAATTCTTTACTAGCTACCAATCCAAATGGCAGAGGGGTGCTAGACTGCTTCGTTGTCTAGAGAAATAAAATAAAATTCAGGTAGAGAGTATTTCAGGTAACATCTGAACGTCTGGGATAGAAAATGAAGACATAGTTAACCCTCACTTGTATTTCACGTCTCAAAAAATCCATTTTGTTAGAAAGGAAAGAATCAAATTAAGGTATAAGATAGGAAGAGAAGTCACTTCCAATTTTTCCAGGTCCTAAAATGGTACTGCTATCTACTAAAAATATATAATGAATTTAATTTTTTTCAATAATTGTTTTGCTATTTTTATATCTATAAAGTTTTATTTGTTTTAAGAAGGACTAGTTCAATTTGTAAATACAGATTGAAAATATAAGTTTTTTTTCAATTGTACTTATGATCTTATTTTAGTTTATTTATATTCAATGAATCAAATTCATTGATTTGTGGTGTTTTTTAAGTCAAATTTACATTTTAAAAAATGAACAATTTTTTATTTTGTTCTGCATAGTCAAGACGTTGTCAGCAGAGGGAAGAAGTTTGAAATATGGCATTTGGAAGTAGCCCCTTCCAAAGTTGTCACTAACATTGTGTTTCAGATGGAAGGATCCTGGTGACAGGGTCTTACAGAGTAGGGGAATGCCCTGAGTCACAATGCTTGGGGGGTTCTCCCAAGAAGGTCAGAGCACTCAGTGTGTAATAAGCAGGGGGCACTACAGCAGCCATTATCTTCCCTCCGACAGAGCGGCTCACTGACCTGGCATGCTGGCAAATGGAGAGGAAAACTCTGCTCTGAGATGTAAATGCCCCATCCAGGTCCCTCATGAATATCTTGTCTCCAGGATTCAAGCAAGTGACCTGGAAAACAAGGTTCCTCCCCAATCAAAATGACAGGCAGAGCTGGTTTCCTGTTAGGAAGACTATGAGGTGTGTAAAAAAATTATGATTTCTGAGGGGAAAAAAATGAGATGTCACACAGAGCAAAATATTACTTTCAAATGGTCCTCCACAGTTCTTTTGAATGGCAGCTGTTAAGAATTCAATTGTGTGTATGACATGCTGGAATCCAGAATGGAAGTTCTGTTGGGGGGCAGGAATGAATAGAAAATTTTGATTTAAATACTCATTTGAGAATATTTGAATATCTGTCATTCTTTAGAGTCTAAAGATTAATTCTTGAAAAAATAATTTCCATTAACAACATAAATTCTAACCTTGTCAAATTCTCTTATGTAATGCATCGGTGCTGAGAGGAATACTCTTGCAAAACTGTACCATTAAATATATAATCCTGGTTTATAGACAATGTTTTCCTCTAAAAGTTTTATTGGTTTATCAGTTATTTGGTTAGGGGGAAATCATTAAGATATGTTTACTTTGATGCCCAACAAAATAATCATGAATCATCTATTTTTTAAAATTATGAAAAATATTGAAATTATAAAAAACAGCATTATATATTTCAATGGAGGAGATGTCTAAAATTCATATGTGTGTGTGTGTTAGCCACTTAGTCATGTCTGACTCTGTGGCCCCATGGATTGTAGCCCACCAGGTGCCTCTGTCCATGGAATTCTCCAGGCAAGAATACTGGAGTGGGTTGCCATTTTCTTCTCCAGGGAATTCATATAGAAAATATCATTTCAAAATATTTTATTATATAATGCTAAATATAGTAAAACAATGCCTTAGAGTTTGGTTAAATTTTAAAAAGTATATTTATTTAAAATATTCTGCCTATTTCAAGTAATATATTTTCTGATTTTTTATAATAATTTATAAAACTGTAATTCAGTTAAGACAAATAAATGTTTCTACACTGTAATCAACTTGAAATAATTAGTCATCTATCAGATATGGCAGGCAAAGCACTTGTGTAAATCATAGCTAAGCCTGTTCCAAAGAGCCTCTTGATGAAAGTGAAAGAGGAGAGTGAAAAAGTTGACTTAAAGCTCAATATTCAGAAAACTAAGATCACAGCATCCGGTCCCATCACTTCATGGCAAATAGATGGGGAAACAGTGGAAACAGTGGCTTACTTTATTTTTGGGGGCACCAAAATCACTGCAGATGGTGACTGCAGCCATGAAATTAAAAGACACTTACTCTTTGGAAGGAAAATTATGACCAACCTAGAAAGCATATTAACAAGCAGAGACATTACTTTGTCAACAAAGGTTCATCTAGTCAAGGCTATGATTTTTCCAGTAGTCATGTATGGATGTCAGAGTTGGACTATAAAGAAAGTTGAGCACTGAAGAATTGATGCTTTTGAACTGTGGTGTTGGAGAAGACTCTTGAGAGTCCCTTGGACTGCAAGGAGATCCAACCAGTCCATTCTGAAGGAGATCAGTCCTGGGTGTTCATTGGAAGGACTGATGTTGAAGGTGAAACTCCAATACTTTGGCCACCTGATGCAAAGAGCTGACTCATTTGAAAAGATCTTGATGCTGGGAAAGATTGAGGGCAGGAGGAGAAGGGGACAACAGAGGATGAGATGGTTGGATGGCATCACCGACTCAGTGGACATGGGTTTGGGTAGACTCCGGCAGTTTGTGATCAGTATGGAGGCCTGGTGTGATCTGGTTCATGGGGTTGCAGAGTCAGACACAACTGAGCAACTGAACTGAACTGAAGCCTCTTCTGCCTTCCAAAGAACAACATTTACACTTATACCCACCCATTAAAATAATATTTAAAAAGAGATTTTGGTATTTCTAGTTCATACACGTATAGAAATTGTTTCTTAGAAAAATAACATTTTAATGTGATTTAAAAATTTTTTGCGAATATGATGTATCAATCATTTAAAAATCCACTTTGGAGTTAAAATCAGGCTTCCCAGGTGGCTCAGCTCAGTGTTAAAGAATCCACCTGCCAAAGCAGGAGACACAGAAGACCTGAGTTTTATCCCTGGGTCAGGAAGACTCCTGTGGAGTAGGAGATGGCAACACACTCAAGTATTCTTGCCTGTAAAATTCCAGGGACAGAGGAGTTGGACAAGACTGAGTGACTGAACATCCATGCACAAAGTTTAACTCACTATCTAAAAGAGAAAATAGAAACAAATATTTTGGGATTTGTCACTAGGAATTGTATATACACACATACACTTTACGCCTTGGTACTTCATTGTGAAATTTCTGTTGCTTTTGTTGAAGTTTTCTTTTATTTTTTACTTTGGTATTCAACATAATCTGAATGCAAATTTATTCAGTATTGTTATGATCTTTTTTCCCAGATTTTGGAATTATCTTCCAAAAGATTTGCTTATCATGTGGAAGTTTTCAGGCTCCACTATGGAGTCTGAAAAACCATGAAAAAGCCATGACTGGTTTTGATGTTTTGGAGTTGTTATGAGCCATTTTTGGAAAACTACAATTTAAATTTGCACACAGAGCTTAGACAGAATGAATATGTTAATGAGTTCCAGCCATGGATTGCACACTCAAATTATCATCAATTGTGCATGAAAATTTTCCAGGCTATTTGTTCTGAAAATAAGTACTAAATTATGCATTCAACTTAGATTCAGGCATAAAATAGGTTTTCACAAATATTTTCAGATGGCAATTTTTGTGTGTGCAAATACTATACAATCTTATATGGCCTTTTCATTTTACAACATTAAAATCAACATACGAGTGAATTCATTGACACAAAAGCACAGACATACTTTTTGCCACTCTTAAATTATACCACGGAATAATAAAATTCACTATTGTCTCTTAAAACTACCATAAGCTGTCTTCTATTCACTTCTGTGTTGCTATTGAATGTACCTTCAATCTAAGGAAACAACAGTTAAGCATTCATTTTTAGTAAGCATTATAGTAGCAAAATTGAGATTCTCTGAATTTTTCATTCAGATTTTGAAAGGACTTTAACTTGTTACAACTACATTTATCTTCTTGATTTCTACAACAAAATAACAGATTTAGGTTAAAAGATAATTCTTATTTATAATTATAGCAAAATTTAATTGTTAGAAGAATAATAAGGCAAATTAGTGACTTACATTCTGTGGCCTAGCACTAAAAATTTCCTTATCCAAGATTGTTGATTTTACTAATGAACTTACTAATTCATCATTCAGTTCAGTTCAGTCTTCTCCAACACCACAGTTCAAAAGCATCAATTCTTCGGCACTCAGCTTTCTTTATAGCCCAACTCTCACATCCATACATGACCTTTGGAAAAACCATAGCCTTGACTAGACAGACCTTTGTTGGCAAAGTAATGTCTCTGCTTTTCAATATGTTATCTAGGTTGGTCATAACTTTTCTTCCAAGGAGTAAGCATCTTTTAATTTCATGGCTGCAGTCACCATCTGCAGTGATTTTGGAGCCCCCAAAATAAAGTGTGACACTGTTTCCACTGTTTCCCCATCTATTTGCCATGAAGTGATGGGACCAGATGCCATGATCTTAGTTTTCTGAATGTTGAGCTTTAAGCCAACTTTTTCACTCCCCTCTTTCACTTTCATCAAGAGGCTTTTTAATTCTTCTTCACTTTCTGCCATAAGGGTGGTGTCATCTGCATATCTGAGGCAATCTTGATTCTAGCTTGTGCTTCTTCCAGCCCATTCAGGTATGACCTAAATCAAATCCCTTATAATTATACAATGGAAGTGACAAATAGATTCAAGGGATTAAATCTTATAGACAGAGTGCCTGAGCAACTATGAACAGTTCATAACATTTTATAGGAGGTAGTGATCAAAACCATCCCCAAGATAAAGAAAGGCAAAAAGGCAAAATGGTTTTCTTAAGAGGCCTTCAAAATAGCTGAAAAAAGAAAAGTGAAAGGCAAAGGAGAAAAGGAAAGATATATGCATCTGAATGTAAAGTCCCAAAGAATAGCAATGAGAGATAAGAAAGCCTTTTTAGGTGAACAGTGCAAAGAAATAGAGGAAAACAAAAGAATGGGAAAGACTAGAGATCTCGTCAAGAAAATTAGAGATACCAAGGGAACATTTCATGCAAAGATGGGCACAATAAAGGGCAGAAATGGTATGGACCTAACAGAAGTAGAAGATATTAAGAAAAGATGGCAAGAATACACAGAAGAACGTTACAAAAAAGATCTTCACAACCCAGATAATCACGATGGTATGATTGCTCACCTAGAGCCACACATCCTGGAGTACAAAGTCAGGTGTGCCTTAGGAAGCATCACTACTTACAAAGCTAGTGGAGGTGATGGAATTCCAGCTTAGCTATTTCAAGTCCTAAAAGATGATGCTGTTAAAGTGCTCCACTCAGAATCTCAACAAATTTGGGGCTTGTCCAAATTTGTTTACAAAATCCCACACAGGGGGCTTGTCTCCTGTATGTAAGACATCCTATATGAGTGGCTTGACCCACTCATTCCCTGGGGTGAAAGTTCACCTGTGTGATCTCGTTTTTCCTCTGAGTCTCTTTCCCAGACCCAAGTCCCCTCAGCAGTGGCCACAGGACTGGAAAAGGTCAGTTCTCAGTCCAATCCTAAAGAAGGGCAATGCCAGTGAATGTTCAAACTACTGCATAAATACACTCATTTTACATGCTAGCAAGGTAACACTCAAAATCCTTCAAGCTAGACTTCAACAGCATGTGAACTGAGAACTTCCAGATATATAGCCTGGATTTACAAAAGGCAGAGGAACCAGAGATCAAATTACCAACATCTGTTGGATCATAGAGGAAGCAAGAGAATTCCAGAAAAACATCTGCTTCATTGACTACACCAAAGCCCTTGACTGTGTGGATCACAACAAACTATGGAAAGTTCTTAAAGAGAGGGGAATACCAGACCATCTTACCTGCCCCCTGCAAAACCTGTATGCAGGTCAAAAAGCAACAGTTAGAACTGGACTTGGGACAACGGACTGCCTCAAAACTGGAAAAGGAGTTTATTAAGGCTGTATATTGTCACCCTGCTTATCTAACTTATATGCAGAATACATCATGTGAAATACCAGGCAGGATGAAGCACAAGCTGGAATCAAGATTGCCTGAAGAAACACCACTAACCTCAGGTACTCAGATGACACCAAGCTATGGCAGAAAGCGAGAAGAACTAGAGAGCCTCTTGATGAAAGTGAAAGAGGAAAGTGAAAAAGCTGGCTTAAATCTCAAAATTAAAAAAATGAAAATCATGGCATCTTGTCCCATCACTTCATGGCAGATAGATGGGGAAACAATGGAAACAGTGACTGATTTTATTCTCTTGGGCTCTAAAATCACTGTGGACAATGACTGCAGCCATGAAATTTAAAGACGCTTGCTCCTTGGAAGAAAACCTATGTCAAACCTAGATAGCGTATTAAAAAGCTGAGGCATTACTTTGCTGACCAAGGTCCACACAGTCAAAGCAATGTTTTTCCAGTAGTTATGTACTGATGTGAGAGCTAGACAATAAAAAAGGCTGAGTGCCGAAGAATTGATGCCTTCAAACTGTAGTGCTGAAGAGGACTCTTGAGAGTCCCTTGGACAGCAAGGAGATCAAACCAGTCAATCCTAAAGGAAATCAACCCTGAATATTCATTGGAAGGACTGATACTGAAGCTGACTTTCCAATACTTTGGCCACCTGATGCGAAGAGCCAACTCACTGGAAAAGACCCTGCTGCTGGGAAAGATTGAAGGCAGGAGGAGAAGGGGACGACAGAGGACAAGTTGGTTGGATGACATCACTGACTCACTAGACGTGAGTTTGAACAAGCTCCAGGAAATAGCAAAGGACATGAAAGCCTGGTGTCCTGCAGTCCATGGGGCCACAAAGAGTTGGACACAACTGAGCAACTGAACAACCACAACAGCTTGAGTTAAAAAGAATGGCAAGTAATCCAGTCTCATCTTACATTGCTTACTGAGAGCTTCATGAGATCTAATGTGGTTGCAGCATGGTTCAGTCACACACAGGACTTCAGTGGCTTCTGAATAAGCTTGTTTATACTTCAGATTGTACTTCAAAGTTCTTCATATCTGACTGTAGCCTGCCAGACTCCTCCATCATGGGATTTTCCAGGCAAGAATATTGGAGTAGGTTGCCATTTCCTTCTCGAGGGCATCTTCCTTACTCAGGGATGGAACCTGGTTCTCCCACATTGCAGGCAGACTCTTTACTGTCTGAGCCACCAGGGAATCCCTGAAATATCAAACTATAAAAGTATTTTTGATAGTGTTTGAGAAACAACTAAATAAATAAACACAGCCTTCTCAATGGTCTATTTAGTTAGAGAACCTGATAGAATTAGTGGATAGAATTAGTGGATAGAAATCTTGCACCTTTTGATGGCTTTGAAAAAATATTTTATACTTTTGGCAGAAATGAATGGTCCACATTTTTTGAATTCAAAAGGAAATGTGTTTCATAGGCTCAGGGATAGCATATGTTAAAACTGAAGTAGGTAAAATTTGTCATTGCTCTCGTTACTTGCATAACCTGCACCTTTCTTTTCCCAAATTTTCTTTCCATGAGAGTGAATCTTCCCTTTTGATTTTCCCAGTTCACTTCTACCTCACCCACACACAAATCCATTGTTTCCAAGTCCTCCTTCTGACCTCACTCTTTATGGATATGCACTCTCTGGGGTGAACTCCAAACTCAGCCTCTGCACTATGCTAACCATCCTCTATGACTGAAGTTTATCCCTAGGTGGCTGTCTTTTCCAGCAATTGTTTGGTTGCAAGAAACTGAAATCCACTACAACTAATCTAAGCAAATAAGAATGGCCATCTGTCGAAAGCCAAGAACAGAAACTGTAGCCATGCCTTATGTGGAATTGGAAACAGGACCTGAGAAGTCATCTATAATAAAGGCAATCACCCTCTCCATCTGTTTTTCTCTGGGGCTGTGTGTGTATACACCTTCTCTCTCCCTGCATGTTTTCTGCTTTGTCTTTAGAGAATATGCTCTGCTTATTTGCAGAGACAGACTCATCTTGACTTACCCCTCAAAGTGACCTCTATATTTGAGATCATTCATTTTATAAGTCTAGTAACTGAATTTGATTGATCTGATTGTATCAATTGTAGTGTTCTCTGAGAGAGAATCCAATGGACCTAATGCAGCCTCTGGGGTAGATGTTATGCTTGTACTCAGTCGCTCAGTCATGCCTGACTCTTTCGTGACCCCATGGGACTGTAGCCTGCCAGGCTTCTCTGTCCATGAAATTTTCCAGGCAAGAATACTGGACTGGATTGCCATTTCCTACTCCAGGGGGTCTTCCTGACCCAGGGATAGAACCTGAGCCTTGTCTTTTGCATCTCCTGCATTGGCAGGCGGCATCTTTACCATTGTACCACCTTCCCTAAATTAGTTAGCTATGCCTAGAGAGAAAGAAGCATCTGAAAGAAACAAGGTTGAAAGGTGGAGAGTGGAGAAAAGTGGCCTGGCTATGAAAGGAGAATCAAGGAATTGTTAGGTAATTTGATTAAATAATCTGTGCTAATGTGTTCAAAAGGTGCTAGTGAATTATCATTTGGTAAAACTTTTTGCCTTTTAATGGCTCTTTTGCACTTAGATGATAAGCTCAAATGCTTCCAAGAAGTTGGACCAATAATTATATAAGGGAAACATCTGGGCACAGAACAGCTGTATGTGGAAGATCTTTTAGACAATTGGAGAGGGAATGTGCAGTGTAAAAGCATTAGAAATTATTTTTAAATTTATGTGTAGTATAAGTGAAAAACTGGGCTGCCAGAGGTGCCCTCAGTGTGCTCTTTTGTGATTCCTGATCTGAAGCTCTGCTGTAATTCCAAAGGATGATTCTAAAGTTTGCTCTGACTGGCACCAGGGATAAGTCAGTGGAAAAGGTAATACTGCCTTATGCCATTCCTTAAATCCAATAGGAAAAGTTCTATTTGGGGGAGTAAGAAGACCTGGGTTCTAGTTCTAATTTTATCATTTGTTGACTTTAAGATTTTAAATATAGGAGTTTTTCTTGTTTGACCTCACTGAAAACGGAGTGACTGCTCAGAGATTTATTAATTTAGTATCATTAGAACAGCATGGTGACAGTGATGATGGGGGCAGTGTGTCAAAGCAAAGAAGAAAATTCCTAGGTCCTATCCCAAACCAACAATTGCAAAATGTCTGGGAGTGGTACCCAGGAGTGTGTATTTTCTAAAATTCCCCAGATGGTTTTAATGCAGTTGTGATGGTGACTGCCTTTTAGGAAGCTGACCTAGCTGCTCCCTCAGCTCTCACAGTCTAAGAGACTAATGTTCAAAGACTGACCTTTTCTCATGGGCTGCTCTGCCTGAAATGGAATCTGGGATTGCCATATTGAGTAAAACCAGACTTCCCTTGGGATAGATTAACACATCTGCCATTATTTTTTTCCTCGGAGGCTAATATGAGGGATTTCTGTTTTCGGACATGTTAAAGTGTGCTTCTGCTTGGGATCAATCATCCAACCATTAATTCTTGATTCCTTGTTTTGTAATGCTGTTTTCATTTTACTATTTTGTGTGTCTGTATCTTTACACTGTCTACAGTTTCCTACTCCTCTTCAAAAAGTGTACTCTTTAGTTTTGAGTTTAGAAAGAGTTCCTACACCTTGACTTCCCCCAATCAGATTTCTCTAAATACTCAGTCTCATTCATGCAAATCTCTTGTATGCTTCTGCCATATCTTGCATGGAGTTATACTTATTTCCTATACGGAACTGTAGAATTTAGTTTGCTCTGCCTTTTCCCATTAAATTTTACTTTCATGAGAAGAAAGCTCTACCTTATTTATTTCTCTATTACTATTATCTAACACACTGACTGAAAAAAAAGTATGTCTGTGTAATGAGTGAATTAGTGACATGAAAACTGCTGTTACTACTGCTCATCTCACCATCATCACCACCATCATCATCATTGCCATCAGCACTATATGTATGTAAGAGCTCTCTACGCATGTTTTATTTTTCATAGGAACATGGTGACAGGTAGTTGCTCATTTCTGTCTCCTCCCCCTTACCCCAGATGAGAGATCTGGGTATAGCATTAAAATAAACGGGCCAAGGTCAATATGTTGGTAAGCAGCAGAGCCAGCTTCTAAATCTAGTCTGACTTTGGAGCCCAAGGTCTTAACCACAAAGATATACTCCACCATTTATTACAGTTGCTCTGAAGTCTGCAGTAAAGATTTGTTGGGCTGCCTTAGAGTCAGGGTCACCAGATTATTCACAAGAAGAGAAGCATTTGTTGCTTCCTAGTAACTTCTCACACAACCCTAGATTTTGTCTTTTTCTCCTTTTTTCCCTTGCCTCTGCATGACTGCATCTCTGTGCAAGCTCTGGTCAAAGCATCAAAGCAGTCTCAGTGATTCAGGTTTACAAGGTGAGAGCCAGGAAGAGAAAGTACTATTCATCCAGTAATACATCAACTTGTTCAGGGAAGACAGGAAAAAGAGTAAAGAGACACAAGAACTCCAATCTTCATAGTCATCACAGTTTACATACTCAATGGATAAATAAATGAACTCCATTGATGATTTATTTTTAGAAAAATATTTTTTAACTTCAAACTAACAGAAAAGTTTCAAAAAATAGGGTAATAAATTCAAGTCTGCTCTTCATTTGTATTCATCAAATATTCTTTGCTTGCTTCCTTCCTTTCTCTCTCTCTCTCTATATATATATATATACATTTCTCATATATCTTTCATATATATATGAGAGAATTATATATAATATGTATGAGAATTATATATATATATGACAGTTATATATGTTTGTATAGAGTAGACTTAGATCTAGGTACCATTTCATATATATGGAACAAATTGAAAGAGTAACTTGAAGATATCATGCCCTCATTCTTAAATATTCAGTGCATATTATCTGGAAATAACATTCTTTTATATAACTACAATTGAAATCATCAAAATAAAGAAATTTAACAATGATTTTAAAATGCGTTTGCATAGCAAAGGAAACCACAAACTAAACGAAGACAGCCCACAGAATGGGAGAAATTATTTGTAAATAGTGTGACTCACAAGGTATTAGTCTCCAAAATTTATGACCAGCTTATACAGCTCAATAATAAAAACAAAACAAACAACCCAATCAAAAAATGGACAAAAGACCTAAATAGACATTCCTCCAAAGAAGACATAGAGGTGGCCAAGAAACACATGAAAATATGCTTAACATAACTAATTATTAGAGAAATGCAAATTAAAAGAGGGAGAGGGTGGGAAGATTCGGGAGAATGGCATTGAAACATGTAAAATATCATGTAGGAAACGAGATGCCAGTCCAGGTTCAATGCACGATACTGGATGCTTGGGGCTAGTGCACTGGGACGACCCAGAGGGATGGTATGGGGAGGGAGGAGGGAGGAGGGTTCAGGATGGGGAACACATGTATACCTGTGGCGGATTCATTTTGATATTTGGCAAAACTAATACAATTATGTAAAGTTTAAAAATAAAATAAAATTTAAAAAAAAAAGTACAATGAGATACCACCTTACACCAACCAGAATGGCCATCATCAAAATATTTGCAAACAATAAATTCTGGAGGAGGCACAGAGAGAAGGGAACCCTTCTACACTAACGGTGGGAATATAAATTGGTATAACCCCTATGGAGAATGGTAAAAGAGTCCTTAAAAAACTAAAAATAGAGCTACCATGTGATCCAGCATTCCCAATCCTGGGCATATATCCGGGGAAAAACATAGTTCAAAAAGACCCATTTACCCCAGTGTTCATTGTAGCACTGTTTACAATCGCTAAGACATGGAAGCAACCTAAATGTCCATTGACAGATGAATGGATGAAGAAGATGTGGTGCATGTATACAATGGAATATTACTCAGCCATTAAGAAGAATGAAATAATGCCATTGCCACTACATGGGTGGACCTGGAGACTATCATACTAAGTGAAATAAGTCAGAGAAAGACAAATGTCATATGATATTGCTTATATGCAAAGTCAAAAAATTTATACAAATGAATTATTTACAAAACAGAAATATACCCAGAGAACAAACTTATGGTTACCAGGTGGAAGGGGGAAAGTTGGAAGTAAGCCATGTACACATGGCTCTATTTGAAACAAAATGCCTTTATGCAAAAAAGATGCACTAATTACCCAATCTATGTCAATTTTCAAATGTCACTAATTGTTCCAATAATGTCCTTTTAGCTCTTAATTTCCAGTGCAAGATCATTCATCATCTTTAGTCATCTCTCTTTTAGACTCATTTAATCTGAAGTAGTTCTTCACTCTTTCTTTTCCCCTCTCAGTTATTACTTTGACATACTCTAAAGTACATGCCAGTTATATTGTAGAATAGCTGAAAGCTTTATCTGATGTTTTGTCTGATTTTTTCTCAAGATTTGATTCAGTTTATGATTTGTCAAGAATTTCACAGAAGGTATACTGTATTCTTCACAGTGCCTCACATCTGGGGGCACATCTTGTTTTCATTGTTGTCTGCCTGTTTGTTTTGCTTTTATCCATGTTATTGGTGATGTTAACTTTTGATCATTCCTCTAGGACGGTATACTCTGTTCACTTTAAAAAGTGGGTCATGAATATGTTATATGTGAGAAGATCTTTAGAGAGCATTTAAATAGTGCTTTCTTTCTGCAGATTTTTCATTCTGCCTCAATCAATGACCATCTTTATTGTGTGAAGGTGATTTTCTAATTCCATCATTTTTGTGCATTTATCAGTAGGCATTTTACTATAAATAAGATCTTTCCTTTCTCCCTCATTTATTTGTTTATTTTAATATGGGCTCATGGCTTTTTATTTTATTCAGTGGTTTATAACCCATGCAAAAACAAACATTTTATAAAATCATAAAATGGTCTTATATTTGGCAGTGGGGGTCTCTTAAAGCTCTGTTTTTTATTGCATAGTTTATTGATGCTATTTCATACAGATTTATTTTTTTGTTGCTCATATAAAAATTTTCAGAATCAACCAGGTTTTGATGTTTAGTGATAAGGAACTTTGGGATGAAGAATGAGTAGTTTCCTGCATCGTTAGAGTTATAGTCAGAGGTGCTTGGTAGCAGGCTTAAGGGAGCCAGTTGCTTGCATCTTTGCTTAGCTCCCAGTGACATATCATGGTAGCCTGGAATCAGCCATATCACAGAAATTGTCAGACTTCCCCCCACTCCCACACTCCTGAGAGGTGGTTGTTTAACATTTCATCCACACACTGCTAGCTATATACAATGTCTAATTTTCCATTACTTTCTTTAGACTGGCTAAGCATCCTGGGCAGAAGTTGGCATACTTCTTGAAATCCTGATGAATTTCCCCATTGGTTATCTCTCCATACATGTAAAAGAGGCATCATAACCCTAGAGTCATCTGGTAAAAAGAGGTCATTCCAATTCCATGAGCTTGGCTCTTTGGGGTCTCAGAGGAGTGTGTGCCTGGAGCTGAGGTAGTCCCTTCTGAATGGGTAAATACAATTACCCAGCTTCAATGAATGTAGCTGCCATTTTAGGTTCACTGATTCCTCTTCCCCTCAGCCTGGCAGCCCCCACACCAGGTCTTTGTCTCACTGCAGCCCATCACAGAGAGCTGCCCCAGATAACTACAAGTTAAAAATGCTTGGGTGAGTTTGTTCTGGAAAGTAGGGTCTCTATCAAATTCTTATTTAAAATGTGTGTGCCCAGCTGGAACATTTATTTATCTCAGACTGATAAGCAAGCCTGGGCTTATTTTCATCAGCTCCAAATTTGCTTTGGCATGGGAATGTTGACACTACCAACCTGGGCTCAAATTTGATCACATGCTTTTACCGAAAGGGTGGCCAGCAGGCTAGGATTCCTCTAATGTGACAGTACTCAAATGTACTATCCAGCTTTAAATGCAATAACATTTGAAAGGCTTGCTCTAACACCGAGAAGGGTTGTAGCATTCTTGAACACATGCAGTTTTAAGTGCTGCACTGTTCTCAGAAAAGTGAACAGGAATATGGAAGCTTTACTTACTATCCTAAAAAAAAAAAAAAAAATCACTCTCAGTCTGCTGTTTCCAAAGGAAAGCAGGCAGTATAAAGGATGTATCTAACATCTTTTATTTTTCCACTTTGGGTTGTGTCATATAAGCTGTATTTTCTTTTTTTAACAATAACTCATAAAATAAAGATAGAAAAATTAAAATTTCCTCCCATTTGCTTTAGTATTTGTAGGATTCTTTTCTGACAGATCTGATTGTGACGAGAAGACAAATATATTAAAGGTTGACACCTGCTATTAAGTTGGAATTTTTGATGAGGTTCAAAGATGGATCTCCATGACCTGGAAAAATAAATCAAGGTCACTGATTGACTCATACAAAGTCTTTTCAGCCATTTATATTACAATGTAATTATAGCAAACTGATGTACAACCCTAGAAGAGCTCTAACCCACTCACATTGATACATATGTATTGTATGATGAATAAATGAAAAGAGAAAAACAATATGCAAAGGAAATTATCTATATTCTTCATTATAAGGAGGTTCTAAGTACTATACAGCTACTGTGAGGATTAGTTTCTGGATCTCCATCTTTCACTGATGCTCAGATTATCTCGATTTACCTCAGTTTTGCTTATATTCACTTATTATTATTACTTGAATATAAAACATAGCCTTATTATTTTCCTTGATCTTTATTGTTGTTTTTTTCAGTTACTAACTCATATCCAACTCTTTGTGACCCTATGAACTGTAGCCATCCAGGCTCCTCCATCCATGAAGGATTTCCCAGGCAAGAATACTGGAGTGGATTGCCATTTACTTCTCTCTTTTCAACCCGGGGGATCAAACCCAGGTCTCCTTTTTGGCAAGCAGATTCTTTACCACTGAGCCACCTGGGAAGTCCCTTAATCTTAGAAATTAACATTCAGAACTGGAACACTCTCTGACTGCAATATTGAAGAAAGTAGAAACTTCCATTATCCTGAATAAACATCAAATCAAAGTTTTATATTGAGGTTTCCTATGCTGTAGTGACTTTGAGAAATTGGAGAAGAGAAATGCTCATATTTCCAGAAACTTCTTCCTCAATTTATCTCAGGGTTGGACTCAATCCTATTAAGTCAGTTTTTAGCTCTCTTGCCAAGGAGTGGTAGGATAAACAAAAGAGAAATACTATTTGTGGCTATGTGCTCTGATGCAACCTTTTCTTTGCAACATTTTCTTCCTTGGATGAAAAGGAAAGGGTTGATTAGCAGGTACATTTCTTAAAGTATGAAAGAGGGTAGTCAGAAATGTATTGCTTCAAGAAGTACAGCAAGGAGTTACTTAGCCTTTTCTTCAGTTTTAATCAGAAGCAATTCTTTTCCTTAGTTATTCTTTGAAGGAAATTTAAACACACACACACTCACACACTCAGCAAAAGGTAGAAAAGATCAAAGAGGAAACCTGTGGCTATGCATTATTGTGACAAAATTCCTGTACCAGAGAAAAATGGGAAGTAGAAACACAAGTATTTTTTCCCCCTAATTTCAGGAGATCCCAGTACACTGTTGAAGTACTAGTAGATTACTGCAATGCTTAAACACAGTGTACGTATTTCATTTTCAAATTGAATTCCTTTTTATAGGAACAGGTAAAATATACAATTTAAAGCAAAGTTTCACTATTGTTTAAAATGGATTCTTTTCAATGGATACAAATATCACGAATTTTCCCATCTCAGCGCTTTTGATGGTGTTCATGTGGGCTGTGTTCCTTAGATGTTTTTACCTGGAATCCCCTTCATCCAAGACTGAGTTTGCTTTTCTTTACCTAGCTGATATTATTGAAACTCTATGTCTCTATAGCTGGTCTGTCTATATAGCATTCTATATATTTACTGCATTTCAATGCTGGGAATACCCTAGCATGACCTCCTTCTAGAATTTATTCTTTGTCATTATGGGGATATTTTTCATGTTTCCTTTAAAACCTTAACCGAGAATCACTGAATTAATCCTCTTATGCTTCTTTTTGTAAAAGCATTTTTAAATTAAATATTTACTATTTAATTTACAAAGTAATCATCTAAATATTTTCAAAGAGAAGTTGGAATTGTTTAAGATCGTTTCTGAAAATCATATCGAAGTCAAAGTTATCTTCTATGGAACATTACAACCAAACTCTGAAGTTATGAAAATAGAAAAATAATTTATCTTTTATTTCTTGCTGATTAAAATTTTATAACATGTCAACCTTAATTAGGACTACAATCTAAAATCTGTGTTTTTAATCTCAAGAAGACGACTGGTGACTATGTATGTCAGAAACATAATCTAGCCATATAAAGGAGACAACATATTTTCTCAAGAAAATTTGTAATTCAATGGATAAATATTGAAATAAAAGAAATGTATAAACCAGTGATATAAAATGAATTCTCATGTCTCTAAATATTTACATTTGCAGAATGTGTGATGTAGAACATCCTAAAAATTGACTGAAAGGAGCATTTGTCTCCAGGTAAGTGGGAGGGGACATAGTAACACATTTAAAAGGCTGAAGAGATTGCAAAACTAAATCACATCAGATGCTGCAGGGTAGCATAAATAGGATTGTGTCTTTGTGCATTTTCAGTAGTTAATATGCAGATAGAGCACTTCTGTGGAATTAGTTTGGCTCCTGTTCAGCTCCCAGCAATATCAATATTAAATCTCTAGTACAGTTGAATAAGTAGGAGATTACCATATTTCCAGATTCATTTTATTATGTACCTTGATGGTTGATTTCTTGTATTGAAAAAAATTACTTCTGAAGTTACTCCATAGACAGCTGGTTTTATTCTAAAGGCATGGAAAAATGTGGACATTTTAATGTGTAACACATCTGTTTAGTAGCTTTAAGAAACATAAAGGAAAAGATTTCCCTTCTGCATCATTTTAATGTAACTAGTTGATATTTTTATATAAATGGCATTTTCTAGATTCAGTTGATTAATATTAGCTTTGTTGCTAATTTATTAAAATACCACATTTAAAATGCTGTTAATTACCCCCTTTCTTTTTCCCTCTCCTTTTTACACAAGTCAGTATAACAAAAAAGTGCATAGCTGCTATCCATAATGTTCCCTATAGTGAGTTCTGTTTAGCTTGTGCTTTGTCTGCAATTTCACTCCTGAAATTTGGCAGAATATACATAAAAATTAGAATATCAGCCACTAGTATTGTAGATTCTGCCAGACAGAACCATCAATATGAAAAAGGGGGGGAAAAACCCACTGCCTTTCACAGATCACCCTTCAACCATCACAGTGACAAAATAATTGTAGGACCAGTAAGATTAGTCAGACCACATGGGCACGGGACATCGAGTCTGTGACAGAAGCAAATGTGCTATTAAGAAAGTAGCCAAGTAAGGGCATGCTGTTCTGACACTTCGAGTGCTGCCTGTGAATATAGATGCCTTCTTTGAGTGAATGTCAGGGCACAGTGATTACCATAATTAAAACATACATATATGGCACATTTGTAACTGTTTAAAGTTCCAGCAAGTAAAGATTACTCACAACTGGAAATCTGCCACACTGACCGTGGCTTTAAGACACCACAGAGTTCAGGTGTTCTAGGTAACACCATCTAAAGAAAGCACAGCTCTCTACTCAAGGGTTTGTTTGCCTCATGGAAACATGCTACCAGAGGGTGTTTATGCCGGCTATGGTTTAAAAGAACAAACTCTCTGGCTCCAACCAACTCTGTTTTTCTTACCAGGCAGCAGAAACTGAGACACTTTAGGTCTTATGTTTTATAGGGAAGCCAGAACACATTTCTCCCTTTGTGAAAGCCTAGCAATAAAACAGTCTGAAAAGTCACATTAATTATTATGCTTTGAAGGTTGAATTGATGAGCGTCTCATCAGTTAGTGCCTAGGTATATGCTAACTTTTAAAATGCAGTAATATCATAAATGGCTATGTGTGGTTATATGTACCCAGTAGATTATAGGGGTTTATGTATTTACAGCAGTTGGTTAACTTGTTTTTGAAAATCCACTGGGTAACTCACTTCTTTGCTTCTAATATTAACTTTTTGGCATAAAATACAAGTTTTAATAGCAGACCAGCCTAGTAGGAGATGATGGTAGTGAAACATAGTAATTCACTTAATGACCCAGGTAAAGATATAGTTTTATTTTCTAAGAAAGTGTATTGTCAAGGGATCTTCTAGCCTATTTTTTAAATAAATTAAACTTGGGGAAGAATTGTGGACACTAAGTTCAGGCAGTTACCTGCTTTAAAAAAAAATCTTTTCTAAATTGTATTTGTATGAAATATAAAACATACATTTTATGCTAGAATTTTAAAAGAAGATATTGGAGAGACAAAAAGAATTATTTGTTTATGCTAATTAAATGACTCATTCAGGTAATACTTTATATCATTAAATCATTATACAACATCAAATATTTGTTATTCAAGAAGGTGCTAACTTACCCTAGGACAAGTTTTGAAAATTTGGGGGCACTTTTCTTGAGGTCACAATGAACTGGGGCTCTACCGGCATTTCATGTGTGGGACCAGCCCTAGTTATCTGGCAATTGCGTATCTGCCTCTTGCCAGCTAAAGTCAGCATTTTCTGTCTCATACATCTCCATGTCTTTTCTTCTCTGGCTGACAGTTTTCTCCAGCTTCACAGGAACTTATTCAGCCACAAACAGGGGTAACACCAAGGTAGGGAGTAGGTAGAGACCCTTATGGGTCATAGGAATCCACAGAGAAATGTCCCAGGCTTACTGTTCTAGGGTAAAAGATACTTTTGAGGCACATTCCACCTGGTTTCTCAGAGGCAATCCCATGGGCTGGGCCCTACTTACCCACAGCAACACTCCACAGATTACCCTACCCTATATTCTCTTTTTCCCTTCCTTAAACAAATGTTTTTTTCTCATTATATGTTTAGGGGAGATGCCAGCCTAGGACATAAACCTTCACAAAGAAGGATTGTCCTGAATCTCTCACAACTATTGTATATCCTGCTAAGTATTCAGTTGATTTTATATGCACACACACCATTCTTATACATTACATACACACACATATATGTATTTAATAAGTCTAGAATCTATCTACAAGTATAAAGCAGATTTTGTATGCTTTCATATATATTAAAATTTTCAGGAATAAAATTATGTATTTGAAAAAACTGGGAAGATTTTACTTAATTTGTTTTCATCTTTAATAAGAAGTTTTCAGCATCTTGGAAAATCTTGTTACCAGTGGCAGAAATTTATTTTTTGATCAGATCATTGTGGCTATAATGTAAAGAATGAACAGGACAGGGTTGAGGTATAGATCAGTTAGGCAGAATTGGCAATTGTTACAAGGGAAATGGCTTCCCAGGTGGCACTAGTGATAAAGAGCTCATCTGCCAATGCAAGAGACATAAGAGACACAGGTTTGATCCCTGGATTGGGAAGATGCTCTGGAGGAGGGCATGGCAATCCACTCCAGCATTCCCGCCTGGAGAATCCCATGGACAGAGAAGTTTGGTGGGCTACAGTCCATGGGGTCACAAAGAGCTGGACACAACGAAAGCGACTGAGCATGAATGCATGCACAAGGGAAATAAAGATAGCTTGGACTAGAGATATAGTCACGGGCCTGAAATAATTATATATGATATATATATCATATATAATTGTTAAATATAATAATGTGGTTTGCACAAATGGAGTTTGAGCTGTCATTGAGATGCCCAAAAGAAGATGTAGGGTAGGCATCTAAATATGTAAGTCTGGAAATTGGAGAACAGGTCATATTAAAAAATATAAATGTCATATATCAACATTCTATAGATAGTAATCAATTTTTATAGCATAGCTAAGATTGCCTGGGGAGAGACTGTGGGGTGAGACATGAAGCTTGTAAGGAGTTCCAAGGATCTCTGATACTTAATTTTTAGGTAGTGTTCAAAACAGACTGAAAAGCAGATGCCAGCAAGACAGAGAAAACCAGAAAAGGTATAAACACAGCAGCCGAAGGAAGAGAATGCCTCTAGAAAGATTAATGTCCAGTTCTGCTGAAGAGACACAGTAACAGCTAAAGGCTCCACCACTGAATACTTCCTTTGTAAACTTGGGAAGTTACTTAAAATTGCCCCCTCCATATGATCTAGATAGAATTACAGACATCACAGGAATATTGTCAGGATTAAATGAGATAGTGTTTGCCTAGGGCTTAGCAAAAACAGTCTCAATTTATAGAAACTTCAGCAAGGAAGAGGAGGACCCTTGTTAGGTTTATAATGTCCCTGTAACCTGCTTTGCACTCACTGTAGCCATGCGAAATTGAATTTCTGTTTCCTAGC
Organism: Bos taurus; assembly: GCF_002263795.3. Lineage (NCBI taxonomy): Eukaryota > Metazoa > Chordata > Mammalia > Artiodactyla > Bovidae > Bos > Bos taurus. The sequence goes on from NC_037347.1 coordinate 26,660,424, forward strand.
TTAAAAGGAGGGTGGCAAATCCAGACAGTATAAAGTAATCCCTAAAGCAATTCCAGTAGCTAAAAATTCAGAGAGCCATAGTTGTTACAGAACCTAATTACAGCTAAACCACATTTATTCACCACCATCAGGAAATGATGGAATCTACATCAGGGCATTTTTCAGGTGCTGTACAGTATCATGTTACTTAAGTTATTGTGTCTGCTTTTTAAAGTGTTTCTCCTCACCTTCTCTCTGTTGTAGTCCATGGTGATTTCAAGTTGTGGTTAGGATGCCCGTGACTAACAGTCATTCCTTTCTGTCCCACACAATCACTGATTTATTGCCTTTAATTATGAGGCTACCATCTTTTCTTTTTACCATGGTATGACTTTAGTTTGGGGTAATGTGTAGGTTCTTTATGTAAATATCTAATGCAGGTATGTATTAAATTATCACACTAGACAAATTTACTGGTGGTCATCTCTAGTTGGTATGAAGAATCTTCACTTCTGCCTTCAAAAGAACAACTTACTCTAGTTTATCTCTGTACCTTTTGTGTCCATATGAATCATCCAAGGAGCTTTATAAAAATGCTAGTATCCAGCCTTTGCTGCCATAGATTCTGATTTAGTAGGTCTTGTTTGGAACTCAGAAATCTTCATTATTTAAAGGCTACCAACATTATTCTGACATATACTGAGCACCTCGTGAAGGAGGTGTAGTGACTTAAAATTGTAGACTGTCTAACTAGATATACTGGATTTGAATCCTAGCTCTATCACTTACTAGCTGTGACCACTTAAATAATTAAACTTGCTTCCTTATTTGTAAAATGAGACTCATGACAGTAGCTACATTATAGGTTTATTGTGAGGATTAAATGAGTCAATCACGAAAGTACTTAGCACAGTGAGTGGCACATACCAAGTGCTTGTCTGAGGCTGAGTTCCTTGGAAAGCAGAGGCTAAAATAAGGACTTGGGAGCAGTTGCTTCTTTGAGAAGTAATCTCAGGAAACAAAACAAAGTGAGGGGTGAAGAAAATAGAAAAGGAAGGGAAAAAATCCAGGAGAGGGTGGATTAGTGGACTGGTTAATGACGTGGCCAGCTGGGATTCAACACCATGGGGACCTCCTAAGGGCACCATATAATTGCCCCACCAAGGAAGAAGGAGGCTGAGGAATTAATCCACCAACTCCTGTTCCACACTGGTTGAAAGTTGAAACAGGGACGAAACTTCCCTCAGTTCTGGGCTGTGCCTATATGTGACTGATCTGTCTCCCCTGGCTTTAAAAAGCTTTCTGGCTTCCCTGGTGGCTCAGATGATAAAGAATCTGCCTGCAATTCAGGAGACCCAGGTTCTATCCATGGGTTGGGAAGATCTCCTGGAGAAGGGAATGGCAGCCCAATCCAGTATTCTTACCTGGATAATCCCATGGACAGAGGACCCTGGCGGGCTATAGTCCGTGGGGTTGCAAGGAGTCAGACACAATTGAGCAATTAACACTTTCACTTTGATGCTCAAAGCAGAAACACCACTGGCGGTTTGAATGGGTCCTGATGCTGTACATGGAACTGAAATGGGGGTAGGTCATATGATGGGATTCATCACATGCGTCTACTACAATTGGTAAACCCAAATGGCATATCATGTGCTCAGTGTTAATCACTGTTATCCGATTTTAGACATTGTGCCAAGCTCCCTACATGCTGTTCTATTTAATTTTTTTGAAATATTTTGTGGAATTACCATGTCCATTTCACAGAAAGAAATAACATGAGAGATGAGAAAAAGTTAAAGTGTACAATGTCACACCAAGAAGAAGGAAACAGATTTAGAACTAAGTTGTCTTTCACCATAATTATCTCAGCCTCACTTGTGATAATTCTGAACAGTAGCAAGAGGGAAAAAAAAAAAAATATATATATATATATATATGTATATTCCCAGAATTTAAGTTGTCAAAATACAGGAATGGCAACAACTTTGTATGCTTTGATTCCAAAATTTAAAAAAAAAATTCACATATTTATTTATAAAATACTGGAGCTTTGCCAATGTGGATTTCTGCTCTTTATAGTCAGCTCTGAATTATTTAAGGATTTAGTTCAGTTTAGGTCAGTCGCTCAGTTGTGTCCAACTATTTGTGACCCCATGAATAACAGCAGGCCAGGTCTCCCTGTCCATCACCAACTCCTGGAGTTCACTTAAACTCACATCCATCGAGTCGGTGATGCCATCCAGCCATCTCATCCTCTGTCGTCCCCTTCTCCTCCTGCCCCCAATCCCTCCCAGCATCAGAGTCTTTTCCAATGAGTCAGCTCTTCACATGAGGTGGCCAAAGTATTGGAGTTTCAGCTTTAGCATCATTCCTTCCAAAGAAATCCCAGGGCTGATCTCCTTTAGGATGGACTGGTTGGATCTCCTTGCAGTCCAAGGGACTCTCAAGAGTCTTCTCCAACACCACAGTTCAAAAGCATCAATTCTTCAGCACTCAGCCTTCTTCACAGTCCAACTCTCACATCCATACATGACTGCAGGAAAAACCACAGCCTTGGCTAGACGGACCTTTGTTGGCAAAGTAATGTCTCTGCTTTTGAATATGCTATTTAGGTTGGTCATAACTTTCCTTACAAGGAGTAAGTGTCTTTTAATTTCATGGCTGCAGTCACCATCTGCAGTGATTTTGGAGCCCAGAAAAATAAAGTCTGACACTGTTTCCACTGTTTCCCCATCTATTTCCCATGAAGTGATGGGACCAGATGCCATGATCTTCGTTTTCTGAATGTTGAGCTTTAAGCCAATGTTTTCACTCTCCTCTTTCACTTTCATCAAGAGGCTTTTTAATTCCTCTTCACTTGCTGCCATAAGGATGGTGCATTCTGCATATCTGAGGTTATTGATATTTCTCCTGGCAATCTTGATTCCAGCTTGTGCTTCTTCCAGCCCAGCATTTCTCATGATGTACTCTGCATATAAGTTAAATAAGCAGGGTGACAATATACAGCCTTGATGGACTCCTTTTCCTATTTGGAATCAGTCTATTTTTCCATGTCCAGTTCTAACTGTTGCTTTCTGACCTGCATATAGGTTCTCAAGAGGCAGGTCGGGTGGTCTGGTATTCCCATCTCTTTCAGAATTTTCCACAGTTTATTGTGATCTACATAGTCAAAGGCTTTGGCATAGTCAATAAAGCAGAAATAGATGTTTTTTCTGGAACTCTCTTGCTTTTTCCATGATCCAGCGGATGTTGGTTTAAGGATTAGGTTGTACATAGCTGAACCAAAGTTTTCTTATTTCCTCATTCCTCTTGGCATTTTGCCATTAAGTAGTTCCTCTATAGAAGTCTGGTTGTGAAATCTCAGCCAGGTGAGTTTTATATTATAACTATGGGTAGGACGTATCTCAGTTTGATGGAAAGAAATTTGAAGATTATGGTATAAATGGATGAATTATTTTAGTCAAATAATCCTTGAGTTATAGAATTTCACAATTAAGTATTGCCTTAAAGGTATCAAATTGGTTTAATTTTCTAATGGGAGAGTTGTTTTTTTGTCAACATGTTTAAGAACATAGCCTAAAATGACAGATAAAATTATTTTTGAAGCTAACAAAACACAGAAAACTATAGAAATAGCCTATCAGTCATTAACACATCTAATGATTTTTAGCAGATATTTGTAAGAAAATAATTTTTATTATGTCCATTTTTCACAAGAGACAATTCATGTAATGAAAGAAATTATGTGACAAGGTCTGGACCTATGTGACTTGAAAATATCAAATTAATATAATGAAGTGATATAATGTAATATATTCCATGTAAACCCTTGTATGTTCCAGCATAGAGTTGAAACAGTACCTCAAAAGCAACATTTTTTTTTTTTACCCAAAGTCTATTTTGCTAAGATTGAAATGTGAAATCTCTGATATGCTGAGGAGTGATTTTGAAGTGGGACTGGGTGCTGTGCCTCCACTTGGGCTGAGCAGACCAGCTGTGCTAGTTTTTCTGTTGGAGGGAATACCTGCTGAGAGACTAGCCTGCATGTGTTCCTTAATTTCCTGAATTATCATATCCTTATAATCAGTACCTGAGCCGTGACGCCATTATGAAGCCTGAAACACTAGGTTCCAGGAGAGTTTCTTTCTAGGAGATGTAGTTTGAAGTGGAATATTTTATTTGGCTTCTTATCATTCAATGTGTATGTGTGTGTGTGTATGCATGTGTATGAATTTATACATATATGTGTATACACATAGATTTCTATGTTTGCCTTACCTAAGCCATAAGCCACTTATGCTAATTTATCATAATGAGGTTTCAGATCCCCAAATGGTCTTCAAGTAGTTAAGTAAGAAATATTATCTTACTTAAGAAGGCTAAACCAGACAAAATATATTTGGATTATGCATACACTGAGAGAAGAAAAAATATCATGTCTTACAGACATGCTGCAGGGTCCAAGATAATGAATGCATTTTAATTGAAAATGACAATGCTATTCTTTTTAATTTAGTGATCAATTTTTCTTTGCATGAGAATGGATACATGAAGTAAATTGATCCATAATAACCACAGTTTTGAGGCTCCAGTATTCCTTGTTTAACTTTTAAATATTCTTTAGCTGCCATTTTATTGCATGAAGTCGAGCACTTCATACACACATTATGAACTTTTTGCAATTAGTAAGAATTTAAAGTTTTAAATTCAGAGAACGATGATTATTACTATTAGGAATACTAATTCATTTTATAGAACATTTTGGTAGGGTTAAAGAATCAAATACATCTTCCTTTATACTTTTCAATTGTAGTTATTGATAAGACTAGGTTTATATGGTTTAAAATGCAAAGGTTTCAAGTGTGGGTGAGATGGAGGATGGTGTAATAATATAGAAAACAAGATAGGGTGGCCAGGAGAGAAACCCATGTTCAGAGAAAATTAAATGCTTAGATTAGAGCACGTTGGGTCTGAAGTGGTAAAGAGACATTCATGTGGAAGAATCAGCAGGTCACTTTTGCATGCTCTACTGAGCCAAATGCTCCAATTCCCTCAAGCAAATTAATAATGTTTACTTCATGTTTGAAGTGACCCTATGAATTCATAGAAAAAGAAAGTTCAAATTAATATGGTGATAAGAATCAAACATGAACAGTAAGTAGTTCAAAATAAAAAGTCTCCAAAGTGTGACCATCTAGCTTAGTATAAGCATGATGGCAACAGCATTAAATTGTCTAGGCCCAGGGAATAGTAAGGTCTAAAGCTTCAATGAAAACACTTGTATTATATCACATTCCTGATGTAATCTTTCTGCCATGCTATGTTATCAATAGCTTAAAAATAATAATAAATAAAAACTACCAAGGAAACAAGAATATCTTCATTTAATGACATCTGAAAAAAATACTGCATCTTTGTGGAATTATTGCCTGTATAATTGGACCATGAAAACAAGCTTAAAAAGTCCACTTTTGCTAAACAAAATTGCTATTCTGAAAATTGTCTAAAAGCATTAAATTTGGTTTTACTCTTTTTTTAAAAAAAAAAAAAATTGTCTAGGCCCAAATTGTGCCCAGTGCTGATGACTCACACATCTGTGTTTCGAGACTAGATTTCTTTCTAAAGCTCACTGGATTAGTTTACTTAAATGACCATAGGACACTTATTCTAAATATGCTGAAGGAAGAAGTCATACTTTCCCTAGCCAGCATCTGATCGCCCTTCGTTCTTGATGTTAGTGAAGAGTGTCTCAAGTCTATAAAAATAACATCCTGAAATTTGTGCATTTTACCATCAGTTCAGTTCAGTTCAGTTCAGTCGTTCAGTCGTGTCCAACTCTTTGCGACCCCATGAATCGCAGCATGCCAGGCCTCCCTGTCCATCACCAACTCCCAGAGTGCACTCAGACTCACGTCCATCGAGTCAGTGATACCATCCAGCCATCTCATCCTCTGTCGTCCCCTTCTCCTCCTGCCCCCAATCCCTCCCAGCATCAGAGCCTTTTCCAATGAGTCAGCTCTTCACATGAGGTGGCCAAAGTATTGGAGTTTCAGCTTTAGCATCATTCCTTCCAAAGAAATCCCAGAGCTGATCTCCTTCAGAATGGACTGGTTGGATCTCCTTGCAGTCCAAGGGACTCTCAAGAGTCTTCTCCAACACCACACTTCAAAAGCATCAATTCTTCAGCACTCAGCCTTCTTCACAGTCCAACTCTCACATCCATACATGACCACAAGAAAAACCATAGCCTTGACTAGACGGACCTTTGTTGGCAAAGTAATGTCTCTGCTTTTGAATATATCTAGGATGGACATAACTTTCCCTCCAGGGAGTAAGCTTCTTTTAATTTCATAGCTGCAGTCACCATCTGAAGTGATTTTGGAGCCCCCAAAAATAAAGTCTGACACTGTTTCCACTGTTTCCCCATCTATTTCCCATGAAGTGATGGGACCGGATGCCATGATCTTCATTTTCTGAATGTTGAGCTTTAAGCCAAGTTTTTCACTCTCCACTTTCACTTTCATCAAGAGACTTTTTAGTTCCTCTTCACTTTCTGCCATAAGGGTGGTGTCATCTGCATATCTGAGGTTATTGATATTTCTCCCGGCAATCTTGATTCCAGCTTGTGTTTCTTCCAGCCCAGCATTTCTCATGATGTACTCTGCATATAAGTTAAATAAGCAGGATGACAATATACAGCCTTGACGTACTTCTTTTCCTATTTGCATTTTACAGTACTTTCTTTTTTTTTAATTTTAAAAGCAGTATAAATGGAATATTCCTTTATCTCTTTCAGGTTCATTTGAAAATAGTCCCCACATAAGACTGTAGTTCATACTGTCATTTTTTTTTTACCATATATGGTTATTAGAGCTTGTGTCATTGGATTTAAAAACATAAATAAAACATCTTATCATCCTCTTTTACTGTAACCACCCCCTCCTCCTGAACAAACACATCTCTCAAACTGAATTAGGTTACTCTCTACTTATGAGTAGCTAGGGGTGAGTGATTCTTGGTTCATAATAGTGATACACTTCCCCAGAGCATGTATCCACCATATTCAATGAACAAAAGCTTTAATTTCATACCTGATGATATTGGCCACATGCTCTTCTGTGAAAAGTATTGGGGTGAGGTGGGGTTGAAGGAAACTTGTATCTGGCTTATTTGTTTGTTTATTTAATACATTTAATTCCATGTTCTACTCCCATAATTTCTTCTGAGTGTGTTCGAGCATCTTATTAATTTATGAGTTACAGAGTGCAAAAATTAAGTGCCAGGTTGCTGCCGTTCTAAGCCTACTTACAGAGGTACCAGAGCAGCAGGTCTGTTATTTCCCACTTCAAGCTTATTTCAATGGAAAAATTGGCTGCTACAACCAGACAGATTGTAAAAAGGAAAAAAGTCTTAAGATTAAAAAATTATATAATGAAGACAGTCCTTATCCAAATCTGCTGAGATCTTGGTTTTTGTTTGTTTTCGTGAGGTGTGATTATCTTATGGTGAAGTACTTTAATAACTAAATTCAACGACTGATGTCTGAGTTAGCAGTGTTATAGTAAGTTTTACATTAGTAAATATTTGTATTATAATGAAATTCTATGAATTGATAAATGAAATTATTCCTGTTTAACAGCTTGAGTTTTCAATCTAATCTTCCATTCACTTGAAAATGACAACCACTTTCATCAAGGCCTCTAGAGCTTAAAAATGGGGTTTGAAGAGTTTGACCAAGTATTGCATTCTTCCAAAGATTTCTTTTTAAAATTCCACATTATAGTGTTAAAACAAAAGTATTTGACATGTTACTATAATATTCCCTATCTATACATAAGTTGGAGTCAATGAAAACATAATCTAACATAGTATCTCTAGGGTTGGACCTATAATTAACTGTCAATTTTTAAATCATTATTGGCTAGGGCATTTATAAGACATTAATGTTGAAAATTTCCCTAACCAGAGCATCAATACCCTAACCAGCTTGTTGGAGTGACTGAGGGTTAAAGATAATACATATACATACCTATTCCTTCACCAGCATCTCCAATCTAGGAGAGGGGGCAGTCCTTCTCCAGCAAAGCTAGATTTTGCTTGGCTCCATTTTCCTAGCACATTGCAAGGCCTTGGAGATATTTTCTGTATGTGCTTAACGTCTTGTTATTATATTCCAGGAGCTTCAGTGTCCTAACACAAAATGATCCCTAGATCTCTTGCTCCTGTGACTGTTGCTATAGTAGTTCTTGTTCTCTCAGCTATGCGTACCCTACTTCTTAATCTCTTTGCACAGTACCATGCATGATATTGCTATACTGAATTCAAGTTTGTTTTCTGTGTTCAACTATGTATAAATTTAAGCTGTCTTCTTTCTGTTTTCTTTTTTAATTCAGCAACTATTTTCAAGCTTGATTTTTGTTTTGTTTTATTAAGGACATGCTTCTTCTAAAAATCTAATAATACAGAAAAATAAAAGAATATAATTATCAAACTAATTCACTGATCACCCAGCAATAACCAGTTTTAATATTAGATCCCCTTACAAATATGCATATTATTAATGTAATAGAATAATTGTCATTTATAAATAATCAGATCAGATCAGATCAGTTGCTCAGTTGTGTCCGACTCTTTGCGACCCCATGAATCGCAGCACGCCAGGCCTCCCTGTCCATCACCAACTCCCGGAGTTCACTCAGACTCATGTCCATCGAGTCAGTGAGGCCATCCAGCCATCTCATCCTCTGTCGTCCCCTTCTCCTCCTGCCCCCAATCCCTCCCCAGCATCAGAGTCTTCTCCAATAGTCAACTCTTCGCATGACGTGGCCAAAGTACTGGAGCTTCAGCTTTAGCATCATTCTTTCCAAAGAAATCCCAGGGCTGATCTCCTTTAGAATGGACTGGTTGGATCTCCTTGCAGTCCAAGGGACTCTCAAGAGTCTTCTCCAACACCACAGTTCAAAAGCATCAATTCTTCGGCGCTCAGCCTTCTTCACAGTCCAACTCTCACATCCATACATCTCACATCCATACATGACCACAGGAAAAACCATAGCCTTGACTAGATGAACCTTTGTTGGCAAAGTAATGTCTCTGCTTTTGAGTATACTATCTAGGTTGGTCATAACTTTCCTTCCAAGGAGTAAACATCGTTTAATTTCATGGCTGCAGTCACCATCTGCAGTGATTTTGGAGCCCAGAAAAATAAAGTCTGACACTGTTTCCACTGTTTCCCCATCTATTTCCCATGAAGTGGTGGGACCTGATGCCAGTAACAATAAATTAATATTATCCTCACATATATACATATGTACAAAAAGGAAGATCAACAGGAAACAAAATTTGATATACAGACAGCAAAAAGAATGCTATAAAAATTAAATCATATTATAAAAGCTTTAAAAATAAAGAATTTAACATAACATAAAAAACAAAAACTGAAGGAAATTCTGTACTTCATAAATGTTGCATTTATCTTTTTGTATCAAAAATATATTGCTTCTATAAAGGTTCTAATATTAATATGTACTACTATTAAACAGATGCATTCTTTTTTCTTTTTAAAAGCTACTTATTTCCCAGTGGAATCCCTATAGATTTTTTGCATATTTTTCCACTGAGCATTTAGCTCTTTGAAGCTTCATTTTGCAATTGCCTCTTTTCCATCTTATCAAGGATGAAGGCCTTATCTCATCCTCCTAAAGGCATTTAAAACTCAAAGTCCTTGGTTCCCCAAATTTGTAACAGCTTCAGTTTGTCATTTTGTCCTTTACTCAATTTATTTTGCTTTCAGTAATACATTAAAAAGTGTTTTAAAATAATTTAAAATACTCTTTTGTGTTTTAGAACACAGCTTTTCTGAATATTTCACTTACTATATTGCTAGAGATAAGATCCTCCATTGCATTTTCATCTCAGCTTTGTTTCCCCCTAGATTTTGGGTCCTGTTTTTGTTTAGTTTCATTGATTCATAAACTTGTTTATGTTATCTTGTATTCTTTTTCTTCCTTTTGCTTTTGTATTAGAATAATTTTTACATTTTCAAGGTATTGATCCATTTCCTCAATTAAGATCATCTTTACTAAAGGTATCAGAGATGCCTTAAATAATGTTTCTCTCTCTTGTTGACTAGCTGGTCTACTCTTATCATGGTAATTCTTGTCCAAGAGCCCTTTGTTTCTTTCAACTCACAATTTCTAGTAAAAGACAGTGGATACTGCTTAAGCCACCACTTCCAGTTTTAAGCCATAGAATAGAACAAGGGACAAAAATTTTTTTATTTAAATACAAAAAAGCATGCACCAGTAATTTCATGAAAATGTTCATAGAAGTGGCCAAATGACACATTGGTGTACATATTATGGACCAAAACTTATTCATGTCTTGATGTAAGGAAGAAGACAAATGAGTTTTTATTTACTGTTTAGATGAAAATCAGAGTTCTGTTTCTAGAGAAAAACAGACTTTGGAAGTAATGACTTTTTCTATCACATTACTGTGATGAGAATGAAGTTTCCAAGAGAAAGAGTCAAGTGCTGCCTACGACCTTCTATGATAGGTGCTGTTATCACCCTCATGTCAGAGGTGAAGGAACTAGATGTAGAGGAATTAACTTGTTGAAAATCACAACTAATTTCATAATAAATTATGAAATTTAATAATGGTTCAACTGGCACTCATTCCAGAAATTCTAGAGGCCAGGTTCTTAATACTGATATGATCCTCCTCTCACAGAATGTGACTATTCCAAGGCCTACAAAATAACAATGAGAATTCTCCAGGTATTTTGAACATATTAAATTACAGAACCATGAAGATTAACCTATCATTATTTTCTAAATTTATATAGTATGTGAGAAACCCAATGTTTACTCACCCAGCTTTATGTCTCCAAACACAAAAAAGAAAATAAAGAACAAAAACCAAACAAAAAGTCTTTAAGTTTTGATTAGTCAGCTAGAGTAAGCTTAAAAAGAACATGTACTCAGGGGGGATTTTTTAATGTACTATCTTCAAATTATTTAATGTGTTTTCCATGATTATCTTTGATACTTTGAATAATTAACAAAGAGATTTATAATTTTTGAAAAAGCTAGGATATTGTTCCTTCTAGATGATGAGAAAATTAAAAAAATTTAAATGTATGGCCATCAACTGACTTGTGAGTGACCATGAAATCATCTACTTAGGCATCATTTGATAGAGGAAAAAAATCCACCAAAATATTTCTTCAGTTGGTGATTGACAGTGATCATGCAAAACATTAGTTTTACTTATAAAGATAGTATCACTCTTTTTAATGGACATATAATAGTCCAATATAACCTTACTATGATTTGTTCAATATACTCAATATGGCCAGCTATTAGACCATTGGGTCATTTCTAGGTATTTTGCAGTTGTAAAAAAAAGTTGAAGTAAATAACCTTGTATCTACATTGTGCACTCAGTTGCTCAGTTGTACCTGACTCTTTGTGGCCCCCTGGACTGTAGTCTGCCAGGTTCCTCTACATTACTTTTGTCTTTTTGCTTGCATTTGAGAATATCTTTGGATAAAATGCAAGAACTGGCATTCCTGGTTCAAGTGCAGTCTATATGTACATATACATGTATCTTCAGCTCAGGAGTAGAGAGATATCAGTGATCTATGGGATGAAACTTTGATCAATGGGAGAAGAAACCAGCAGGCAAAGTCTTCTCTCTCCTTTCCCAACATGGGCTGATCTGAGAAGCAGCTGTTTACATGGGCTGCAAGATGGTCTCAAGAGATCAAGCAGTTTTGCTTGATCCTATTGTTGTTTGCTGGTCTGCTAATCCACCTACTATTGGCCTCTCACTTCTCAGTCCTATTTCCCTTTAACCTAACCCTTGTTCACTGGGGTTGCACTCCTTAAGAAAGTGGTTGGCTCACATTCTTCTTTTGGGGCAATCCTGTATAAACAAGAAGACATAATAAACAAAACACATAAATAAAATACATCCTATGTTAGATGATGTAAGTGCACTAGAGAGAAAAAAACAACAACAACAAGGAATGAATAGATCTGATATTTGGCAGCTACACACTAGAGCAATGCAATAAACATTGTGCTTTGCTATTAAAATCCCTCCTTCTGTACTGAGGATTCATCAGAACTGATGAGTATTATCAGTAGGGTCTCACCAGAATCCTTTTCTGAGAATTGCCCTCAGTTGAAGAGAGCCTCCTTCCACGCGACATTCCTTTTCTAGATCAGCCTGTATCCAATAAATGGTCATTGTGGGCTATAAAACTTGGCCCCTCTTTCCTCAGTTGTGGGGAGTTCCAAAGAGCCATCTCGACTTCAGAATGTGTGAGTTCTGCCAACACTTCTGCTGCAATTGCTTTGCAGTTCATCTCATCCCTTTGTTCAATCCTATTTTCTTCACTTTCTCATAGGTATTGCTCCTGTGGGCACTCACTGATAAATTTTTTTTCATGCTAATCTCTGTTCCAAATTCTGTTTCCCAGGGAACTCTACATAAGCTCCTATGGCATTTGATTTGCTAGAATATTGAAACATAGATGACTCCTGTACAGTGGGATAACTTCCATCCCATGCTGCCAGCCACACTCTCTCCTCTGCTGCTCTAGTCATGCCAAGTCCTCAATCAGGATCTCCAATCTCCCTTACTTTCTAGAAGTTCTGCAATTCAGAAGGAACCTAGAATAGTAAAATACAGAGTTGTGAAACAAAGTTTGAATGTAAATTTTGACTTTCAAATTTTAAACTCTTGTAACATTGTGTTTAGATTGTGGCATCTCCATCGCCACACCCATCCACATTTATGTGCAAATGACAATGTAAACCAACATGCTGTTGTATTTATGCAATTTACAGAATAAGATACACTATTTTGTAAAGCCTACTGATGAAATATTTTTTTACTGAGTCAATAAATATATGGATAAAATATATGGATGAACGGACAGATGGATAAATGGACTGATAATAGAGACATATTTGCAAATAATCATAATAGCTGTTCTTTTGGTTAAAAACACATCTTTGAACTAAGTCACTAAGTAGTCAGTGCTTTGATTATCTTTGTAAGAATATGATCTTAAAGGTACTCTGTTAAAAATTGACCACAAAATATCCCATGACATATTTAATAATAGCAAATTTTCAGTTTTCATGATTTAAATATGGTCAGTGCTGCTGCTGCTAAGTCACTTCAGTCGTGTCTGACTCTGTGCGACCCCATAGATGGAAGCCCACTAGGCTCCCCTGTCCCTGGGATTCTCCAGGCAGGAACACTGGAGTGGGTTGCCATTTCCTTCTCCAATGCATGAAAGTGAAAAGTGAAAGGAAAGTCTCTCAGTCGTGTCCGACTCTTAACGACCCCATGGACTGCAGCCTACCAGGCTTCTCTATCCATGGGATTTTCCAGGCAAGCGTACTGGAGTGGGGTGCCATTGCCTTCTCCAATATGGTCAATATTACATAGCAAATATTTCTTGATTTGCATAATTTTTATATATTAAGACAGTCAATGGGCAAATCCAGAAACACTAACAGAAAAGAGTGAGTGGCTGTGGATTTCAACTGCCTTTAAAATATATGAAGCCACTTCTAAGGTTCACTTTTATTAAGATTACTAATTTTAAAGGCCTATTCTTTAGAGGATGTCTACCCCAAATTTAGTGTTAAATTCAAATTAGAGGATTTTTTAAATTAAAATAATAGTAAGAGGCACTTTAAACATATTAACACTTGATGTAATAAAAGTTGGCAATTCTGTGTCAGGCCTATTATTGTTAATATTTATCCTTTTTGAAATCCCAGAAATCTAAGCATTTGTAGTGATAAGACTTTGCTTCTTTTTTAGATGCAAATTCATCATCAAAAGAGCATTAATGATCATAATAATAAGAATGGTCACTTACTGGATGATTCCTCATGCACAGCTATATAACTTAGCTTCTTTATTTAAAATATCTAAAGGACAAGAGAGATCTCTAGTCTTTCCCATTCTGTTGTTTTCCTCTATTTCTTTGCATTGATCGCTGAGGAAGGCTTTCTTATCTCTTCTTGTTATTCTTTGGACCTCTGCATTCAGATGCTTATATCTTTCCTTTTCTCCTTTGCTTTTCTCTTCTCTTCTTTTCACAGCTATTTGTAAGGCCTCCCCAGACAGCCATTTCGCTTTTTTGCATTTCTTTTCCATGGGGATGGTCTTGATCCCTGTCTCCTGTACAGTGTCATGAACCTCATTCCATAGTTCATCAGGCACTCTATCTATCAGATCTAGGCCCTTAAATCTATTTCTCACTTCCACTGTATAATCATAAGGGATTTGATTGAGGTCATACCTGAATGGTCTAGTGGTTTTCCCTACTTTCTTCAATTGAAGTCTGAATTTGGCAATAAGGAGTTCATGATCTGAGCCACAGTCGGCTCCTGGTCTTGTTTTTGTTGACTGTATAGAGCTTTTCCATCTTTGGCTGCAAAGAATATAATCAATGTGATTTCGGTGTTGACCATCTGGTGATGTCCATGTGTAGAGTCTTCTCTTGTGTTGTTGGAAGAGGGTGTTTGCTATGACCAGTGCATTTTCTTGGCAAAACTCTATTAGTCTTTGCCCTGCTTCATTCCGTATTCCCAGGTCAAATTTGCCTGTTACTCCAGGTGTTTCTTGACTTCCTACTTTTGCATTCCAGTCCCCTAATGAAAAAGACATCATTTTTGGGTGTTAGTTCTAAAAGGTCTTGTAGGTCTTCATAGAACCGTTCAACTTCAGCTTCTTCAGCATTACTGGTTGGGGCATAGACTTGGATTACTGTGATATTGAATGGTGTGCTTGGAAATGAACAGAGATCATTCTGTCGTTTTTGAGATTGCATCCAAGTACTGCATTTCGGACTCTTTTGTTGACCATGATAGCTACACCATTTCTTCTGAGGGATTCCTGCCCGCAGTAGTAGATATAATGGTCATATGAGTTAAATTCTCCCATTCCAGTCCATTTCAGTTCACTGATTCCTAGAATGTCGACATTCAGTCTTGCCATCTCTTGTTTGACCACTTCCAATTTGCCTTGATTCATGGACCTGACATTCCAGGTTCCTATGCAATATTGCTCTTTACAGCATCGGACCTTGCTTCTATCACCAGTCACATCCACAGCTGGGTATTGTTTTTGCTTTGGCTCCATCCCTTCATTCTTTCTGGAGTTATTTCTCCACTGATCTCCAGTAGCATATTGGGCACCTACTGACCTGAGGAGTTCCTCTTTCAGTATCCTATCATTTTGCCTTTTCATACTGTTCATGGGGTTCTCAAGGCAAGAATACTGAAGTGGTTTGCCATTCCCTTCTCCAGTGGACCACATTCTGTCAGAGAAATAGAGGAAAGAAATAGAGGAAAACAACAGAATGGGAAAGACTAGAGATCTCTTCAAGAAAATTAGAGATACCAAGGGAACATTGCATGCAAAGATGGGCTCGATAAAGGACAGAAATGGTATGGACCTAACAGAAGCAGAAGATATTAAGAAGAGATGGCTAGAAAACACAGAAGAACTGTACAAAAAAGATCTTCAACACCCAGATAATCACAATGGTGTGATCATAGAGCCAGACATCCTGGAATGTGAAGTCAAGTGGGCCTTAGAAAGCATCACTACGAACAAAGCTAGTGGAGGTGATGGAATTCCAGTTGAGCTATTCCAAATCCTGAAAGATGATGCTGTGAAAGTGCTGCACTCAATGTGCCAGCAAATTTGGAAAACTCAGCAGTGGCCACAGGACTGGAAAAGGTAAGTTTTCATTCCAATACCAAAGAAAGGCAATGCCAAAGAATGCTCAAACTACCGCACAATTGCACTCATCTCACACGCTAGTAAAGTAATGCTCAAAATTCTCCAAGCCAGGCTTCAGCAATATGTGAACCATGAACTTCCTGATGTTCAAGCTGGTTTTAGAAAAGGCAGAGGAACCAGAGATCCTCTGGAAATTGCCAACATCCGCTGGATCATGGAAAAGGCAAGAGAGTTCCAGAAAAGCATCTATTTCTGCTTTATTGACCATGCCAAGGCCTTTTACTATGTGGATCACAATAAACTGTGGAAAATTCTGAAAGAGATGGGAATACCAGACCGCCTGATCTGCCTCTTGAGAAATCTGTATGCAGGTCAGGAAGCAACAGTTAGAACTGGACATGGAACAACAGACTGGTTCCAAATAGGAAAAGGAGTACATCAAGGTTGTATATTGTCACCCTGTTTATTTAACTTATATGCAGAGTGCATCATGAGAAATGCTGGACTGGAAGAAACACAAGCTGGAATCAAGATTGCCGGGAGAAATATCAATAACCTCAGATATGCAGATGACACCACCCTTATGGCAGAAAGTGAAGAGGAACTCAAAAGCCTCTTGATGAAAGTGAAAGAGGAGAGTGAAAAAGTTGGCTTAAAGCTCAACATTCAGAAAACGAAGATCATTGCATCCGGTCCCACCACTTCATTGGAAATAGATGGGGAAACAGTGGAAACAGTGTCAGACTTTATTTTTTTTGGGCTCCAAAATCACTGCAGATGGTGACTGCAGCCATGAAATTAAAAGACGCTTACTCCTTGGAAGGAAAGTTGTGACCAACCTAGATAGCATATTCTAAAGCAGAGACATTACTTTACCAACAAAGGTCCATCTAATCAAGGCTATGGTTTTTCCTGTGGTCATGTATGGATGTGAGAGTTGGAGTGTGAAGAAGGCTGAGCGCTGAAGAATTGATGCTTTTGAAGTGTGGTGTTGGAGAAGACTCTTGAGAGTCCCTTGGACTGCAAGGAGATCCAACCAGTCCATTCTGAAGGAGATCAGCCCTGGGATTTCTTTGGAGGGAATGATGCCGAAGCTGAAACTCCAGTACTTTGGCCACCTCATGTGAAGAGCTGACTCATTAGAAAAGACTCTGATGGTGGGAGGGATTGGGGGCAGGAGGAGAAGGGGACGACAGAGGATGAGATGGCTGGATGGTATCACTGACTCGATGGACGTGAGTCTGAGTGCACTCCAGGAGTTGGTGATGGACAGGGAGGCCTGGCGTTCCGCGATTCATGGGGTTGCAAAGACTCGGACACGACTGAGCTACTGAACTGAACTGAAAGGACAAGATGTATAAATTGATGCAAATATGAGATTTTTGAGACTTGAGTTTCAAGTCTCAACTCTAAAGTCTCTTCTCTGGGTCACCCACAGGGCTAAATTGAAATTCATTCAGTTTTTAATGGCTGAGTAATACTCCATTGTGTATATGTACCACATCTTTCTTATCCATTCGTCTGCTGATGGACATCTAGGTTGCTTCCATGTCCTGGCTATTATAAACAATGCTGTGATGACATTTTAATAAGTTCTAAGGAGGTGGATGAAACTGGAGCCGATTATACAGAGTGAAGTAAGCCATAAAGAAAAACACCAATACAGCATACTAACGCATATATATGGAATTTAGAAAGATGGTAATGATAACCCTGTATGTGAGACAGCAAAAGAGACACAGATGTATAGAACAGTCTTTTGGACTCTGTGGGAGAGGGCGAGGGTGGGATGATTTGGGAGAATGGCATTGAAACATGTATAATATCATATAAGAAACGAATCGCCAGTCTAGGTTCGATGCAGGATACAGGATGATTGGGACTGGTGCACTGGGATGACCCAGAGGGATGGTATGGGGAGGGAGGTGGGAGGGGGGCTCAGGATGGTGAACACGTGTACACCCATGGTGGATTCATGTTGACGTATGGCAAAACCAATACAATACTGTAAAGTAATTAACCTCCAATTAAAATAAATAAGTTTAAATAAAAAATTTAAAAATATATTCTTGGGAAAAAAAAAAGAAATTCATTCAACTTGGAGTATATGTTCTTAGCATTAATGTCACTGATTATTTTAGGTTAAGAGACAAATAAGTTTATTTACGATATAATAAACACAAATGGGAAGACAAACTCATACCAGAAATGTATCAGGGCAGTTATTGTGTCTTTGTAATCCTGATAGTGTCTTCCAGGAGACTTCCTGGAATTAAACTTCTCTGGAATCAGCTTTCAACTGTAGGGCCTGAAGACAGAATGTAGCAAAGTCTGACAAGGCTCCCTGGAGACCATAGCAGTCCCATCACCATATGGCCTGAAAGGGCTTTTCACATGTTACAATATTCTGAAGTAGGGTCTTCAGAATACATTGGCTAATCTTCAGAGAACATTCTTAATCTCATGAACCTAATTATCTGTAAAGAACAGTTTAAAGGGTGCTTCTTCAAATTATTCATACTAGTCCATGTACTTTTATCTGGGGGCATATATAACTCTCATTATGCAGCGATTACATTTTAGCTTTGAAAATGTATTCTAAGAAGGATTAAAAGGATTATTCATCTCCATGGTGACCCATGCTCCCATTGTTAGTCATAACACAAATGTATCTTACTCATTCACGTTTTCAGAATACCTCAGCTTTCACATACATGTTAAATGCTCATGTTTCACGTAAGTAAAGAAGAAGCTGTATGGAAATACTAAATTTCCTGTTAAAGACCAATATAAACTTTATGTGAAATTACTTTTTAAAATTTTTACATGAAATAATTAGTATTTGCTCTTGTATTTCAGGAACATATAATTGAGAAATGTGCTGTTGATCATACTTAACCTCACACTCTGCTCCAAATACCCTTTCTTTGTAACAAGCATGGGCTTGGAGGTGATTGTCCTTTGGGGATTTTCATGGCTGTTGTTGTGATTCTAGTTTAGTTGTCATAAACTGTGCTATGTGAATGAGGAGAGACTGGATAACAAATCATGAGAGTGTTTATTGAGAAGGGTGTTTTCTACCTCATCATGGATAGTCGCATACAATGACAAATGACCCTATTCCTTAACATGCAAATATTCAAATAATAAAAAGACAAAAAATCTTATTCATGCAATGCTTAATTAAATTCAATACAATTAAAATGTCAAAAATCTATCACTTTAAGAGATATACATGCAATATATTATTTCTGGTATACTATGTTCACTAAAAATAAGTTCTCATTCTTGGGATTATATACTGAGCTCGGATGATAATAGAAGTCAAAATACACCCCCATAAGATAAAATTTGTAAAGATAAATGTCAAATAGCAGTATTATTTTTTTGCTTGCAATAACTTCTGAGAGAATAGCACTTGCAGAAAATGTTATATTAAAAGTTAAATCTTCAGCTATTTGGGCTAAGAAATATGCTTGATAAATGCATGGTGAAAGTGAAAGTGAAGGCACTCAGTCGTGTCTGACTCATTGCAACCCTGTGGATTGCAGCCCACCAGGTCCTCCATCCATGGGATTCTCCAGGCAAGAATACTGGAGTGGGTTGCCATTTCTTTCTCCAGGGGATCTTCCCGACCCAGGAACCCAGGGATCGAACCCAGGTCTCCTGCATTGCAGGCAGATTAACCTCTGAGCCACCGGGGAAGCTGGTAATTCAACATCTAAACTTTCTAAATACTGTTTAATTTTTTTTATTATGGTAAACATTATGTAATATAAAACATACTATTCTGACCATACTTAAATGTACAGTAGCATTAAATGCATTCACATTGTTGTGCAACTCTTACCATCATCCATCTCCCAAATTTTTCACCTTCCTAAACTGAAACTCTGTCTCTGTTAAACACTAACTCCCTCTTCCCCCTCCCCACACTCCCACCTCTAGCCCCTGTTATCTACCAAAGTACTCTCTGACTCTGTGAATTTGACTGTTTTGCTGCTGCTGCTGCTAAGTCGCTTCAGTCGTGTCCGACTCTGTGCCACCCCATAGACGGCAGCCCACCAGGCTCCCCCGTCCCTGGGATTCTCCTTAGGTACCTCCTATACATGGAATCTTTATAATAGTGGACAGCCACAAGCAGAATACTTACATCAGAGATTCCATCAAATAGAATACCGAATTTGAACAGGAGGACAGTTAGTAACAGTTCTGGAACTAAACTGCTGCAGACATCACTTAGACACAAGACACATTGTTCCACCTCTACTCCTGTAAGTGAACCTTTAACAGGTTCATTTGGTAATAAGCTCAAAGGGGAGAAAAAACTTGTGCCCCAACTGCACTGTTCATTCACCTGTGCAAACAACTTGAACTCTACTTCTCTTCCAATGGTTTCCTTGTAACCTTCCCAACGTACAGCTGCTAGATATAAAACAGGAATTATAGTAGAGAAGATCCTGCTGTGCTGTGAATCACAGTGCACTCAACCACACTTCAGCAGGTTATGGGATGAAAAGAATAAAACGTCTGCAAAGGCCTTATTCCATCCCCTTTTCCAGCTGGTAAAGTCAACGCATGGCAGCTTCCTGGAATGCTTTATTCTGTATCCAGCTGTACTAGGCATGACCTGTCCCATTCCCTTGCCATCCTTTCGTATACAAATAAATGGTGAGAGCATCTTTCCTTTCTTGAGGCACTGGGGGCCAAATCAATTGCCTAATCAAGTGAAAACAAAACATCTGTGATGTATGAACTGGAGGGTGGCTTTCTCTGGAGATTTTTATAAACTGATTAAGTCAGGGCACCACTAATCCTCTATGCTGCACTTCAGATGTAACATTGACAAGGAAGATTAGAGTGAAAAGATAATGGTTGTGTCACCAGTGTGCAATAAACAACCTGTGAAGAGCCATCAGAGGTTCAGAAATGTTCCCATTACAAATGTAAATGTGAACTTTAGCAACTGGGCTGGAGAGCACTGTGAGAGACGCCTGCCTGTGTGTCAAGGAGATCAAAAGAGAGAACAGAAAAGGGGTTTATTGTAATAACATAAGACATCAACCCCCATGTGCTCGTCAAATTAAGTTTAGGATATATGAATTTCGTATGATAACATCTGTGCTACTTAATAATAGAGTTGTTTTGGTCATTATATTAAGTGATATTTTGAAAGTGCTTTTTAATTCAAAGGAATCCCATATAGTGGTAGTTGTAAATTGGCAGAATAGTACAAACACAAAACAAAGTTCTAGAGAAAGTAATCTTTGGAGAAGACAGCTTTGATTAGAGTTGCTCAGAGGATCCAAGTTATGCATTAGAAGGAATCATGAAATAAATCAGACATCAGGGTTTCAGTTCACATACACATCTGTTTATGTATAAATCCAGCCTGAGCACGTTCTGCTCTGTACACAAATTCCTCAGGTGATGAAGTTCATTGCAATGTTACTTCTGTATTTGAAGTTACTTCCAATTTTGAAGTTACTTCTTCCTTTAATCTTACATACAGCACATATATAAAAGGTGTTAATATTTTAGAAAAACTTTAAACTTGTAGAAAGCAAGAAAATATAAGGACAAAATGGCATTATTATAAAAAAGATTACCGGGTGAAATAGTTGCCTGCATACTGGTAAAAGAATAATTAAATGCAAATGCATTTTTAAAAATTCTGTGCTAATTTATAATTTTTTTCTGGCCATTCAATACTGATGCAAATAGAAGAAAAAACTAGTATTGTTAGTATGCTAAGAACAAAAACTAAAATATGTATGGTGGAAGATGATAAATGTTTTTGAGAACAACATATTTTCTTTAGGATAAAAGGTGATTATGGAATATTTGCTGTGAGGGAACAAACTTGAGGATTAAAAAGTTATTTTTTCCTGTGTCTGAAAACTTTACAACCAGGGGAAAAAAAACATGGGTAAATGTATGCTAACCATGGGCTTGCTGGGAGGCACAGAGGTAGAGAATCTGCTTGCCAACGCAGGACACTCAAGAGATGCGGGTTCAATCCCTAAGTTGGGAAGATCCCCTGGAAGAGAAAATGGCAAACCACTCCAGTATTCTTGCCTGGAAAATCCAACGGACAGAGGAGCCTGGCAAGCTACAGTCCATAGGGTCACAAAGAGTCAGGCACAACTGAGCGACTGCACACACATGTTAACCACACAATGTGAAACGTGGTCTGAGAACTAGAAACCTTCTCCTATAGGAGACTGTAGGAAGAACAACATACCTAAGATGGTGGGTTGTGGGGGGTGGAACTGGGAAAGAAAGAGATGAGTTTGATGTTAGTTTTTAATATAAAGCAAAATTATTGAAGAAAAGTTGGAAGGTATTTCAGAGAGTAGTGTGTGACATCATGAGATGTCAAGACTCCTTCAATAGTTCAGGGTAAGAGGCTCCCACAAAGAGATGAGGAATGAGGAAAAAATAAGGCTGCTTTGCAACCCTATGGACTGTAGCCCATCAGGCTCTTCTGTCCATGGAAATTCTCCAGGCAAGAATACTAGAATGGGTAGCCATTCCCCCCTCTAGGAGATCTTCTTGACCCAGGAATCGAACCTGGGTCTCTTGCATTTCAGGGAGATTGTTTACCTTCTGAGACACTAGGGAAATCCCACATATAAGCAAGAATCAGATCTGAAGAGTGGTGTTTTCTTGCTATGGAATTTGGCCTTCTGATTGAGGATTCGGGTATCTATAGCAAGTACTTTAAGACACTTGTTGAATGAATATGTGACTTTTTGTTTTTTGGTGGGGTGGGGGGGCAGATTTTTGGTAACATTTGATTAGATGAGCAGTTTAGAAAGATCAGTCTGTTAGCAATGTGGAGATTGAACCAGAGGGTTGATGCTGCAGGCTAGAGGACCAGATAGGAAGCTTGCATGGTTTAGGCAAGCAGTGATGAGGCCTTGACCTGCAGAGGAGGACCTGGGACGGAGGTGTAGGTCATTCACTGCATTGGAGGCAGGATCAACAGTGTCTGTGCTACAGTGCATTGAAGAGCTCAGGGTTCAGTGCCATTTTGCAAGTCAAAAAATAAAATCAAATATGCTCGTTCTAGACAGATGCAGTTCCTGTAGACTGGTAGGCCAGAGAGAATTTTGTGAAAAAGGTGTCATTTCCCTCTGACATAGCACATCTGCCCAGGGCACAGGCCATGGGGAGTGGATGGGGATCTAGATTTCAACCCCTACTTGTCATTGTAGCTGGACACCTCTGTGTGGTGCACAAACTGCAGAGTCTTACACAGCCATCTTCATGAGAAGGATGTTCTCAGGTTTCTGACTTGAATAACTTCATCACTGGGCTGCAATTTGGTGAACTCGTAAAGTCATCCAGAAAAGTTGATGTTGGGGAAAGAAAAATGATTTCGATTTATTGAATTTGGTGTGTCTGGGGACATTCGAATGAAGATGTCTTGATTTCCATTCAAAATATGGCTCTGCAGTTTAGAAAACTGATTTGAAAATGAGTTTATAAATGGTAGAAAAATACTGGGATGAGGTGGCTCCAATTATTTTCTTTAGGACTATCTTTGGGATGAGAATATAGCTAGGGGTGGAGTGGGTGAGGACTTAGAGATTATGGTGATTGGAATAATCAAAACCAAAAATGAAATAGTAAGTACTGTAAACCTGGTATTAAGGGAATGTCAGGGTCAAAAGGGTTTTAGGGGTTTGCACCTAAGAAGTAATTGTGGCCTTTCTAGGCAAAAAATACTTAGTATGATGATAGAAGCAGTAGGTATGTTGGAGTAAGTTTATTTTGCTTTTAGTTAGGAAAGTTCAGATTATCTGCCTAAAGTCCATTTATCTTTATTCCTTTATATTAGTAACATATTTTAAACATCATGTTTACTGAGCTTTATTAACAGAATTTTCTCTTCAGTTTTGTCTTTTACATATTTCAGTTCCAGCTGCATAATAGAATATGACCTTTATTTTGGAAAATACAGCAGTAAAAACATAAAATAATGTGGACATATTTGATGTCAAGCATTTCTTCACAAACTCATGCATTTACTTATATATAGTATTCTACTTATTATTTATACATTTATATGACTTAAGACGCGAACAGTGTGTAAGGGCTGGTTATAGTCATCCTCCAAGGTGGCTTTCAATGAACCTCACTTCTTAATATTCACATCCTTTTGCAGTCCCCTCCCATACTGTACCAAGGTGGTCTGTATAACCAACACAATGTGGAAGAAATGGAATGTTACTTTTGGGACTAGATTATGAAAGACTCTGGCTTCCATTTTGGTGTTCTTTCTTGAATTGTATCACTCTTTGTGGGGAATGCTACCTACTATGTCATGAGCAGCCCTGTGATGAGGAACTGGGGATTGTCAACAACCATTATGATTGAACTTGGCAGAGGATCCTTCACCCTCAGTTGAGCTTTTCTATGACTGCAAACAGGCTGAGAGCTTCATTCTAACATTGTGGGTGCTCTTGACCTAGAACCACCCAGCAACTCTGCTGCTGGACTCTTAAACTCCAAAAGTTATATCAACTGTGATGTTTTGGAGTACTTTGTTTCACATCATGTTTAAAGAACTGATGCTTTCAAACTGTGGTGCTGGAGAAGACTCTTGAAAGTCCCTTGGAAAGGATGGAGATCAAACTAGTCAATCTGAAAGGAAATCAATCCTGAATGCTCTCTGGAAGGACTGATGCTGGGACTGATGCTGAAATTGAAGCTCCAGTACTTTGGATACTTGATGCAAACAGCTGACTCACTGGAAAAGACCCTGATGCTGGGAAAGATTGAAGGCAGAAGAAGAGGGCGAGAGAGGATGAGATGGTTGGATGGCATTACTGATTCAATGGACATGAGCTTGGGCAAACTCTGGGAGATGGTGAGGGACATGGGAGCCTGGTGTGCAGAAGTCCATGGGGTCTCAAAGAGTCAGACACAACTTGGTGACTGAACAACAACAAATGTTTAATGCATATTTGGATCACCTCTATTTGCTGTTTATCAATTTCCTTCTTAAAAAATAATACACACACACACACACACACACACATATATATATATATATATATATATATATATATATATATAATGCAGGTATATTGTACATGGTTATTTTTTTACTCAATTTATTCTTTAAGATTGAAATAATATCTTTCATCCTCCGAATCCTAAGATTTAGGAAATCCAGTTTAAGGATTCAGGTTAGTCTACCTGCAAGGTCTTAATCTCCTTAAGTTAGATTATTGATTTGTGCTTCAAGCTCCATCTAGAGCTTAAGACTCTACAGAGCCCAAGACTCTTTAGAGCTGCTCTGTGCACACTGGTTGTGCATGATTTTCTCCCCGCCCCTTCTCCTTCTCTCCAAGTTTGTCGATGTCACTGTCCCTGTGGGGTGGTTGTGGGGTTGAGCAGGGTGGAGGCAGATTTCAGCTGATTCAAACACAGGAAAAGGGAATTTCCACATCATTCTTTCCCCCTCCACTCACTCTTCTCTCTGGACTCTATTACCTTTTTATTCCTTTTCTCTTTTTCCTCCCTTCTGCCATTCCTGCCTCTTGTTTCTCCTCTCAAAATATAGAATATTTTGGAGTGAGGTCAGTAGCCCTTCCTTGCCATTTTTGCGTTTTCAGGTGATCAATCAAAAAGATCATGAAAAAGCATTCAGCTATTGCCTTCTCCGGCCACTTTCAGTGAAGACAGACACTTGTAGAGGTGCAATCAGAGACTTTCTAAGTTTTAAACCTCTGGGTCAAGGAAAAAACAGGCAGGCAAAAAATTTTTATGTGGCTGTATGTATACAATATAGATGTAGATATATACACAGATATGTACTCAGATACATGTGTATCTGTGTTATACATTTATATCTATATACTTGATTTCAGAATACTTTTCATGAAAACATGAAAATATGCAAAAACTGTATGGCTTGGTGTCTTAAAATAACTGTACCATTCCATTTAACTTGAATTTATAGAACAATATGAGCTACCTAAAATTCTTATCAAGCTAACTGTATTTTACAAAAAAAAAAAAAAAATCCTTTCTGAGTGGTGACTTGGGTTAAGTACAGTTTTTAAATGCTAGGTTCAAATCAATGCAAGTGTATCATATGCAGAGTAATTCTCAATTGTTATAAAAATTATGTCCATTATGCTACTTGCTGGGATTCTAGTAATCATCTAAATTCCATAAAACTTAAAATTTTCAAATTATCCTCAGTAATTTAAATGTGTTATTAGGCCTTTCATGAAGCATTTTTCTTCTTTGAAGAAAACAAGCTAAGTTTCTCAAAAGCACTGCAGGATAAGTTATAAGTGACTTTCACTTGTAATTTGCAGATGCTGTAATAGGAATTTTCCTTTTACCACCATCTAAGTCCAACTATTTTGCATTCTAATTTGCAAGTAAAAAGTTGCTTTAAAAGTTGATATAGAAGTTTGTGAAGACTTTAAGAGATTTAAGGTATATTTTTCTAAAAGAGTCATAAATTAGGCATGAACATGAAAATGTGACTTCTGAAAAAGAAGGAAAAGAATAGAAAGGAATAAATGAGGGAATATACATATCTTTTATTTGACATCTTACTTTGAAAAGCAGAAGATATCTTTAGGAGTTTGCCTATGTCATATTAAATAAGCATGTGTTAGGCTCTAACTTTACTTATTTTTTGTAAGAGAAATGAGGAAATATCAATAGACACCCTATGGAGGGAAAATATTCAGATTTTACCTCTGTAATTTGGTCATTTAGATATGACATTTGAGATAGTGAGTGTCTCAGTTTTACCAAAAGGAACACTTTTGTTCCTTTTGTGGCTAGAAATATTACCATCTTAATAAGGCATACACCAAGGTCCATATCATTAGTGCTCAACATTAGGGAAAGCCAATTTTCTTCACTAGGAGTCTCAGAGATTCATATGAAGAAGACTAAATAAAAGAACAGAGCTGCCACTTTGTTTTGAGTCTTTATTGCCATTACAAAAAAACTGCTTATGGATTAATAATGTTTAACATTAGCAGCTCTTCAGTGATCACTAGGCTAAGAATCAGTTAAATAGAGTTGTTACCATCCTTCAAAAAGTAATTCAAAGTTATTAGTTATTAGTTATTTCAAATGCCTGAAAATACAATGAATGCTGAAATTTCATAAGAATCATAAATGCCAGAATTGGAATTTTTGTATTTCTGTATTCTCACATCTAGTCTTGTCATTTAGGAATGGAAACTAAATCTGAGAGGTGAAATGAGCACTACAAGAACATCTGGCTAATTGCCTATTTAGAGTTCCAGATCTGTTTTGTGCCATGTGCAGAGAGCCCCAATTTCTTTGAAGAACTAAAAGCCAAATAAATGTACGTGGCATGAACATATAAACCAGAGAAAGATAACATATCTTCATCACACTACTCTAAACCTTTTAAAATGTGGGTGGGATAAAAATTTTATATAAATACAGACATCATTCCTATACACTGGGTAGACATAAATAAAAATCTTAAATTAAAAATGCCATAGCCATATTAAAATTAGGGAAGGCTTGAAAAAAGCTGAAATGTTCTTTATTTAGTTGTATAGTTAGTTCGCTGAATTTGGCAAAAAGTAAGTTTATTGTGTTGTAAGAGATGTAGTACCAACAGTGACTTAGGATTCAGGGTCTAGAAAGTGGAGCTTCAGGTCCATGATGACACAAGAAATATCTATACCTTGGGAGAAGGTATGGGAACCCCCCTCTCTCATTTTATTTTTTCTAAGACGGGGCAAGTAATGATATTTACCTCATAGGGGGAGTAAGAAGCAGATATATTAGCACAGTATGTATTGCTACATATGAATTAGTCTTATTAGCAAATAATTGATAAGTTTTAAAATTTTATTATTTAGTAGGATCCTTATAATCACTAATGAAAAGACCATATTTAAGAGAGAGTAGAGGATTTTTACTTTGCCTTATTGCTGTAGCTAATCAACATAATTAAAATAGTTTTCTATAGTTTGAAATAGGCATCATTTTAGAAAGAGGAATAATTGATCAGTCCTATTTATCAGGAATATAATTTTTGATTGCTGTAAATTATGATTTATAATAGGAAATAAGTATATATGTATATAAATAAGAAATGAATATGTATATATGTATATACCCACATATATATACAAACACACATATTTCTCATATAGTGGAGAAAGACATTGCTTTCTCTGGAAATGCTTTGCCTTTAAAGATAAGCTATAAAAATCTCTTGCAAGAAAATTTTCTAAAAGTATGGGCCATATTATATTAAAAAGAAAATACATGTGAATGTGGGCTGAAAATCCCCACATTAATCACCATGTTAATAATGACTGTATCTATGGCTATAACATGCAATATTTAGTAGCTGTGATTTGGTAGATTAACAAAAGAAAGCTCTAAATGAATCATATAGGTTTTTAACAAAGGAAATATATTTCTGCATTTTGCATTGTAGCAATTTCCATAGATGGTAGCAATTTACAACAAGGATTAATAATACAAATTTGAGCTTCCTGGAAGGGGTCCACATGCAGGCTGTTTCTTTGCCACACAGTTCTCACAAACAATAGGCAACTATTTATTACTTTTACTGTGTATTATTATTACTTCAGCTTAAGATGGGGACAGCAAGGTCCTCCAAATTGGATGTGGCCTAAGAGGCTTGAAAGAACAATGGTTCCAAACGATCCTTATTGTGTATCAGAAGTCATGGTACGTCCAAGGAGAATGTGTACAAGAAGGTGGGCTGAGAAGGAGCCCCAGGAGAATGCTCAGCATCACATCACCCACTGACATATAATTGCAAGGCTTTGAATCCAATCCATGACACAATCCATGGTGATTATTCTACTCAAAGAAACCAAAAGACAGATAAAAAATGCTTAATTTGCTTGTTCTTAAATGTGGCAATTTGCCTAACGAATGAAATTGACTTCATAAAATGCCAAGGATATCTTTTAGTTTCAAATCTGGAATACAAACATATCCCAGATCCCAGCGCTTGCAGCTAGAATCGATTCAAAGTGAAGCACGTGGAGTAACACATGGCCACTATCCTACAGAAACAGGTAAAAATAAACAGAAGTGGTCAGAACAAAGATTTGACTAATAGAGTAAGAGAGAATCTCAAATCCTGGTCAACCAAGATTATCTCTAAACACTTGCAGATAACGATACAGAGCTGTCATTTATCGAGCTATTTTCTTTCATTTCAGCATCTCTCAATAACATTTTATATTGTCTGAGTGACACTTGAATACAGTGAGGTAAGTACAAAAAGAAAGATTAACCTTTCTATTGTACATGACAGAAAAGTCCCAGAATGTAGAGGAGGAATGTATAAACCCGATGAGTAATGCTGCTGCTGCTGCTGGTGATGATAGTGTGCCTGTAGGCAGGGATTTTTCAGTTAAGCCCAGGGGATTATTCCTAGAGCACAGAGCTGAAGGTAGAGTGATAGCTGCCCAAGGTCACGTATTTTCACCAGTGGCAGAAACAAGAGTTTGAACCTGGACCTTAAGACTTCTAATGCTCTGGATGGAATATGCTCTCTTAAAGTTGACTCAATGTAGCTGCTCTTTGCAGTGTGTTCTCCATAGTTAACAGCCATGGGTAAGTCCAGCTGGAAGACATCTTTCTATAGAGATCCATCTCTGTGATTTTAAGGTCTCAGGAAGATGGGTGGGAAGTATTTATATTACAAGACTGAATGACATCAATCTATTATATTATTTTAGATTTCACTTTGCAGAGTAAAAGGGAATAAATGAGACATAGTGCCTCTTTGAAAAATTAATTATTGTAGGACAGAAATGAAAAGGGATGAAGATTTTAGAGAATGCAGCTTTATGTATTTCTTAACAGAAAGAATAAGTTAAAAAGTGTAGAAGTGTAGAAAATAGGAGACATTTAAGAGACTCAGTCATTCAAATAACTATCACCGGATTGATTCTTAAAATTGGTGAAACTAAAGGAAGGGCATTCTATCAGTGGGTAGAGTTTCATATAAATTGGAAAAGATGAAGCCCCCCAAACAAGGGCTGAGAACCAATGGTGGGAACAAACTCAAAATATTCAGGTGCCAGCTTTTAATTATAATCAGCTAGCAGGTGCTTTTTTTGCATAGGCATTAAGTGAATTTTTTAGATAAAAGGATGAGAAATGTGTGGTTATTATTTAAAAAATGAGATCAGTAGTTGTTTGTTGTTCAGTCACCAAGTTGTGACTGGGTCATTGCAACCCCATGAACTGCAGCAAGCCAGGCCTCTCTGTCCCTCATCGTCTCCCAGCGTTTTCCCAAGTTCACATCCATTGAATCGGTGATGCTATGCAACCAACTCATCCTCTGCCGCCCTCTTCTTTCCCAGCATCAGGGTCTTTTCCAATAAGTAGGCTGTTCACATCAGATGGTCAATAGGTAAGCATCTAAATCAAGGACTGGTGACTTTTTTTCTGTGAAGGTCCAGATGGCAAATGTTTTCAGTTTTGTGGGTCATGTGGTTTCTGTTGTACCAACTTACATCTGCCGTTGTAACTCCAAAGCAGTCATTGACTCTGTGAAAATGAATGAATGTAGCTGTTTTCAGTAAAACTTTATTTACAAAATAGGAGGCAGATCCAGATTTCACCAACCCCTGAAAATGAAAGTGTTAATTGCTCAGTCAAGTCCGACTCTGCAACCTCATGGACTGTAGCCTCTGTCCATGGGATTCTCCAGGCAAGAATACTGGAGTGGATTGCCATTCTCTTGGGATCCTCCCAATCCAGGGATAGAACCTGATCTCCTGCATTTCAGGAAGTTTCTTTACCATCTGAGCCACCAGGGAAGCCCTTAACTCTGTATTAGTATTGATTCTTATTAATACTAGGAAGCCAAAATTGAAGCCCTGGCAATAACAGCATCTTTTTTTTTTTCCTTTTTTTTTTTTTTTTTTTGTGTGTGTGTGTGCCAATTGTTTCCCTTTTAAATGTCCTATAAATATCAGCCTTATCTATTGATAAAATAATGTGTACTGAAAAGAAAATCATTAAATAATGTGTCTCCTCTCCCTTAGTAGATGAGGAATATAGTTGAATGAGGAATATACACTTAGAAGGTCACCAGCTCAAACCATTATTTCCATTCTAAATACACATCAGGATGACTAAAACCTCACATACTGTACTTTCTGAGTATTTAGTAGGAAATTAACTAGTAGTTCTACATCATACTTAAAAAATGAAATAATATCCATATGCAGTCATAAGGCAAAAGCTGAAAAGAAAGGAATAGTATTAATTTTCCCCTTTCCATGTGCTATCAGACCATGTTGGAGGTAGTATCCACCTTAGTTGCCAACAATACACCTAAGCTATGTGTGAATATATGCATATTTGTTTATTTATAATGTATAACTTTATAAAAATGCTCCCACTCACATAATTGTAGAAATAACCTAGTGAGATAAATGTGGTAATTCCATGAGCACTTTGTTTTCCTACCTAATTAGACTTTTGGAAAAAGTGGCTTTTGCAAAAATTTTATGAAGAAAATTTACATGCATTTTCTGAATTTAGAACCGAAAAAATTATCATCTTTAATCAAATGTGAAAGATATGATTCTAAAATGACAGTGTAGGAGAAGCAAGAAGTAGATACTAATGGCCTCTATTTCAAAGTACTGAAAGGCTTATTACTCTAGATCTGTTTTCTGTCAAATGCTTCCCTGTTCATTCTTATCCATTTTTCAATTTGGCATTCCCTTATGTTGCCAAAGCAGGTGCCTTGCACACAATAGCAGGAGTATGTGTTTCAAAGGGTCCCACAGGGAATCATTTATCATGCAAGATTACTTCATGACTAATGATGATCTCTGTAAACATTCAGGTGCTGTTTGACTGCCTAGTTGGTGGTGGTCCAGCCTGGTGACAGTTGGCATGTGTTTTATCTCATTTCTCCTTCCACATTCTCTACATAGTCTAATATATGTTGGAAAAAACTCTGGGATGTTATAAGGGATAAAATGATGAATAGAAGCTATTAAATAAAACCACTACAAATAAAACACTGAATGTAGAACTTTATCATCTCTGGTTTTATCAGTGACATAGGAGGTCTTTTTGAGGCTGTGTTCCAAACCTGAAATGCTGACTGCTAACACTGTGAGATAACAATAATCTTATTCCAGCCAAGTTTAGGATTGGGAATGTTGGCAGGGAGGAGAAAACTGGTAAAATTGATATGCTACCCTAGCCAAAGCTTTAAAGTTACAGATAGCAATGCATGTGAAATGCTATGTAAAATAATAACACTATATGAATATGAGATGTTTGCTGTATGCTGTAATATTTGAATCATACATGTTTAT
The DNA here is from genome assembly GCF_002263795.3 of Bos taurus. NCBI lineage: Eukaryota > Metazoa > Chordata > Mammalia > Artiodactyla > Bovidae > Bos > Bos taurus. The sequence continues at coordinate 26,692,553 of NC_037347.1, forward strand.
TTAATAAACATTTTAAATGATCTAAGTTTACCTTTTTTAATTGTGATAATCAACTCTAGTCATTTTGAGCTCATTCAGCTGTATCAACAAAGGAGCAAACACAAAAGCCAAATGTGTTTCTAGACTAAACCAACACAAAATGTATTTTGATAATAGCAGGTGCAATATAAGAGCATACAGTTTATAAACATGCTCTAAAACTGATAATTTCACTTCTGAGCATAATTGAAGGTAAAAAATATTTTAGTAGTAAAAATTAGAAAGCTACACAATTTTGAGAAATATACCTAAACTTTTAAACATTTCAGGCTGCAGATAAATCACTATGGAAATATTTTAACCAAAACAGAAATGATCTCCATCACCATGTACCTATTACATCCAGCATAGTTTGGTGACCTGAGCAAACCAGTAGAATAACATTTTCAGTTTTTTACATTTTTGGTAGACAGGTTATTGTTTTGCTACATGACTATAATTTACAAGCTCTTTGTTTCTTCCCTTTTTTCATATAGACATTGAAATTACAAAGCTCTTTAAAACTTCCTAACAAATAGGGGAATTGTAGTTAAGAGCACTGATTGAGGAGTCAGATTGTGGACCCTTGCTCTTCTATATCAGCTGTACCATCTTGGGCAAATGACTTGGTGTCTTGGTCCTTCAATTGCTTCAACTATAACTTAGGAGGAAGAGTAGTGGCCACTTTCTGGGATTATTTTGAGCATTACAAATAATGCATGTAAATAATTAGTAATGATTTTTGACACACAGGATATATTCAAAATGATTCTATGTTAATACTATTATCTCTTTTATTTAATTTTAAACATATTCAAGTTTTGGGGGAAAAAATGGCATCAGAACTTGACTACTTGATGAGCTGTTGTGTTGCAGGAATTGTTAAGCTCCATCACATGTTCAAGCTGGTTTTAGAAAACGCAGAGGAACCAGAGACCAAATTGCCAACATCTGCTGGATCATTGAAAAAGCAAGAGAGTTCCAGAAAAGCATCTATTTCTGCTTTATTGACTATGCCAAAGCCTTTGGCTGTGTGGATCACAATAAACTGTGGAAAATTCTGAAAGAGATGGGAATACCAGACCACCTGAACTTTTTCTTGAGAAATTTGTATGCAGGTCAGGAAGCAACAGTTAGAACTGGACATGGAACAACAGACTGGTTCCAAATAGGAAAGGGAGTCCGTCAAGGCTGTATATTGTCACCCTGTTTATTTAACTTACATGCAGAGTACATCATGAGAAACGCTGGGCTGGAAGAAGCACAAGCTGAAGTCAAGATTGCCGGGAGAAACATCAATAACCTCAGGTATGCAGATGACACCACCCTTATGGCAGAAAGTGAAGAGGAACTAAAAACCTTCTTGATGAAGGTGAAAGAGGAGAGTGAAAAAGTTGGCTTAAAACTCAACATTCAGAAAACAAAGATCATGGCATCTGGTCCCATCACTTCATGGGAAATAGATGGGGAAACAGTGGAAACAGTGCCAGACTTTATTTTTTGGGGCTCCAAAATCACTGCAGATGGTGACTGCAGCCATGAAATTAAAAGACACTTACTCCTTGGAAGGAAAGTTATGACCAATCTAGACAGCATATTCAAAAGCAAAGACATTACTTTGCCAACAAAGATTCGTCTAGTCAAGGCTATGGTTTTTCCTGTGGTCATGTATGGATGTGAGAGTTGGACTGTGAAGAAAGCTGAGCGCCAAAGAATTGATGCTTTTGAAGTGTGGTGTTGGAGAAGACTCTTGAGAGTCCCTTGGACTGCAAGGAGATCCAACCAGTCCATTCTGAAGGAGATCAGCCCTGGAATTTCTTTGGAAGAAATGATGCTAAAGCTGAAACTCCAGGACTTTGGCCACCTCATGCGAAGAGTTGACTCATTGGAAAAGACTCTGATGCTAGGAGGGATTGGGGGCAGGAGGAGAAGGGGACGACAGAGGATGAGATGGCTGGATGGCATCACTGACTCAATGGATGTGAGTCTGAGTGAACTCCGGGAGTTGGTGATGGACAGGGTGGCCTGGTGCGCTGTGATTCATGGGGTTTCAAAAAGTCAGACACGACTGACCGACTGAACTGAACTGAACTGAATCAGACCTGATTAGTGTTTGCCTCGCTCACCACAGCAACTCTAGGACCCAGCAGAGTGTCTGGCACTAGGGTGCATCAATACCTGTCAAATGAATGAACAAATGAATGCAGTAATGAACTAGACCTCAAGGCCAGTGGAAAAGACTGAAATGTTTTCTCGTTGGCCAAAAACAGCCAAGGAAGGGTCTATAAACTAAGGCCTGCTTAATCTCAAGTGCCTTCTGTCACTGTTTCCTGTCTGTTTTGGCCTTGGAGCTTTGCCCTATCATGGAGTAAATGTTTTAATTTGGTATGCATCAGTTCAGAATATTAGTTGTAAACTTCTGTGTTGATTTTTCCATCCAAGTTTGAGAACCTGGATTAAGTAGGACATGACTTAATATAGAAGATATGTGTAGATCTCCAGAATACTAATGCTAATTATAAAAGCACCTGTATGTATCTACTACTATAGGCTAGGTATAAAAATATATCCTCATTTAATCCTCATACAAATCCTGCAAGGATATTATCTCTATTGTAACATAGAATAAAAAATGAACACTACAAAAATTAAATATATTTGCTGAGATCCTACAGCTCAGTTAAATATTCATCAGCACCACTGGCTAATATTTATTGAATGCTAAGTGCCAGACATTCTTCTGTGACTTCTGTATGTGTGTTTTCATTCGCAATACTATGCCATGGGTACCATTATTATAGTTGGAGAAACTGAGGGTAAGAAAGATTATGTAATTGGACATAGGTCACACGCTTAATAAACGGCACAGGCAAAATTCAAATCTAGGCAATTTCACTCTCAAGTCCACACACTTAACCACTGTAATGTGAAGATTGCCATTATTAGGTCAATATTTAAACTGATTTCTGTTTTATTTCAAAGCCTATTGTTTTCTTTTATGGTGCAACTCAACCTTGATGTCAGTTACAAATATGTTATGGACTTTAAAATATATTTATTTCCTTATTCATTCTGGGTATGGAATCTTTGCAAAGGTAATCTAGAGACTGACTATAAAGATGAGATTACATTATTTAGTTTTCTTGTACACTATTACATTTATTATTTTTACATGTAAGCTGAAATTAAATCATAATGGTTAAAACTTTCAAGCATGATGGCATTTCAATATGACCTTTCCGGCAACACCATAATCTAAAGTTAGAAATGGAGGTAGTGTTCTTTGACAAACTCCTTTAATAAAGAAACTAAATAAGATGAGTACATTAAAGGAGTTTGTCAAAGAACATTACCTCCATTTCTAAATAAGATGAGTACATGACATAAAATTACATGTAACTTATGCCTTTTACATAACCATTGCACTTCATAGAAAACTGCCTCTGCTCCATCTCTACACATCACCTTGTTTGATGGACACACAATAGTATTTTTATTTATAAATGTGGAGCTCTGGAAATTAAAATATTCTTTTTAGGAGAATGCTTAACTTCATTCACATGTCTTAGAGTTTAGGTTAAGCAGTAATTTAGCTCAGTTATAGATTAACATCTTTGTGAGACATCACAAGGAACTAAGGGAAATAAAGTAAAATTATGCTTACCAAAAGAATTGAAATCAAGTAGACAATCTGGGTTTGGATAAGGCATTTATATGTTGAGTCATCAACTAAATGGATGTGAGTTTGAGCAAATATGGGACATACCAAAGGACAGAGAAACTTCAAATTTTAAAAGACACTGCTGCTAAAGTGCTGCACACAATATGCCAGGGAATTTTGAAAACTCAGCAGTGGCCACAGGACTGGAAAAGGTCAGTTTTCATTCTAATCTTAAAGAAAGGCAATGCCAAAAAATATTTGAACTACCACACAATTGCACTCATCTCACACTCTAGCAAAGTAGTGCTCAAAATTCTCCAAGATAGGCTTCACCAGGATGTGAGCTGAGAAATTCCAGATGTTCAAGCTGGATTTAGAAAAGGCAGAGGAACCAGTGATCAATATGCCATCATCCATTGGATCACAGAAAAAGCAAGAAAATTCCATAAAAAAACATCTATTTCTGCTTTATTAACTATGCCAAAGCCTTTTACTGTGTGGATCACAACAAACTGGAAAATTCTGAGAGAGATGGGAATAGCAGACCACCTTACCTGCCTCCTGAGAAATCTGTATGCAGGTCAAGAAGCAACAGTTTAAACGGGGCATGGAACAACAGACTGCTTCCAAATTGGGAAAGGAGTATGTGAAGGCTATATTTTGTCACTTTGCCTACTTACCTTATATGCAGAGTACATCAAGTGTAATGCCGAACTGGACGAAGCACAAACTGGAATCAAGATTGTTGGGAGAAATAACCATAGCCTCAGATATGCAGATGACACTACGCTTATGGCAGAAAGCAAAGAGGAACTAAAGAGCCTCTTGATGAAAGTGAAAGAGGAGAGTGAAGAAGCTGGCTTAAAACTCAACATCTAAAAAACTAATATCATCGCATCCAGTCCCATCACTTCATGGCAAATAGATGGGGAAACAACGGAAACAGTGACAGACTATTTTTTTGGTCTCCATAATCATTGCAGATGGTGACTGCAGCCATGAAATTCAAAGACCCTTGCTCCTTGGAAGAAAAGCTATGGCCAACCTAGACAGCATATGAAAAAGCAGAGACATTAATTACTTTGCCAACAAATGTTCGTCTTGTCAAAGCTATGGATTTCCAGTAGTCATGTATGGTTGTGAGAGTTGGACCATAAAGAAAGCTGAGTGCTGAAGAACTGATGCTTTTGAACTGTGGTGTTAGAGAAGACCCTTGAGAGTCCATTGGACAGCAAGGAGATCAAACCTATCAATCCTAAAGGAAATCAGTCCTGAATATTCATTGGAAGGACTGATGCTGAAGCTGAAGCTCCAGAAATTTGTCTACCTGATATGAAGAACTGACTCACTGGAAAAGACCCTAATGCTGGGAAAGATTGAGGGCAGGAGGATAAGGGGACAATAGAGGGTGAGATGGTTGGATGGCATCATCGACTCGATGGATATGAACTTGAACAAGCTCTGGGAATTGGTCATGGATGTCAAAGCATGGTGTGCTGCAGTCCATGGGGTCACAAAGAGCTGAACGTAAGTGAGTGACTAAACTAAACAGAAAATCTGGTGTGTTTCTGTCCATGGTGTCACAGAGTTGGGCATGACTTCATGACTAAGCAACAATATCTGCTAAATAAAACTAATTAATATAAGAAACAATACCAAAAAAATAAATAAAATAAAAGTTTCTCTCATGTTTTATAGTAAACATAAAAGTATAAACATATAGTAAACAAAAAGTAAACTTTTTGAAATCCCAATTCAACGAAGGGGGAGACACTTCTTAGCTAAAATATTAAGGTTAAATGTGTTTTTTTAAGTTTTGTTTTTTTTTTAATGTGGACCATTTTGAAAGTCTATTGAATTTTTAATAATATTGCTTCTTGTTTTTTACATTTTTGTTTTTTGGCCATGAGGCTTGTGGTATCTTCACTCCCTGACCAGGGATTAAACCCACACACCCTGCATTGGAAGGCAAAGTCTTAACCACTGGACTGCCAGGAAAGTCCCTAAATGTGTTTTACATTAACACCCAAAAATATCTTTTAGTGTGATATGGGATATAATGTAATTTCCCCCTCAAAACTGTCACTGGACATGTTTAAGTTTGATGAAATCAAGTTGGGAAAATCTTAAGATACCAACAATCAGTAAGAATTTCCTAATGTAGAGCTTCACAGCCCAAAAAAGGTACATAGAAATTTGACATGTTAGATACTTACATTAAATGCAACAGCTTGATAAAGCAGGCATTATTATTAGCATTCTGCAAATGAACAAACCATGCCTTTGAGGTATTATAACTTCCAAATGGGTTTGTAGCTAGCAAGTAGTGGAGCTGGAATCTAATTCTGGGCTCTCTTTACTGAACGACTTGAACTATTTATACCACGTTTTATTGTGTTGGCACACCAAGCAACTGCATTCATCAATGATGTAAATAAAAGCCCTAATCTAGCATAAATTATGTGGTGTAAGTCAAGATATGTTTTTTAGATGGGAAAATAAGACACTCTAGTTTCTGCTCTCAAGGAGTTCGAATTTAAGAAAAGAAAAAGCTTCTTGAACAGTTACTTATAAAACCATGATATCAGTGTAACAGCAGAGGTGATTACCCTGTGGAGTGAGAGCAGAGGTGACGAATAAGCTGTCTTAAATGATGAGTTGAGAACTTTTCCAGATAGACCACAAGGGAAAAGATATTCCATCTAAGGAAAATCACATGTAAATCATGAAGCATGGGATACCATGGTATATTGGGGAACAGCAAGTGACCTTTCTTGAGCTGGTATAGAGGCAGCAAAGTGAGGTTGATAAAATCAGGGGCTCTTTACAGTCACAACAGCAATAGTTACAAATTGTATATAATGAGTGTATTTCCCCCTATTTTCCAACAAACCCCAACAGAATCTCTTTAGAGCAATATTAAAGGCTCTTCATCCTCTTCCCCTTCTTCCAAATCCCAAGTAATCTCCTTTCACTGTTCTCTTTGCAGATATTAGGCAGTATGTACTATGACTCAATCATTCTTTTATACTTAAGCTATACCAACTCAATTATTCTATTTATTTTGAAACAGTTTTAAACTTACAGAAGAGTTGCATGAGAAAAGTACAAAACAAAACTTCTTTACATGCTTCATCCAGAGGCCAGTAAGGATTTTGATAGCCAATGCTATGTGCTCTTTACAGGCAAATAAAATCCGGTTCAGGATCAAACATCACCTTTTGCCACGTATCTTTAATCTCCTTCAATGTAAAATATTTCCTTCGTCATTCTACGACTTTCACAACCTGTATATGTATGGATATTAAAGGATACTATTTGTAAAATGTCCCATCATTTGGGTTTTTCTGCTATTTCCTCATGATTAGCTAGCTTTATGTTGTTCATTTTTAGTCAGTATATTATAGTGGTACAATGTTCTCATCACACGGTAAAATAATGCTTAAGAAACAAGATGCTAGCATAAAATTTTTCCACTAGATTTCATAATTCAGTCACTATTGGTGATTTGATTGTGTGCTTCACATGATTTACTAGCCGTCTGTCTCTATAACTGGAAGATGGTGAAAACACTTCAAGAATAATGGCATATAATTTACCTACTTGGAAACCTCATACAATTCTCGATGTAGAGCAAGAACTCAATATGAAGCTATCAAATTCATCAAAAGAAATTGAGCTGAACTTAAGTCACTTAGGTAACTGTAAAAGAGCAATTCTAGAAGAGGACAGCAAAGAATAGAAATTGACAGAGAAACGTCTTAAGAGTTTGGATTCAAAAGAGGCAAGTGAAAGGAGATAGGAATTTTAGGTCTTTTAGGGGAAGGTCTTGGTAAAGAAGGAATCACTTTGAGGCTGCCTAATTTCCTTCTAGAGAAAAAACAAATACGTGTTTTACTAGCATTCTGAAACAATGGTAGTCAGATGTAAATGTTGTTATTTTTTTCATGTTATAGACAAAGTGAAGGAGGAAACAGACAGAACAGGCTCCATCTTGAAAGCAGGACTCCATCTTGGGCCAGACTGTGGACTTTGAGCTATATGCCCAGTATCTATGGGAACAACATACCAATTGGAAAATCAGACACCTCAGATGGAAGAGCCCCAGGGCTCATACCTAGACTCTCCGTGCCTAAAAGAATACCCTAATTATCTGTGTAACTGAATAGAATCATAAATTCTATTACGCTTACTGGGTGATGACCACAGGCCTATTGACAATTGTCCACTGTTAACTACCTAGGCTTAAGGCATAGGAATCATGGGTTTAAGGCATACGAATCATGGGTTAACTTTGATGGTATTTTTCTTTTCCTTTATTCAGACTAGTTTCAGAGAATTTGAGGAGGTGGGTTTGAGCACGTACACTTAGGGTATATAAGGTTTTCACAAAAACTGGCTAGGGTCCTTGGCTAAGAGGGGACTCTGCCTTGGGCCTGCCAGTGTAATAAACTGCACTCCACTATTTGCATTGTCCTTCTGAGTGAGTTTGTTTCCCGGAATGTGTGGTTACAACAAAAGAAGTTGTGACAAATTTAGCTTCTTGCCTGAAGTCACACAATGGAGTGACAGACACAAGTTCCAAATCCTTTCATTCTAGTACCATGATTCTTTGCAAAAGGGCTTTAAGTTACATGATATTTAAGATCACTTACAGTTCAAAATTATATGATCAATGAACCTGAATGAGTTATACCTATGAGAACAGAGAAGAGAAATAGTAACTGAGAGAAAAGATCATAAGTCATAGAGATGGTGCAATTTGTTATTCAAGCGGGTCTTTTAAGTTAAGATGAAAACCTTCCAGCAAAAATAATAGTACTAGATAGAGGAAGAGGAGGAGGAGAGACAGTAAAGGCAGCTGTAGTGTTTTCATAGTTGTAGTAACTCTTGAGGGTGTCTGCTATGTACCACGCATTGCTTTATGTCATTATATAATGCTTGCTTACAAAACTTCTTTTCTGTAAGGAATTGCTATATTTTTAGATTTGGTACTACTTTTAACTACCAAATTATTTTTATGTAGGCCTCTGGCATTTGAGATGAGATGGACAAGAAGATTTGTCTTTATTTTAAAATCCTTTCCACAAAAATGACCTTTAGGGCTCTAGTTCAGTTTTAATGGCAGGCAGGATATAGCTGCTCTCATCCATGTCAAACATCCACGAATCGTTATTGTTTTCTCTCTCCATTATCATTTAGACAATCAATAAGTATTTAGCTTCTTTAGTAAATAAGTCAATGATTCCAAGCCTTCACCATTATTTGAACTCACTCTAGTTTATGTCTTTCTGGTAATGAAAGGGTGACAAACAATCATATGGTTTTCCAGAAACAGATCATTAGTTTTGTAACAGAAGGATTATCACCTTTTTTATGGTACAATACTCTTTTGAACCTCACTCAAAATAGTTTGTGTGTATGTGTGTATACTATAATAACATTGTGTCTAATGGTGCCTTATTGATATGTATTACAACTTTATCTCTTAACAATCATTTCTTTAGTTATTCTTTTATGTGTATCTGCTTTCCCCTCTCCCATCCTCACATCAGTGATGGGGAGAAAGGTTCAGTTCAGATCAGTTCAGTTAGTCATGTCCAGCTCTTTGCAACCCCATGGACTGCAGCATTGCAGGCCGCCTCGCCATCGCCAGCTCCCAGAGCCTGCTCAAACTCATGTCCATTGAGTTGGTGATGCCGTCCAACCATCTCATCCTCTGTCATCCCCTTCTCCTCCTGCCTTCAATCGTTCCCAGCATCAGGGTCTTTTCCAGTGAGTCAGCTCTCCACATCAGATAGCCAAAGTATTGGAGCTTCAGCTTCAGCATCTGTCATTCCAATGAATATTCAGGGCTGATTTCTTTTAGGATTGACTGGTTTGATCTCTTTGCAGCCCAAGGGACTCTCAAGAATCTTCTCCAACACCATAGTTGAAAAGCATCAATTTTTCAGTGCTTAAAGGTAAGTGTTAGAAAATGCTAAATATAATAGAATTTCTAAAGTTTGCTTAGGGTAAAAATAAAGTGGGTATTTAAACACAAATTTGTTTTGATGAAGAAAAATTTAAACAATGTAAGTCATGTGTGGAATACAATTAGCTTTTTCTGCAATAAAACTTAACTCAAAGCTAATGGTTTAAAATATAGTCATTTATTCCACAACTTTGTGGAATGGTGATTTTGGCTGGCTTCTGCTGGCTAGTTCTAGTCTGGGACCTGCTTGGTTGATCTCACCTGGACTAATTTATCTGTCTCTCAGTAGTTGGCTGTCTGACAGTGGGCTATCTGTTTTATAATGTCCTTGGTGGTGACAGCTGTCATGATTGTGGTCTCTACAAGGTTTCTCACCTCTCAGCAGGCTAGGCAGGTATTCACATAAAGGCAGAGTTACAGAGATGTAGGAAGTTGCACACCAATGGGCATGTGCTTTTCCCATTCATTGTCATATCACATTTGTCAAACTGTGTCAGTTTTGCTATTACTCATTGGCTAAAGCAAGTCTTGTGGCCAAACCTAAAGTCACCATGGGAAAGCAACAAGCAGTGTGAACCACTTTGCTGTGTGTGAATCACAACCAGCGGATGTGAACAAATTTACCATATTATATATGGTGAATGTGTAAAAGTTGCATACAAATGCCCAATAAGGGCAGCATGTTTTCATTCCAATCCCAAAGAAAGGCAACGCCAAAGAACACTCAAACTACTGCACAATTGCACTCATCTCAAGGCTAGTAAAGTGATGCTCAAAATTCTCCAAGCCAGGCTTCAACAGTATGTGAACCGTGAACTTCCAGATGTTCAAGCTGGATTTTGAAAGGCAGAGGAACCAGAGATCAAATTGCCAACATCCGCTGGATCATCAAAAAAGCAAGAGAGTTCCAGAAAAACATCTACTTCTGCTTTATTGACTATACCAGAGCCTTTGACTGTGTGGACCACAACAAACTGGAAAATTCTTCAAGAGATGGGAATACCAGAGCACCAGACCTTCCTCTTGAGAAATCTGTATGCAGGTCAGGAAGCAACAGTTAGAATTGGACATGGAACAACAGGCTGGTTCCAAATAGGAAAAGGAGTGCGTCAAGGCTGCTTATTGTCACCCTGCTTATTTAACTTATATGCAGAGTACATCATGAGAAATACTGGGCTAGATAAAGCACATGCTGGAATCAAGATTGCTGGGAGAAATATCAATAACCTCAGATATGCAGATGACACCACCCTTATGGCAGAAAATGAAGGTGAACTAAAGAGCCTCTTGATGAAAGTGAAAAAGTAGAGTGAAAAAGTTGGCTTAAAACTCACCACTCAGAAAACTAAGATCATGGCATTTGGTCCCATCACTTCATGGCAAATAGATGGGGAAACATTGGAAACAGTGACAAACTTTATTTTGGGGGTTCCAAAATCACTGCAGATGGTGACTGCAGCCATGAAATTAAAAGATGCTTGCTCCTTGGAAGTAAAGTTATGACCAACATAGACAGAATATTAAAAAGCAGAGACATTATTTTGCCAACAAAGGTCCATCTAGTCAAAGCTATGGTTTTTCTAGTAGTCGTGTATGGATGTGAGAGCTGGAGCATAAAGAAAGCTGAGTGCCAAAGAACTGATCCTTTTGAACTGTGTTGGTGGAGAAGATTCTTGAGAGTCCCTTGGACTGCATGGGGATCCCACCAGTCCATCCTAAAGGAAATTAGTCCTGAATATTCATTGGAAGGACTGATACTGAATCTGAAACTCCAATATTTTGGCCACGTGATGCGAAGAACTGACTCATTTGAAGAGACCCTGATGCTGGGAAAGATTGAAGGCAGGAGGAGAAGGGTACAGCAGAGGATGAGATGGCTGGATGGCATCACCGACATAACGGACATGAGTTTGAGTGATCTCTGAGAGTTGGCAATGGACAGGGAAGCCTGGGGTCCTGCAGTCCATGGGGTCTCAAGGAGTTGGACACAACTGAGTGACTGAACTGAACTGTTATATACAGCTAAAAATATCAGTATATCAGAAATGATGGGTAAGGTACATTTTAACGTTTTGGTAAATTAAGAGGTGATTTTTCACACAAAAAAATCTCACTTTCATAATTTTTCAGGGAATATGCAACTATTACAGACTAAAATGTTCCAAGAACTGCTTTGATATATCAATATTTAGGCATTGTTGAGACAGAACCCAGAAGTGGTTGAGAATCTATTTAAAGCTCACCAGAGGGAACAATTGAATGAGGGTAAAGTTGGTTGAGTATACCCTTTGTACCAGGACCACAGTGAGTCACAGGAGATCAAGAGTTATCTTGATCACCAGTGAAGAAGCTTTCATAAGGGCATGTCATTGTACTGAACCCAAGCTTAAAGAGACACTCCCATGATACATATCAAAAACAGACTTGTAGCAAACAAGCATACAGGCAACACTCAGACAAAGGATAGATTTGTCCACACACACTAGGATCCAAGAGATTGTAAACTCTCCTCTGTAATATGAAATTGAGTAATCTATATCCATCCAATCTACATCCAGAAGTTATCTTGGAAAGGAAAAGAGGAATGGAAGATTTAAAAATGTGTTCCTATTGACATATTAGAGGGAGAATGAGAAAAAAATTTAAGACAGCATCTAATTTTTTAGATGAGACTAAATTTCAAACTGAATAAAACATTAATTCTCATACCCCTTAACTATAATCTGGTGAAGAAGATGAGAGAATATATAAAAATAAATACTTTCCAGTAGTCATGCACAGACGTGAGAATTAGATTGTGAAGAAGTCTGGGTGCTGAAGAACTGATGTTTTTGAATTCTGGTGCTGGAGAAGACTCTTTAGAATCCCCAGGACTTCACAGAGATCCAAACCATCAAATCTAAAGGAAATCAACCCTGAATATTCATTGGAAGTACTGAATGCTGAAGCGGAAGCTCCAATACTTTGGCCATTTGTTGTGAAGAGCATACTCATTGGGAAAGACCCTGATGCTGGGAAAGACTGAAGGCAAAAGGACAAAGGAGCACCAGAAGATGAGATGGTTGGATGGCATCATGGACTCAATGGACATGAGTGTGAGCAAACTCTGGGAGGTAGTGAAGGACAGGAGAGCCTGGTGAACTGCAGTTCATGGGCTCACAAGGAGCTGGACACAACTTAGCAACTGAACAATAGCAGCAATAACAGCTATATGTCAGAATTTTGGTACAAGTAAATACTGAGACTCAAATACATCACCATTTTATGATTTTTAATCAATATGTTATGTGCACCTATTCCTTTAACTATCATTTGCAATCACTTTACTTTTTTCCACAGATGAGATACTTATGGTATAACATAAATAAAATTTTTATAGACTAATTTCACTCCTCAGAGACTATATGTAAAGAGTAATAGCCTGTTTTCTGACTTAAATAAATTGGATAAATGATAGTACCACTTACTGAGAAGGTGGCGCTAGTGGTAAAGAACCCCTTTACAGGAGATGTAGGAGATGCAATTCAATTCCTGGGTCAGGAAGATCTCTGGAAAAGGAAATGACAACCTGTTCCAGTATTCTTGTCTGGAAAATCCCATGGACAAAAGAGCCTGATGGACTACAGTCCATGAGATTGCAAAAAGTCGGGCACAACTGAGGTCACACACACACACACACACACACACACACTGAGAAAGTAAAGCAAAAGCATATGATATTTGGATGATCTGTGTTTACAAGTTCAGTTTTAGATGTATTGAGTTTGAGGGGCTGGAATCATCCAGTAGAAAATGTCATATGGGCTACTGAATTTATACTTCAAAAATGGAAGGATGGGGTTCTACTCACAGGATTAAAAAATGAGTTCTCTTCAAGATTTGCCTTTATTTAGACTTAAGTGGTTTCATCAAGAACAGTGAAATGATAAATAGTTTTTAATTTCCAGGATACACCAGTGCAGAATTCAGTGCTTTCCCCAGAAATAAACCCATGCACCTATGGGTACCTTATTTTTGACAAAGGAGGCAAGAATATACAATGGGGCAAAGACAGCTTCTTCAATAAATGGTGCTGGGAAAAGTGGACAGCTACATGTTAAAGAATGAAATATGAACACATCCTTACACCATACACAAAGATAAACTCAAAACAGATTAAAAACCTAAGTGTAAGACCAGAAACTATAAAACTCTTAGAGGAAAACAGAGGCAGAACAATCGATGACACAAATCAAAGCAAGATCTTCTATAACCCACCTCCTAAAGTAACAGAATAAAACAAAAGTATACAAGTGGGACCTGATTAAACTTAAAAGCTTTTGCACAGCCAAGGAAACTAGAAGCAAGGTGAAAAGCCAACCCTCAGAATGGGAGAAAATAATACCAAATGCAACAACTGACAAAGGACTATTTCCAAAATATACAAGCAGCTCATACAACTCAACACCAGAAAAACAAACAACCCAATCAAAAAGTGGGAGAAAAGACTTAAACAGACATTTCTCCAAAGAAGACATACAGCTGAGTAACAAACACATGAAAAGATACTCAACATTACTCATTATTAGAGAAATGCAAATCAAAACTACAATGAGATATCACCTCACACTGGTCAGAATGGCCATCATCAGAAAAGTCTAGAAACAATAAATGCTGGAAAGGGTGTGGAGAAAAGGGAACACTCTTGCACTGTTGGTGGGAATGTAAATTGATACAGCCACTATGGAAGATGGTATGGAGATTCCTTAAAAAACTTGGAATAAAAATACCATATGACCGAGCAATCCCAAATTTTGGTTTCAGCAGCACTATTTACAATAGCTAGAAGCAACCCAGATGTCCATCAACAGATGAATCGATAAAGAAGCAGTGGTGCATATACACAATGGAATATTACTCAGCCATAAAAAGGAACACATTTGAGTCCGTTCTGAGGAGGTGGATGAACCTAGAACTTATTATACAGAGTGAAGTGAGTCAGAAAGAGAAAGATAAATATCATATTCTAACACATATATACAGAATATAGAAGAATGGTCCTGAAGAATTTATTTACAGGGCGGCAATGGAGAAACAGATATAGGGAACAGACTTGCGGACGTGGGGAGAGGGGAAGAGAGGGTGAGATGTATGGAAAGAGTAACATGGAAACTTACATTACCATATGCAAAATAGGTAGCCAACAGGAATTTGAGGTATGGCTCAGGAAACTCAAACAGGGGCTCTGTATCAACCTAGAGGGGTGGGATGGTGAGGGAAATGGGAGGGAGTTTTGAAAGGGAGGAGATATATGTATATTTATGGCTGATTCATGTTGAGGTTTGACAGAAAACAACATAATTCTGTGAAGCAACTATCCTTCAATAAATAAATAAACAAAACAACAAAAAAGTTCTGTGCTTTTGTCTTTTTGTTAGACAATTGAATCATATATGCCTTTAAGGTATATGTCTTTTTTATTGATTTTTTTTTTTTTTGGTTCAGTTCATTGCTTGCTACTGTCTCTTCCTTGGATTCCATGCCCTCTAACCATAGGCTCTTGGACTGGCTACACCCACCCCATCCTTCCAAATCTTTCCCTCCATTCTCTATTATTAAACAGAGTTTTTAGATTTCTCAGGAAAACTTACTACTTACCTAATGGAGATGATATTCCTTATCACTCAGAGCATGATACTTTTATTTTAGGGACATTTACCATCTTTGCAGCGTTATTCTCTTTGTTTTTATTTGGCTAATACCTAACAACCCCTTAAGAATATTGAATTCACCCTGGTCTACTTCAATACCCAATTCAACTTCTGACACATAGTAGTTCTCAATAAATATTTGTGAAAGAAAACCTAAATGAATCAATTAGAGAATAGTTGTTGAAATGTAAAGTGTTTAAGTAAAGTACTTAAAAAATTCACTTGATTATTCGTAATTTTTCCTATACATGAGAACTACTTATACTGTTAGATCTCTGTCTTAAGAATGCTGGCTTTAAAATATGATTTTTCAAGGGCTCTTTCTAAAATGTACTTAAGTCTTTGTCTTATCTCATGGGGAAAACTAAAATTATGTTCATCTTTTCTTGTTGACTTGGAGTCATTATGAGCATGCTTAATTACACTGTATATTATTAGAGTGGTATTTGCCTTTGGTGTTTTTCTTAGGCATCCTTTAAATCTAATGTATTATTCTTTCATGTGTCACATTCCACCTATGCTCATAGACTCTTTGACTCTAACCAGCCTTTCTTCCCATCCCTTAAATTGTTCTTCTCATGTATTGTTGTCAAGGAAACAAACTAATCAAGCTTTAAAAAAAAATAGTTAAAATATGAGCCAAGAAAGAACTGAGTATAACTTTTAGGACTGCAGTCAAAAACATTAAAGCATATCAAACTTATAACTTATATTTGAATTTCAAGATTTATTAAGGGCATTGATTTTTCTCCAATCCAAACCCTCAAGAATTTCTTCTCAAAAGGAAAATGATGCAGAGGTGGTTAGGTGGACATTACCTGTAATAAGTCTATCTGTTTGGACCATGAGAACATGATCCAGACATCCCTTCATGTATGGCATCATGAATTCAAACTGAAGATAGTAAACAATTTTGTGAGTATAAGCTGCTGAAACCCAAACCTGTAGATATATACATCTATGTGCTCAGTATTTTGTCTGTAATGCATGTTCTAGAACTAAGAGCTTGATCTCTCAACTCAGGACATGTATCCTAATTTTTTATAGAGGTTTTAATCATTTTTCAAGTCTTATTTTCAGACAGGTACAAAATTCAAGAGCTAGTATATCTGGAATGGATTCTCACATATCTTTGTATGTATGGATGCCCACAGGTGATCCTATTGTGTGGGTGGATCAGGAAAAAGCATTATCAACCAGACAACTGCTGAATTTCTAAATGTCTACAGTGTAATTTCACCCTACACTTTCCTTCTTGGCTCTGAAATAATCAGCACTCTTGCACTGTGGTGAAAATCTCTCTGGCACTCATAGACGTTGGGTTGAATATTTGCCAAGGTTAATGCAGAGGACTTTATTCCACACGTTTACGAATTTGTGCTCAGTGTATTCAAGTCAGACTTTCAGGTGGCTCAGTGGTCAAGAATCTGCCTGCCAATGCCAGAGATGCAGGGGACATGAGTTTGACTCCTGGGTCAGGAAGATCCCTGGAGAAGGAAATAGCAACCCACTCTGGTATTCTTGGCCTGGAAAAAAAAATCATGGACAGAGGAGCCTGGCAAGCTACAGTCCATAGGGTCACAAAGAGTTGTACATGACTGAGCAACTGAGCATACACACACATGTTAGAGTCAGTTATGTCAGTCATAACATGACATTCTGTTATGTCAATTTTAGAATTTTGATCAGTTATAGGGCTACCATATAACTGGTCATTTATATTAACCTCTTAAATTGGGAAAACCAACAATTTAAATCTCTCAAGTCCAGCTCTAGGAAGTAAACAAATTTATGTACAACAATAATGTTGAGAATTTAAAGGGAAAGTATAGCTAAATTAGGGTGTTTTCTTTTTTTTTTTTTTTCACCTCATTGTGGTCCACCGGAGTTCCGGAGTGGTCCGAGGAGACCCCTGGGGAGCTCCTGCAGACAATAACAGTCGCTGAAGGTGCCAGAGGGGCCAAGCGCTTTTCCCGAGCTACCTCAGATTGCTTCAGGAAGTCCGTGCTGGTCTGGGTCCCCTCGTTCTCCCCTTTGGCACCCCCAGACAACCGTCCAGCCTCCGACCCCTTATCCTGCTCCGGAGCAGGAGGAAGAGTTTCACTTAAGCGCGAGGCCCCGCCCTTCCAGGCTTCAAGCCTCCGGCCGGACCCCACACCTTCTAGGGTGTTTTCTAAATGAACAGACACTTAAGGGAGACTAGTGAAACCTTTTAAAGCACCATGGAAAGTGTTGTCTACGATTGAGGTGTTCAGTACTGGTCAACGTCTACATCTTTATCTGGAAAACTTCAGCTCAGTCTGTGCTATTAATTAATTTAGGCACAATGATATATGAATTGGCTTATTGCATATACTCATGATAACATGAATCAATTTGGGGAGAGAAGGACTATGCTTTATATCTTTTTTAGCATCCTATTTATTTTACATTTTAATGTAACAGGATTATTTTTATTATTTAACTAAATTTTACATTAACACAATAAGCACAGACATCAAAATGATACTAGTAAACATGTAAGGAGAGTGTCCTCCAGGAAGGATAACCCTGACTTTGGCATCATAATTCCATTTAAATTCCACTGCTGAGAAAAGAGTAACGTATACCATTTAGTTCAATGAGCACTCACCCTTCCCCTAAAATTATTATGTATTTGTGTTAAGTTGCTTCAGTTTTGTCCAACTCTTTATGACTCTGTGAACCATAGCCTGCCAGGCTCCTACGTCCATGGCATTCGCCAGGCAAGAACACTGGAGTAGGTTGCCATTCCCTTCTCCAGGGGATCTTCCCCACTCTGGGATTTAACCACGTCCCTTATGTCTCCTGCCTTGGCAGGTGGATTCTTTCCATTAGTGCTACCTGGGAAGCCAAAATTATTTTAATGCGCATTATTATAATATTCTATCAATAAGGTGAATCATTGGCTTCCCAGGTAGCACAATGGTAAAGAATCTGCCTGCCAACGCAGGAGACATAAGAGAGGTGGGTTAGATCTCTGGGTTGGGAAGATCCCCTGGAGGAGGAGATGGCAACCCACTCCAGTATTCTTGCTTGGAAAACACCATTGCCAGAGGAGCTTGGTGAGCTACAGTCCACAGTGCCGCAAAGAGTTGGACATGACTGAGCATGCACGCAAGGTGAATCATAGTCTAAACCTTCTGAATTCACATTCAGTCTCTTATATGCTCTGTGATTATGAGCTAGTTACTTAATTGTTCTATACTTTGATTTCTCATACATAAAATAAGTACAAATATAATGATAACTTACAGGTTATCATGAGTATTAAATAAGTGTTTATGTATAAAATACTTACCACCTAATTAAATAACTAACAAATATTAGTTAATATAAGTAGTTGTTATAGTAGTACTAGTGCTAACACCACAGTTCTAATTGGAATTGAGGTGAATTAGTTAACTAATAGAGGAGACAGATAACGAATAAGGAAATAAATGATAAACAGGCAAATTGCAGATTTTGGAGAGTGATACAAAGCAAACATATGGTGTTATGATATAAAATATTGGAGGATGGGGGATATTGATGGAGGGAAAGAGTTTAAGTGGCATGGGTCAGCAACAGAGAAGGTGTGTCCTTTATCCAAGAGAAGAGAAGGAACCAGCAGTGTGATGAGTTTGGGGACAATACAGAGGGCAGAGGGCACAGCAAGTGTAACAGGAAGCCTCAAGAGAGTCTTTGATGACTTATTGAAGGAACTGAAACAAGATGAAGCTGAAGAGGTTAGAAGACACTTTATTGTGGAGAACTCTGCAGTAAATGATGCAGCAGAGTTTCCATTCTTTTTAAAGGCAGTGATAAGCCATGACAAATTATCAACCATTTCCCCTGGACTTTCATGTCATAAAAGGCCTGCAGAAGTAAAATGCTCTACCTGGCTTAGAGCTGATCAAAGAACAGTGTATTTGTGTGGGGGGGAAAAAGGCTATTAAGATGATCAATTCACATCTCTGATCATTGATCCTATTCTTCTGAATTTGGATAAAGTCAACCAGGTTACCTAACATGTACATAAAAGACCTGGTCCTTGTAAATATAATGAATCTATTTGTGGAGGATTTTACAGTACATTTGTTAATAATAATTGACTTAGTATTATGTTACTATATCTGTTTTTTATCCTTTACTTTTATGAGAAAGATAATTACATTTGTTAAAATATATATAGTGCACTTGATGTAAATGCACTTTTTACAAAGAGAGACTATGCCTCTTTTTAGCATCTTATTTAGGCATTTAATTTGAGCAGTATTACAAAATAGCTCCCTATCCTTAAGATAAAGAAAATACAACAGGGCTTTGAAAATAAATTTGAGCCATATTTTGCCAAATTATCATGAACATATATCAAGGCTTATCTGTACAGGTGGTTCTTGTACAGGAAACAGCATTATACACAGTTTGACTAAAGGTCACAAAGGAATAAATGCAGTTCTTTTTGAACTTGACGATAATTTATTGGAACGTAGCTTGCTCTAAGTAACAAAGTGGCAGCCTAAGCCTCAAAATTCTCCATTGTATATACTCATTTCACTGACTTGACTAATTCTGTGGATGAACTGGTCCTAAGTGAAACAGAAGGAAGTTTGTGTTCAAAGATGCAATGTTAACCCTTTAGTTAATACTACACTAAGAGGCTTACAAGAATACTGGTCTTAATTTTCATTATCTTTGGCAGATTTAAATCCAACAGTCAGTGATTCAGGGGTCTATCTTCTATTAATCTAGTTATCTAATCTATTTATTAAAATTAAGTCTAATGTAGAATTTGGGCATAATCTCAGTATAACTAAGATGTATTAACACATAAACTGCAAATTATAACTTAAATATAAAGTACTTTCTTTAGTTACTTAAATTCAATGGAGCCCTCTGTCCAGTTATGATTTATTATATTTTTCTCTGTTTCCTGAGTTTATATTTTCCCCCCTTACCCTTCCTCTTGATAAGGTAGACAAGGATGGCAAAGATGTCAGAAAAAATACTTTTTATAGAATTTTATTTTATGTGGGGTGAGAAAATATGTTAAAAAAATAACAAACAGTATTATTCTACCTCTATTTTGGAAAAAATTGATTTTATAATTTGCTAAAGTGAAAGTTTAAAGTTGCTCAGTCATGTCCAACTCTTTGTAACCCCATGGATTTTAGCCTGCCAGGCTCCTCTGTCCATGGAATTCTCCAGGCAAGAATACTGGAGTGGGAAGCTGTTCCCTTCTCTGGCGATCTTCCCAACCCAGAGATTAAACCCAGGTCTCCCACATTGCGGGTGGATTCTTTACTTTCTGAACAACCAGGGAAGCCCAAGAAAACTGGAGTGGGTGGCCTATCTCTTCTGCAGGGGATCTTATTGACCCAGGGATTGAACCAGGGTCTCCTGCATTGCAGGCAGATTCTTTACCAGTTGAGCTACCAAGTATATATTAAACAAGTAATTCATACATCATTTTGCATTAGGAATTGCCCATGCACTCCACTCCTTGTGTGTTCCAGGATTTATCTAACCCCTTTCTTCTGGCAAACCAGTCTATTTTAGTTGCTTCAGTGAATATTCTTGTACACATGCTTTTGTAAAAGTCCATGCTCTTACACATTGTAATATATGCTCCAAAAGTGGAGGAATCATCTTTTACGAATAAGTATTGTATGTTTAGCAAAAAGTAAAATATGACTGAGCTTAAAAAATAAAGGTGACATATGGAGCAAGGCTGATGTTTGGAAGATTATTAGTAAGGAGCTAAGCATCTCATTAAACGCTACAGAAAATACCGATCCTGTTTCAGTGATGAGTTTCCCCAGGCCACATCTATATTGATCTTTGTGGAATTTATAAGTAGTCTGTGAGGTCTGGATTGGTATGTCTATCATCTTTTTCTACCTATTTAACTGCTATCTTCCTATAGAGATTGCTTTCTATATACTTCTTTTTTATATAACAGTTATTGTTATTAGCCTAAATTTATAATGCTCCCAATTGAACTCTAAATATTCTCCCTTGTATAAAGGATAGATTATAAAACTGACACCAATGATTGCATTTTGGATTTCTATCTCCACTCCTTTTTTTTTTAAAGTTTGCAACTGTTGTGTTAGTTTCTGCCATAGAGCAAATTAATAGGTTATATATATATATATCCACTCTTTTTAGATTGTTTTCCCATATAGATCATTACAGAGTATTGAGATCCCTGTGTTATACAGTAGGTTCTTATTAGTTCTAATTAGTCATCTATTTTATGTGTGTATTTCAATCCTAACCTCCCAACTTATCCCCCTCCCTTTTCCCCTTGGTAGGTGTAACTGTTTTCTGTATCTGTAATTCGATTTCTGTTTTGTAAATAAGTTCATTTATAGCCACATTCCCTCAGAGCTTCAAAAATGACTAAGAAGTCAATTTTTAGATAAATAAAAAAGACATTATTGCCCATTTGGTTGGTCAGAGCAGAAATGGAAAGAAATTTATATTTAATTTTAAAGGTGATTCACTTAAAAATAAAGCAGTTCAATGTATTTTTTGTCTTTCCTTTCAGCTAAATGTTTAATAGACTGGTGAAAAAAAGTGTGGTAATTTAGGAGCTGCAAGAGGACAAACCCTTTAACCTTCTGTAGATGCTACTTAAAATGGTTTCTTTGTTAATTTTTACAATTTAATATAAATTCAAAAAGATATAATTGCCTTAGTTATTTATCTTTAAGTTACAAATATAAAAGCACTGTGGATAACTGTAAGTCCAGCCTCCTGAAACATGTACTAATAATGTCCAAGTAAGGATTAAAATGAGGATAAATGGCTTTTAAACATATAAGTCTGTATTAAACAAGTTCTCTCCTTTTATGAAAATGCATCAAATTTTAGGCAGCTAGACTGGAAGAGTTGATTATATTAGAAATATATTATGTCTCCTGAATTTTAAATGAAAAGAAAAACTTTTTTTTTTTTTTGGTTCTCTAGTGCATAATACACTAATGTATAAATGACAAGCTTTGTTGAGAGAAAATCTGGTTTTATAAGTAGGCACTTTAATAAAGTGATCATGAATGGGAATATAATAGCTTAAATGGAATAACACACTTATTTACAAATAAATATTTCTTCAAACTAAGGGTAGGTAAAATGACATGTTTCCTTTCTTAGGTTTATGGTTAAAATTATCCAAAATGTCAGCAATCAACTCAGAAAATGCCTCAACTGAACAAATTGAAATAAGATAGTTGGGTTAATGGATATGTGATTAAAACTTTAAGAAGACGCTCCATTCCATCTAGCAACTACACAGAGTTCTCAAGGGTAGCCACAAATTTACAGGCTGAAATAGTTTCCCTATAATCAATTTATCAGAATTGAACAGTAGGGGACGATATTTCACCAGCTTGTGCAAAACCCATCAACATTAAAACAGAGGGGAAAAAAAAAGCCTTTAATAGGGTGACACAGCCAAAAGTAAGACAAACTACTTTTATTTTAAAATGTTTCTTTTTTTCTTGTTTATCAAAATCAGCTTTTGTTACTTGCGGAATATTTGGCTGTACTCTCAGCAGCATTTTTATTTAATATTTATTAATAGATTTTATTGGAAAGAAACACCATTATTGTTATTTCCACTGCATCTTTTCAAATGGAATTATCCTTTGAGGAAGAATTTACATTAAAAAAGATTGTTTTAAATTGGAAATATTTTATTCTCTGGCTATGCCAACAAAAAAAAATCAGGAGGGCCAATATCATTGGCTGTGTTTCAACAGACTTTATATCAGTGCTTTTAATTCTATCCTATGTAATATTCTGGACAAAAAAGAGAACCTTATCTTTACAGTTCTTTAATTGTGTTTCCAATAAGAGAGAGAATTCAGCAAGAAGTTGTTCTAGAGCTTTCATTGACTACACAGAATTTCATAAAATACATGGCAGAACATAAATCCATCATTATATGCAGATAAAAATGAAGTGTGTTATAGTAAAAAATTCCAAAGTAGTTTGTTTTATGCTTTTGAGGTTTGCTGTGTATTTCTACTACAACATTGTCATGAAAACCAGAATTGGGTAATACATATTTTATTTTTAGAAGAATATATTTATTGGTGAAAATTATGTGGTTTTGGTATCAAGCATTTTAACTATATATACATTAATGAATTATTAAGGTTAATTTTAATTTCATGGCTGCAATCACCATCTGCAGTGATTTTGGAGCTCCCCAAAATAAAGTCTGACACTGTTTCCACTGTTTCCCCATCTATTTCCCATGAAGTGATGGGACCAGATGCCATGATCTTCGTTTTCTGAATGTTGAGCTTTAAGCCAACTTTTTCACTCTCCACTTTCACTTTCATCAAGAGGCTTTTGAGTTCCTCTTCACTTTCTGCCATAAGGGTGGTGTCATCTGCATATCTGAGGTTATTGATATTTCTCCCAGCAATCTTGATTCCAGCTTTTCCTTCTTCCAGTTCAGCATTTCTCATGATGTCCTCTGCATATAAGTTAAATAAGCAGGGTGACAATATACAGCCCTGACGTACTCTTTTTCCTATATGGAACCAGTCTGTTGTTCCATGTCCAGTTCTAACTGTTGCTTCCTGGCCTGCATATAGGTTTCTCAAGTGGCAGGTCAGGTGGTTTGGTATTCCCATCTCTTTCAGAATTTTCCACAGTTTATTGTGGTCCACACAGTCAAAGGCTTTGGTATAGTCAATAAAGCAGAAATAGATGTTTTTTCTGGAACTCGCTTGCTTTTTCCATGATCCAGCGGATGTTGGCAATTTGATCTCTGGTTCCTCTGCCTTTTCTAAAGCCAGCTTGAACATCTGGAAGTTCACGGTTCATGAACTGCTGAAGCCTGGCTCGGAGAATTTTGAGCATTACTTTACTAGCGTGTGAGATGAGTGCAATTGTGCGGTAGTTTGAGCATTCTTTGGCATTGCCTTTCTTTGGTATTGGAATGAAAACTTAGCTTTTCCAGTCCTGTGGCCACTGCTGAGTTTTCCAAATTTGCTGGCATATTGAGTGTGCACTTTCACAGCATCATCTTTCAGGATTTGAAATAGCTCAACTGGAATTCCATCACCTCCACTAGCTTTGTTCATAGTGATGCTTTCTAAGGCCCACTTGACTTCACATTCCAGGATGTCTGGCTCTAGGTGAGTGATTACATCATTGTGATTATCTTGGTCATGAAGATCTTTTTGTACAGTTCTTCTGTGTATTTTTGCCACCTCTTCTTAATATCTTCTGCTTCTGTTAGGTCCATACCATTTTTGCCCTTTATTGTGCCCATCTTTGCATGAAATGTTCCCTTGGTAGCTCTAATTTTCTTGAAGAGATCTCTAGTCTTTCCCATTCTGTTGTTTTTCTCTATTTCTTTGTATTACTTTGCCAACAAAGGTCCGTCTAGTCAAGGCTATGGTTTTTCCAGTAGTCATGTATGGATGTAAGAGTTGGACTGTGAAGAAAGCTGAGCACTGAAGAATTGATGCTTTTGAATTGTAGTGTTGGAGAAGACTCTTGAGAGTCCCTTGGACTGCAAGGAGATCCAACAAGTCTATTCTGAAGGAGATCAGCCTTGGGATTTCTTTGGAAGGAGTGATGCTGAGGCTGAAACTCCAGTACTTTGGCCACCTCATGCAGAGAGTTGACTCATTGGAAAAGACTCTGATGCCGGGAAGGATTGGGGCAGGAGGAGAAGAGGACAACAGAGGATGAGATGGCTGGATGGCATCACCGACCTGATGCACGTGAGTTTGAGTGAACTCCAGGAGTTGGTGATGGATAGGGAGGCCTAGCATGCTGCAGTTCATGGGGTCACAAGAGTCGGACACGACTGAGCAACTGAACTGAACTGAACTGAACTGAATGTTAATTTATAACAGCATTTATCAAGAAATTTTATAATTCATATTTCTATATTTCTTCTAGAAATAGGATTCCTATTTACTATTCCAAGAAATTATGCTGAAGTAATTGGACTATAAAGTCTAATATATATCTTAGTTTTTCATCAATTTGCTTACTGTGAATTAGAATTCTACTTTTCACAATTACAGAGTATAATGCATTGAGTGCCTTTATGAAGACAAGGTCAGCAAATAGTTGTTAAAACAATGTTTCTATGAATTTAATTAATCTTGCAATAGTGAATAAATCACCTGATCTCCATAAATCTTCCCCTTCATGGATCATAGCCTTGTTGTGGTGAAGGGGCTTGCATAACTCAATGAAGTTTTGAGTCATACTGTGTAGGGCCACCCAAGACAGACATGTCATAGTGAAGGGCTCAAAAAAAAAGTGGTATACTGAAGGAAGGAATGACAAACCACTCCAGTATTCTTACCCTGAGAACCCCATGAACAGTACACAAAGGCACAAAGATATGACACCAGAAGATAGCCCTTCAGGTTAGAAGGAGTCCAGTATGCTACTATGGAAGAGCAAAGGGCAATTACTAATAGCTCTTGAAAGAATGAAACAACTGGGTCAAAGTGGAAACAACATCCAGTTATGGAAGTGTCTGGCTGGTGACAGTTAAGAAAGTGAAGCTATAAAGAACAATATTGCATAGGAACCTGGAATGTTAGGTCTATGAATCAAGGTAAATTGGATGTGAAGCAGGAGATAGCAAGAGTGAACATCGACATCTTAGGAATCAATGAACCAAAATGGACGAGAATGGGTGAATTTATTTCAGAAATGACCTTTGTATCTACTACTGTTGGCAAGAATCCCTTAGAAGAAATGGAGTTACCCTCATAGTCAACAAAAGAATTCAAAATACAGTACCTGGGAGCAACCTCAAAACAACAGAATGATCTCAATTCATTTCCAGGCAAACAATTCAACATCACAGTAATCCAACTCTATACTCCAACCACTGATGCTGAAGAACCTGAGGCTGACTCATTCTGTGAAGACCTACAATACATTCTAGAACTAACACCAAAAAAAAAAAAAAAATAAATAAGACATCCTTTTCATCATAGGGGATTGGAATGCAAAACTAGAATGTCAAGAGATACCTGGAATTATAGTCAAATTTGGCCTTGGAGTACAAAAAGGAATAGGGCAAAGGTTAACAGAGTTTTGTCAAGAGAAACCTCTCATCATAGAAAGCACCCTTTTCCAAAATCAAGAGACAGTTCTACACAAGACATCAGCAAATTTTCAATACCATAATCAGATTGATTATGTTCTTTGCAGCCAAAGATGGAGGAGCTCTATACAGTCAGCAAAAACAAGACCTGGAACTAACTGTGGCTCAGATCATGAGCTCCTTGTTGCAAAATCCAGGCTTAAATGGAAGAAAGTAGGGAAGGCCACTAGGCCATTCAGACATGACCTAAATCAAATCCCTTATGATTATATAGTAGAGGTGATGAATAGATTCAAGGGATTAGATCTGGTAGACAGAACGTCTAAAGAACTGTGGAGGAAGGTTCATAACATGGTACAGCAGGCAGTGACCAAAATTATTCAAAAAAAAAATTCAAGAAGGCAAAGTGGTTGTCCAAGGAGGCTTTATAAATAGCCGAGTAAAGAAAAGAAGCAAAAGCCAAGGGAGAAAGGAAAAGATATCCCAACTGAATGCAGAGTTGCAGAGAATAGCAAGGAGAGATAAGAAAGCCTTCTTAAATGAACAATACAAAGAGAGGATGGGAAAGACTAGAGATCTTTTCAAGAAAATTGGAGATACCAAAGGAATCTTTCATGCAAAGATGGGCACGATAAAAGCCAGACATGACAAGGACCTAATAGAAGCAGAAGATTAGGAAGGACCTCATAGAAGCAGAGGTTAAGAAGAGGTGGCAAGAATACACGCAAGAAATAAACAAAAAAGGTCATAATGACCCAGATAGCCATGATGGTGTGGTCACTCACCTAGAGCAAGACATCCTGATATGTGAAGTCAAGTGGGCCTTAGGAAGCATTACTGTTAACATGGCTAGTGGAGGTGATGGAATTCCAGCTGAGCTACTTAAAATCCTAAAAGATTATGCTGTTAAAGTGCTGACTTAGGATGTCAGCAAATTTGAAAGTATCAGCAGTGATCAAATGAATGGAAAAGGTCAGTTTTCATTCCAATCCTAATGAAGGGCAATATCAAAGAATGTTCAAACTACTGTACAAATTAGCTCACTTTACATGGTAGTAAGGCTATGCTCAAAATCCCTTAAGCTAGGCTTTAGCAGTAGATGAATTGAGAACTTCCAGATATATGAGTGGGTTTACAGAAGGCAGAGAAACAAGAGGTCAAATTGTGAGTATTCATTGGTTCACAGGAGGAAGCATGAGAATTCCAGGAAAATATTTATTTCTGCTTCATTGAGTACACTAAAGCCTTTATGTGGATCACAAAAACTGTGGAAAATTCTTAGAGATAGGAATATTAGACAACTTTACCTGTCTCCTGAGAAACACTGTATGCAGGTCAAAAAGCAACAGTTAGAACTGGGCATGGAAAAATGGACTTTCAAAATTGAGAAAGGAGTTAGTCAAATCTGTATATTGTCACCCTGCTTATTTAACTTATATGCAGAGTACATCATGAGACATGCCGGGCTGGATTAATCACAAGCTGGAATCAAGACAGCCAGGAGAAATATCAACAACTTCAGATATATAGATGATACCTCTCTAATGGCCAGTGAAGGAACTAAAGACCCTCTTGATGAGGGTGAAAAAAGAGAGTGAAAAAACTGACTTAAAAGTCAACATTCAAAATACTATGATCGTGGCTTCCAGTTTGATCACCTCATGGCAAAGAGATGGGAAATAGTAGAAGCAGTTACAGACTATTTTCTTGGGATCCAAAATCACTGAGGATGGTGACTGTAGCCTTGAAATTAAAAGGTGCTTACTTCTTAGAAAGAAATCTATGACAAACCTACATAGCATATTAAAGAGCAGAGACATCACTTTGCCCACAAAGGTTCATATAGCCAACACTGTTGTTTTACCAGTAGTTATGTACGGATGTGAGTGTTGGACCATAAAGAAGGGTGAGTGCAGAAGAACTGATACTTCTGCTGAATTCTGCTGAATTTTCATGCTGAAGAAGACTCCTGAGAGTCCCTTGGACAGCAAGGAGATCAGACCAGTCAATCGTAATGGAATTCAACCCTGAATATTCATTGGAAGTATGGAATGCTGAAGCTGAAGCTTCAATACTTTGGTGAGCTGATACACTGGAAAAGACCCTGATGCTGGGAAAGATTGAGAGCAAGAGAAGAAGGCAGAAACAGAGGATTGTTGGATAGCATCACCAACTCAACAGACTTGAGTTTGAGCAAACTCATGGAGATAGTGAAGGACAGGGAAGCCTAGCATGTTGCAGTCCATGGGGTTGCAAAGAGTGGGGAACGACTTAGCAACTGAACAACAAACATCTATAAATCTTAATTTCTGTGATTGTCAAAGGCCCAGAAAACCAAATATAAATTTTATCCACTTTATAAGTTTATCAGTGATTAGACTGCATTGTTGAGAGTACTTTCTAATATGGCTAAAACAGAATTTTGCTGAAACAAACCATACTAAAATTCAGAAATCATTTACTATACAAAAGTAGGACATGTTTTAAGAGGAATTTCTCATACTGACCTTAGCATAGCTGGAAAATAAACTAGACCTTAGAACTGGTTCTGAGTTTCACAATTAATGACACATGGGACTTGGAAAATGAGAATAAGAAAAGATCAACAATGGCAAAGATTAAACAGGAAGAAAAAATATCTAAGCCAATGGACTAAGAGCATCCCTCAAGTGCATGCTGACCCTTACTTCTCTCACACCTGAGAATTTTTCGAAGAAAAATCCTAGATTAATAGTATTACATATAGGATTTATTTTAGACTTGGTCATTACAAAGATTTCATATACAACAGAGTAATAGATTATGTTTTATTTTTGAATATCTTTTCAACATACCAAACACAAAAGCACATACACTGGAAATAAGGAAGTTCATGGTCTCATTGAGCACCCATCAAATTCAAGTTGTTTGTCTTGTCCTCTAGAATCCATCTGGCTAATGACAACAGAACAGAATCCTCTTCACCTCCCTAGGAGCATATGAGCCTTGTTTTCTGAGCTACGTGTGGATACATGTGTAGAAGTTTAAAGGCACTAAAGTAGAATTTTAAATTACTCTAAGTAAAAATGGGTAATAGGTTTAGTGCAGTTTTTCTCCATGGGAGCAATTTTGTTCCTTAGGGGACATTTAATAATGTCCGTGACTTGAGAGAGGTGCTGTTACTGGAAACCGGTGGGCAGAGTCCAGGGATAATGCTACATGACCTGCAATGCACAAAATATCGCCGTATTTCTCAAAACAAAGTATTATCTGACTCTCATCTCAATTGTGGCAAGGTTGAGAAATCCTGATTTACAGGGAAGAGGAGAATGTTCAGAAAAAAAGAATTTTGTCTGCTAATTTTGAGGTCAAATGGAACAAGAGAGTAAGGAAGTAAGAAAGATTCTTTGGCTAGAAGAAGGCTGAAGAACCCTGAGAAAAGCCCTGTGGAGATTTTTCAAAGAAATGCTGTGTGCTAAGAGATATGATCCTTTCTTGTGACTTGCAAATCTTCAGTAAGGGTATGGTGTATCTGTTGTGATTGATATACCTCTACAGTCCAGTGAAGGGACTGAGCTTTGCAATTAAGCCTGGTGTGTCCATGAGGATGCAAGAGAGCAAATGCCATTTTAGTCGTTATTTAGTTGGTACATGTTAACTCATTGATAGTTCAAGTGTTATATTTTCACAGTGGTTGATAAATAATAACTATCTTGAACTCCCTGAGTGTTCTTGATATCCTGACTACCCTTTTAAATTCTCAAAATCCAGCAAGTAAAAGAATGATGTCTGACACAGTTGGGGGCCAAAACTGGACTGCAACACGAGGCCAGTGTCTTTTCACATGCTTTTGTGTCCCTACTATACTGTGGTTAAATATTTTGCACTTTACACATTATACATATTTTTTAATTTATTTTTTTACTAAAGATAATTGCTTTACAGAATTTTGTTGTTTTCTGTCAAACCTCAGCATGAATCAGCCATAGGTATACATATATGCCCTCTCTTTTGCAACTCCCTCCCATCTTCCTCACCATCCCATCCCTCTTGGTAGATGCAGAGCCCCTGTTTGAGTTTTCTGAGCCATACAGCAAATTCCCGTTGGCTATCTATTTTACATATGGCAAAGTAAGTTTCCATGTTACTCTGTCCATACTTCTCACCCTTTCCTCCCCTTTCCCCATGTTCAAAAGACTATTCTCTATGTCTGTTTCTCCATTGCTGCCTTGTAAATAAGTTCTTCAGCACCATTCTTCTATATTCTGTATATATGTGTTAGAATATAATATTTATCTTTCTCTTTCTGACTCACTTCACTCTGTATAATAGGTTCTAGGTTCATCCACCTCCTCAGAACGGACTCAAATGAGTTCCTTTTTATGGCTGAGTAATATTCCATTGTGTATATGCACCACTGCTTCTTTATCGATTCATCTGTTGATGGACATCTGGGTTGCTTCTAGCTATTGTAAATAGTGCTGCAGTGAACAATGGGATACATGTGTCTTTTTCAATTTTGGTTTGAAAAATTGAAACCAAAATTTGGGATTGCTCGGTCATATGGTATTTTTATTCCAAGTTTTTTAAGGAATCTCCATACCATCTTCCATAGTGGCTGTATCAATTTACATTCCCACCAACAGTGCAAGAGTGTTCCCTTTTCTCCACACCCTTTCCAGCATTTATTGTTTCTAGACTTTTTTGATGATGGCCATTCTGACCAGTGTGAGGTGATATCTCATTGTAGTTTTGATTTGCATTTCTCTAATAATGAGTGATGTTGAGTATCTTTTCATGTGTTTGTTACTCAGCTGTATGTCTTCTTTGGAGAAATGTCTGTTTAAGTCTTTTCTCCCACTTTTTGATTGGGTTGTTTGTTTTTCTGGTGTTGAGTTGTATGAGCTGCTTGTATATTTTGGAAATAATCCTTTGTCAGTTGTTGCATTTGGTATTATTTTCTCCCATTCTGAGGGTTGTCTTTTCACCTCGAATCTAGTTTCCTTGGCTGTGCAAAAGTTTTTAAGTTTAATCAAGTCCCACTCGTACACTTTTGTTTTTATTTCCGTTACTCTAGGAGGTGGATCATAGAGGATCTTGTTCTGATATATGTCATCAATTGTTCTGCCTATGTTTTCCTCTAAGAGTTTTATAGTCTCTGGTCTTACACTTAGGTTTTTAATCCATTTTGAGTTTATCTTTGTGTATGGTGTAAGGACGTGTTCTAATTTCATTCTTTAACATTTAGCTGTCCAGTTTTTCCAGCACCATTTATAGAAGGGGCTGTCTTTGCCCCATTGTATATTCTTGCCTCCTTTGTCAAAAAATAAGGTACCCATAGGTGCAGGGGTTTGTTTCTGGGGTTTCTATCTTGTTCCATTGGTCTATATATCTGTTTCTGTTCCAGTACCACACTGTCTTGATGGATGTAGCTTTCTAGTATAATCTTAAGTCAGGAAGGTTGATTCCTCCAGCTCCATTCATATTTCTCAAGACTGTTTTGGCTATTCTGGGTCTTTTGTGTTTCCATATGAATTGTAAAATTTTCTGTTCTAGTTTTCTGAGAAATGCCATTGGTAATTTGATAAGAATTGCATTGAATCTGTAGATTGCATTTGGTAGTATAGTCATTTTCACAATGTTAATTCTTCCTTCCCAAGAATGTGGAATTTCTCTCCATCAGTTTATGTTGTCTTTGATTTCTTTCATTAGTGTCTTATAATTTTCTGTGTACAGTTCTTTTGTCTCCTTAGGTAAGTTTATTCCAAGATATTTTATTCTTTTTGTTGCTATGGTAAATAGGATTACTTAATTTCTCTTTCTGAGTTTTCATTGTTAGTATATAGAAATGGAAGTGATTTCTGTGTATTGATTTTGTATATTTCAACTTGTCTAAATTCACTGATTAGCTCTAGTAATTTTCTGATGCTTTTTTTTTTTTTGGTTTTCTATGTACACTATCATGTAATCTGCAAACAGTGAGAGCTTTACTTCTTCTCTGGTCTGGATTCCTTTTATTTCTTTTTTTTCTCTGATTGCTTTAGCTAGGACTTCCAAAACTATGCTGAATAATAGTGGTGAAAGTGGACACCCTTGTCTTGTTCCTGATCTTAGGGGGAATGTTTTCATTTCTTCACCATTGAGAATAATGTTTGCTGTAGGTTTATCATATATGTGTATGTGTTAGTCTCTCAGTCATGTCTGACTCTTTGCAACCCCATGGACTGTAGCCCACCAGGCTCCTTTGTCCATGGGATTCTCCCGGCAAGAGTCCTGGAGTGGGTTGCCATTTCCTTATCCTTTACTATATTGAGGTAGGTTCCTTCTATGCCCATTTTTTGAAGAGTTTTAATCATAAATGGGTGCTGAATTTTGTCAAATGCTTCTCCTGCACGTATTGAGATGATCATATTGTTTTTATCTTTTGGTTTGCTAATATGGTGTATCACACTGATTGATTTGCATATATTGAAGAATCCTTGCATTCCTGGAATAAACCCAGCTTATCATGGTGTACAAGCTTTTTGATGGGTTGCTGAATTCTGTTTGCTAAAATTTTGTTGAGGATTTTTGCATATATGCTCATCAGTAATATTGGCCTATAGTTTTCTTTTGTGTGTGTGTTGTCTTTGTCTGGTTTTGGTATCAGGGTGATGGTGGCCTCGTAGAATGAGTTTGGAAGTGTTCCTTCCTCTGCAAATTTTTGAAAGAGTTTTAGAAGGATAGGCATTAGCTCTCCTCTAAATGTTTGATAGAATTCTCCTGTGAAGCCATCTGGTCCTGGGCTTTTGTGTTTTGGGAGATTTTTGATCACAGCTTCAATTTCAGTGCTTGTAATTGGCTTGTTCATAAATTCTATTTCTTCCTGGTTCAGTCTTGGAAGATTGAACTTTTCTAAGAATCTGTCCATTTCTTCCAGGTTGTCCATTTTATTGTCATATAGTTGTTCATAATAGTCTCTTATAATCCTTTGAATTTCTGCATTGTCTGTTGTAACCTCTCCTTTTTTATTTTCTAATTTTGTTGATTTGATTCTTCTTTCTTTTTTTCTTGATGGCTAAAGGTTCATCACTTCATGGGAAATAGATGGGGAAACAGTGGAAACAGTGTCAGACATTTTTTGGGGGGCTCCAAAATCACTGCAGATGGTGATTGCAGCCATGAAATTAAAAGATGCTTACTCCTTGAAAGGAAAGTTATGACCAACCTAGATAGCATGGCATATGCAAAGGCAGAGACATTACTTTGTCAACAAAGGTCCGTCTAGTCAAGGCTATGGTTTTTCCTGTGGTCATGTATGGATGTGAGAGTTGGACTGTGAAGAGAGCTGAGTGCTGAAGAATTGATGCTTTTGAACTGTGGTGTTGGAGAAGACTCTTGAAAGTCCCTTGGACTGCTAGGAGGTCCAATCAGTCCATCCTAAAGGAGATCAGTCCTGGGTGTTCATTGGAAGGACTGGTGCTAAAGCTGAAACTTCAATACTTTGGCTACCTCATGCACAGAGTTGACTTATTGGAAAAGACCCTGATGTTGGGAGGGATTGGGGGCAGGAGGAGAAGGGGACGACAGAGGATGAGATGGCTGGATGGCATCACCGACTCGATGGACATGAGTTTGAGTGAACTCTGGGAGTTGGTGATGGACAGGGAGGCCTGGCGTGCTGCAATTCATGGGGTTGCAAAGAGTCGGACACGACTGTGTGTCTGAAATGAACTGAACTGAACTGAACTGAAAGCTTTGTGGATTTTATCTTCTCAAAGAGCCAGCTTTTAGTTTTATTAATCTTTACTATTGTTTCTTTCATTTCTTCTTCAATTATTTCTTTTTTTTTTTTTTTTTTGCTTCTTGATTTTCATTAGAGATTAAGGGTTTTTTTTTTTCACATTTTAATTTTATTTTATTTTTAAACTTTACATAATTGTATTAGTTTTGCCAAATATCAAAATGAATCCACTCGGATCTTTATGATTTCTTTCCTTGTACTAATTTTGGGGGGTTTTGTTCTTCTTTTTTCAGTTGTTTTAGGTGTAAAGTTAGGTTGTCTATTCGATGTTTTTCTTGTTTCTTGAGGTAGGATTGTATTGCTATTAATTTCCCTCTTAGAAATGCATCCCATAGGTTTTGAGTTGTTGTGTTTTCATTGTCATTTTTTTCTAGAAGTTTTTTTATTTCCTTTTTGATTTCTTCAGTAGCCTATTGGTTATTTAGAAATGTGTTGTTTAATCTCCATGTGTTTGTGTTTCTTACAGTCTTTTTCTTATAATTCATCTCTAGTCTCATAACATTGTAGTCAGAATTGATGCTTGATATGATTTCAATTTTATTAAATTTACTGAGGTTTGATATGTGACCCAAGATGTGGTCTATCCTGAAGAATGTTCCATGTTCACTTGAGAAGAAGGTGTATTCTTGCATGTGGATGGAATGTCCTGAAGATATCAATGAGATCCATCTCATCTAATGTATCATTTAAGACTTGTGCTTCCTTATTAATCTGTTTTGATGATCTGTCCATTGGTGTGAGTGGGGTGTTAAAGTCTCCTACTATTATTGTGTTACTGTCAATTTCTCCTTTTATGTTTGTTAGTGTTTGTCTTATGTATTGAGGTGCTCCTATGTTGGGTGCATAGATGTTTACAGTTGTTATGTCTTCCTCTTGAATTGATCCCTTGATCATTATGTAGAGTCCTTATCTCTTGTAATCTTCTTTATTTTAAGGTCTATTTTGTTTGATATGAGGATTGCTACTCCAGCTTTCTTTTGCATCCCATTTGCATGGAATATATTTTTCCATCCTCTCACTTTCAGTCTTTATGTGTATTGAGGTCTGAAGTGGGTTTCTTGTAGACAGCATGTATATGGGTCTTGTTTTTGTATGCATTCATCCAGTTTGTGTCTTTTGGTTGGAGCATTTAATCCATTTACATCTAAGGTAATTATTGATACATATGTTCCTATTGTCATTATCTTAACTGTTTGGGGTTGATTTTGTTGATCTTTTTTCTTCTCTTGTATTTCTTGACCAGATAAGTCCATTTAACATTTGTTGTAAAGCTGGTTTGGTGGTACTGAATTCTCTTAACGTTTGCTTGTATGAAAAGCCTTTTATTTCTCCATAATTTTGAATGACACCCTTGTCAGGTACAGTAATCTTGGTTGTAGATTTTTTCCTTTTCAGTACTTTAAACATATCCTGCCATTCCCTTCTGGCTTGCAGAGTTTCTGCTAAAAGATCAGCTGTTAACCATATGGGGTTTCCCTTGTATGTTATTTATTGCTTTTCCCTTGCTGCTTTTCATATTCTTTCTTTGTGTTTAGTCTTTTTTAGTTAGATTAGTATGTGCCTTGGCATGTTTCTCCTTGGGTTTACCCTGTATAGAGCTCTCTGTACCTCTTGGATTTGTTTGACTGTTTCCTTTTTCATGTTGGGAAAGTTTTCAACTGTAATCTCTTCAAAATTTTTCTCATACCCTTTCTTTTTTTCTTCTCCTTCTGGGACCCTTATAATTTGAATGTTGGTGTGTTTGATATTGTCCCAGAGGTGTCTGAGACTATCCTCAGTTCATTCTTTTTACTTTATTCTGCTCTTCAGAAGTTATTTCCATCATTTTATCTTTCAGCTCACTGATTAGTTCTTTTGCTTCAGATATTCTGCTATTGATTCTTTCTAGAGTATTTTTAATTTCAGTAATTGTGTTGTTTGTTTCTGTATGTTCATTCTTTAATTCTTCTAGGTCTTTGTTAACTGACTCTTGCATTTTCTCCATTCTGTTTTCAAGGTTTTTGATCATCTTTACTATCATTATTCTGAATTCTTTTTCAGGTAGTTTGCCTATTTCCTCCTCATTTATTTGTACTTCTGTGTTTCTAGTATGTTCCTTCATTTTTGTAGTATTTCTCTGCCTTTTCATTATTATTTTTTAACTTATTGTGTTTGAGGTCTCCTTTTCCCAGGTTTCAAGGTTGAATTCTTTCTACCTTTTGGTTTCTGCCATCCTAAGGTGGTCCAGTGGTTTGTGTAAGCTTTGTATAGGGTGAGATTTGTGCTGAGTTTCTGTTTGTTTCTTTTTCCTCTGGTAGGCAAGGCTGAGTGAGGTGGTAATCCTGTCTGCTGAATATTGGGTTTGTATTTTTGTTTTATTTGTTGTTTAGATGAGGTATCCTGCACAGGGTGCTACTGGTGGTTGGGTGATGCCAGGTCTTGTATTCCAGTGATTCCCTTTGTGTGAGTTCCAGTGATTTCCTTTGTGTGAGTTCTCACAATTTGATACTCCTTAGGGTTAGTTCTCTGGTAGTCTAGGGTCTTGGAGTCAGTGTTCCCACTCCAAAGTCTCGGGGCTTGATCTCTGGTCAGGAACAAAGATTCCACAAGTGGTTTTTTATGTCATTAGGTGAGATTAAAAGAAATATCCAAAAAGGAGAAACCAAAGATGAACCCCAGACAAATGGCAGTTACAAAATCAGGCAAATAATAATTAAAATAATGGAATATACACATATACATATACACCCATGAGCAAAGTGAAAACAGTCCAACAAAAATAAAGTACAGTAGATTGACCTGGTGAACAAAAGAAATCAAAAATCATATTTACCAGTTAAGAACAAAACTCACTAAAGCACAAACTGGAAAAGAAAACTAAAGCAAGGTGCCAATTGGAGAATAAAGCAATGAAAATAAAACTAACACATATGTTGAGAGGAAAAAAAAGAAAGAAAGAATAGATATGCAAAGTTAAACAGAGGTAGGTAAAGAAGATTTATATACATTAAAGACTAACTGCAAGGGGAAAAGAACAGTAGGAAAAGCAAACAAAGGAATAAATGTAGAAAAAATAGTAATAGGTTTAAAAAATTAAAATTTTAAAAAAGAGAAAAGAAAAAAAGAAAAAAAAGGAAAACCCCACAGAACTACAAAAGCCCAAAGTAGAGGCAGAGGTTTATAAAAATAATAAAAAATGTGACTAAGGGAAAAAAAAAAGCTTAAAAGCTTAATTAGATTACACAGTGCCAATAAAATTGATAACTAAAACAGAGGAAGGGATAAAAAAGAAAAAATATCCAAAAGAATCTACAGAACAAGTCAAAACATAAGAATAATAAATGTTTTTCTTGAGTCACTGCTGTCAGAGTCCTTTCCCTCGCTGGGAGTTGCAGTCCACCTCAAATCCCTAGGATTTCCCCCAACACTGTGCTGATTTCTGGACCTGCTGTGGGGCTAGCTCAGATTATAATCTGTTCCTACTCCTGTGTGTTCTTGCCTTCAATGGTGACAGCTTTCAGAACTAGTGTGCTTTCTTTTGTGGGAGCTCTCAATGTCCTTTTATATATTCCATAAACAGAGTCTGCCTAATTGATTGTGTGGATTTAATCTGCAGCTTGTACAGCTGGTAGAAAGGTTTTGGGTCTTCTTAGCCACACTGCCCCTGGGTTTCAATTGCGGGTTTATTTTCACCTCTGCTTGTGAGTTGTCCACTGGGATTTGCTTCTGGGAGGGCCAGGTGTGGAGGTGGTGCAGCTTCTTGGGTTGCAGGGGTTCTGGCAGCACCAGGTACTCAGGGGATTTGGCAGCTAGAGCAGCAGGAAATATAGTGTTCTAGAAGGATATGGCAACCAGTATTGGCCAATACACTCTAGTATTCTTGCCTGGAGAACCCCCCTGTCTGACAGAGATGCCTGGCAGGCCACAGTCTACAGGGTCGCAAAGAGTCGGACACTACCAAAGGGACCCTGCACGCATAGATGCAAGACTTTTTGGCCTGTGGCAACTCTGCCCCAGTGAGAGTTGAACATGAAGGTGGAACAGCTACTTGACTTGCGGGGACCCTGGCGGAGCCAAGTGTGCAGGGACATGGATTGCCTCTGCTGCAGGAGTTATGGCCCTATCAGAATCTTTATTCGAGCCTCTTGTAGCTGGTGATCAGGAGGCTTCTTTGGCCAGTCTTTCTCCATAGCTCCGCCTGTTCAGGCACTTAGAGGGCTCCCTTGCCCGGGGTCCTTCTCTGTTGTTCGTCACATCAGGCACATAGAGGGGCTCCCCTGGCTGGGGTCCTCTATGGATTGGCACGGCAAGCACTTAAAGGGGCACCCCGGGTAGGTCCTACTCTGTAGTTGTGTGTTAGGCCTTTGATGACCAGCATCTCTACTGTCCAGCTGCCGATGCTGATGCTGGCATGTGGGGAGAGAGAGGCTATAGTGATGGCTTCACCCACTATGCATGACTCAATAGCTGAGATTTCCTCCAAAGGCATATCCCACCACAATCGACTCCTTCACATCACCTCAACCTGTCTCTCTGCAGTCAAAAGAAGCCCTCACCCTGAGATTGCTCCACAATCCTTAAACTCCAGCTCACAGACACTGCACCTTCCAGGGGACCTGCGTCCTTGTCCAGGGTATGTGTGGCTGCGACAAGGACTGTCTGATTCTCATTCCATTTAGGCTGCAGCAGATCAGCTGTTCCACTCTCAGCCTTAAATGTTTCTCCTCTGACTCAGACAATTGCCCTAATGTGGGGATTGGACCCCTGCTTCAGTTCCCCCACTGGCTGAGGGCAGGTCCGGTCCTACTAACCCTCCTGTTTTTCCCCTGCTCCTTCATCCTACTGAATTTTGCATGGTTTTGTATATTCTTTTACACTGGTCAGGTACTCCTGTCCACTCTCAGCTGGTATTCTGTATGCACTTCTGTGTCTGAAAGTATATTCCTGATGTATCCATGGAGAGAGATGTACTACATGTCCACCTACTCCTCCATCAGCTTGTTTTCCTCTACCCATTATACTTAAAAACAAATGAAACCTCAGTCCTCCAAAGTTAACATCTAAATGACAACCTACATAGGGGATTATGGTGAAGGAGATAAAAACCAGTTACTCTGTCATAAGTTGAGATTTTTATTTCTATTGCAAGATGGGATGTAAAGTTATAGATTTATTAATAAAAATGGCATATTTTTCATGAGAAATGTACTGTGTGAATCTTATCAGTATGCTAATTTTCACAGTAAAACTAAGAATATTTTAAGTTGCATAATATTTGTTACTTATTTTAGGATCCTTTGAGTGAATATACTCTTAGAAAACTGGCTCAGTATCAAAATAAGTAAGAGATATCCTTAAAAGCAAAATGAAGATGGGAATGGAAATGTCAAGTTTAAATCAATTATATCAAATGTATTTTCATTATCTGAATTTTCTTGTATATTTATTTATGGTTGCTTTAATACTCATGGTGCAGCAGCTTGGATTGGTTTGACCTTTTTCTAAAGGGAGATGTCTGAAATAATGTTGCAAACGGCAAAGTAAAACAGAGATCCTGAATACTGAAAGGCTATGGGACTCTATCGGAGAAGGCAATTAGCACCCCACTCCAGTACTCTTGCCTGGAGAATCCCATGGATGGAGGATCCTGGAAGGCTGCAGTCCATGGGGTCACTGAGAGTCGGACACGACTGAGCGACTTCACTTTGACTTTTCACTTTTATGCATTGGAGAAGGAAATGGCAACCCACTCCAGTGTTCTTGCCTGGAGAATCCCAGGGACTGGGGAGCCTGGTGGGCTGCCGTCTATGGGGTCACACAGAGTTGGACACGACTGAAGTGGCTTAGCAGCAGCAGCAGCATGGGACTCTATGATTGTAGGAACCGAAGATCAAAATATAGCCTGGGCCAGAAAGTTGTATATATCTTTGTTGTAAATATCTTTCTGTGGCATTTGAACAGTTATTTTAAAAATAATTTACAATTGAAACATATTTTATTTAAAAATGTTCAAGTGTACAACAAAGTGATTCAGTTATATATAAATATCTATTCTTTTTCAGATTCTTTTCCCATATAGGTTATTACAGAATACTGAGTAGAGTTCCTTATGCTATTCAGTTCAGTTCAGTTCAGTCACTCAGTCGTGTCCAACTCTTTGTGACCCGATGGGTTGCAGCATGCCAGGCTTCCCTGTCCATCACCAAATCCCAGAGCTTGCTCAAACTCATGTCCATTGAGTTGGTAATATCATCCAATCATCTAATCCTCTGTTGTCCCCTGTTCTTCCTGCATTCAATCTTTCCTAGCATCAGGGTCTTTTCCAATGAGTCAGTTCTTCACATCAGGTGGCCAAAGTATTGGAGCCTTAGCACCAGTCCTTCCAATGAATATTCAACATTGATTTCTTTTAGGATTGACAGGTTTGGTCTCTTTGCAGTCCAAGGGACTCTCAAGAGTCTTTTCCAACACCACAGCTCAAAAGCATCAATTCTTCAGTGCTCAATTTTCTCTACGGTCCAACTTTCACATTCGTACATGACTACTGGAAAAACTATATCTTTGACCATAAGGACCTTTGCCCACAAAGTAATTTCTCTGCTTTTTAGTATGCTGTCTAGGTTGGTCATAGCTATTCTTCCAAGGAGCAAGTGTCTTTTAATTTCATGGCTGCAATCACCATCTGCAGAGATTTTGGAGACCAAAAAAATATAGTCTGTCACTGTTTCCATTGTTTCCCCATCTATTTGCCATGAAGTGATGGGACTGGATGCCATGATCTTTGTTTTTTAAATGTTGCGTTTTAAGCCAGTTTTTTCACTCTTCTCTTTCACTTTCATCAAGAAGCTCTTTAGTTCCTCTTTGCTTTCTGCCATGAGGGTGGCATCATCTGCATATCTAAGGTTATTGATATTTCTCCCAGCAATCTTGATTCCAGCTTGTGTTTTATCCTGCCCAGTATTTCACATGATATACTCTGCATATAAGTTAAATAAGCGGGATGAAAAAAAAATACAGCCTTGACGTACCCCTTTTCTGATTTGAAACCAGTCTGTTGTTCCATATCCAGTTCTAGTTGTTGCTTCTTGATCTGCATACAGATTTCTCAGGAGGCAAGTTAGGTGCCCTGGTATTCCCATCTCTTTAAGAACTTTCCATAGTTTGTTGTGATCCACACAGTCAAATGCTTTGGTGTTGTCAATAAAGCAGAAGTAGATATTTTTCTGTAACTCTCTTGCTTTTTCTGGGATCCAACGGATGTTGGCAATATGATCTCTGGTAGACCCTTAGTATCTATTTTATAGATAGTACTGTGTATCTGCTGGCTTCCCAGTGACGCTAGTGGGAACACACCCGCCGACGCAGGAGACATAAGAGACTTGCTTCATCCCTGGATTGGGAAGATCCCCTGGAGGAGGGCAAGGCAACTCACTCCAGTATTCTTGCCTGGAGAATCCCATGAACAAAGGAGCCTGGCAGGCTACGGTCCATAGGGTGGCAAGAGTCGGACATGACTGAAATGACTTAGCACATATACACTCACTGTGTATCTGTTAATCCCAAATTTCTAAAATTTATCCCTCCTCTCCTCCCTTTTGGTAACCATAAGTTTGTTTTCCATGTTAATATATTTTTTATTTTGTAAATAAGTTCATTTGTATATTTTTGTATTACCTATATACGTGATGTCATATAATATTTGTCTTTCTCTGTTTGACTTACTTCACATAGTATAATAGTCTCTAGGTCCATCTATCGGAAATCCTAAAGATGCAATTAGAAAACTACTGGACCTCATCAATAAATCAGGTAAAGTTGCAGGTTATAAAGTTAATACACAGAAATCTCTTGCATTTCTGTATACTAACAATGAAATATCAGAAAGAGAAATTAAGAAATCAATTCCAATTACCACTACATCAAGAAGAATGAAATACATAGAGATAAACCTACCTAAGGAAGCAAAAAAGCTGTACTCTGAAAAATATGACACATAGGAAAGAAATCAAAGGTGACACAAACAGATTGAAAGATATACCATGTTCATGGATTGGAAGGATAAATATTGTCAAGATGACTATGCTTCCCAAGGCAATCTACAGTTTCAGTGCAGTCCCTTTCAAATTACTAATGACATTTTTTTTTTTTTTTGCAGATCTAGAACAAAAATTCACAATTTGAATGGAAATACAAAAGATCCTGAAAAGCCAAAGCAATTGAGAAATCAAAACAGCTGGAGGGATCAGGCTTCCTGAATTCAGGCTATACTACCAAGCTTCAGTCATCAAGACAGTATTGAGCTGGCACAAAACCAGAAATATAGGCCAATGGAACAGGATAGAAAACCCAAAGATTATTATATCAAATAATATAGACTGTAAGTAAAAAACTGTCAAAAGAGACAAAGAGGACATTATATAATGATGAAAGGATCATTTTACCATGAAGATATAATTATACACACACACACATATGTATATATATACACACATTAGAATACTCAAATATATGAAGCAAAGAAAGAGAGAACTAAAGGGAGCAACAAGCTCCCTTAGAAAGCAACACAAAAATAGTAGGAAATTTCAGTGCCCTACTTTTGATAATAGATAGGACATCCAGACATAAAATCAATAAACAGAGAACTCAAATGATACGATCAACCCAAAGTATCTAACAGACATAATAAGAACATTCTACCCAACCACAGCAGAATATACAGTCTTTGCAAGTGCACAGGAAACATTTGCCAGTAGAGATTGAGGGTTGGTTTACAAAATTAGCCTTGACAAATTTAGGAAGGTCAAAATCATACTAAGTATTTCAACTATGATGGAATAAAAATAGAAATTAATGGCAGAAAGAGAACTTGAAGAGTTGCAAGCAGGTGGAAATTGAATAACACACTGTTGAGCAACCAATGGGTCAATGAAGATGTCAAAAGAGAAATTATAAAATATCCCAAAGCAAATGGAAATAAAAACAAAATACACCAAAACTTATGTGATGCAGAAAAAGTGGTGTTAAGAGGAAATTTTATGATGATACACAACTACATTTTATAAGGTCTCAAACAACATAACTAAATCTCAAGAACTTAGAGAAATAGAATGAAGGAAATGATCATGATTAGACCAGAAAAACGTGAAAAACATGAAATAGAGAATAGGAAAAAAATATAGTAAAACTGAGAGTTACCTTTTTGAAGACATCACCAAATTACAAACCTTTAGTTAGATTAACTAAGCAGAAAGAGAAGACTGATATCAACAACATTAGAAGTAAATGATGAGTCATTAAAACTGATACCACAAAATCAAAAAATATAAGAGACTACTATTAACAATTAAGGCCAACAAATTGCATTATCTAGAAGAAATGGATAAATTACTAGAAGCATACAATCTATCAAGATGTAACCACGAAGAAATAGAAAATCTGAACAGACATATAACTAGTAAGGAGAATAAATTAATAACCAAAAATATGTTGACAAAGAAAACCTCAAGACAGATCACCTCACTGGGAAAAGCTATCAAATTTTTGAAGATGAATTAATGCCAATCCTTTACAATTTCTTTCAAAAAATTGAAGAGAAGACAGCACTTTCAAATTCCTTTAATTAGGTCTGTAATATCTGATACCAAATTCAGAGAAAAACACTACAAAAAGAGAAAGTGACAGGCCAATATCCCTGATGACTATAGATGCAAAAAATTTCAGCAGAAAATCAAGGAAACCAAACTTTATGGCATTTAAAAAAATTATTTATTTTTTAATTGAATGATAATTGCTTTACAGAATGTTGTTGTTTTCTGATGGCATATTAAAAGGATCATACACCATGACCAAATGGGATTTATCCCTGGGATGCACAATGTTTCAACATATGAAAATCAGTCAATGTGATATACAATATTAATGGAATAAGGGATTAAAAATCACAGTGCCATCTCAATAGATGCTGATAAAGCATTTGACAAAATTCAGCATCCTGTCATTATAAAAAACATTCAACTAAGAATAAAAGGAAATTACCTTAACATAATAAAAGTCATAAATGAAAAAAAGCTCATATTCCACATCATACCCAATAGAAGAGAAAACTGACAGCTTCTCCTTTAATATCAAGAATAATGCAATGACACCTACTCTCCTCACTTATATTCAACGTGGTACTTGAAGGAATAGCAAGAACAACTAAGTAAGAAATAGGAATTAAATGCATCAAAGTTAGAAAGGAAGAAGTAAAATTATCTCAGTTTACAGATGACATGATCTTACATGTCAGAATCCTAGAGTCCACAAGAAATAATAAACTAGAATTAATAAATAATTTCAGCAAAGTTTCAGGACATGAAATCAAGATCTAAAAATAAATTACATTTCTATATATTAACAATGAAAAACTGAGAATGAGAAAAATAAGCAATCCTATGCACAATAGTATTAAAAAGAATAAAATAATTAGTAATAAGTTTTACCACTAAAGTTTACCATAAGTATACCACTTGTACACTGAAAACTACATACCATTGATGAAGTAAATTTATAAAGATACAAATACAAGTAAATGGAAAGATATCTATATTATTGTTCATGGTTTGGAGGATTTAATATTAAAATGTCCATACTATCTGTGTGGCTTAA
Source organism: Bos taurus (assembly GCF_002263795.3). Lineage (NCBI taxonomy): Eukaryota > Metazoa > Chordata > Mammalia > Artiodactyla > Bovidae > Bos > Bos taurus. The sequence continues at coordinate 26,737,388 of NC_037347.1, forward strand.
CCACACTGACTGCACTTTGGCAGCTCTATCTTAGGTCTGCAGTAAAACCCGCTCACCTTTCTGTGTGACTGAACTTTAGCCTACTCATGGATAATGCATCCAAGCCAGATAAATTCCTTACTAACATTTACCTTTGCCTTTGTCTGATATGAAAACCAGAAATGTATCTTTGGCTGACATAGATAGTGAATGGTGACAAGATCCCCCATGGTGAAGAAAAAAGCCCAATTCCAGTCAGTGCAGATATGCTTCTCACTTGATAGTCAGATTCTGTTTGTAGTTTTGTTCCCTTAAATCTCCCTGTACCCATTGGGTAGTATGGAGTGCAGTTGCAAATGTCTTTGGTTTATCCATGCACCTTATATTTCCTGTCTATACATAAATTGCCGTGATAAACTGCATAATTGTGCTTTATGGAGTTGCCCACTTCACATTTCAGTCTACTTCTCAGTTCAGAGGATATGAAATATCTCCAACTCCCAAGACTATCCAAAATAATGTGCACTTTCAATGCAATCCTTACAAAGAGTCCAACAGCATTCTTTAAAGAAATAGAAAAGTTAATTGTAAAATTCAAATGCAACCTAAAAGGACCCTGTGTGGCCAAATTAATCTTGAGAAAGAAGAGCAAAGCTGGAGACTCACACTTCCTGGTTTCAATACGTATTATAAAGCTATAGTCATTGAAACAGTATGGTACCAGCATAAAAATGGTCATATAGGTCAATAGAATAGAGAGTCCAGAAATTAACCCACACATAATATGGTCAGACTTGATCATGGACAAGTGTTCCTAGACTATACAATGGGGAAAAGATAGTCTCTTCAAAAAACAGAGGATGGAAACTAGACAACCACATGCAAAAGGAAGAAACTGGCTATTTTATATCACTCACAAATAAAGTGAAAATAGACAAAAGACATAAACATAATACCTGACACTATAAAACTTCTAGAATAAATCATAGGGGAAAAACTTTCCTGACATAGAGCTTGGCAATGATTTCTTGGATATAACACCAGATAAGCAGGCAACCAAGCAAACAGACAAATGAACTACAGTAACTAAAATGTGTGGTGCAAGAAAGGAAACCAATCATAATCCACCTTAGAATGTGAGGTAATATTTTTAAACCTTAGGCCTGATAAGGAATTAATATCTAAGATATATTAAGAACTCTTTTTCTTCAATTGTAAAAAACAGATAAATAGCCCAATTTAAAAAATGGGTTAAAAACTTGAATTGACAGTCCTCTATAAAGATTATCTGGATGCTCATGATTACTTAGTCATGTCTGATTATTTGGCCCCCAGGGACTGTAGCCTGCCAGGCTCCTCTTTCCATGGAATTTTCCAGGCAAGAATATTGGAGCGGGTTGCTATTTCCTACTCCAGGGGATCTTCCCAACCCAGGGATCAAACCTGCATCTCTTGTGCCTCCCTCTTGCAGGCTGACTCCTTACAACTGAGCCACCTGGGAACACTTCTTCCTCTAAAGAAGACGTACAATTGGTCAAGAGACATATAAAAAGATGTCAACATCACTAATGTTAAGGAAATATAAATCTAAATCACAGTCAGTTATCACCTCAGTCCTAAGATGCTTGGATCGATACTTATAGTGCCTGATGATTTAGGTGGTTGACAAAATAAAAGTGATGATTAAGAAATATTGATGAGAGGTATGTGGTTGGACCTCTCATAAGTGGAATACGGTGTGAAGACAATGATACTCCACAAAATGCACTCCAGGTGCCATTCACTAAACAGGGACTCTCATTAAATAGGTAGACAAGATGACCTATCCTGAGGATGTCAGTTGGCCTATTTCCATAGACACCCTTGATCAAAATGCTTATGTATGAAAAGCCCATGGACACAGGGATTGAACCATGTTGGCTCAGCAACATGGACTTTATCTCATCAATATATTATTTTGGCTTTCTTCCCAGTTGACATTTCAAACTGCCAACATCAGAGGACATTCCTGGTGCCCCCACAGGACACAATCCACTGCTGGCAGGTAAGTTACATTGGGACCCTTTCCCATGGAGGGGAGCAGAGATTTATGCAAATTAAGTTTCTTCCCTTTGGGCAGTGCTTCTGTCATGCAACCATTAAAGGAAATTAAAAATGCCTTACTTATCACCATGATAAAATTCCATACAGCATCACTTCCAATCAGATGCTTCAAGGTATGCAAAAGAAATTCAACAACAGTCTCTCCTAGAAATTTATCTAGAAGTTCAATGAGGCTCAGTGAAACCTAGCTTTCATCCTCCAATAGCAAGAGCTTTGATAGGATAAATAAATAGCCTGCTGAAGATTTAGTTTTGGTATTTTCTGGGAGACAACACTGTGAGAGGATGGACCATTTTCCTACTGGATACTCCATATACCATAAACTTTGGTACCATCTCATACCCAGGATTATTTGTTCGAGGGAAAAAAGGCTAAAGATAGAAGTGGTCCTTTCATTATTCCTAAATTACACACAGGAATACATTTTGCTTATCTTCTCTGCTACCTTGGACTCTGTGTATTTGGAAGTTCTACTTACTACTCAAGATTGGAGTAGTCTGAGAACATTGTCCTATCTGAGAACATTGCCATAGGTCAGATGAGTTAGAAACTGAGGCCTTTCCTGGGTCACTTTGAGTATGTGTTTAAATAAATGTCTGAAAGAGGGGATCACATAAAGTCAGGAAGAATGATCCTAATTATCAATGAGTTTCAGCTACACATCTGAGGCAAGGATGAACAAGAGCCCAGGGAAATTACCCCTTAGCACTCTCTTGCCTAATATTCCTGTCAGTGAAAGGCTTTAGCAACTGAATAACAATGTTGAAGAAGATCACCAACAACTCAAATCCTAGGAAAATGAAGGTTTCGTTCACTCAAGCAGGGAAAGGACACTATATTCATGCCCAAGTCATTGCAACCCCTTGGACTGTAGCCTGCCAGGCTCCTCTGTCCATGGGGATTCTCCAGGAAATAATACTGGAGTGGGTTGCCATGCCCTCCTCCAGAGGATCTTCCCAACCCAGGGATCAAACTCAGATCTTCCACATTACAGGTAGATTCTTTACCATCTGAGCCACCAGAGAAGCCCATGAATACTGCTGTGGGTAGCAGTATTCCTTCTCCAAGGGATCTTCCCAGCCAAAGAATCAAACTGGGGTCCACTGCATTATAGGTGGATTCTTCACCATCTGAGAGACTAGAGAAGCCCTGCAGTTTAGATCATGGATGACTAAAACTAAAGGAAATATGGATTATGTGGTGGAAGACAAAAACTGAAGTTTTCAATTTAGGCCTGATGATCAGGTATAGAAGCAGTATTATAGCAGTGATATATTTTTTGGTTTTGTTTTGTTTTTTTATTCTCCTTCCTTACCTTCCTTCCTTTGTTTTTTCCTCTTTTTTGATATGTATTTATTTCTTTTATTACTTGTTTGTGACCTTCTGAAAATAATTCAATAAATTAAATGTGAACTGAAATTATAACTCTGACTTAAAAACAGAAAAAAAAAAGATTTTACTGGGCAAAAATGTGTGGGTTATACTGGACATTTAAAATTTTCCCTTCCATATCACTGTCATTTGACTCCTTGCTTATTTCTTTGAGAGACTATGCTGTATGGACTGCCTTATAGGACTCCCTTGTCTCTGGCTTCTGGTTGGGTTAGACAACCAGGAGACTGGGGCCAGGTGGTGTGTGAGGTCCTGTCTCCTTCCTTGTCTGCGTTGGCTAGTTCCATTCCTTTATACAATGCTGCATCTGCTGTGAGTTGACCTCTGTTTTACAATTACTTTCCAAGTTTTCCAAGTTTCAACTCCCTCTAGTTGTCCATTCAGATCTTGTTCTAAGAACTCCATCAGTCCTTGTTAGTTTCATTATCCCCAATCACACATTTATAAATGGTTCTTTTACTAAATTCTCAAATATTCTGTTTAAATGTGCTATATCTTTCATGCCAAGACCCCAGCTGATAAAAATAAATAAACTTAAGCTATAGTCTTTGTGGCCATACATTGAGGTCTGTTTACAGTCACACCCCAGAACCTCTCTTAACTACTCTGTATCCCTGCAGGAGGTTTGAAACCCCTTTTTTGTAGTCTTTATCCTGGTATTTTAACTCAGACTGAAGTTTGGTTACATTGTCTCATCCTTTGCTTCTAGTTTGCATACAATTTCTTTGTTGCCTGCTGTCTAGCTCGAAGGATGCAATGAAACTGTCCCCCATATCACAAGATCACCATGCCAGTTCATTTATCTGTGTAAAGCTTAGAAACATAAAATGATCAACAACATACTGTAGATGTTTATATTTAAATTTTGTCTCTATAAATATTATTTAGGAACACACAGACTGAGTATTGTATATCAGCTAAACCAACAGCCGAAAAAAATAATTATCTCCTGGACAATCATCAATAATGTCACTTCTCACCCATCTGCTAATGAACCGAGGTACTTTCTAGTTAGATTTCCAATTAGTATTCCATTCGACACAACAAAATATTTATCTTTTCTCTGATTTGTTTCTTAATGGGAAAACAAATCCCTTTCATATTCTTTTTATCCAAAATATGAGTTTGGAACAAACTTTAAGCTAAAACAAATGGTACAATGGTTATTGGCAAGAAAAGAAAGAAAGGTACAGTGGCGTGCAGCAATAATGAAACACAAAATACTCAAAAGCATTTCAAGCAGGTGGTGCCACCTGTACCCGTCTAATTCCTATCCTGACAGTCTGCCACCCACTTGTTAAAAGGATGGAGAACTTGATACTGGTCCAATATTGTGGGACAAGGAACCTGTGGCTCTAGCTCAAGTACTAAGTCAGATATGGAGGAGGGGATTATTACTATTAGTGCCAGTGGATAATTTCCTTTCTGTGAAACAACTGTGGGGATCCCCTCAACAAATCTAGCTTTGATATTGGCAAGCTATCAAATGCGAGGCTGGACACCTGTGGGCCAGGAATTCCCAGCTGTACTTGTTGCCCTGCTGTTCCAGCTGGCTGGCATTTCCTTACAAAGAGTGTCCAAGAGGGTCTGGATGAGGGGGAGAGAATCCATTAGAGAAGCTCAGCCTGCTCTGAAATCAAGAAATATATTGAGATTATTTTAAGTGGTGTCATCCTTATGGAACCCATAGAAGAAGAATGAACCCAAATAAAGGAGTATCTTTTTAAGAAACTCCTAATGCTCCTCCTGCTGCCAAGTTGCTTCAGTCATGTCCGACTCTGTGAGACCCCACAGATGGCAGCCCACCAGGCTCCCCCGTCCCTGGGATTCTCCAGGCAAGAACACTGGAGTGGGTTGCCATTTCCTTCTCCAATGCATGAAAGTGAAAAGTGAAAGTGAAGTCGCTCAGTCGTGTCCAACTCTTCGCCACCCCATGGACTGCAGCCTACCAGGCTCCTCTGTCCATGGGATTTTCCAGGCAAGAGTACTGGAGTGGGTTGCCATTGCCTTCTCCAAAGAAACTCCTAAGGTGTTCTTTATTTCAAGGTCATAATGGTAGGGATGTTATGTGATCAACTCTGGAAATAATGTGATGCATGTTGAATGAATAAACAAATGACAAATTGAACAAATCAATAAGAGTAACAGCTTTCCCCTCTAAGTATACACATCATGATCAGGCTGTGTATGCATTGTTCACTTTTGCATCTTTTTATTGAAGATGTTGTTATTAAAGATGTTTTCCTGTCTGCCTTGTGTTCGGATATAAAATGTATGACAACTATCAATATTTCTGGCTCTGTTTGTGTTTGATCATAGATGAATCACTTCACAATGAGCTTTAGATTCCCCATCATTTAATACTTCTACACATCTTTATAGAAGACTCAGATGAATACTGTAAGAAAACATAGTGGCAACTTCCCCAGTCATGGGAAAACCCAAGCTTCTCTGATAGATAATTGTCACCCGAGGGTTTCTTTTTTAAAGAATTAAAACTGTTTGCCTTTGAGTAAATCTATCTAGAAATATTCCTCATCAAATGATAATTTGCTTCAAGTTACTTCATGTTAAATTTCTTTAAGTTGTACTTCTTGTAAAATCACCAAAATAAGCCACACCTTTGCATAACCCTGTGACCTCTGGTCATTGTTTTCTCTCTGGCCAGCCAAGAAAGAGGGTCATAATGGTGGTGATATCTTTAGGTTCAAACAGCCTTTAATTTATCCATTTCCCAAACATGAGTTTGTTTATGGACAAGAGTATTTATGTCATATTCTCCATTTATTTAGGTGTTGCATCTGATAACCCTAATAGTTTGTTTGGCCATAATTACCTAACAATAGTAGGTAATCTATGGAATTACCTCATCTCTTGTACTAGGAGGAAGGAACAGGCAAAAGATATCTCTTGGAGAAACTACAGTAGCTAGCATTACTATAGCAATTATTGAGAGCTAACATGAGTTATCCAGGTTTGAAGTAGTTAAAATTGTCTTTTATAAGGTAATGTGTTCTTCTGCTATTAAGTCATTTTGTTATTACCTATATTTCATTTTGTTATTACCTATATTCCAGTCTTAGAGGAGGGGAAGAGCCTGACAGCCCTGGTGGTATGAGGTCCAAAGTAGTATCTTGTTACTAAATTCCTTTTAGAAGCCTAGAATTTCTTCAAGAAAATGAATGTCTTATGCTGCTGTATCTTAATGGATCAAAGGGGACTGTAATTTGTGTAAAACGTCTATGTATGTTGCAGCATATCAGAGTTCTATGTTAAAATAAAAATCTTTCTAGTAGCGATATAAAGGGACCAAAAACCTAAGAAAAATAACAATGGAAACTTGATATTCATTTTCTAGGCAGCATATTCAGATTGTTGTGTGAAACAGCATTCAGCACCTTACTTAAATGTCACACCAATCAGAGTAACTAATCTCAGCATAGTGGTGACAGGTGCAAGCCTTATGGCTTTTTACTGCAGGTTCACTGGGAAATGGCACCTAATAATGCTGCCCTGGTTCATAGTGATTCAGAGAATCTGCTTTCTTAAAATTTTAAGTCACAGGTTTTCTACTTTTTTTTAAGAATGATTTTTATTTCTATTTGTAATCTTTCAGCTTGGTAAAAATATTTCCACTTTTCTTTTTTTCCACTCACCCTGCTGTAAAGAATGTTTGTCATTGTTGTTCTGTCCTTTTACTGGTAAAGAAGTAAGATTGGTTTAGAGGAATGTGTGAAATGGTCATGTGCAAATCACTCTGAATTAGAATATATTTAACATTTCCCCAAAAAGCAATGTTACCTAAAGCAAATATTTATTTAAACATTATGTTTAGAAAAGATCAGGTGTGCACTGTGACATATGCAAATATATCCAACTGAGTTCCCTAATTATTTGTGTTTATGTTTGCAAATGGCCATGATGCCATTATTTATTTCTCATATCATTCCTGCTATCCTGGTTCATTTGTATTTTTAAAGACATTAAAAGTATAGAATGAGCTCTTCTTTTGGCTAGGTGTAGATTTAGATTCTCATTTACTGGCTCTTTTAAATTATACCTTTGTAATTTGGAGTAAAGGAAATATTATTTATAAATTCATTTTACTTCATGATATAAGCAAATGAATAGCAAAAGCTAGCCCTACTATCTCCCCCCTGCCCCCTACAACACACACACATACACAGAGACACACAGAATAAGATTATAATTTAAGAGGAATTCACATTATTTCATAGTGAATATTTTAACATTTACTTATTTGTGGAGTTACAACGGTTAGGTGCAGGAGCTTAGGGAGGAAGATGGTGTGCTTGACTTGTTATGATTGCTGTCCCCTTGCCCAGGCTAAATTATTCTTCTACTGGAATGTCACCCTTACTTTTACCTCTCAATAAAGTTTCTAAATTACTTAAACTCATACATCATTGATGGTTTGAAAAATGCTCTCCAAATCGCTAACACAGACACAATTATAATGCTACCAATTAATGACTGAGGCATAAAGAGGTTCAGGAACTTCCTTTGACTTCCATGGCTTCATGGGCATGAGACCTGAGCTGTATAGGGCATCATGCTCAGAAGAGTCCTATTCTTGAATTAGTGCTCAGTTGTTACCCACTTAGTAATTTTGAAACACGGTTTCTGCATTTTCATTTTGTACAGGGCCCCAAATATGCAGCTGGTCTTGTATAGGATACATCACAAGTTAGGTTTTTTGGTCAATTTGTTAATTACTTTTTATTATTATAGAGTTGTTTTATGATGTTGTATTACTTTCTAGTTAATTGGATTCACTACTCTTACAACAACATTATTTGAACTGAACTCTCAAGTTTTCATATATGTTGTTCATTGTTATCATTTTAGCTGTTAGTATGAATTGCATGGAATAGAAAATACAATTGGGACTGTGTATCAAGGCAGGATCACAGAGCGGCATGATCTAATCTGGATATACCTTTTGGAACTACTGATGGACCAACTTTTGCCAAGGCATGTGGACATATAGGAGGAAATTAAATTCCTGAACAAAACTAGAATGTGTGAAGAAAGGAGAAAAGTAATTCTAGATAAACACATGAAAATATTTACCTTAACTCTGGATTTTTTACCTTTTGAATAGTAAGTTATCAATTCACTTCAGTCACTCAGTTGTGTCTGACTCTTTGCGACCTCATGGACTGCAGCATATCTGGCTTCCCTGTCCATCACCAAATCCTGGAGCTCGCTCGAACTCATGTCCATTAGTTGGTGATGCCATCCAACCATCTCATACTCTGTTGTCCCCTTCTCCTTCTGCCAGCAACCTTTCTCAGCATCAGGGTCTTTTCCAATGAGTCAGTTCTTTGCATCAGGTGGCCAAAGTATTAGAGCTTCAGATTCAGTCCTTCCAATGAATATTCAGGACTGATTTCCTTTAGGATTGACAGGTTTGATTTCCTTGCAGTCCAAGGGGCTCTCAAGAGCCTTCTCCAGCACCACAGTTGAAAAACATCAATTCTTCGGTGCTCAGGTTTCTTTATGGTCCAACTCTCACATCCATACGTGACTACTGGAAAAGCCATAGCTTTGACTAGATGGACCATTGTTGGTAAAGTAATGTCTCTGCTTTCTAATATGCTGTCAAGGTTGGTCATAGATTTTCTTCCGAGGAGCAAGTGTCTTTTAATTTCATGGCTTCAGTCACCATCTGCAGAGATTTTGGAGACCAAGATAATAAAGTTCTTCTGTGTATTCTTGCCACCTCGTCTTAATATCTTCTGCTTTTGTTAGGTACATACTATTTCTGTCCTTTATCGAGCCCATCTTTGCATGAAATGTTCCCTTGGTATCTCTAATTTTCTTGAAGAGGTCTCTAGCCTTTCTCATTCTATTGTTTCCTCTATTTCTTTGCATTGAGCACTGAGGAAAGCTTTCTTTTCTCTCCTTGTTATTCTTTGGAACTATGCATTCAGATAGGTATATCCTTCCTTTTCCCCTTTGCCTTTAGCTTCTCTTCTCAGCTATTTGTAAGGCCTCTTCAGACAACCAGTTTTCCTTTTTGTGTTTCTTTTTTGGGGGGATGTTCTTGATCACTGCCTTCTGTACAATGTCACAAACCTCTGTCCATAGTTCTTCAGGCACTCTGTCTATCAGATCTAATCCCTTAAATCTATTTGTCACATCTATTATATAATCTGTAAGGGACTTGATTTAGGTCATACCTGAATTGTCTAGTGGTTTTCCCTACTTTCTTCACTTTAAATCTCCATTTGGCACTAAGGAGCTCTTGATCTGAGCCACTGTCAGATCCTGGTCTTGCTTTTGCTGACTCTGTAGAGCTTCTCCATCTTTGGCTGCAAAGAATACAATTAATCTGATTTTGGTGTTGACCATCTGGTGATGTCATGTGTAGAGTCATCTCTTGTATTGTTGGAAGAGTGTGCTTGTTATGTAGCAATAGTAGGAGATTAGTGCTTTTTATTGCCATAATTATTCCAATACACAATTGAGAAATGTTTTTCCAAATCTGTAGATTAATTTCATAATTTTGCTATGGAATGAAGTCATAATTTAGTCAATTTTTCATAACATTGTATTTATTTAACTTCAAGATCTTCTCTTTACTCAATATCCAAATTTTAATGTCACAACATTTTTCCTTTATCAAAATAGCAATAATAACAGATAAAAATTTATTTGGCATGATTGGTAATAATATAGCAATTCTCTTATGATTATTATCATTGGAGTTTGCTTTTACTATTTATTGAAATCTTTAAAATTAGATAAATTTAAAGTAATAAATATTTTTGAGACATGATTTGGACCTTAAATGTGGGAATTAAGTGGATAAGAATAACTACAGCTGAAACTTCTTGAATGCTTCCTCTTTGCCTGGCATTATTCTAAGTTTTTACATGACATGGAACTCTGGACTTTTAATGGTATATTTTTGATCAATTGCTTGTATAGATGATATAATAGAGATGATACCTCTATTTGGAGGTAGTGAGTCCAATTCTAGCAGAGAGAAAGTAAGAGCATGGTAAAGAATATAATCTCTCCAGTTTTCTTTGCTTTGTAAAATCTTTGAGGTTTGATTAGGTTCCATTTGTTTATTTTTTCTTTTATTTCTTTAGTCTTGGGAGACTAAGAAAATATTTCTATGGTTTATATCAGAGAGTGTTTTGCCTATGTTGTTTGTGTCTTGTCTTATATTTAGGCCTTTAAACCATTTTGAGTTTATTTTTGCATATGATGTGAGGGAGTGTTCTAATGTCATTGACTTAAATGAGGCTGTCCAGCTTTCCCATCACCATTTGTTGAGGATACTGTCTTTTCTCTGTTGTATATTCTTGACATCTTTGTCAAAGATTAATTTATCATAGGTGTATGGGTTTATTTCCCGCCTCTTTATGCTGTTCCACTGACCTATATTTATGGTTTTGGGGACAATACCTTTTTATTTCTTATTACTGTAACTTTTGTCATATTGTCTGAAGTCTGGGAGGGTTATTATGCCTCTACTTTTTTTTTTTTTTTTCCTTAGAATTTCTCTGGCAATTCTGAGTGCATGTAAATTTTAGGATTATTTGTTCTAGTTCTGTGAAAAAATGTCATGGGTAATTTGATAAGGGTTACATTAAATATGTAGATTGCTTTGGAAAGTCTGGTCATTTAAACACTATTAATTCTTCCAGTCTAATAGCCTAGGTAATATAGTATTTTAATGGTAAACAAATAATAGGACAGAAAAGGTAGCCTTCTGATAAGACACCAGTTTAGCTACCTTCAATTTTTTCCATTAACATTTTGGTCTTAGAAATTTAATAAAAGGACCCTATGCTAAGATAATATTTTTAGGTATGCCAGAAGGTTAGGGTTTAACTTTCATGACTTCTTGGTTTTATTTCAAGGTAGATAGTGATCTGTATAAATATGAAGACTTCTGTTTACAGTATGAATTTTTCTACTTAATCAGCCCCCACCTGTGAGAATAAAAGACCTTTAGGACTCATTCCAAGGACACCTTTTGATAAAAATAAGTTCAGAATACTTAAGACACACTTAAGTTTCAGATTCTCAAAACATTGTCTTAAATAATAATTCTTTCAGTTATCATAGTGTTGTACTGATCTAAGTCTAATTCGCAGTAAGAAAAAGTTCCTTCTACTTAGTATTACACATTTATAAGGGGTACCATAGCAGGGATGCTTGGGCACAAAGTAGTACAAGTGTTTAATGCGTTGGCTTATGCACAGTATGTCACACAATGTCACCTAGTAACTCATTCTTAGGATACATAACATGTCCAGTGTGCCTGGGTCAAGAAGGCTTTAAATAACCGCCACTAAGCTATACTCTACTCACTTCCATGCTTTATTACTCACCCTCCCCGGCCCCCCATATTAGGTCATCTTGGTCTTTATTTTAATATTAAATTTTCTTTCTCCCAGAGGCATAGGTTCCCTTATGGTAGATTCTATCACTACTTTTTTCTGCATCCTTTTAAACCAAATAACTTTAAGCCAGTGCAACAATCATGAACAGAGTTAATTTACTTTGGAAAATCCATAGTATTACATATACCAGGAGAAGCAAAATCTTACAAGAAGGTGAAAATAGTGTTTTTAATTCAGTTAAACCAGTGCTAAGCACACTGTATGGCACCACAAGTGCTTTATTAAATGGTTGCATATATAAATTAATGAACAAATTAATGAATAAATGAACTGCATTCAAGATATATTTGAATCTTTATTTCTAGACTGGTAAGTAATCATAACTACACAAAAATCATTTGTATATTTTCTCTCAAAATAAAAATCATTTTTCTTAGGCAGTTGATCTGGTTTAAATTTGGTAAATCATGAAAAGTGCCAGCCTTTCCCCCACCCGTATACCCAGACTGGTTTTTGACATCTGTAACTCCTGAGATAGAACGTAATGTTGGTCTACCAGCGTTGAAGTTTCAACTTAGAAGCTGATTATTTCCAAAGAGATCCCACTATATTAAATAGTTAATACTATTATTCATAAATATGTCTTATTAGCCAACTACCATTTACATTCTTTACAGGTAGAAACTGTTACTCATCTCTTCACTAAAAATTTGCATCATAATGATTTGCACATAGTTCATAGTTAATAAAACGATTTTCTAATTATACAAATAAAACAAGGAGTGATAGCTTTTTATGTTTAAAATTTCTATCTTTAAGAAAAACCCATCGTTGGTGGACTATTTGGATTTAACCTATTGACAATGAAATCATTATTTTATAGGTTATGAAATTGTCTCCTAAAGTTCTGTTTTCTACTTATATATTTAAATCCTCAGATATGAAACTTGATAATGAGAAAATACTCAAATCTTTGAAAAATTTTCATGGACAATTTCCACAACATATAAATTACTTTTGTGAAGCTTTAATTATCTATAAATTAAAACTTTTTATGCAAAATTGAGACTTGTCAAAGGCACATGATAAGGATTGCAAGTCAAAAAAAAACACTTTAATACAGTTTAAAATCTGATGGCAAAAGTGCTTTTCTATAACAATGCTAATTTTGTAAGCACTTTTAAATAAATAGAAGGTATTTTCCAAGGTTTTATGATACATTTTTTTCGATTTCTGTTTAAAAAAAATGGAAATATCCTAAGTTTACAGGAGGTTAAAAAAAAGAAAACAGAATTTAGACTCATAAAAAAAGTCTTTGTGGCCCTGCTTAATGTTCATGTCATCAGTTAAATTAGATGTGACAGGGCCAGTAAGCCTGGACATTTTCACTACTACTGTGATTGCCTTGAAGTATTTTGTCTCCTTAGAATCTCTTTGGCTCCATTTCCCAAGGAAGTTGACTCCATGTTAATCCTGTTGACTCTTTCACAGCAGTTTTAAATAGTCTGTGTTCAGCCCTAGGGAAGAGAATGCTTCTCTAAAGACTGCTAGCCCATTTAGCCACCCAAACATCATCCTTCTCCTAGGAAAGAATGCTAATTACAACAAGAGATTGCTTATATCTTAACACAGTGGTGAGAGTTGAAAGAGTCAATTACTTATTTAGGGATTGTGTATGGGGTTAAAGAGTATGACCTCTCAAAGGCCTTTAAACTGAGAATTGCCAATTCAAAGAAGAGATGGCTTAAAATTATGATGAAGCAAGGCAATGTATTTTCATCACTCATAACACAATCATACTTTATAAGCAAACGGGTGTTTGATTGACTTCTAGGATTCTGAAATTGTTATCATAGTATACAAGATACTTGTTCAATAGTTGACCTTCCAGTCTTCATTTAATTATCACCTAAAAGTTCCATTTAAATAACTTACTATTGAGTTACATGTAGGTCAAGATTTTAAACTTTACTCTGTTTTTGCTTCTATAATGACAATATTGGTGTTTGCTTTTATGTCTCTTCACCATTTATATAACTTTTAAAGTAGATGTTTTATATAAATAGTAAGAAAAACGAATCTTGAAGAAAATGAATAAGTTTGAAAGAAATTACTGCAAGAAAACACGTTTCATTAATAACCTAGATCAGAACTTTAGATGATGAATGACAAAAGACTACAACTTAGCAGAAATGAATTGATTTTGAGGGGCAGAAAATGTTCCTTGAGAGATGTTCAGCTAGCAGGAAAAATGTACACTTGAAAGCAATAATCTTATATTTCCTAAGGTTTAAATACATTGAATCTTTGTATTTTTACAATGATTATTGATTCAATTATCTGATTTCTCTAAATATGTTTCTAGTATAATGTGAAAAAGTTCTTAAGATAAAATGACTACTCTGTAAAACATTAACCATATTTATAGAGTTTTCATCAGTTTTACAGATCATTGATATACCATCTCACTTCTGATACATTTCTACTCTAGATGATTATATTTCTCATCTTTAATTGTTATCCTTTCTAATAAAACAAAACTGAAAAAAATTCTCATGGGATATATACATAAGGCCTTTTAGTAGATAGTAATATTAGCAACTTAGACTAAACTATTTGTAGGGAAAGGTAAAAGCTGACATTTCTCCCCTAGAACTAGTTTTAAGCAGGGAGCAATTTGAGATACTGTTGGTACATTCCAGAACTCCCCTTGGTCTTAATTAGAACAATTGAAAGAAACTGTTAATTTTGATCAGCTGGTGAAAAGCCCTGCTGTTGCAGTCAGTCATTTCTATGGAGTTCAACTTTCAAGTTCATAAGCAAAAGAGTTAGATTAAAGGATTTTTCCTCCCGGTAAATCATTAGCACAAATGCATCATTTCAAAATTAATACTTAAAGATTGAGCTATATTTTAAGGTTATAGAGTTGTTAGTTTAAAATGTGACACACAATGTATGAGTAATTCATTTCACAGTGGGTAATATACTTTTTGGTTTCCATATTTAGAGCGAAATAGAATATTCTAATTTGTGGAAAATCCATCTTTGGGGAACATGTGCTGATATTCATGCTATACATCTACATGACAATCAAAAATAGTTTTAGGGAAAAAAGTAATGTGTAAAGGCCACACATGTTGGAAGGGGCTACGATGAAGGGAAAAATAAAGAAGGAATGTAGTAGGTGATATGCCTTCAACAACTTTTATGTTTGTAACACGAACCTAAACAATGGGACAATGAGAAGAAAAAGCAGGACAAGACACCACACACAATTACCCAAAGGAAAAACGGCAACAGAAGATTTCTCATTAACTATCACAATAAGCAAAGAGGGTCTAAATATGCTTACCTGAGAGATCTAGCATTGACGGTGGACAAATGTTGTTTTTTTTTTTAATATAAATTTATTTATTTTAATTGGAGGTTAATTACTTTACATTATTGTATTGGTTTGCCGTACATCAACATGAATCCGCCACAGGTGTACACGTGTTCCCCATCCTGAAGCTGCCTCCCTCCTCCTTCCCCATACCATCCCTGGTGTTTTTGATTTGCTTTTCCTTTCTCTATGGATGGCAATTACTTTTGCTGCCCTGGTGATTTCCAGATACATGCGCCTGATGGTACATGCCAACTATTCTCTTAGATTCATGAGGACAACACTGGCTACTCTGAGTATATGTATATATTTTGTATTTTTCTGTATGATTTATAGTGTGAATATTGTATTAATACAGTAGTTCATGTATATCTTGTTCACATTAAATTACACAAATACCATGATGCACAATTGAAAAGGTTTGGAGGCTACTGATCTACATAATGATTAAGGTTTCAGTTATAAACAAGGTCACTTCATGCCTAACGTGCAGATTCTAAGCCTGTGATATTGTGAATGCATATATTTGTATACAGATGCAACATCTAGATTATTTTTATTTATATTTTATATTGCACAGAGGAAAGGTTTTCTTTTAGCTACTTACTAACATTAATTAAGGGCTTCCCGGTGGTGGTAATGGTAAAGAACCCGCCTGCCAATGCAAGAGACATAACAGATGCAGGTTGGATCCCTGGGTCAGGAAAATCCCCTGGAGGATGGCATGGCAAACCACTCCAATATTCTTTCCTGCAAAATCCCATGAACAGAAAAACCTGGTGGACTACAGTCCACAGGGTTGCAAAGAGTCAGATACTACTGAAGTGACTTAGCCTGCATGCCCAGTGGCATGTGATTTGTAGAAACCACTTTGGATTGCACTGCCTACCTTTCTTTCACTGGTACCCACACAGTTTTTCTGAGCCCTTTCAATGCACATCTGCTTCTGTAACAGGTTATTTCTTATAATGCAAGATTTCTTAAAAATGCTTCTCTGAAAATAAAGAATGGGTAAAAAGTTTAATAAATAATAACGGAAAGGTAGGTAATATGAACTAAACTTTGTGACAAGTTTGAGTGTTTATTGGAAAACAATAATTATTTTATTTTAATTTTATTAGACAAATTTTAATTTAATTTAATTTAATTAGATAAACTACTTGTTTGGCTTAGAACAACTTGTTCCCCTTAGTATTTTCTATTGAAATAGGAAATATTTATCTTTGGAGACCTGTTGTAAAATAAAATAATTTTGAAGTAGATTACTCTCCAGTGATGAAAGCTACCTGATGGCCATTTAGATTTTCTCTGTCATTGATTTTTGAAAAACAGAGCCTTATAGAAGAGTATTGTAACTAAGAGTACTGTGACTAAGATAACTGGATGAATTTCCATGGGAATTTTAAGTGTTCTCAAATGAACTACTTTTATCTTAACTAGAATAAATAGAATGCTATTTTTCTTGGACATTTGTACTCACAGGACATTATTAGCAATGACCTGAATCCATAAAAAGACAACATAGTTCCTTAAAAATCTTCTCTAGAGCTAGACTAAAAACCTATCATCTTCTATGAATGCCAGTAGTAACTTAAATTTATTTCTCAAGCAGAATAATTTTATGTAAACCTAGCCAAATGGTTAAGGAAAATTAAATAACAAAGAGAATATTCCTAATGAGCATTAGAGTGTAGGCTATGCAAAATATGATATGAACCTCTACTCAGTAACAGGTAATATATGAGTTATTAGCAAAGATGAATTCCTTTGGGACTGAAAGGAAACTGAAGAAACTATAAATATAGATTTATTTTATATAAATGTTTCTGGAGAAGGGAATGGCAGCCTACTCCAATATTCTTGTCTGGAGAATCCCATGGACAGAGGAGCGTGGTGGGCTTCAGGCCATGGGGTCACATATCAATGTTTATATTATAATATCTATATGCCAAAGGGTAGTGAAAGTAAAGGATGTCATTCACATGAAGAAATTTAGGACAGATAACTGACATTTACCTCTGATATTCACTTATTCTTTAATCAGAGACCTTTATATACCTATCATTCATGAGAAGGATAAGTGTCCTATAACAAAATCTGTGGAAAAAATGTTATATGAATTAAGGATTTTTCAAACTGAGTTTAAAATATAACATGCACTATTTGCATAGGAAAACTTATTTACTTTCACTTTCTCCAGCAATTATTTGCCAAAGCTAATTTATACTTCCACGAGAAAGTGAAGAAATTCAAAGACTACCTGTAAAATATTTATGCAGCATATGCTTTTTACAGGGTTTACATAAGAATATTATTGCAATGGCAGTGGGTGAGGAAGCAGGGGGAGAGAAGGAAAGAGTAGACTCTTATATTTGGTCTAAAAAGCACTTCCATTTCCCACTTTCCCCCCTCGTAAATTAAGACAGGATGAACAGCTAAAATTACTAATTGGTTTACTGATCAGTTGTACTTTGTTCGATTGATTTGCAATTAATTCTGGTTTGTGGTGCACTGAAAGAGAAGTTTGGCGCCAACCTTTGAGGTGGCTGATACTTAATACCCTGCTGCAGACGGTGGGCCAGGGTATCAATATTCGGTCTGGAGACAGCTCCTACACCCCTGTGTGAAGAATTGTTCTGCTCCCACTTTCTAGGAAGGCTGAACTCACGGTGTTTGTTTCAAAAAACAATAAAATGTAAGTTTTATAATTTTTTGTTTAATCTTGCATAATTACAGCAAGAATATCACATACAAACATAACTTGGGTAATAAGTCCTTTTGCTTGTTGTCTTTCCTCTTATCTGGACCATAGTCTCCACATCAAATCATATAGCCACACGGGCACATGTACCACACACACACACACACACACACACACTCCCAACTGCCTAAAGAGAATCTGATGAACTTATTCCTATTAAATATAAAAGCGTTAATGAAAACTTAAGTATTAATGTACTTAAGGTAATTTTAAATGTCATTTCTATTTTAAATATTAGAGTCAGAGGGCAAAGAAATAAAACCCTAATATTGAAATTACCATTATTAGACAATCAATGAGCTAAAAGTGTCTGGAAGGCAAAAATACCTTATTGATCTTCATGACATTGTGCCTTTGCTGACTCTACTAATATTAGTCCCCGTCTAACCATCCCCTACTAAGAAAATCATGAGTTGCATACTTTCTGCTCATTTTAAAAGCTTACATAGAGATTTATTAAAATTGATTTTTTAAAATTGAAGTGCAGTTGATTTATAATATTGTGTTACTTTCAGGACTATAACAAAGTGATTCACACACACACATACATATACACACAAAATATATACATTTATATGCATTTTCAGATTCTTTTCCATTATAGTTTATTATAAGATATTGAATGTAATTCCCTGTGCTATACGGTAAATCCTTGTTGTTTTCTATTTTCTGTATAGTATTGTACATCTGTCACTGTCAATCCCATACTCCTAATTTATCCTCTCCCCACATCTTCATTTCCCACCTTGCTTATTTTATATTTCTGTGAGTCTGTTCCTGTTTTGTAAATAAATTCATCTGCATTACTTTTTACATTACACATGTAAGTAATATACAATATTTGCCTTTCTCTGAATTACCTTGCTTAGTGTGATAATCTCTAGGTCCGTCCATGTTGCAGCAAAGAGCAATATTTCATTGTTTTTTATGTTATGCCTTCTATTATGTTATGCCTTGTATTAAGTGATATATTTTCTATCGCCAATCTTCTATAAGACTTTTAATTGTGTCATTGCTTACTGTACTTTTTAAAATCAGGAATACATTAATGTCAATATTATAAAACTATAAGACCTCATTTATTTAGAATTGAAATCATAATTAATACATATTTTTCTGGCTCTAAAATCTAAAATCTTGCTATATAGATGTAAAATATAATGTTTAACAAAAAATTATAAACAATACTGGTATATTTTCATAATGGTAAAATGTCTCACACTAGTTTCTGATTCTCTGAAGCATGTGAGTATATTTTTCAGGTATATTATTTATACCTGAATAATAACCATATCCTAAATGGGCCTTATTAAATGAGCAATACAAAGAAATAGAGGAAAGAAATAGAAAGAGAAACACTAGAGCTCTCCTCAAGAAAATTGGAGATATCAAGGGAAACTTTCAAGCGAGGATGGGCACAATAAAGGACAGAAAAGACATAACAGAAGAAGAAGAGATTAAGAAGAGGTGGAAAGAATGCACAGGATAACTATACAAGAAAGACCAGGATACCACAATGGTGTGGTCACTCACCTAGAGCCGGACATCCTAGACTGAGACATCAAGTGGACATTAGGAAGTAATACTACAAACAAAGCTAATGGAGGAGATGGGATTCCAGCTGAGTTATTCAAAATCCAAAAAGATGATGCCGTTTAAGTGCTGCACCCAAGATGTCAGCAAATTTGGAAAACTCACCAGAGGCTAAAGGACTGGAAAATGTCAGTTTTCATTCCAATTCCAAAGAGGGGCAATACCAAAGAATGTAGAAACCTCCACACAATTGTACTCATTTCACATGCTAGCAAGGTTATACTCAAAATCCTTCAAGCTAGGCTTCAGCAGTATGTGAACCAAGAACTTCCAGATACAAACTGGGTTTCAAAGAGACAGAGGAACCAAAGATCAAATTGCCAACATTTACTAGAACATGGAGAAAGCAAGGGAATTCCAGAAAAATATCTACTTCCGCTTCATTGATTACACTAAAGCATTTGTGTGAATCACAATGAAGTGGAAACTTTTTAAAGAGATAGGATTACCAGACCACTTTCCCATCTCCTGAGAAACCTGTATGCAGGTCAGCAAGTAACAGTTAGAAGTGGACATGGAGCAACCAACTGGTTCCAAATTGGGAAAGGAGTGCTTAAGTCTGTGTATTGTTTATTTAACTTATATACAGAGTACATCATGCAAAATGTTATGCTAGATGAATCAAGCTGTCAGGGGAAATCCCAACAACCTTGGATATGCAAATAATGCCACTCTAATGGCAAAAAGTGAAGAGGAACTAAATAGCTTCTTGATAAGAGTGAAAGAAGAGTGTGAAAAAACTGGCTTGAAACTCAATATTAAAATAAAAAAAAAGAAAACCCCAAAACTAAGATCATGGCATCTGGTCCCATAACTTCATGGCAAATAGATGGGGAAAAAGTAGAAGCAGTGACAGATTTTATTTTCTTGGTCTCTAAAATCACTGCAGGTGGTGACTGCAGCCATGAAATTAGAAGACACTTGCTCCATGGAAGAAAATGTATGATAAACCTAGAGAGCATATTAAAAAGCAGTGACATCACTCTGCAGACAGAAGTACATATAGTCAATGATATGCTTTTCCCAGTAGTCATGTGTGGATGTGAGAGGTGGACCATAAAGAAGATAGAGTGCTGAAGAATTGATGCTTTCTAATTGTGGTGCTGGAGAAGACGCTTGAGAGCTCCTTGGATAGTAAGGAGATCCAACCAGTCTATTCTAAAGGAAATCAACCCTGAATATTCATTGGAAGGACTGATGCTGCAGCTGAAACTTCAATACTTTGGCCACCTGATGAAAAGAATCCACTCACTGGAAAAGACCCTGATGCTGGTAAAGACTGAGGGCAAGAAGAAAAGGGAGCGACAGAGGATGAGATGGTTGGATGGCATTACCAACTCAATGGACATGAATTTGAGCAAACTCTGGGAGATAGTAGATGACAGAGGAGCCTGGCGTACTGCAGTCCATGGGATTGCAGAGTTGGACAGGACTTAGCAACTGAACAATAGCTACCATAAAATTATAATTCACTGGCATACACTTAACAGAAACCTAACTAAGTGGCTTAATACATGCCTGCTTGTTAGTTTGTTTTTCCTGTCTGACATGGAACCTAGCATCAGATGAGCCATGTATAGTACTTCTATTTAAGATCTAGGCTCTTCTCTTCCTACTTTGCATTCTTGAAGTGAAGTGAAATGAAGTGAAAGTCTCTCAGTCGTGTCCGACTCTTTGTGACCCCATGGACTATACTGTCCATCCAATTCTCCAGGCCTGAATACTGGAGTGGGTAGCCATTCCTGAATACTGGAATGGGTAGCCTTTCTCTTCTCCAGGGGATCTTTCCAACCCAGGGATAGAACCCAGGTCTCTCACATTGCAGGTGGATTCTTTACCAGCTGAGCCACAAGGGAAGCCCTTGGTTGAAAACCATCTGTTCCACTTTCCAGGTGGGAGGATAGGTAAAGAAAAGGAGGCAAAAAGAAAAACAGCCTCAGCTGGCCCATCCAGATACCTGAGCTCATGGTTAGGACTGCATCAAATGGACATACCTAATTACAAGGAATTCTAAAAAGTGAATAAATTGAATGAGCACATTATCATCTTAAAACAAAAATGGAATTATCTTAAAAAATGAGAAGTGAAAGTTGCTCAGTTGTGTCCAACTTCTTGTGACCCCATGGACTTTATAGTTCATGGAATTCTCCAGGTCTGAACAGTGGAATGGGTAGCCTATCCCTTCTCTAGTGGATCTTGCCAACCCAGGAATTGAACCAGTGTCTTCTGCATTGCAGGCGGATTCTTTACCAACTAAGCTATGGATATTAAATTTAATATGCACTTATTTAATATCTGTATTTAAGACTCCAAGATTTTATTTTTTTTACCTTACCCTATTTGAAACCACATATTTAAGGGTTATTTCTATCTTTTCTTAGTAAAGTAAAAGCTCCAAAAATATGGAGAATTTGTTTTCCTTTTGCTCATTTTATTTTGGGGGCATAGACCAGTTCTTGGAATACATATGGTAGCCAATTAATATATATTTGTTGAATGAATGAATGAATTTTTTCATTCCTAAATTCAGTACAAATGTATTAAATGTCTATTTTGCATCCTTGTACTTGCCAGGATGCTGTTAAAATACAAACTCAAATAATGTCAATTTCTTAACATCAGCGTTCTTAAAGTTTATGAAGTCAGTCATGGGAACAGGTGAAATGATATGTGATAAAGGCCATGATTAAGGTTTGTACAGGGATGTTTTCCTGGAGATAGGGCATCTAAATCCAGGTTAAAAATGAATGGTTCTATGCGCTGGGGGAAGTACCATGAGGATTAGATGGTCAACAAGAGAGAGAGGAGGTTAATCAATAGGACAGAAAAATAGTTCATGAAATTAGGAGCTCCTGGCACACTCAGGAAATTTTAAGGAGTCTACTATATCCAGAAAAGAGTTTGTGTGTGTTGGGCCTGGCAGAGAAATTGTGGTAGCAGTGTGTAGATTGTGTGAGGACGGTTGAATTAGAAGACAAAGGCCAGGTTATAAAAGGCTTATTTGTCAATCTAAGAAAGTTGATCTGGAAGGCAAATAGAAAATTTGAAACTGCGTGACATGATTTGATTTTTAGAAGTACATAAGGTAATTTAGAGGTAAGGAGAAAATCAAGAGCAAAAAAGACGGTATAAACCTAGTTGGATGAGAGAATAAGTGAGATGGATTCCTAAAGAAGAGAGAATTACATGACATGGCAGCAGTTTAGGTGATGGGTGAGTATGAGAACAAGAAGAAAGAGTTGTACATGATTTATGATCTGAACTGACCACACAGAAATAGAGAAATACTGATTACACCTCAGGGTGGACAAAGTGGATAATTCAGTTTTACAAGTGTTTAGTCATTTTTCCATTTCTCAATGTTTCTTTGCTTGGCTTCCCTGGTGACCCAGATGGTAAAGAATCTTCCTACAGTGCAGGAAACCTGTGTTTGATCCATGAATTGGGAAAATCCCTTGGAGAAGGGAATGACTTTCCACTCCAGTACTTTTGCCTGGAGAATCCCATGGACAGAAGAGCCTGGCAGGTTACAGCCCATGGAGTTGCAAAGAGTCAGACATGACAGCGACTTTGACCCTTTGTTTTCTTCTCTCCTGATAATTAATAAAAAATAATTTTAATTCTTCCATTTGTAACACTCACTTAATACACTGTAGGAAATATAAGAATCTTTTCTTACCTTTCTAATTTAGACTTCATGGGGTTTTCTCTATTCTTAGTCCTTAGAGGAAAAAAATGCCTAAATTAACTTGAAGCAACTTGTAGAATTAATTTTACGTATGACATAACTTTTCCCCCCATATATTAACATTGATTCAGAAAATTTATCCTGCTACAGAACAAATTTCAATGAGTAAACAAAGAATGTGTTCAGATTACTCTGTTATAAGTTTCACTTGGAAATGAGAAAAGTCTCATCCTACCTGGAAGACATGAGAGGGACATACTTGCATTATCATAATTTTAATTTCAGCACCAATGAGTTCTGATTGCCAACAATCCTAATCTTGAATCTTACTTTTGTGTAATTTATTAACACTTGATAATGGAGGCCCTCTTTATAAATAGAAAATTGTTGCTTTTCACTAAGAATATGATAGCATGCTACATATTTATATTCAAAAGAGAACAAAATAAGGCAAATAATAAGTTGTTCAGACTCATAGACCTAATAAATTAGGTATGCGATTTGAAGTATTGAAGAATAGTAATAAGAAAATGAATCTCAGACTCCGTATTACTCTAGAGTGCCCTTTACACTCTATTGTGATCTTGTTTCTGCTGCTGAATGACTTTCCAGCTCTATTTATAATCAGCTACGTTAGGGACACCATAGTCGTGAGCATCCCCCTGAGAATGGTGCAAGGGTTTCTTGACTCCAGTGCATGAAAGCTATCTGTCACTTTATCTGATTGAGCTCTCTTAACTGATGCCAAGCCTGCTTATATAAGGGCATCTATACTTTGTCAGAAAAGCTTGTGTGGTTAGCAAGGCAGTGAGGCAAGATGGAGGGAGGAGGGGATGCCTTTGCTGAATGAATAATTTGATCCATGTGACTTTTTATTCTGATTTTAATTGTGATATTTAATGGTATGGCCTCTCAATTGGGAGAACATGAATTCTTATGGGGCAATTTCATCACTTGTGTCATAATTTGGCATGTCACATTATTTATTTGTTATAAACCAAGAACCCTGATACTGAGTTTAAGAAATCTATAGATCTACTGCTTGATAAAGAGAAAACTACATGTTACAGTATTTGTACTATAAAATCAATCATTTACTATTAAATTAGCACTAGTTCAAGGACAGTAGATGGTAGAAAGGATACTAAAGAGACATAAGATGCAATTCTTAAATTCACAGATAAATAATAATCATATCATATGACACTGATGATAAATCTGTAGGGGTCAGAAAGTGGATAAAACCACCATGAGGAGAAAAAGAAAAAAAGCACAGAAGTGCAGGGGTAAAATTAAGTTGTGAGACAGTGTGAAAATAAATCACTTAATCTTTTTGGTTTGCTTTTAATATCACATTTTTAAAAGGACAGTCTCAAAAAACAGATGTGGTACTTTAAGACAGCATCTTCTACATGAACCACACTGCAGATCTGTGGTTCCCTACAAACATGAGTAACAAATAAAATTTCTGCTTATTATAAACCACTTGAAGTGAAGAGGAAAATTTTGAGTAGAAAAGAGTTCAAAAGATGCATTTTCAACAAAACAAGCTTATGAGAAATGTGCTGTTTGGGTCTAAAGTAATTGTCAAGGTGTACCCTGGAGTAGGAAATGGCAACCCACTACAGTATTCTTGCCTGGAAAATTCCATGAAAAGAGGAGCCTAACAGACTACAATCCATAGGGGTGCAAAGAGTTGGGTGTGACTCAATGACTAAACAACAAAAACAAAACCATACTCCAAGGGTCGAATCACATTATCACAGGTTTAGAAGCAGGTGAAGAAGACATGAGTGAATCTTACGGATAGGGAAAAGGAGTGAATTTTGTGTACAGTTGGGAAAAAAAGAGTGGGAAGAACATCACAAACAAGGCAGAAAATTGATGAGCCTGTTACTATACTACATGTTATGGCAAGGCCAATGTTCAAATACCATACAACAGAATGGGCATTATGATCGACAAATGCTGGGATACTACCATGCAGATGGTAAACAGTGATTGTCCCAGACCCTCCAAATGTTTATGCAGTTCTAGTCCCTTCCTTGAAACTCTCAAGAGTTTTCCCGAATCCTCAATTAAGTGGTTAAACCTGTAGCAACAGGGACTTTAGAACACAGTGCCAAACTAAGGTCACCTTCCATTCTGATGGCCCCATTGGTGCTAATGGCTTATTATCAATGTTATGCCAGCATTAATAATCTGGAATAATCAGATTAGACTATTAGAGCATCAAAAATATGCTTTAAATAGATATTTTAATTTCTTATATATGAAAATAATACTTTGGCTACCTGATGCCAAAAGCCAACTCTTTGGAAAAGATCCTGATGTTGGGAAAGGGCAAGAGGAGGAGGCAACAGAAGATGAGATGTTTGGATGGCATCATTGACATGAGTTTGAGCAAATTCTGGAAGATAGTGAAGGACAGGGAAGCCTGGGGTCCTGCAGTCCATGGGGTCTCAAAGAGTCGGACATGACTGAGCAACTGAACAACAACAAAAAAGCTGCAAAACCTATTCCTAGCAAATGTTAGCATCAGCATCCTCCTCCTTACCACATTTAGTGAACAGCAGGCATCTCTGCACCATCTCATCTAATCTTCTCTCAGAGCTTACCTGACAAGGTGGGAATTATTAGCCCCATTTCATAGATGAGGAAATTGAAGACTACAGAAGTTAAGTAAATTACTGCAATCACACAGCTGAGTTGGTTGCTATAGAAGTGAAAAAAAAAATTAAAAACAATTTTTTTGGCATGCAGCGTGTGGGGTCTTAGTTCCTTGACCAGGGATCAAACTGGGTCTTCCTGCAGTGAAAGCGTGGACTCTTAACCAACAGACCACCAGAGAAAGCTCTACAGAACTGAATTTAATCCTAGGTATATTGATTCCTGAATTTGGCATTTAACCTTTCTTTGTGTATAACTTTATTTTTCTGGGCTCCAAAATCACTGCAGATGGTGATTGCAGCCATGAAATTAAAAGATGCTTACTCCTTGGAAGGAAAGTTATGAACAACCTAGATAGCATATTCAAAAGCAGAGACATTACTTTGCCAACAAAGATCCGCCTAGTCAAGGCTGTGGTTTTTCCAGTAGTCATGTATGGATGTGAGAGTTGGACTATAAAGAAAGCTGAGTGCCAAAGAATTGATGTTTTTGAACTGTGGTGTTGGAGAAGACTCTTGAGAGTCCCTTGGACTGCAAGGAGATCCAACCAGTCCATCCTAAAGGAGATCAGTCCTGAATATTCATTGGAAGGACTGATGTTAAAGCTGGAACTCCAATCCTTTGGCTACCTGATGCGAAGAGATGACTCATTTGAAAAGACCCTGATGCTGGGAAAGATTGAGGGCCAGAGGAGAAGGGGAAGACAGAGGATGAGATGGTTAGATGGCATCACCGACTCGATGGACATGGGTTTGGGGGGACTCCAGGAGTTGGTGATGGACAGGGAGGCCTGGCGTGCTACAGTTCATGGGGACGCAAAGAGTTGGATACGACTGAGCTACTGAACTGAACTGAACTGAACTGTGTATAAAGCTGAAGGCAGAGGCCTTGGAACAGAAAACCTCAGAGGTTGCCTGCCTAAACGAAGAGGGGAACATCACTTTGTGGCTAAGATTAGAGGTTATAAAGCCAGAATGCCCAAGTTCAATTGGACTAGTTACTAAGCCTCTCTGAACCTCAGTTTCCCAGAGATGATAAGGGTGTACTTCCCCCATGTACTATTTTGCAAACAAAATAGGTGGAAAGCTTCGAGAAATGCCTGACAGTCATTTCTCTGGAGGCATCACTTTTTATTGACAATGTGGCTCTTTCAGGGTCTTCTAAAGGAGTCTGAGTGCCTTGTTGTTCAGTCTTGAAGTAGTGTCTGACTCTTTGTGACCTCATGAACTACAGCACGCCAGGGTTTCCTGTCCTTCACTATCTCTCAGAGTTTGCTCAGACTCATGTCCATTGAGTTAATGATGCCATCAACCATCTCATCCTCTGTTGTCTGCCTTTTCCTCCAGCCTTCAATCTTTCCCAGCATCAAGGTCTTTCCAATGAGTCAGTTCTTCACATCAGGTGGCCAAAGTATTGGAGCTTCAGCTTCAGCATCAGTCGTTCCAATGAATATTGAGGGTTGATTTCTTATACATGATTATACATTTGTAATGTGTATGTTGTAATACACATATGTAATAATATGTGTCCAGATTGAATTCTTGTTGAATTAGTTTTCTGTGTGCCACCTGTTAAATGCTGCTTTTTGTCAAGAATATGCTTTATATAGGACATTATTGGAAAATATTAATATTTGGATTTTAGAGAAAGCATTAATGTTTCATTTCCAGTAGAATAAATCTAGGTGTGATGCCTGCTAATTCAATTTTGTGTGCATGTTTCTTCATCATTAAATATGTATTTATATAATAATTGGCTTAATTATAAAAATATGCAGTTATTTGTATGTTCTATGCTCTAAAGAGCTAAAATAATTATTTTAACTTTGATTAATATTATAGTGAATTATTTATTGGGGCTTCCCTAGAGGCTCAGATGGTAAAAAATCTGCCTGCAATGCAGGAGACTCAAGTTTGATCCCTGGGTCAGAAAGATTCCCTGGAGAAGAAAATGGCAACCCTCTCCAGTATTCTTGCCTGGAGAACTCCATGGACGGAGGAGCCTGGCAGGCTACAGTCCACAGGGTCACAAAGAGTCAGACATGACTGAGTGACTAATATTTTCTTTGTTTTTCTTCTTGTTCTAGAGAGCTAAACTAGTTATTTTAACTTTGATTAATGGTAGAATGAATTATTTATTGAAAGGGAATTCTAAAAAGAGAGGAATCAAGTGTATTTTTGTTTTAAAAATTTAATAAAAATTGTTTAAGTGAAAGATTATTACCCATGCATACGTGCATGCTTAGTCGCTTCAGTCCTGTCTGACTCTCTGCGACCCTATGGACCATGGCCTGCCAGGCTCCTATGTCCATGGGATTCTCCAGGCACGAATACTGGAGTGGGTTGCCATTTATTATTACCAGAATCTTCTTTTTTAAAAAATCAAATATTTCATCTTTTCACTTTATTAGGGAGAACTATTACTTCAATAGAATTTGTGAGTTTCCGAAATTAAACTTAGTTATTTAAAACATAGACAATTAATTGTGTATTTACATATATGTCCCTAGGACCCCCTAAAAAGGCATGCTTTTTGTCAACAGTAGTTTTACAAGGTCCTTATTTTTGCATGCAATTTAATAATGAATTGTTGAAACAAAGCACTTTAATTTCCCAACATTCCAAGTTACATTCTCATTCTTGTTTTTGTTACTAAGGCTGTTGCTTTCAAATAATTGGAATTTATTGTTTAAGGGCTTCTTGGTTTCCTTAAATCAATCAACCATCCTCTGCTTATGGCTTCCTTGTGATTGCTTTTATCATTTTAGATAAAGAAATAGGAAAATTTTAGAAAAAAAAATTATATATACTTTAGCTCCGAATTTGCTGCTTGCACATGTTATGCTTATTCAACTTTAGGTTCAAAATTCTTTATACGCCTGTGTTCTGTGTGTGTCTGTACTTGTGTTCTTTGTGTTGCATGCCAATTGCAAAATGTATGAAATTATTTTCTAAACTTTTCTCCTTAGTAACAAATATATTATTTTCAATTTAATTTTGATTAAAGTTGGGTTATTTTATTATGAAACAATGATAATAAATTATAATAAAAGAAGAATCAGAGATCAGAAATTGTCCTTGCCTTCCATATTCAAAGATTCAGTAAATATTTGTTAAAGTGAAAGATCATTATAAGAAAATATGTTTCTTTCTATTCAGTTTCCTATAAAGGTAGGGGGTGAGCAGTGGAATTAGTTATCTGGGATTTCTTGAATTTAATTGCCTCAAAGTCTTGACATGCTACTTAGCAAATTTTCTTACCTAAAACAAATACCTTCTCTATTTCTCTGTATGTTGAGATGTAGAGTTGAACTCACCAAGCTGTCTTTCATATCCCTCACTCATTCTTTTACATGTTTAACAAGATGAGAACTCAAAAATGATTCATGAATCTCATTCTTTAAAGTTGTTTTTTACCCCCAACAAAACCATCATTCTTCTGAATCCACTAGCTCCTAGGGGAGAGGGATAGAAGCTTTGGATAAGAATGTTCTAAAATACAACAGATTTTTAAGAAGCATCTGAATATGTCCCTAATTTATCATATGACACAAGATGAGAGAGTTATTTGTTTTTGGGCAAATTCAAGTTAAGAGGAAGGTCTGTATTTAATTACTGGATGAGAAAAAAGATAATTATGGTTAAGAACTGAAAATAGTATTTGTTTAATTTCCCACTATTAATAAAAAGTAAACTCTCTATTATGTGGATTATGGTGTTGACTTAAAGAATATTCACAACATAAAAGTTGAGAGTTATGTTTTATTCAGTGAGAACTTTTAACACTTCAAGTCTGAGAGACAGTATTTTAAGTGATCCTGTGAGACCTGCTCTGAGGAGGCAGGGAGAGGAACCAGTTTATATTGAAACTTTGCAACAAAGGGCAGGTAGTCTGAAGAGCAAAAGTATTTTTGTGAATTAAAACAAACAAACAAAACAGATATTCCAAGTTAAAGAATTTAACACTTTTCTGTTTATGGTTACAAGAGAAGACTTGGGCTCACTGAAATCATTCCTTTAATATACACCTCAGCAGTCTGGGGCCAGATTCCTGTGTTTTCATATCTTGAGCTTCCTTTTCTCAGGATCACCTTAGGGAGTGGCTACAGTCTGTTGGCTGTGAGATACCAGGTATTCTTCTTCCTGGGTTACTTCAGGGCTCAGTAGCTAGCATTGGAAGGATGTGATCACTGATGACTGCCATCTCAATGGCATGTGGACATTTATATCCCAGTTGTTCATAGATAATCAGTTGATAAATATAACAGAAGATCAACAATGCATCCATGAACTCAGAAAAATTGTAATAATAAGAGGAGGAGATTTGGAATAAAACAGATTGGATTTCTATTCCTACTGATCACTAACATCCTGTCATTTGATTTTCCCTTTTATTTTCCTAAAGGGTAAATGGGAAATGTCATGTAAGAAGATTATTTTCAGTCTTTAGCTAAGTATATTTTAATTACCCCTGCTGTTATCTTCCCACTTTGGCCGCATTCCTCCCCTTTTCTTCTTTACCTGTTTCCACATATCTATTGATACACAGATTTCACCCCATTGTCTTTCCCTTGTACCTCTTTTCCCTTGTCTGTATTCTGAGGTGTAGTCAACTCATATGTCTTTGTCAACTGTGCACAGGACTCCCACATCTCCAGCTTTCACACTGAACTGCTCCAGATCTTACATCTTCTTACTTATTCTCCATGAGTAATGTTTCTTTCACACTGAAACTGCTGCAGATCTGACATTTTCTTACTTTTCTCCATGAGTAATGTTTCTTTACCTGTTCTGTTTTACGTAAAATTATTGAGGTACAACCATTATTTACATCCATCCTCTGTAGATCGTTCCTTTGTCTTTTAATATTTTATTATTGAAAAAATGCTCATTTTATTGTCCAGATACTAGTGCTCATTAGATTTTCTTTTCTTTTCCTTTGTAATTAAACAAGTTGGTATCTTTTTTCATTAATTTACTTAGAACACAGGGAGCTAATGAGTTTAATTTGAATTTTTGTTATAAATAAACTATATTATTCAAAATTGTATAACTAATTCATGCTGCATTTTAGAATTTCATTTTTAAAATTCAGGCTAGAATGTTTATGTATCAAGCTTCTTGACTTGAATTTGAAGATAAAATATGTAAAATAACACCCACTAATTAAAAACTAATTTAGAAGAAACAGGGGCCATAAATTTTAACTTAGAAATTTTATAGGGTCTTGTTTCAGAGAAACAGTCTAATCCTTAATTTTGAAAAGGGTACAGTTCCAAGAGGTTTGGCAAACACAGCCAAGATTTAGATGGCTCCATCATTCCTCAAAATATCATCCTATCTTTTTGTAGTCAACTCGTCCTGCCAATCCTAGGCCTTGCCAGCCATGATCTGTTTGCTTTTTGTCTCTATGGTATTGCCTTTTACCAAATGTAATATAAATAAAACCATTTAGCTGTATTCTTTGGGCCTGGCTCTCTTCACTTAGCAAGATGAGTTTGCAATTCATCCATTTTGTCATGTATATCAATAGTGTTGTTACTTTTTATTGCATATTAGTATTTCATTATAATGTTAATATTAGTATTCCATTATATGAGGGTACTAGTTTGTTTAGCCCTCACCAGTTAAGGGACATTTGAGTTGTTTCCAGTTTTTGACAATCCAGTTTTCGAGGAAAGCTGCTGTAAATATTTTCATATAGATTTTTGTGTGAACACAAGTTTTCATTTCTTTTCAGTAAATACCTAGTTTAGAATTGCTAGGTGTTATGGTAAATACGTGTTTAATTTTAAAAAACATTGCATAGGTGCGTGGATTTATCTTTGGGCTTTCTATTTTGTTTCATTGATATGTATTTCTGTCTTTGTGCCAGTACCATACTGTCTTATCTTTGACAAAGGAGGCAAGAACATGCAATGGAAAAAAGACAGTCTTTTTAACAAGGGGTGCTGGGAAAACTGGTCAACCACTTGTAAAAGAATAAAACTAGAACACTTTTTAACACCATACACAAAAACAAACTCAAAATGGATTAAAGATATAAACATAAGACCAGAAACTATAAAACTCCTAGAGGAAAACATAGGCAAAACACTCTCTGACATAAATCACAGCAGGATCCTCTAAGACCCACCTCCCAGAGTAATGGAAATAGAAACAAAAGTTAACAAATAGGACCTAATTAACCTTAAAAGCTTTTGCACAACGAAGGAAACTATAAGCAAGGTGAAAAGACAGCCTTCAGAATGGGAGAAAATAATAGCAAATGAAGCAACTGACAAATAATTAATCTCAAAAATATACAAGCAACTCCTGCAGCTCAATTCCTGAAAAATAAATGACCCAATCAAAAAATGGGCCAAAGAACTAAATAGACATTTCTCCAAAGAAGACATACAACTAACAAACACGTGAAAAGATGCTCAACATCACTCATTATCAGAGAAAAGCAAATCAAAACCACAATGAGGTACCATCTCACAATGGTCAGAATGGCTGCTATCCAAAAATCTACAAACAATAAATGCTGGAGAGGGTGTTGAGAAAAGGGAACCCTCTTACACCGTTGGTGGGAATGCAAACTAGTACAGCCACTATGGAGAACAGTGTGGAGATTCCTTAAAAATCTGGAAACAGAACTGCCATATGATCCAGCAATCCCACTGCTGGGCATACACACTGAGGAAACCAGAAGGGAAAGAGACACATGTACCCCAATGTTCATCGCAGCACTTTTTATAATAGCCAGGACATGGAAGCAATCTAGATGTCCATCGGCAGATGAATGGAAAGAAAGCTGTGGTACATATACACAATGGAGTATTACTCAGCCATTAAAAAGAATGCATTTGAATCAGCTCTAATGAGGTGGATGAAACTGGAGCCTATTAGACAGAATGAAGTAAGCCAGAAAGAAAAACACCAATACTGTATACTAATGCATATGTATGGAATTTAGAAAGATGGTAACAATAACCCTATATGTGAGACAGCAAAAGAGACACTGATGTATAGAACAGTCTTTTGGACTCTGTGGGAGAAGGCGAGGGTGGGATGATCCGAGAGAATAGCATTGAAACATGTATATTATCATATGTGAAACAGATTGCGAGTCCAGGTTTGATGCATGAGACAGGGTGCTCAGGGCTGGTGCACTGGGATGACCCAGAGGGATGGGATGGGGAGGGAGATGAGAGAGGAGTTCAGGATGGGGAACACATGTACAGCCATGGCTGATTCATGAATAAATATTAAAAAAAAAAATAAAAGACATTGCAAGCCTATTTTCTAAAAAATCCTACAGTATGTGTTTCCACAAGTAATGAATTGACATTCAGTTGTTCTAAGTCTTTGCAGCTACCTGGCATTATTAATTCCTTCTCCTTTAAAAAAAAATTAAAATTTATTGTCATTTTGTTAGAAACGTAGTGGTATCTTGTACCACTACAATGGTGGTATAAAATTATTTGCATTTCTTTAAAGACAAATAATTATGAGTATATTTTCATTTGTATTTTACCATCAGTATGTCTTTTTGGTGATCCGTCTGCTCAAAAGTTTTGTGAATTTTTTATTGGATTGTTTTCTTACTCTTGAATTTACTTTACTCTTTACTCTTGAATTTGTATAAGTGTATATTTATACAAATATAGATATATGTATCTTTTTCCTGGATAAATATTCTTTTTCTCATGGATTTTTCATTTTTTTTTCATTAGCCTATGAATTATCTGCCATCAAAGGGCAGACACGCTGAAACCATACTCACAGAAAACTAGTCAATCTAATTACACTGGGACCACAGCCTTGTCTAACTCAATGAAACTAAGCCATGCCTGTGGGGCAACCCAAGATGGGCGAGTCATGGTGGAGAGATCTGACAGAATGTGGTCCACTGGAGAAAGGAATGGGAAACCACTTCAGTATTCTTGCCTTGAGAACCCCATGAACAGTATGAAAAGGCAAAATGATAGGATACTGAAAGAGGAACTCCCCAGGTCAGTAGGTGCCCAATATGCTACTGGAGATCAGTGGACAAATAACTCCAGAAAGAATGAAGGGATGGAGCCAAAGCAAAAAGAACACCCAGGTGTGGATGTGACTGGTGATAGAAGCAAGATCTGAGGCTGTAAAGAGCAATATTGCATAGGAAACTGGAATGTCAGGTCCATGAATCAAGGCAAATTGGAAGTGGTCAAACAAGAGATGGCAAGAGTGAATGTCGACATTCTAGGAATCAGCGAACTGAAATGGACTGGAATGGGTGAATTTAACTCAGATGACCATTATATCTACTACTGCGGGCAGGAATCCCTCAGAAGAAATGGACTGGCCATCATGGTCAACAAAAGAGTCCGAAATACAGTACTTGGATGCAATCTCAAAAACGACAGAATGATCTCTGTTCGTTTCCAAGGCAAACCATTCAATATCACAGTAATCCAAGTCTATGCCCCAACCAGTAACGCTGAAGAAGCTGTAGTTGAACGGTTCTATGAAGACCTACAAGATCTTTTAGAACTAACACCCGAAAAAGATGTCCTTTTCATTATAGGGGACTGGAATGCAAAAGTAGGAAGTCAAGAAACACCTGGAGTAACAGGCAAATTTGGCCTTGGAATATGGAATGAAGCAGGGCAAAGACTAATAGAGTTTTGCCAAGAAAACACACTGGTCATCACAAACACCCTCTTCCAACAACACAAGAGAAGACTCTATACATGGACATCACCAGATGGTCAACACTGAAATCACATTGATTATATTCTTTGCAGCCAAAGATGGAGAAGCTCTATACAGTCAGCAAAAACAAGACCAGGAGCTGACTGTGGCTCAGACCATGAACTCCTTATTACCAAATTCAGACTGAAATTGAAGAAAGTAGGGAAAACCACTAGACCATTCAGGTATGACCTAAATCAAATCCCTTATGATTATACAGTGGAGTGAGAAATAGATTTAAGGGCCTAGATCTGATAGATAGAGTGCCTGATGAACTATGGACAGAGGTTCGTGACATTGTACAGGAGACAGGGATCAAGACCATCCCCATGGAAAAGAAATGCACAAAAGCAAAATGGCTGTCTCGGGAGGCCTTACAAATAGCTGTGAAAAGAAGAGAAGCTAAAAGCAAAGGAGAAAAGGAAAGATATAAACATCTGAATGCAGAGTTCCAAAGAATAGCAAGAAGAGATAAGAAAGCCTTTTCAGCGATCAATGCAAAGAAATAGAGGAAAACAACAGAATGGGAAAGACTAGGGATCTCTTCAAGAAAATCAGAGATACCAAAGGAACATTTCACGCAAAGATGGGCTTGATAAAGGACAGAAATGGTATGGACCTAACAGAAGCAGAAGATATCAAGAAGAGATGGCAAGAATACACAGAAGAACTGTACAAAAAAGATCTTCACGACCCAGATAATCATGATGGTGTGATCACTGACCTAGAGCCAGACATCCTGGAATGTGAAGTCAAGTAGGCCTTAGAAAGCACCACTATGAACAAAGCTAGTGGAGGTGATGGAATTCCAGTTGAGCTATTCCAAATGCTGAAAGATGATGCTTTGAAAGTGCTGCACTCAATATGCCAGCAAATTTGGAAAACTCAGCAGTGGCCACAGGACTGGAAAAGGTCAGTTTTCATTTCAATCCCAAAGAAAGGCAATGCCAACGAATGCTCAAACTACCACACAATTGCACTCATCTCACACGCTAGTAAAGTAATGCTCAAAATTCTCCAAGCCAGGCTTCAGCAATATGTGAACTGTGAACTTACTGATTTTCAAGCTGGTTTTAGAAAAGGCAGAGGAACCAGAGATCAAATTGCCAATATCTGCTGGATCATGGAAAAAGCAAGAGAGTTCCAGAAAAACATCTATTTCTACTCTATTGACTATGCCAAAGCCTTTGACTGTGTGGATCACAATAAACTGTGGAAAATTCTGAAAGAGATGGGAATACCAGACCACCTGATCTGCCTCTTGAGAAATCTGTATGCAGGTCAGGAAGCAACAGTTAGAACTGGACATGGAACAACAGACTGGTTCCAAATAGGAAAAGGAGTACATCAAGGCTGTATATTGTCACCCTGCTTATTTAACTTATATGCAGAGTACATCATGAGAAATGCTGGACTGGAAGAAACATAAGCTGGAATCAAGATTGCCGGGAAAAATATCAATAACCTCAGATATGCAGATGACACCACCCTTGTGGCAGAAAGTGAAGAGGAATTCAAAAGCCTTTTGATGAAAGTGAAAGTGGAGAGTGAAAAAGTTGGCTTAAAGCTCAACATTCAGAAAACGAAGATCATGGCATCTGGTCCCACCACTTCATGGGAAATAGATGGGGAAACAGTGGAAACAGTGTCAGACTT
This sequence comes from Bos taurus, assembly GCF_002263795.3. Taxonomy (NCBI): domain Eukaryota; kingdom Metazoa; phylum Chordata; class Mammalia; order Artiodactyla; family Bovidae; genus Bos; species Bos taurus. The sequence goes on from NC_037347.1 coordinate 26,773,722, forward strand.
CATTTTTCTGGGCTCCAAAATCACTACAGATGGTCACTGCAGCCATGAAATTAAAAGACACTTCCTCCTTGGAAGGAAAGTTATGACCAACCTAGATAGCATATTCAAAAGCAGAGACATTCCTTTGCCAACAAAGGTTCGTCTAGTCAAGGCTATGGTTTTTCCTGTGGTCATGTATGGATGTGAGAGTTGGACTGTGAAGAAGGCTGAGTGCCAAAGAATTGATGCCTTTGAACTGTGGTGTTGGAGAAGACTCTTGAGAGTCCCTTGGACTGCAAGGAGATCCAACCAGTCCATTCTGAAGGAGATCAGCCCTGGGATTTCTTTGGAAGGAATGATGCTAAAGCTGAAACTCCAGTCCTTTGTCCACCTCATGTGAAGAGTTGACTCATTGGAAAAGACTCTGATGGTGGGAGGGATTGGGGGCAAGAGGAGAAGGGGACGACAGAGGATGAGATGGCTGGATGGCATCACTGACTCGATGGACGTGAGTCTGAGTGCACTCCGGGAGTTGGTGATGGACAGGGAGGCCTGGCTTGCTGCGATTCATGGGGTCACAAAGAGTCGGACACGACTGAGTGACTGATCTGATCTGATCTGATGAATTATGTTTTGTTTTCATTGCTTTAAGTATTTCCTGCCCCTGATTTGTAGTATAACTTGCCTTTTTTTTTTTTTTAAGGGACTATTATTTTTGGAGTATTATTAGGTTTATTACAAAATTGTGAGGAAGATACAGAAATTTTCCATATACATTCAGCCCCTGTGCCTGCATAGTCACCCACATGATTACTCACCAGATTGTATATTGTTTACCAAGGATGATACTACACTGACATACCATGATTATCCAGAGTCTGTAGTTTACCTTAAGGTTCAGTCTTGGTGTTCTCTGAGACTCCAGGGTCTGTAGTTTTGTGCCTGACATTGCTTTGTGTGACTACTCAATCATTATCGTTTCAAACATTTCTTCTGTTTTTTCTCTTTTTTTTCTTCTGATATTTAAATTACAAGTATGCTATACTTTTGTAGTTGTTGCACAGTCCTTGAATATCCTATTCTATTTTTATTTCCAGTCTTTGTTCTCTTTGCTTTTTGGTTTTGAGAAGTCAGATTCTTTCCTCAGCTGTGTCCAATCTACTTATGAGTCCTACAAAGTCATTCTCCATTTCTGTTATAGTTTTGTCTCTAGTATTTGTCCCTGACATCCCTGTTTCTTTTTGATTCTTTTTTCAGATTCATATCTCTCTGCTTAGATTGCCCATCTGATCTTGCACAGTATCATCTTTCTCCATTAGAATCCTTAGCATATTAATCATAGTTGTTTTAAATTCTCTAATAATACCAGCATCCCTGCTTCCATGCTTATCTGTCTCTACAAGTTTGTGTTTTTTGTCTTTTGATATGCCTTGTAACTTTTTACTGATAGCTGGACATGCTTTAGCATTAATAGAAAAATGGAACTGCGGCAAAAAACCTTTAGCAAATGTGGGGATGAGGTGTGAGGGGAGGGCAAGTGCTTTATAGTCAATTAGGTGTCAGTCCTTTAGTAAGCCTATGCCTCTGTGGTGTGAGCTTCACAGTGCTTGCATATTTTTCCCCACTTGGGTAGGACAGGATGGCTAGTGTGGACTGGAGTTTGGTACATATTCCCCCTTTCCCAAGGAGAAGGCTAGAGCTAGCTTGAGTTGGATAGTTCTCTCTCCCTGGGTTACTCTGGCTCTGATAATACTCTAGCAGGGTAGTTTTTAGTTAAATAGCTTCACTTGAGGGCAAGCCCCATTAAAAGGAATGGAATGCTCCACAATATTTCAAAATGGCTCTTATTCCCTCCCACCTGCTGGAAGGCTGAGAGGATTTTTCTTCTATATTTGCTGTGGGAGTTTAGTCAAGCTCCAGGTGGCGAATCTCATGATACTGATGACTGAGTCTTCCTGTACTTTTAAACTCTTCAGTTGTCTGGATTGTTTGTTTCAGTTCAGTCACTCAGTCATGTCTGAATCTTTGTGACCCCGTGGACTGCAGCATACCAGGCCTCCCTGTCCATCACCAGCCTCCAGAGTTTACTCAAACTCATGTCCATTGAGTTGGTGATGCCATCCAAGCATCTCATCCCCTGTCATCCCCTTCACCTCCGACCTTCGATCTTTCCCAGCATCAGGGTCTTTTCAAATGAGTCAGTTCTTTGCATCAGGTGGCCAGAGTATTGGAGTTTCAGCTTCAGCATCAGTCCTTCCAATGAATATTCAGGATTGATTTCCTTTGGGATGGATTGGTTGGATCTCCTTGACTCCTGGACGCTCAAGAGTCTTCTCCAACAAAAGCATCAATTCTTCAGTGCTCAGCTTTCTTTATAGTCAAACTCTCACATCCATACATAACTACTGGAAAAACATGTCTTTGACTAGATGGACCTTTGATGGCAAAGTAATGTCTCTGCTTTAATATGCTGTCTAGGTTGGTGTTAGCTTTTCTTCCAAGGAGCAAGCATCTTTTAATTTCATGGCTGCAGTCACCATCTGCAGTGATTTTGAAGCCCAAGAAAATAAAGTATGTCACTGTTTCCAATGTTTCCCCATCTAGTTGCCACAAAGTGATGGGACCAGATGCCATGATCTTAGTTTTCTGAATGTTGAGCTTTAAGCCAGCTTTTGCACTCCTCTTTCACTTTCATCAAGAGGTGTTTTAGTTCCTCTTCACTTTCTGCCATAAGGGTGGTGTCATCTGCATATCTGAGATTATTGATATTTCTCCCAGCAATCTTGATTCCAGCTTGTGCTTCATCCAGCCCAGCATTTCTCATCATGTACTCTGCACAGAAGTTAAATAAGCAGGGTGACAATATACAGCCTTGATGTACTCCTTTCCCTATTTGGAACCAGTCTGTTGTTCCATGTCCAGTTCTAACTGTTGCTTCTTGACCTGCATACCAATTTCTCAGGAGGCAGGTCAGGTGGTCTGGTATTCCCATCTCTTGAAGAATTTCCCACAGTTTGTTTGATCCACACAGTCAAAGGCTTTGGTATACTCAATAAAGCAGAAGTAGATGTTTTTCTGGAACTCTTTTGCTTTTTTGATAATCCAACAAATGTTGGCACTCTGATCTCTGGTTCCTCTGCCTTTTCTAAATCTAGCTTGAACATCTGGAAGTTTACAGTTCATGTACTGTTGAAGCCTGGCTTGGATAATTTTAAGCATTACTTTGCTAGCATGTGAGATGAATGCAATTGTGCAGTAGTTTGAGCATTCTTTGGCATTGCCTTTCTTTGGGATTGGAATGAAAACTGACCTTTTCCAGGCCTGTGGCCACTGCTGAGTTTCCCAAATTTGCTGGCATATTGAGTGAAGCCCTTTCACAGCATCACCTTTTAGGATTTTAAATAGCTCAACTGGAATTCCATCACCTCCACTAGCTTTGTTCATAGTGATGCTTCCTAAGGCCCACTTGACTTCACATTCCAGGATGTCTGGCTCTAGGTGAGTGACCACACCATTGTCATTATCTGGGTCATGAAGATCTTTTCTGTATAGTTCTGTGTATTCTTGCCACCTCTTCTTAATATCTTCTGTTCAGTCCACAGCATTTCTGTCCCTTATTGAGCCCATCTTTGCATGAAAAGTTCCCTTTGTATCTTCAATTTTCTTGAAGAGATCTCCAGAATTTCCCATTCTATTTTTTCCCTCTATTTCTTTGCATTGAGCACTGTGGAAGTCTTTCTTTCTGCCCCTTGCTATTCTTTGGAACTCTGCATTCAAATGGGTATATCTTTCCTTTTCTCCTTTGCCTTTTGCTTCTCTTCTTTTCATAGCTATTTGTAAGGCCTCCTCAGAAAACCATTTTGCCTTTTTGCATTTCTTTTTCTTGGGGATGGCCTTCTTCACTGCCTTCTGTACAATGTCACAGACTTCCATCCATAGTTCTTCAGGTACTCTGTCTATCAGATCTAATGCTTTGAATCTATTTGTCACTTCTACTGAATTAAACATTTACTGAACGTGGCCCTGCCCATCAGATCAAGACCCAGTTTCCCCCTCAGTCTCTCCCATCAGGAAGCTTCCATAAGCCTCTTATCCTTCTCCATCAGAGCACAAACAGACTGGAAACTACAATCAGAGAAAACTAACCAATCTGTTTATGTGGACCACAGCCTTGTCTAACTCAATGAAACTATGAGTCATGCGGTGTAGGGCCACCCAAGATGGACAGGTCATGGTGGAGAGTTCTGACAAAATATGATCCACTGGAGAAGGGAATGGCAAACCACTTAAGTAATCTTGCCTTGAGAACCCCACATCTGGATTTAGCCTTCAGCAATTCATCAATTCAAGTTCAAGTTTTCCTACAACCAATAGTTGGAAGTTTCTGCTTATGAGTCTCTGCTCTGATAAGCCAAGCAATACCACACTGACTGTATTCTGAAAATCAGTTTGTGTGAGCTTTTCAACTTTGTTCTTTTCTCACATTTTTTTTGACAATTCTAGTCCCTTTATTGCCATATAACTTTTGAGTCAGCTTGTTAATCTCTCTCAAAAAGGTCTGTTTGGATTTTGATTGAGATTTCTTAAAATGTGTAGCTTAATAGAACAGAATTGTCATCTTAGGAATATTGTCTTCGAATCTGTAAACAAAGTATGTCTCTCCATTTATTTAGGCCTTGTTTGATTTCTTTCACTGATATTTTGTAATTTTCAAGATTAAGTTAGTAAATATATTTTGTTGGATTTAAATATACTTACTTTATTATTGGTGCTATTACAAATGGTATTTTAAATTTGAATTCTAATATTTTATTGTTAGTATAGTCAGTTAGTTTTGATGTATTGACCTTGAAACTTGTGACTTTTATAAGCTCATTCATTAGTTCTATGTCAGTGTTTCTTACATTTAGTTTTTTTTTTTCATGTAGAATCATCATTTGTGAATGGACAGAAATTTTAATTTTTCTTTTATAATTTATATTCATTAAAAAAATTTGATGACTTATTAAACTGGTTAGGACCCTAGAACTATGGTGCATAAATGTGGAAAGAGAGAACAATCTTACTTTTTCCCGACCTTAAGGGTAAAATGTTCACTCAGACATGACTGAACGACTTTCACTTTATTCATTTTTAAAATTTTAATTTGATTTCATATGGTCAGAACACAACTTGTATGACTTGCATTTTTTTAAGTTAATGAGATTGATTTTATGGTGAAAAAAAATGATCTATCTTAGTGAATATGCCATGTGTACTTGTTAAATGTTTAAGAGTCTTGTTGTAAGAAGAGTCTTGTATATGTAGGTTAGATGGATTTGATAAAGAGTGTTTTTCTGCTCTTCAATATTTTACCTTTCATTTTCTGCCTATTGTATCAAGTACTGAGAGAAGAATGTTGAGATCTCTAACTGTAGCTGTGGATATGTCTATTTCTCTTCCAATTTTGTTTCCGTGTCTTATGAAGCTCTGTTTTTGGTGCATTGTATTTAGGATTTCTCTGCCTTCTTTGAAAATTGAGTTCATTATTGTTATGTCATCGATCAGATCTGTCACTCAGTAGTGTCCAACTCTTTGCGACCCCATGAATCACAGCACACCAGGCCTCCCTGTCCATCACCAACTCCCGGAGTGCACTCAGACTCACATCCATCGAATCAGTGATGCCATCCAGCCATCTCATCCTCTGTCGTCCCCTTCTCCTCCTGCCCCCAATCCCTCCCAGCATCAGAGTCTTTTCCAATGAGTCAACTCTTCGCATGAGGTGGCCAAAGTACTGCAGTTTCAGCTTTAGCATCATTCCTTCCAAAGAAATCCCAGGGCTGTACTCCTTTAGAATGGACTGGTTGGATCTCCTTGCAGTCCAAGGGACTCTCAAGAGTCTTCTCCAACACCACAGTTCAAAAGCATCAATTCTGATCTATACATCAGTGTCTCTTTTGCTGTCTCGTACACAGGGTTATTGTTACCATCTTTCTAAATTCCATATATATGCGTTAGTATACTGTATTGGTGTTTTTCTTTCTGGTTTACTTCACTCTGTATAGATCAGTCTTATGGACTCTGTGGGAGAGGGAGAGGGTGGGGAGATTTGGGAGAATGGCGTTGAAACATGTAGAAGATCATGTATGAAATGAGTCGCCAGTCCAGGTTTGATGCACGATACTGGATGCTTGGGGCTGGTGCACTGGGATGACCCAGAGGGAGGGTATGGGGAGGGAGGAGGGAGGAGGGTTCAGGATGGGGAACACAGGTATACCTGTGGCGGATTCATTTCGATATTTGGCAAAACTAATACAATATTGTAAAGTAAAAATAAAATAAAATTAAAAAAAAAAACAAAAACAAAAGCATCAATTTTTCAGCGCTCAGCCTTCTTCACAGTCCAACTCTCACATCCATACATGACCACAGGAAAAACCATAGCCTTGACTAGATGAACCTTTGTTGGCAAAGTAATGTCTCTGCTTTTGAATATGCTATCTAGGTTGGTCATAACTTTCCTTCCAAGGAGTAATATAGTGCCCCTTATCTGTGGTAGGATTTATTATTCCAAGTCTATTTTTTGTCCAATATTAATACAGCTACTCCAGCTTTTTAAAAAAATTGCTTATGTATGTTATATCGTTTCCCATACTTTAACTGTATATTTAAAATGTGTTTATTGTTGATAATAGATCTTGCATTTTAATCTAATCTCACAATTTCCCTGTTAATTGGTGTGACTATGAATATTACTGGTATAAATTTTGCTATGATGATATCTGTTAATGCTTATTCAGGCTTTTTTTTTTTAGGGGGAACTATTTTCTTTATTTCCTCTTCCATTTCTTTGGGTTAATTAAGCATTTATTTATGATTTAACTTTTTCCATATTTTTATTATTTATCCATTTTTAACTATTGTAGAGATTTCCTAAACTCTAAGCTTTACAATATACAACTTAACTAGGGTCCTCCTTGGATCACATGTTGTGAAGGACCATATATATATATGTATTATATATATACATATTATATATATAGTACTATATACTATATATATTGTATTATATATATATATTTTATACAGTATACAAAAGTACTATGTGTAACAAAGATAGCCCACAGGTTGGGAGGTGGATATATATATATATAATTTCCAACTCCCAACCTGTGGGCTATCTTTGTTACACATAGTACTTTTGTATGTTGTATGCTGCTAAGTCGTGTTCGACTTCAGTCGTGTTCGACTCTGTGCGACCCAATGGACAGCAGCCCACCAGGCTCCACCGTCCCTTGGATTCTCCAGGCAAGAACACTGGAGTGGGTTGCCATTTCCTTCTCCAATGCATGAAAGTGAAAAGTGAAAGTGAAGTCGCTCAGTCGTATCCGACTCTTCTTGAGCCCATGGACTGCAGCCTACCAGGCTCCTCCATCCATGGGATTTTCCAGGCAAGAGTACTGGAGTGGAGTGCCATTGCCTTCTCCTGTATGTTGTATAAACATATAATAATTTGCTACTATTTGTGTTTTAGATAGAGTGATGTTTAATTCTATGTGTGAACTTTGAGAGTGTTTTTGGATAAACATTTAAATTGGGTTTCCCAGGTGGCACTAGAGGTAAAGAACCCACCTGCCAATGCAGGAAACTTAAAAGAGATCCCTGGGTTGGAACCCTGGGTTGGGAAGATCCTCTGGAGGAGGGCACAGCAGCCCACTCCAGTATTCTTGCCTGAAGAATCCCATGGATAGAGGAACCTGGCAGGCTGCTGTGCATAGGGTTGCACAGAGTTGGACATGACTGAAGCAATGTCACACACATGCACAACATTTAAACTGGTGAACACTGGGTAACACAGATTGTCCTCTGTGGGTAGACTCTATCTAGTTGAAGGACTGAAAAGGAGAAATGACTAGCCTCCCTGTGAATGGAGAAAAGTTATTTGACAGACTGCTTTTAGACTCATTTCAGTTCAGTTCAGTTCAATCGCTCAGTCATGTCCGACTCTTTTGAGACCCCATGAATCGCAGCACGCCAGGCCTCCCTGTCCATCACCAACTCCCGGAGTTCACTCAGACTCACGTCCATCAAGTCAGTGATGCCATCCAGCCATCTCATCCTCTGTCATCCCCTTCTCCTCCTGCCCCCAATCCCTCCCAGCATCAGAGTCTTTTCCAATGAGTCAGCTTTTCGCATGAGGTGGCCAAAGTACTGGAGTTTCAGCTTTAGCATCATTCCTTCCAAATAGAGCTGCCCTAATGCATGGGTCTTGAGCCTACTGACCCATACTGCAGATTTTTGACTTTGCTGTTATAATCACATGAGCCAATTCCTTATGATAAATATGTCTCTCTTTATTTCTGTCTCTCCTTTCATATCTCTGTCTCTCCCTTCATATCTCTGTCTCTCCCTCTGCATCCTCACCTCTTCATATGTGTATTTGGAAGCCTCTGACTAATACAGATAGTTATCTTTCAGAGCAATTAAAGAAGCAAAATGTACTTTTTTACCTTTGTTTATTCTATTTTACCTTTCATGTTCAGTAAACTTCTTCATATAGATTCATGTTGCAGTCTGGTATAACATTCTTCAACCTGATAAGCTCCCTTAATATTTCCTTTAGTACTAGTCTTCTAGCAATAAGTTGTCACCTTTTTATCTGAAAGAGCCATTCTTTTCATTGCATTTGTGAAGTATATTTGTGGAAAGTGAATTTTTTCTTTCTGCACATTTAAATATTACTCTGTTATCTTCACATGCATGGTTTCTGATAAATGTAATGTAATTGATGTCATTCTTATTCTTATTTCTCCATTGATAATATATCTTTTTATTTTGTTGCAAGAATTTTTTCATTTTGGTGTAATGTGTGTGTGTGTGTGAAATTTATTTTGCTCAATGGACAAGAGTTTGAGCAAACCCTAGGTGATAGTGAAGGACAGGGAAGCCTGGAGTGCTGCAGTTCATGGAGTCACAGAATTGGTCACGACTTAGTGACGGAAAACAGTAACAGTATCTCTGAGCTATTGGAACTTTGGTTTGTTAGCATAAATTTTAGAATATTCAGTTCAGTTCAGTTCAGTCACTCAGTCATGTCTGACTCTTTGTGACCCCATGAATCGCAGCACACCAGGCCTCCCTGTCCATCACCAACTCCCGGAGTTCACTCAGACTCATGTCCGTCAAGTCAGTGATGCCATCCAGCCATCTCATCCTCTGTCATCCCCTTCTCCTCCTGCCCCCAATCCCTCCCAACATCAGAGTCTTTTCCAATGAGTCAACTCTTCGCATAAGGTGGCCAAAGTACTGGAGTTTCGGCTTTAGGATGAGTCCCTCCAAAGAAATCCCAGGGCTGATCTTTAGGATGGACTGGTTGGATCTCCTTGCAGTCCAAGGGACTCTCAAGAGTCTTCTCCAACACCACAGTTCAAAAGCATCAATTCTTTGGCACTCAGCTTTCTTCACAGTCCAACTCTCACATCCATACATGACCGCTGGAAAAACCACAGTCTTGACTAGACGGACCTTTGTTGGTAAAGTAATGTCTCTGCTTTTCAATATGCTATCTAGGTTGGTCATAACTTTTCTTCCAAGGAGTAAGCATCTTTTAATTTCATGGAAGTTTGGAATATTACTGTAAGTTATTTCTTCAAATGATTTTTCTTCCCACTCTGAAGTTTTAATTTTATGCCAGTTATACCATTTGATATTGATTCAAAGTTCTTAAATCTTCTTATTCTGTTATTATCATCATCACTATTATTAATTTATTTTATCATTCAGTTTGGATTACTTCTTTTGAATTATCTTTAACTTAGGTCTTTCATTCTTTCCTTAGCTAAGTTGTGTGTACTTTCACTGAATTGATAAGCCTGTTGAAGGCATACTTATTTTCTTTTACATTTGTTTTAAAATTTCTAGCATTTCCAGTTAATTCTTATAGTTTCCATCTCTGCTGAAATTATCCATCTGATTTTTTATTTTGCCCACCTATTAGAATTTTTAATCCTTAAATTATAGTTACTTAAAATGTTTCTGTTGCAACATATGTGTCATATTAACTTCTTGGCAGTGGAGTTGTTTTTCCTCTTTTTTTTCAAACCTCATAATTTTTTGTTTTTGTTGTTGAGTACTATTTATTTTGTGTAGAATAATAGAAACTGAGATAAATATTTGTAATGTCTGGAGATGGGAACAGCATTCTTTTTGTTACTTCTTTAGTATCAAAGTTTAATTTAATAGAATGAGAAAATGAAGTAGATTTGCTCATCGCTGTAGTTACTTTCCATGATGACAGGATTCAAAATTTTCTAATGATATGTGTTTAAGATGAGGGCTTGTATCCCAAGAACATTTTCCCTCCCATCTCATCTCCCAAGGAAATATGGTAAAATCACCCTGGGCTGAAAAGAACTTTGTTTGAAAATGTAAGTTCAAATCTGTCTAACCTCCTTGTTTTATAAGTAAGAAAGCTAAAGTTATTTTTTTGTTTTTAATCACAAATTAGGAGTTTGGGGTTAACAGACACAAACCACTATACATAAAATAGATCAACAACAATGCCCTATCGTATAGTACAGGAAAATACATTCAATGTCTTGCAATGAACTATAATGGAAAAATGTATATACATATACACATGCCTTTCATTCTTTATAAAATACCTATGAGGAGTATAGAATTATATTCCTTTTCATATGATGCCACTGAAACTAATAATAAGGAAACCAAGTCTGAGTTCTCTTAATCCATCAGTGATGAGGTATTAGACCTTGAGAGAGATGATGCTCACTTCCAGGACACCTCGCCTGACCACAAATGCTCAGTACTGGAACTCTCAAATGGGTTTGGGCACCCTGTCTCTGTGACCATGCAATCTCACCTATATGAATATATTTTTGTGTTTTTCACATTGTATTATAATCATCTATTCATGTGTTATCAAAAACCTGAGTCTGAGCTTCTTGACCAACCTGCAGTTCACTTAGCCCACAGTTGGAATGGATTTTAAAATGCCTCCTGGAGTATGTGATGCTATAATATTGTCAAAAACCGAGGACAATAAAAACAAAAAAAGTAGACCAAGCAGTAAATCTAGTTCTCCCAAGATTTTTACCCAGTGTAACCCTTCTTTTCACAGAGTTACAAAAGAGAACCATTGTGTTTAATATATTGTGAATGTTGATTAAGACAAGTAACTTCAAAAAGGACAGAAAAAGAGGGACAGAAGCACTGAAAATAAAAGGTCAAGAACTATGTCCCAAAACATAAGTTAGAACAACGTATGTGCTCTTGTACAATTGCATGTGAGGGTATTTTTGTGTATGTATACATACATATGTATGATCACTGATACAATGGACATGAACTTGGGCAAACTTTAGGGGATGGTGCAAAGAAATGGAGGAAAACAACAGAATGGGAAAGACTAGAGATCTCTTCAAGAAAATTAGAGATACCAAGGGAACATTTCATGCAAAGATGGGCTCGATAAAGGACAGAAATGGTATGGACCTAACAGAAGCAGAAGATATCAAGAAGAGGTGGCAAGAATACACAGAAGAACTGTACAAAAAAGATCTTCACATCCCAGTTAATCATGATGGTGTGATCACTGACCTGGTGATCACATCCAGAAATGTCAGCCAGATATCCTGGAATGTGAAATCAAGTGGGCCTTAGAAAGCATCACTACGAACAAAGCTAGTGAAGGTGATGGAATTCCAGTTGAGCTATTCCAAATCCTGAAAGATGATGCTGTGAAAGTGCTGCAGTCAATATGCCAGCAAATTTGGAAAACTCAGCAGTGGCCACAGGACTGGAAAAGGTCAGTTTTCATTTCAATCCCAAAGAAAGGCAATGCCAAAGAATGCTCAAACTACCGCACAATTGCACTCATCTCACATGCTAGTAAAGTAACACTCAAAATTCTCCAAGCCAGGCTTCAGCAATACATGAACTGTGAACTTCCAGATGTTCAAGCTGGTTTTAGAAAAGGCAGAGGAACCAGAGATCAAATTGCCAACATCCGCTGGATCATGAAAAAAGCAAGAGAGCTCCAGAAAAACATCTATTTCTGCTTTATTGACTATGCCAAAGCCTTTGACTGTGTGGGTCACAACTAACTGTGGGAAATTCTGAAAGAGATGGGAATACCAGACCACCTGACCTGCCTCTTGAGAAATCTGTATGCAGGTCAGGAAGCAACAGTTAGAACTGGACATGGAACAACAAACTGGTTCCAAATAGGAAAAGGAGTCCATCAAGGCTGTATATTGTCACCCTGCTTATTTAACCTATATGCAGAGTACATCATGAGAAACGCTGGACTGGAAGAAACACAAGCTGGAATCAAGATTGCTGGGAGAAATATCAATAACCTCAGATACGCAGATGACACCACCCTTATGGCAGAAAGTGAAGAGGAACTCAAAAGCCTCTTGGTGAAAGTCAAATGGAGAGTGAAAAAGTTGGCTTAAAGCTCAAAATTCAGAAAACTAAGATCATGGCATCTGGTCCCATCACTTCATGGGAAATAGATGGGGAAACAGTGGACACAGTGTCAGAGTTTATTTTTTTGGGCTCCAAAATCACTGCAGATGGTGACTGCAGCCATGAAATTAAAAGACGCTTACTCCTTAGAAGGAAAATTATGTCCAACCTAGATAGCATATTCAAAAGCAGAGGCATTACTTTGCCAACAAAGGTTCGTCTAGTCAAGGCTATGGTTTTTCTTGTGGTCATGTATGGATGTGAGAGTTGGACGGTGAAAAAGACTGAGTGCCAAAGAATTGATGCTTTTGAACTGTGGTGTTGGAGAAGACTCTTGAGAGTCCCTTGGACTGCAAGGAGATCCAACCAGTCCATTCTGAAGGAGATCAGCCCTGGGATTTCCTTGGAAGGAATGATCCTAAAGCTGAAACTCCAGTACTTTGGCCACCTCATGTGAAGAGTTGACTCATTGGGAAAGACTCTGATGCTGGGAGAGATTGGGAGCAGGAGGAGAAGGGGATGACAGAGGATGAAATGGCTGGATGGCGTCACTGACTCGATGGATGTGAGTCTGAGTAAACTCCAGGAGTTGGTGATGGACAGGGAGGCCTGGCGTGCTGTGATTCATGGGGTTGCAAAGAGTCGGACATGACTGAGTGACTGAACTGAACTGAGAGACAGGAAGGCCTGGTGTGCTGCAGTCCATGGGGTTGCGAAGAGTCTGACACACCTGGGCGACTGACCAACAATACGTGCAATTATATGTGAGCATATACACACTTACGTACATACACACATACATATATAAATTTACAAATCGATTACTTATTAAAGATTGTGTTTGATAGAACCAATCTTGGTGCTCCCTTGAGAGACTAAATGAGAGAAAGGCAAATAAAATCAGTAGGCAGTTAGAGGCAGAGACAAAGCGTAACTAAATCAACCACCCCTTGATGCATGACTAAAGAAGAGCAGTGCTTATTAATGTTGGGTCATGGGTAAGAACCCATTGAACTGTATGACCAGAACTAGGAGGAAGTTTTGAATACTAATTTCAGGGCCTCACTCACGAGAATATGATTCATAGGGGAGGTGAAGGAAATACATATACATGGCCAACCCCATTGGCCACGCCAAATTATGGAATAAAGTACAAAAAAGGACTAGGTAATCCATACCATCTTCATTTGCACTGTTCCCAAAAGGACCTTTCAGTTTTCTCATTCTAGGAAGTCTGGCAATGTGTTTTTTCCTCTTTCTCTTAATTCTCTATGCATCTTTAAAATACATTGTTTCACTTGAGGAAATATAAGTCTGATTTAAAGTCCAACTAGCTTAAAGACATCTCATCTTTCATTTACTCTGGTACAGAAGAATAACTTCTAAAACTACTTATATTGAATATGGTAATTTTTCCTAGAATAACAAAAGTAGACATTGAATTGTTAATGTATAATTCAGTTCAATTTTCAAGAAAGATATAACCTGGTTTTTAGGTGTGATAGTACTTATACTTTAAGATCAGTTTTTTTTTTTAAAAAGGTATATGTTATTGTTTCATAATTAATATTTAAGAAGTTCTAATACATGCCCTATTGAAAATTCAGTTCCCAAATTAATAAACTATACAAAAACATTCTGTATCACCTAAAAACTTAAATAATATTGAAGTCCACATCATAAAGTATTATATTAAGATATATAAGAGAATATATGAAGGTAAAAAAAATCAATCAATGCATGTGTTAACATTCTCCAGAGAAACAGTGCATATATGTATATGTAGGCTATAGCTATTGGGTACTTACTCTGTGCCTGATATTGTTTTCAGTTTTAAGTGTTACACACAGACTAGTTCATTTAATTTTCAGAACTGTCATATGAACAAGTGCTACTATTACCTCATTTTACAGCTGAGGAAACTGAAGCTTAGAGACAGTGTTTAATGTCACACAACTAGTAAATGGCTAGATTGTGAAACAGACAAGTTGACTCCAGAACATACACACTTGAAAAACATCTAAGGACAAAACCTAATAGCATGCCAAGGGAGCAGATTATTGGGAGCAGATTATTTTCCCAAAAAAATGTAATCCATAGTTTGATCATACCATTTATGCACAGGATTTTCATGATCAGTAAATATATCCATAATGAATGTATCATTTTGAATAGCCTTTCCCAAATTTACTACTTGAGCTTCAGTGACCATATGCTGATCTGGAACCTAGGTGTCAAAAATTCTTAGTGCTCTTTAACCATGCGTATTTATAGATTTCCAGATAAGTAGAGGAGTTTTATTTTCTGCTTTGATGGATTTGTGGACTTATTTATTGTAAAGTACTCACTAGAGAGAAACATTTAATTGTAAAACACCCCTAGTATCGATTCATTAAAATGAGGGTGTCATCATTAAACAATCTTCCCAAATCTTCCCATGCTATTAAAACTAATTGACCATGTCTCTTCTTTAATGTTAACTATGCATTTCATTTGCTTTCTACGGAAGGATTTATCTGACATTTCTACCCCATACATATAGCATCTCAAGATTATCACTCTTACTAACGTCCTCATGAAGGTTTTCTGCATCTTTGGATAAAAGGAAAATCATCGAGAAATTTTAAACGACTATGAATTTTAAAATTATTTTTACTTAATATATCCACTATTTATACGTCTAAACCACTAGAATCTGTTTAAGAAACACCAAAGCTTTATTTATAGTGTTTCCCATGGAACATTTTAGACTTTTCTTCTCAGTGTTAACTGTTCTCAGTTACCCTGCATTAATTATTTTATTTGACTAATCGCTTAGAGGAACGGTCATCATCCTTGTTGTTCCTGATGCCTCTTCAGATAATTATTCCCTAATTCACTTGCTTAAAATAGATTAAGAATAACTTTTTACTGAAGCTAGTGCTCTTTAGTAAATCCATTCACTCCTTCTTCATAAAGTGTAAACTCTTGGCACATGATTCATGGTTTTCTCTATCATCTGTGGACGTGTCTGTATCCACATGACAGACTTGTCCAATTACCTGACTTCCACGTTTCTTGATTTGTTTATCTCTATATCATCCACACTACAGAGGTCACATGCTAAACACTGTTTATGCCAGAAACTACTCTACAACTCCAGATTATTGAAACAAACATGAAAGTCTCTGAAAAAATTTCCTATTCCTGCTTGAGAGCTCAACAATTCCTAAGGGGACTTTTTCTTGACTTCTTGGGGACTTTCTTCTTGCTATGGATGTAGTCCTGTTCTTCTTTTACTTTTATTCATATCCATTTTAAGATCCCTTATCACTTCAGTAACAATTGCCAAACCTCAACACTGAGTAAACAAAGATATTCACTTACTCTCTATTGCCTTGCAGTTGATTGTTGTGCAAGACAATTATGCATTAGAATACATTTGAACTGCTGTTAATTTGTGATTAACTAATGCCAAGTGCCCTTTAATCAGTGTGGAAATTCTATCATGTTTCAAGCCTTCTTAATGCTCTTTAAACTTTGATTCTGTCAATTCACTGGAATTATTCTCAACAAATGGTCATGTTTTCTCTATCACAAAGAAAATATAAAACATAAAACAAGAATTCAGACAAACGTTCTTCAATTTTTGGACACCTGTGCATATTTTTACTTGTTTCCTTCTTTGAGAGTATGTGTTTATCTTTTTCTCTGTAGTCAATTTTCCACCATTGCTCTGGATCCTGTGCATTCCGAATTTCTCAAAGATTAAGAACAGTGGTTTTGAAACTACCCTTCCCTCCTTCTGTGTGAGGAGGAATATAGATGGCTAAGAGCTGTTTGCATTAGTATAGTGAGACATATATTACCAAAGAAAAATACAAATATTCATTTGCAATAATGCTCATGTAATTATTTCACAAAGATCAAGGTTAAAATTATGTTCAAAGAGGGAACTCAGATGAGATTAGATTGTATTAGTACTGAAATAACATTCACATTTTCTTTGTTAAAATGGGTTTTATTTTTATACAAAAAAAGTGAAAAACTTAGTCTCTTATAAAAATATAAGTAAGCTAAAATGGGAGCCCCTACATTTACTCACAGTTCTCTGCCTACAGGACACAGCATTTCCTATTTAGAGTCACAGGAACTAAGAGAAATCCTCATGATCATCTGGACTAGGTTGGAATAATTTACTTGGAAAGTCACAAAAAGAGACTAAGGTTGAATCCCAGAATGGAAGGGAGAAACACAAGTATTTTTCCCCCCATGGGTAGGTAAATTGTATAGATAAGAAAATTTTAAAATAAAAGTGAGAGAAAAAGGAGATGGTACACAGCAAAAGTGCAAGTCTGTACACCAGGAGGTAATAGAAAAACGCAAAATTATCTTCTTTGCATTTTCTGTACTATATTTTTTCTGAGAAAACTTGCTTCTTCACTCAAGAACTTTTTTTTTTTTTGCCTGATAATTGAGACTGTGTTAGGTCCAGAGAAATAGCCTAACAAACAAAATTTAGGAATACAGTAGTGATTACCTCTTAATCATATTTAGGGCCTCCAGCAGAGACAGAGATAAGGCTGGCTTGGCTTACTTGAGAATTACTACACAGTTTTTTACTGATTATCACAGTTATAGGGTGACCCAAGTGCCATGAGTAAAAGAGAAATCCTTAAGCAACGGATAAACAGGAAGGGCAAATCTCCTGCCTCTTCACACCCTCACTGCTCCCAAATATTACCATCAAAGAAAGCATGAAATTTCTTAGGACAAGAAAGAAGGCCCTGTAATAATAATTACATTGCCCATACCTGCATGCTCTTCATTTACTTATATCACTCTTTTTCTGTATTAGAATATTTTTTTCAACTCCCTGACTTTCTAAGACAATATTGTCAGCAACAAATTGAAGCCCTCCAGCTACCATCAGATTTCTCCTCTGTAATTACATTTAATAAAGGAGTAGTTGCTACCACTCACTTTCCATGTTTCTTATTTATTTACTCAACTTATTCATATTTGGCTTCTACTCATCCTCATCACTCTTTTGAAATACTTATGTTGATCTTCCTACTGTGTTTTTTGAGTTCTCTTAGTACTTGGTCTTTTGATGGCATCTCAAATGTCTTTACTATTTTTCAAAACTCCATCCCATTGGCATTGGCAATAGCACTTTCGCTTCATACTCTTTGGCTAATACTTGTTAGTCTTCTTTCCACTTCAGCCTTTTCTACTTGATTCTTAAATGTTGAAACTCCTCAAAACTTGTTCCTTATTTTCACTTTTATTTCATATTCTATTCTCTTTAGATCTTATCCATGTCAATATTTGATGTCAATATTTGATGCCATGTCTCCAGGACAATGTTGTCATTGGTGTTCAGTTGCTCAGGCATGTTTGACTCTGTGACCCCATGGACTGCAGGATGCCAGGCTTCCCTGTCCTTCACAATCTCCTGGAGCTTGCTCAAACTCACATCCATTGAGTCAGTGATGCCATCCAACCATCTCATCCTCTGTCATCTCATTCTCACCCTGCCTTCAATCTTTCCCAGCATCATGGTCTTTTCCAGAGAGTTGGCTCTTTGCATCAGCTCAAAGTATTTTGGCCAGGAGCTTAAGTTTTAGCATCAGTCCTTACAATGAATTTGCAGGGTTGGTTTCTTTTAGGATTGACTGGTTTGGTCTTGCTGTCCAAGGGATTGTAAAGAGTATTTTCCCATACCACAGTTTGAAAGCATCAGTTCTTTGGCATTCAGCCTTCTTTATGGTCCAACTCTCACATCCATACATGAATACTAGAAAAACCATAGCTTAGACTATCTGGATCTCTGTTGGCAAAGTAATGTCTCTGCTTTTTAATACACTGTCTAGGTCTGGCATAGCTTTTATTCCAAGAAGCAAACATCCTTTAATTTCCTGGGAACAGTCACCATCCTCAGTGATTTTGGAGCCCAAGAAAATAAAAGTCTTTCACTGTTTCCATTGTTTCACATTTATTTGCCATGAAGTGATGGGACTGGATGCCATAATCTTCGTTTTTTTGAATGTTGAATTTTAAGCCAGATTTTTCACTCTCCTCTTTCACCTACATCAAGAGGTTCTTTAGTTCCTCTTAACTTTCTGCCATAATGGTAGTATCATCTGCATATCTGAGGTTATTGATATTTCTCCTGGTAATCTTGCTTCCAGCCACAATTCATCCAGCCCAGTATCTCACATGATCTACTCTGCATATGAGTTAAATAAGTAGTGTGACCATACACAGCCCTGATGTACTGCTCTCCCAATTTTGAACCAGTCCATTGTTTCATGTCTAGTTCTAACTGTTGCTTCTTGACCTGCATACAGGTTTCTCAAAGGCAGGTATGGTGGTCTGGTATTCCCATCTCTTTAGGAGCTTTCCACAGTTTATTATGATCTACACAGTCAAAGGATTTAGTGTGGTTAATGAAGTAAAAGAAGATGTTTTTCTGGAACTCTAATTTCTCCAATGATCCAAAAAAATGCTTGCAATTTGATTTCTGGTTCCTCTACCTTTTCTAAATCTGGCTTGTACATCTGGCAGTTCTTGGTTCACGTAATATTGAAGCCTAGCTTGGAGGATTTTGAGTATTATTTTGCTAGCATGTGAAATTAGCTCATTGTATGATAGCTTGGACATTCTTTGGCATTGCCTTTTTTTGGGAATGGAATGAAAACTGACCTTTTCCAGTCCTGTGGCCACTGCTGAGTTTTCCAAATTTGCTGGCATATTGAATGCAGCACTTTAACAGCATCATCTCTTAGGATCTGAAATGGCCCAGCTTGAATTCCATCATCTCCACTAGCCTTATTTGTAGTGATGCTTCCTATGGCCTATTTGACTTCACACTCCAGGATATCTGATTCTGGTGATTGATTACACCATCCTGGTTATCTGGGTCACTAAGACCTTTTTTGTATAGTTCTTCTGTGTATTCTCGCCACCTCTTCTGCTTCTGTTAGGTCCACATCCTTTCTGTCATTTATTGTGCCCATTTTTGCATGAAATGTTCTCCTGGTATCTCTAATTTTCTTGAAGAGATCTCTAGTCTTTCCCATTCTATTGTTTCTTCTGTTTCTTTGCATAGTTTACTTGGGAAGTCTTTCTTTCCTCCCCTTGCTACTCTTTGGAACTCTGCATTCAGATGGGTGTATCTTTCCTTTTCACCTCCCTTTTGCTTCTCTTCTTTTCTCAGTTATCTGCCCTCTCAGACAACCATTTTGCCATTTTGCATTTCTTTTTCTTGGGTATGGTTTTGATCACTGCCTTCTGTACAATGTTACATAGTTCTTTAGACACTCAGTCTATCATATCTAATCCCTTGAATCTATTTGCCACTTTCACTTTATAATCATGAAGGATTTGATTTAGGTCATACCTGAATGGTCTAGTTGTTCCCCTACTTACTTCCTCTACTTTAAATCTGAATTTTGCCATAAGGAGTTCATGATCTGAGCCTAGAAATTTGTTTCTAGTTCTGAGTTCTCTGAATTCCATACCTCTATCCGCCTAACTACTACATCTTCACCTGGCTATTCCAAAGGCACCTAAACTCTACACACTAGAATCTAACCAGGGCTTTCTTTTTAAACTTTGCCAACTTTCAGGGTTTCTTTTTTGGATAAATTGACATAATGATACTTAAAATTTATATTCAGAATTTTTGATGATATAGATTTGAGTTACTTTCAAGGAACAATTCTGTGAAAGAGGATTTTAAATGGAAACAATTTCTAGAATGAGTGAAAGTGTTAGTCACTCAGTCATGTCCAATTCTTTGCCACTCCATGGACTATAGCCCACCAGGCTCCTCTGTCCATGGGATTCTCCATACACGAATACTGAAGTGATCCCTACCCAGAGATTGAACCCATGTTCTCCTGCATTGAAGGCAGATTCTTTACCATCTGAGCCACCAGGGCTTTAGAGTAAGGATCTCGTTTCAATAAGGTGGCTGTTCAACTGTTATTGCAGATTATTTAGGGCTGTTAGTTTAAAGCAATTGTATTTGTTTATAATATATTGCTGCTATGTTATTCTTTTTAAAAAAATCTTTGCTACTTGTTTCATCAGAAAAATTTAATTTTTAAAGTCATACAGTGATTTAAATATAGGATATTTTTATTATTATAATTGAAAACTGCAAGTCAAATTTCAATAGTATATATCACATTGTATCATGCCATTTTATTAAAAACTAAGTTTTAGTACAATTGAAGGAATGAAAAGTTGCCATCATTTTGGATATTACATTTTTTATTTCCCAAGCAGAATCATACTAATAATATCATCTCTACTAATAAGACTAAGATGGCCCATCAGTTTTAATTAAGGAAATCTTCTGTGGGTTGCCTTTTGAAAAAGAAATACTTGAGAATTTTATATCTCTTCAAATTGCTGACACAGACAGAAGTGTGAGGTCATTCCTTAGACTTTTTCATCACACCCAAAGTGAAAGGGAAATGGAAGCGTGATGAGAATTAGCCTCATTTGCCCATTTTGAGCTTAATAAGGCACTTTCACACAGATACCTAGGGCTCTCTTGTATCTGCACTAGTTCTAATTAATGCTTACCACCTCTTATCCCTGGGCTTAAGAACGAATCCAAAAGAATCCCCTTAGAAAGAGGAAAATAAATTTTCTCTTAAAAAAAAAAAAAGGTCTCTCTGAAAGATTTAATATAAATACTTTATGAAATAAAACGAATGATTTAGCATTTAGAAATAAATGAATGCTTCTTTCTATGTATGATGCAAACATTATGGGCAATTCACATTTTAATTTCATACTTGGTGCTTCAGCTTATGCTATGTTTTTAGTTAGTGCTGGCCTATTAAGCTGCTAATTTATCTACTGTTGTGAAGGCCTCTGGAAATGCTGCTCCATAAATAATAGAGCAGTGATCCATAACCACCTTCCATGTAACAGCATCAAGTCCACTGCAGCTAATAGGAACGAACTGCCGGTTGCTAGGTGCCAAAATGCTGCTTGCCTGTTTAGGAAGTGATACAGTTTTGTCTCCCTGCTAAGATGACAAAACTGTAATTAGAGATTAATCAAGAGCTACATTAGTGCCACAGTTTCCTGCAGTCTGACTTTTGTTGCCCACCAGCAGTTAAGTGCATCTGCCTGTATTTACCAGTTCTCTGGAGATTTAGAAATTTATTGTCATATTTACAGGAACAGCTGCCGTGCAAGTTGTCAAATCATAAAGAACTAACTCGAGAGAATGCATATAATTAACTACTCTGTCTTTAGTCTATTTATTTTTAAAATGAGACTTCATTTAGAAGGATTAAATAATATATTATATAACCAGCTTTTTTTGTTGTTGTTCTTGGATTTTGTTATTTTTCATTAAAACGTTTCCACCGACTATACAGTGATTTATACGGAATAAATAAAGATCAACTCAAATATTGGAAGGGAGACAAGTCCATGCTGGTAGCAAAGGAAATGTGGAACTTGTGATTATTCTGAGAGCTGGCATGGTGATGTATGTTAACATCACTGGAAGATTTATACTACTGTAGCTTTCTTAAGAAAAATAATTCTAAGACTTATTATGGAATTGTCTTATTTAAATTTCACTTGATAGTCCTTTAGGATTTCTGCTATCTCTTCTTTGGGGCAAATTATTTTTTTTCTTTTATATTTACATACGTAGCACTTTGTTTTTTTTTCAAATGCTGCGCACTGGGAACATGTTAACCACATGTTAACCACATCTTTATTTGTAGAAAACCTGGTATTCCTAGATAATGGTTTCTTTGTTTTAATTGATTACTATATCAAAGATAATGTCAAAATTAAGACTATTGGAATATTTTCAATGTAAATTGTACAGTTATGAGTAGTACTAAATAATAAATTCAAGCATTTTCCTTGTTACAAAATTACTTTAAAGTTGAAATATAATAAAATATAAAATGTATTTCTAGTGTTCTAGTTGTATAAAAGATAAATAGTTGTAAATGAAACCACTGGAAGCTGTATTCTTATGAGTATACTTTATAAAAATTATATACATATCACAGACACAAGCAACAATGTTTAAACACATTCATGGTATGTATATTATTTTGTATTTAGTATATGTGCTGCAAAAGCAAGCACTATTATTTTGTATCTAAAAGAAACAGACATTGATTCCATTTTGATTCTTCTAGCTTTGATTCTTCTAGTAGAATTTTGGAGCAGTTGTAACTCATTCTAATACTGTGTTAATACAATATTAGTACCATTAGAACTCAAAAGTTTTTAATAACATTGCAAAACTAAATACTATTTCCAAATGAGTTGAGGCTTTGTGTTCAGATTTTTAAACAGAGTACCATATTTCAAGTATAAAATATTCTTGGAATCACTAATTTGGGACTCAATAAGAAAAGTATAATTTTCTCAGAGTACTCGATACTTCTTTTATTCTTTCTTCCTAAAAACAAGGAAGAAAAAGTTGTTATTGCTTTTTATTGTCATTGTTTCTAAAAAGTGTATAATGTACATAGGTACCTACATATGTGTAGTCAGATAGAAATTTGTTAGTGTTTAGAACTATAATAAAATAAATTGTAAGATCAATTACAGAACAATTTGTACTAAAGAATGTCAAATTTACTTTGGATTTGTGTTTTTGTTTTTGCATCAGTCTAATGTGACTAATTTCTGTGTATTTGAGAAATATCATTAATTTAGAAATAAAAGGTAAAATAGAAGAAATAAAGTATAAAAAGAAACTCAGCATCTGTTAACTGAAAGTGCTCGAAGGGGCTGATTGGAAGACTGAAATAGATCCCGCCTGCCCTCCATACTTACTGTCTGCAGTTGAGTGGGGAATCTCCATGCACTAGAGCCAACTTTAGCACTGGCAGTAGAAAAACATCTGGTTACTAACAAATTCTGAAGTCAGAGTTTTGCTGACAATTTATACATATTAGATTATAGTAATAGTGTTATATAATGTTTAAAGAATATGAAACTTTGAAGGAGATGAGTTTATTTTTGGAAATAGAGAATTCATTCACAATTTTTTATAATAATTAATTTAGCCAGAATAGAAAGAATTGGTTTTGAATAAGACAATATCCCTCTTATGTGGATAGTAACTTATAGAAATTTTTAAACAATAATGATATATACATTTCAAGTAACCTACATTTTTAACCACACCAATTCAGCCTATTAATAAATAAATATGTTAAGATAGAGAACATCATAAAATGAAAACACTGCTAAACACTAGAGTCTCATGGAAGTAAAGTATAACTAAGCTGGTAAAAATATTTAATAAGATTTTTTCTCCCTCCACATATATTCCCTTCAATCAAAAATTTTAGGACTCAAGAGTTTTTAATTTTAATTACAGGCAGACCAGTTATAGTTAGTTCAGTTCAGTCACTCAGTTGTGTTCGACTCTTTGTGACCCCATGAACTGCAGCACGCCAGGCCTCCCTGTCCATCATGCACTCCCGGAGTTCACTCTAACCCATGTCCATCAAGTCGGTGATGCCATCCAACCATCTCATCCTCTCTCATCCCCTTCTCCTCCTGCCCTCAATCTTTCCCATCATCAGGGTCTTTTCAAATGAGTCAGCTCTTCCCATCAGGTGACCAAAGTATTGGAATTTCAGCTTCAACATCAGTCCTTCCAATGAACATCCAAGACTTGTCTCCTAAGCTGAGGCCAAAAATTTATTTTCCATAACATGTCATTATTGATGTAGAAAGCATGTCTGGGCAATAAAAGAAGTATGTTAGCAGCTGGTCACTAGTCTTGGTTTCATTATTATATTGTTTATTCTCCAGGCTGTTTAAGAAACATCAACAATTACAATACAAATACAAAACTAAGAATTGTCTGTGACCTTGAATTATCAAATTCCAATGATTTAGAGTAAACTGAGGTAGAGTATCCTACTGAACTTTGATGCATTGTTTTATTTTTAATTCATTTATGTGTGGTGTTAAATAAATTATTACCCAAGAAATGGTTGCTATCACTTAGTAAACTAGAGTAAATTCATCAGAGCAAAGTATGTCTCGGAATTGAGTACCATGCTGCTAATTTTCATTTTACAGGCACAAACAATGTGCCTCAATTTCTCCACATGAAAAAATGGAGAAAGTGAAATCTACTATATAGAGTTGTTAGAGGTTTACATTATTTGCAACATGAAATGCTTAAGGTAGTATATATTATTGTTGAAAAGTCTATTTTAGGAAATCAGGTGAACATAAATACATTTAGAAAAGAAGCTGAGGTGTATTTTTACCATTATATCCAAACTATACTGCTGCTATTATTCTAATTGTATTTATTTTTAGAGTACAATTACACAAATGTAAAATGTGTTTACTTACATAAAAATTCAAATTATGCTATTAGACAATTTGTTATCTGTTTTGTTCCTTTGTTCTATATAATATGCTAAATGTTGTTAAAGAACTTTAAATATAATTTTGACATAATAATTCAATTAATGAATCTATCAAACAATTTCATCATCATCATAATCAATTAGTTTCTATTATTATCACAAAAGCACTTCAATGAGAATTATTCTAAAATATCCTCATTATCCCTCTCTTTAGGATAGGTGAAGGCAACAATTATTATTGGAATAACACATTGAAAAAAATGAAAGCTCTATTTTTCCAAATTACTTACTCAAAAAGCTATGCCAATTTCTGTTTTTTTAAGTACCTCATGAAAATCCTTTTGCTACCACACCAATTTCCCTATCAGAATTTTTTCATATTTTCTAATTTTGTGAAAGATAATGACATCTTTTAAAAGTTTGCATTACTTTATTGGTGATGTGAAATCTTTATTTTGTGTTTACTGACCCTTTGTATTTCTTCTTCTTTAAAGTGTCTAAATGATTTGAGCCATTTTTTCCGTGGCAGAGTTAGTATCTTCTTAGACTTGGAAGTTTTTGTGCAGTACTTTCTTGGAATCATCATGTTCATTTTGCCATTTGCCTTCTTGATATGTAACAATTAACATTTATTTACATCTAAACACCTTAGTAAAGTAATGCTCAAAATTCTCCAAGCCAGGCTTCAGCTATACATGAACTGTGAACTTCCTGATGTTTAAGCTGGCTTTAGAAAAGGCAGAGGAACCAGAGATCAAATTGCCAACATCCGCTGGATCATCGAAAAAGCAAGAGAGCTCCAGAAAAACATCTATTTCTGCTTTATTGACTATGCCAAAGTCTTTGACTGTGTGGATCACAATAAACTGTGGAAAATTCTGAAAGAGATGGGAATACCAGACCACCTGACCTGCATCTTGAGAAATCTGCATGCAGGTCAGGAAGCAACAATTAGAACTGGACATGGAACAACAGACTGGTTCCAATGTTGAAAAGGAGTACGTCAAGGCTGTATATTGTCACCCTGCTTATTTAACTTATATGCAGAGTACATAATGAGAAACGCTGGACTGGAAGAAACACAAGCTGGAATCAAGATTGCCGGGAGAAATATCAATAACCTCAGATATGCAGATGACACCACCCTTATGGCAGAAAGTGAAGAGGAACTCAAAAGCCTCTTGATGAAAGTGAAAGAGGAGAGTGAAAAAGTTGGCTTAAAGCTCAACATTCAGAAAACGAAGATCATGGCATCTGGTCCCACCACTTGATGGGAAATAGATGGGGAAACAGTGGAAACAGTGTCAGACTTCATTTTTCTGGGCTCCAAAATCACTGCAGATGGTGACTGCAGCCATGAAATTAAAAGACACTCCTTGGAAGTAAAGTTATGACCAACCTAGATAGCATATTCAAAAGCAGAGACATTACTTTGCCAACAAAGATCCGTCTAGTCAAGGCTATGGTTTTTCCTGTGGTCATGTATGGATGTGAGAGTTGGACTGTGAAGAAGGCTGAGTACTGAAGAATTGATGCTTTTGAACTGTGGTGTTGGAGAAGACTCTTGAGAGTCCCTTGGACTGCAAGGAGATCCAACCAGTCCATTCTGAAGGAGATCAGCCCTGGGATTTCTTTGGAAGGAATGATGCTAAAGCTGAAACTCCAGTACTTTGGCCACCTCATGCGAAGAGTTGACTCATTGGAAAAGACTCTGATGCTGGGAGGGATTGGGGGCAGGAGGAGGAGGGGACGACAGAGGATGAGATGGCTGGATGGCATCACTGACTCAATGAACGTGAGTCTGAGTGAACTCCGGGAGTTGGTGATGGACAGGGAGGCCTGGTGTGCTGTGATTCATGGGGTGGCAAAGAGTCGGACACAACTGAGTGACTGAACTGAACTGAAACACCTTAACCTCTGGGATTTCTATAATGACTCTATGTTTCTAAAAATTCATCTCCCATTTCTATGTATGTTGATATTTTGTTATTTCTTCTCAGTCTTTTGAATGATTTTAATATTTTCATATAATGTTTAAGCACATTTGTACTTCATTTATACCTAACGTATGTAATAAAATTTAGCTTTTCTGTCTTTAAGTTAACTTCGCCAACAAAGGTCCATCTAGTCAAAGCTATGATTTTTCCAGTAGTCATGTATGGATGTGAGAGTTGGATTATAAAGAAAGCTGAGCGCTGAAGAACTGATGCTTTTGAACTGTGGTGTTGGAGAAGACTCTTGAGAGTCCCTTGGACTGCAAGAAGATCCAACCACTCCATCCTAAAGGAGATCAGTCCTGAATATTTATTAGAAGGACTGATGTTGAAGCTGAAATTCCAATATTTTGGCCACCTGATGCAAAGAACTGACTCATTTGAAAAGACCCTGATGCTGGGAAAGATTGAAGGTGGGAAGAGAAGGGGACGACAGAGGGTGAAATGGTTGGATGGCATCACCGACTCAATGGACATGAGTTTGAGTAAACTTGGGAGTTGGTGATGGACAGGGAGGCCTGGTGTGCTGCAGTCCATGGGGTCGCAAAGGGTTGGACACAGCTGAGTGACTGGACTGAACTGAATACTGCTAAAATCATTTAGAAAGTAACCATTTATTTCTCTACTGGCTTACCATATAATGTTTTTATCATTTTTTTATTATAGCAAGGTATTATATACTGGAATCTCTTTCTGAATTATAAATTCTCCATTAATCTTCTTTGTAATATTTGCAATATGACCCTACTGCTTAGATTTTTGTTAGTAAATCTGAAAAACTTAAAAATATTAATGCTTTTTCTAAAATTATTTTTAGTTATTAAATCCCATTTACCAAATCTTCCACTTAACGTTTGTCAGATCCCAAATAAATTCCACTAGTGTTTTGTTGGAATTGTGCTGAAACCCAATTGCAATTTGAAATCAAGCTTCTTCCTTACAAAATCCATTTTTTTCTGTCACACATCATGGTGTGTCTCAAGTCTCTATATAGTCATTTTTGTCACTCAATATTGTTTTTTTTAAAAAAACATTTTTTAGGTAGTTGTAACTTTAATTAGTACTTTACATTAGCTTTTAAATCTTTGTGGTAACCCTATTAGGTAAATATTATGATTATCATCATTCTGTAGATGAGGAGATGGGAGTTAAAGAGGTTAAGGAGCTTATTCGTGCTAGTAAGTAGCAGAGGCAGGTTTTATCTAACTCAAGCCCAGATGCTTACCCATCACACCTGTTGCCTCTCAATTATTGGTGGTTATAACTTGGGAAGGAATTTTGATCCTGAAAATATCATTCAATGCAATATAATGCTGGCTGCAGTAAATATAATAGTTTAACAGTCTGTTCTCATTTGCCTTTTTGTATAAAAAGTAAACAGCTTTCTGATAAAGTAATTATCTTTTGAATATTTTAGTGGCTCATACTTTATATAAGCTTTTTTACTTAGACCTGGACCATTCAACTTGAATTTGGTGTAAGGCCCACAAGGAAGGAATGAGGGAACAAACCTGTACTTTTAATTAATAATCATGTCAAAGGCATTTGAACAAGGGCTTTCTACATTCAGAGGGCACAAGAGACAGTAAAAGGTTTAACAATTTCTTACAACAAGCTTGGAATATTCCACAATAGTTAGGTGACCACAGTAGCCTGTGAGGGTGACTCTTTCCCTGAATATGTTGTTTATTGCTATATAGGTGATTTTCAGCCCTATAATTATAGGGCTGAAATTTTAGGGCTTTAATTTTAATTGGGATAATTTTACTCTTCAAATTTCTCTGGTCTTCAAATACTATTTATTAATATGTCTTTAAATTCATGGATAATCTCTGACGACCATTCTTCAGAATAAAATTTAATTACAGATCAAGATAAAACAGCCACAAAGACATTTGATGTGAGGTCTGCTCTTTTATTAATATGTAAATTACACCAAGAAATTTAATTTGTCCAGGTGAGGTTTTGCAACTTGAATATAAAGTGAAAAGTACTTTCTTTTATTAATGAATGGGTAAAAGTAATCTAGAAGCAATACACTGATTCAAATATGTATTGCTCTTTTATGGGGCAGTTAACTTTTGTACCATTAATATTCCATTCTTCAGCTTCTCCACCTGCCAATCAACTATTGATGTTCTAGAATTTTACTTTGTGTAACTGAAATCCAAGTGACTTGTTCCTGAGTCTTTGCATATATTTTTGAATTGGCTTCAATTCCTTATATTTGAATCATGTCACTGAGCTACATTTTTCACATTTGGTCACAAGAAGAAAAGTGGTATCTATGGCAACAGAAAAGTTGAAGTGTGATTCCTGACAGGGTTTTCATGTGACAGCAATGACAGCCATCTTTGTTAAGTAATACTATGTTAAGATGGTCTCTTTTGTGTCAAATTTAATGTTACATCCAAAATTGAGGAATTACAAATTTAAAAAGACAGCTCGCCAATTAAAATGCATATATGAGAGTCTTTAGGCAGAGTCCTTGTGACCTGCCTTTTTGTTCAATGCTTGATTTACTAAGACAAGGACTAGTGTTCCAAAATAATGATTAGAAGGAGAAGAATCAAGATGGTGGGATAGGAGCGCATGAAATTCATCTCTCCTCACAGGTACATCAAGAATACATCTACAAATGGAACAATTTTTACACAGCACCTGCTGAAGACTGGCAGAAGACTTGGACTCCTAAAAGAGGAACAAAGATTCCCTCACAACTTGGTAGGATGAAAGAAAGGGAAAAAGTGAAGAGGAATCAAAAATGGGGCCAGCAACCCTGGTGGGAAGCTGAAGATGAGGAAAAGTTCCCTCTCTCAGAAATGCCTCCCCCCACAACAATGGGGAAATGAGCTGGGACAGAAAAGGCCTTTTGAAGGATTGAAGGAGAATTCAGTGGATGGTCTGTGGACAGCAGGGCAGACAGAACTGCAGGCCTGGCCTGTGCTGCAGCCCTGCACAACCCAGCCTGAATCATGCATGCCCTGTTGTCGAGGAAGGCTGGGTGCTGGAAAGTGTCGTTTGGAACATGGACCAAGGGAAGGGACAGCTGTTGACTGTGGAAAGCCAGCCTGAAAGGACAGGAATAATGAGCTCCATAACTAGGAAGGTTGGCAGAAAAAGCCCAGGACACCATGGAAGCAAGTCATTGTTGTGTGGCGTAAAAGAGGTAGGGCTGCCATTGCAACGCCCTTCCCTACCCACTGACTTCAGCCTCTGCAGACACTGGGACGGGCACCCATCTGAGCAGGCTCGCCCACCTCTCAAGTCAAGGCCTCCTCTCACCTTGGCTCCAGGGACCTGAGCACTGCCCATCCCAAAGCTTCCTCAGGAATCAGCCGTGGGTACCCCTGCTTGAGAGGAGAATTTGCCACTGCTGGTGGGTTCTGAGTGCTAAAGTATGGGGCTGAGAGAGCAGATCTGGAGACAGGACCACTGTTGGATGTGCAAGTACAACAGAAGAGACAGGCGTGAGGGGTTCTGCAGCTGGGAATGTCCCTAGAGGAAGTGTGGTCTGCCTAAGAAATGAGGCACAATTCTTGAGCGGATCATAAAGGGTGGGGCTGTCACTGCCCCCACTTGCCAACCCCTGCCTCTGCAGGCACTGAGAGGGACTCCCACAGGAGTGAATGAGTCTGTTGCAACTGCTCGCCACTCTCTTGCCACCGCAGGCACTTCAGGCATACCCCAATTGTGCTGCTATACCCGCCTCCCATAAGCATGCCCCAATCAGCTGCTGCTTTTGCTCCCTCTTAACTGTAAAGGGAACAGATATATGAGGGTGGTGCAAATGCAGAGGTGTGGCCCAAACCAAAGCTGAGCCCCAAGTACAGTGCAGCTAAGGAAGAGGAATGGAAATCTCCCCATGCTGCCACACAAGCTGTGGATTAAATCCTTGCAATTAGCTTGGTAAATCCTGCCTCTGGAAATATCTGAATAGAAAATGACTGTTCCCACTACTGAGACCAGTATAGTTTTAGCAGCAGCAGCACTGGAGGCAAGTATATGAGAGAATGACACAGTGCCCATAGCAAGTCCAAAGACCTAGCTAGAAGCGTTGAAGGTCCTCCTAAGGTGAGTGTTAGCTGTGGTTCACTGTGGAGAGGACACTGACAGGAGAGGCCCCAAGGAATATTCTTATTACTCTTATTCTTTGTATTTGTTTCACTTTGTTCAGTTGTATTTATTATTTTTTGTTTTTATTTTTAACATATATTTTTATTTTACTTTTTTTGTTGTTTTGTGCTTTTTCCTTATTTTTATACTTTTTGCTAATAACCTTTATGTGTTTTCTGTTTGTTTGTTTTTTTTTCCCTCTTCTTTTTTGGTTGCTTTCTGCTGTTTTTTTGTTTGTTTGTTTTGTTGTATTTTTTGGTTAGTTTAGTGTTTGTTTTTATTTTTAAGTTTATTTGTTTGTTCTCTTGTTTTTTGGGTTTTTGTTTGTTTATTTCTGCTTTATTATTTGTTTCTGATTGGTTTTGTTTTTATCATTTGTCTTGGATTTGGTTTGTTTGTATTACTTTGTATGTGTGTATGTGTGTGTGTGTTGTTGTTGCTGTTGGTTTTTGTTTCTCCTACTAGTCTTAGGTTCTGTTTGTTTTCTTTTCTTTTTTTTCTTTTTTCTCTGCCCATGCTGCATGGCTTCTGGGCTTTTGTTTCCCTAGCCAGGAGTTGGACCTGGGCCTTTGGGTTGGGAACACCAAGTCCAGGACACTGGACTACCAGAAAATTCCTAGGTTCAGTGAATATTAATCAGTATGTGCTCTCCCAGAGGTATCCGTATTGATACTAAGACCTGACTCAACCCAACTGCCTGAAGGTCCACTATGAACATCTTATGCCGAACAATGAGTAAGACAGAAACACAGCCCCATCCATCAGAAGACAGGCTGCCTAAAGTCATACTAAACTCCCTTTCACCTCAATGCACACCACCTGATGTGACCCTGCACATCAGAGGAAAAGGACCAAGCTCTACTTCCCACCAGGAAGCCTACACAAGCCCCTAGAACATCCTCACTAACTGGGACCAGACAACAGAGGCAAGGGGAAATACAACCCTGTAACCTGCAGAAAGGAGACCATAAACAGAGTTAAGTTATACAAAATGAGATGACAGAGAAATGTGTTGCAGAGGAAGGAGCAAGGTAAAAACTCACAAGATCAGATAAAAGAAGAGGAAATAGGCAATCTACCTGAAAAAGAATTCAGAATAATGATAGTAAAGATCCACAATCTTAGAAATAGAATGAAAGCATGGATCAAGATGATACAAGAAATATTTAACAACAATCTGGGAAAACTAAAGAACAAGCAATCAGTGAACAGCACAATAATTTAATGGAAAAAAAAACCTTTGAAGGAATCAGTAGCAGAATAACTGAAGCAGAACCATAAATAAGTGAGCCAGAAGATAGAATGGTGGCAATAACTGCTGAGGAGCAGAAAAAGAAAAAGGAATGAAAAGAAAAGAGGAGGATTTCAGAGATCTCTGGGACAACATTAAACACACCAACATTTAAATTATAGAAGTCTCAGAAGAAGAAGAGAAACAGAAAGGGCCTGAGAAAATATTTGAAGAGATTATAGTTGAAACTCCAATTTTAGCTAAAACTCTAATACTTTGGCCACCTGAGGTGAAGAACTGACTCATTGGAAAAGACCCTGATGCTGGGAAAGATTGAAGGCAAGAGGACAAGGGTATGACAGAAGATGAGATGGTTGGGTGGCATCACTGAAGCAATGGACATGAGTTTGAGTAGGCTCTAGGAGTTGGCAATAGATAGGGAAGCCTGGTGTGCTGCAGTCCGTGGGGTCACAAAGAATCAGACATGACTGATGGACTGAACTGAACTAATAGTTGTAAACTTTCCTAACATGGAAAATGAAACAGTCAACCAAGTCCAGGCAGCATAGAGGGTCCCATACAGAATAAAACCAAGGAGAAGCATGCTGAGATATGTATTAATCAAACGAACAAAAATTAAATATAAAGAAAAAAAACATTAAAAGAAATAAGGGGAAAGAAACAAATAACATACAAGGGAATCCTCATAAGGTTATCAGCTAATATTTCAGCAGAAATTCTACAGGCCAAAAGGGGGTGGGAGGATATATTAATATTTAATTTGATGACCTGAGCCCGATTCCTGAATTGGGAAGATCCCCTGGAGAAGGGAAAGGTTACCCTCTCCAGTATTTTGGCCTGGAAAATTCCATGGACAGTATAGTCCATGGGGTTGCAGAGAGTCAGACTTGACTGAGTGACTTTCACATCACTTCAATGTGATGAAAGAGAAATAACCAAGATTACTCTACCCAGCAAGGATTTCATTAAGATTCAATGAAGAAATAAAAAAGCTTTCAGTTCAGTTCAGTTGCTCAGTCGTGTCCGACTCTTTGCGACCCCATGAATCGCAGCACGCCAGGCCTCCCTGTCCATCACCAACTCCCGGAGTTCACTCAGACTCACGTCCATTGAGTCAGTGATGTCATCCAGCCATCTCATTCTCTGTTGTCCCCTTCTCCTCCTGCCCCCAATCCCTCCCAGCATCAGAGTCTTTTCCAATGAGTCAACTCTTCACATGAGGTGGCCAAAGTACTGGAGTTTCAGCTTTAGCATCATTCCTTCCAAAGAAATCCCAGGGCTGATCTTCAGAATGGACTGGTTGGATCTCCTTTCAGTCCAAGGGACTCTCAAGAGTCTTCTCCAACACCACAGTTCAAAAGCATCAATTCTCTGGCGCTCAGCCTTCTTCACAGTCCAACTCTCACATCCATACATGACCACAGGAAAAACCATAGCCTTGACTAGATGTACCTTTGTTGGCAAAGTAATGTCTCTGCTTTTGAATATTCTATCTAGGTTGGACATAACTTTCCTTCCAAGGAGTAAGCGTCTTTTAATTTCATGGCTTCAGTCACCACCTGCAGTGATTTTGGAGCCCAAAAAAATAAAGTCTGACACTTTTCCCACTGTTTCCCCATCTATTTCCCATGAAGTGATGGGACCAGATGCCATGATCTTCGTTTTCTGAATGTTGAGCTTTAAGCCAACTTTTTCACTCTCCACTTAAGACAAACAAGTGTTGAGACAATTCAGTACCACCAAACCAGCTTTACAACAAATGCTAAAGGAATTTTTCAAGGTGGAAAACACAGAGAAGAAAAAGACCTACAAAGACAAACCCAAAATAAAACAATTAAGAAAAGTGCAATAAAAACATGTATATTGATAATTACCTTAAATGTAAATGGATCAAATGTTCCAACCAAAAGACACAGGCTGGCTGAGTGGATACAAAGTCAAGCCCCATATATATGCTGTTTACAGGAGACCCTCTTAAGACCTAGGGATACATGAAGACTGAAATTGAGGGGATGAAAAAGTTATTCCAAGCAAATGGAAATCAAAAGAAAGCTGGAATAGCAATACTCATATTAGACAAACTGCACTTTAAAATAAAGACTGTTACAAGAGACAAGGAAGGATACTAAGTAATGATCAAGGGATCAATCCAAGAAGAAACTATAACAATTGTAAATATTTATGCACCCAATATAGGATCACCATATACATAAGACAATAGTGTCCATTTATTGGCATTGATTGTAATAGCTGCATATGATCCTTTGTATTTCTGCAGTGTCAATTGCAATTTCTCCTTTTTCACTTCTAAATTTATTGAAATTGACAGTAATACAATAATAGTGAGGGACTTTACCACTCCATTTACACCAATGGATAGACAATCCATACAGAAAATTAATAAGGAATTACAAACCTTAAGTGACACTTTAGATAGACTTGATATTTATTGGACATTCCATCTGGAAGCAGAAGAATACAGTTACTTCTCAAGTGCACACAGAACGTTCTCCAGGATAGATCACATCTCAGTAAGTTTAAGAAAAAATCATATCAAACATCTTTTCTGACTGAAACAGTTGAGATTAAAAATCAATTACAGGAAACAAAACAGTGAAAAACACAAAAACCTGGAGGCCGAACAATATGCTACTAAATAACCAAGAGATCACTGAAGAAATCAAAGAGGGAAGTTAAAGAAACAAATGACAAATTACAACATAAACATGATGGCTTGAAACCTATGGGATGCAGCAGTAACAGTTCTAAGGGGAGAGTTTATAGCAATACAATTCTACCTCAAGAAAAGAGAAATGCACCAGATAAACAACCTAACCTTACACCTAAAGCAACTACAGAAATAGTAACAATAAAAAAAACCCAAAGTTAGTAGGAGGAAAGAAATCATAAAGGCCAGAGCAGAAATAAATGAAATAGAAATGAAGAAAACAATGGCAAATATCAATGAAACTAAAAGCTGGAACTTTGAGAAGATAAACAAAATTGGTGAACCTTTAGCAAGACTCATCAAGAAAATAGGGAGAGGACTCAAATCAATAAATTTAGAAGTGAAAAAGGAGAAATTGCAACTGACACTGCAGAAATACAAAGGATCATATGCAGCTATTACAATCGATGCCAATAAATGGACACTATACGCCAATAAAATGGAAAGCCTGGAAGAAAAGGAAAAATTCTTAGAAAAGTACAACCTGCCAAGACTGAGCCAGGAAGAAATAGAGATTATTATCAAATGAATCACAAATAATGAAACTGACACTGTGATTAAAAATCTTCCAACAAACAAAAGTCCAGGACCAGACAACCTCACAGGAGAATCTTATCAAGCATTAGGAAAGAGCTAACACCTGTCTTTCTCAAACTCTTCCAAAATATTGTAAAGGGAGGAACAATCCCAAGCTCTTTCTACAAGGCCACCATCACTCTGATACCAAAACCCAACAAACATATTATATAAAAAGAAAATTACAGGCCAATATTGCTGTTGAACATAGATGCAAATATCCTCAACAAAATACTTGCAATCTGAATCCAGCAATACATTAAAAGGATCATATGTCATGATCAAGAGGGATTTATCCCAGGGATACAAGGATTCTTCAATATACACAAATCAATGTGATGCATGTATTAACAAAATGAAGAAAAAATAGATGCAGAAAAACTTTTTGACAAAATTCAAAATCCTTTTACGACAAAAACAAAACAAAACAAACTCTTCACAAAATGGGCATAGAGGGAACTTACCTCAACAAAGTAAAAGCCATATATAACAAACCCACACCAAACATCGTTCTCAATGGTGAAAAACTGAAAGCATTTTCTCTAAGAGCAGGAACAAGAGTATCCTCTCTTGCCAATATTATTCGACATAGTTTTGAAAGTCCTAATCACAGCATCAGAGAAGAAAGAGGAATAAAAGGAATCCAAAGTCAAAAAGAAGTAAAACTGTCACTCTTTGCAGATAACATGATAGTATATGTAGAAAATGCTAGTGATGCCCCCAGAAAACTACTAGAGCTAATCAACGAGTTTAGTAAAGTTGTAGGACATAAAATTAATACACAGAAATCTCTTGCCTTCCTATATAATAACAATGAAAGATCAGAAAGAGAAATCATGGACACATCCCCATTAACCATTGCAACAAAAAGAATAAAAAACCTAGGAATAAATCTACTTATCATGGGAAATAGATGGGGAAACAGTGGAAACAGTGGCAGACTTTATTTTTCTGGGCTCCAAAATCACTACAGATGGTGACTGCAGCCACGAAATTAAAAGACGCTTACTCCTTGGAAGGAAAGTTAAGACCAACCTAGATAGCATATTCAAAAGCAGAGACATTACTTTGCCAACAAAGGTTCGTCTAGTCAAGGCTATGGTTTTTCCTGTGGTCATATATGGATATGAGAGTTGGACTGTGAAGAAGGCTGAGCACCGAAGAATTGATGCTTTTGAACTGTGGTGTTGGAGAAGACTCTTGAGAGTCCCTTGGACTGCAAGGAGATCCAACCAGTGCATTCTGAAGGAGATCAGCCCTGGGATTTCTTTGGAAGGAATGATGCTAAAGCTGAAACTCCAGTACTTTGGCCACCTCATGCGAAGAGTTGACTCATTGGAAAAGACTCTGATGCTGGGAGGGATTGGGGGCAGGAGGAGAAGGGGACGACAGAGGATGAGATGGCTGGATGGCATCACTGACTCAATGGACGTGGGTCTGGGTGAACTCCGGGAGTTGGTGATGGACAGGGAGGCCTGGCGTGCTGCGATTCATGGGGTGGCAAAGAGTAGGACACAACTGAGCGACTGATCTGATCTCATCTGATGGAGACAAAGGGGCTTCCATAGTGGCTCAGACAGTAAAGACTATGCCTGCAATGCAGGAGACCTGGGTTTGATCCCTGGATTGGAAAGATCCCTGGGAGAAGGAAATGGAAATCCACTCCAGTATTCTTGCCTGGAGAATTTCATGGAGAGAGGAGCCTAGTGGGCTACAGTCCATGAGGTCACAAAGAGTCAGACACCACTGAGTGACTAGCATTTTAACACAAGGAGAAAAAAGACCTGAACACAGAAAACTATAAGGTACTGATGAAATAAATCAAACATAACACAAACTGATGGAGAGCTGTACCATGTTCTTGGATTGGAAGCATCAATATTGTGAAAATGATTCAGTTCATTTCAGTCACTCAGTCCTGTCTGACTCATCATGACTGCATGGACCACAGCCTGCCAGGCCTCCCAGTCCCTCAACATCTCCCAGAGTTTACTAAAACTCATGTGCATTGAGTCAGTGATGCCATTCAACCATCTCATCCTCTGTTGACCCATGCTCTTTCCACCTTCAATCTTTCCCAGGGTCAGAGACTTTTCCAATCAGTCAGTTCTTTGCATCAGGTAGCCAAAGAATTGGACTTTCAGCTTCAGCATCAGTCCTTCCAATGAATATTCAGGACTGATTTCCTTTAGGATGGACTGGTTGGATCTCCTTGAAGAGTCTTCTCCAACACCACAGTTCAAAAGCATCAATTCTTCGGCGCTCAGCTTTCTTTATAATCCAACTCTCACATCCATACGTGACTACTGGAAAAACCATAGCCTTGACTAGACAGACTTTGTCAGCAAAGTAATGTCTCTGCTTTTTAATATGCTGTCTAAGTTGGTCATAACTTTCCTTCCAAGGAGCAACTGTCTTTTAATTTTGTGGCTGCAGTCACCATCTACAGTGATTTTGGAGCCCCCAAATATAAAGATTCTCACTGTTTCCATTGTTTCTCCATCTATTTGCCATGAAGTGATGGGACCAGATGCCATGATGTTAATTTTCTGAATGTTGAGTTTTAAGTCAACTTTTTCAGTCTCCTCTTTCACTTTCATCAAGAGGCTCTTTATTTCTTCGATTTCTGCCATAAGAGTGGTGTCATCTGCATATCTGAGGTTATTGATATTTCTCCCAGCAATCTTTACTTCAACTTGTGCTTCATCCAGTCCAATATGTCTCATGATGTACTCTGCATATAAGTTAAATTAGCAGGCTGACAGTATACAGCCGTGACTTACTCTTTTCCCAATTTGGAACCAGTCTGCTGTTCCATGCCCAGTTCTAACTGTTGCATCTTGACCTGCATACAGTTTTCTCAGGAGGACATTAAGGTGGTCTGGTATTCCCATCTCTTGAAGAATTTTCCACAGTTTGTTTTGATCCATACATTCAAAGACAATAAAGCATAAACAGATGTTTTTCTGGAACTCTCTTTTTTAATGATCCAATGGATGTTGGCAATATTTCTGGTTCCTTTTGCCTTTTCTATATCCAGTTTGAACATCTGGAAGTTCATAGTTCACATACTGTTGAAGCCTGGCTTTGATAATTTTGAGCATTATTTGCTACTAGGTGAGATGAGTGCAGTTGTGCGGTAGTTTGAGCATTCTTTGTCATTGCCTTTCTTTGGGATTGGAATGAATATTGACCTTTTCCAGTCCTGTGGCCACTGCTGAGTTTTCCAAATTTGCTGGCATATTGACTGCAGCACTTTGACAGCCATCATCTTTTAGGATTTGAAATAGCTCAACTGGAATTCCATCACCTCCACTAGCTTTGTTCATAGTGATGCTTCCTAAGGCATACTTGACTTCACATTCCAGGATGTCTGGCTCTAGGTGAGTGATCATACTTTCGTGATTATCTTGGTTGTGAAGAACTTTTTTGTACAGTTCTTCTGTGTATTCTTGCCACCTCTTCTGCTTCTCTTAGGTCCATACCATTTCTGCCTTTTATTGTGCCCATCTTTGCATGAAATGTTCCCTTGTTATCTCTAGTTTTCTTGAAGAGATCTCTAGTCTTTCCCATTCTATTATTTTCCTCTATTTCTTTTCATTGATCACTGAGGAAGTCTTTCTTATCTCTCCTTGCTGTTCTTTGGAACTCTGCATTGAAATGGGTGTATCTTTCCTTTTCTCCTTTGTCTTTCACACCTTGCCTTTGTAAGGCCTCCTCAGACAACCATTTTGCTTTTTTTTTTTTCCCCTTGGTGATGGTCCTGATCACTGCCTCCTGTACAATGTCATGAACCTCTGTCCATAATTCTTCAGGCACTCTATCAGATCTTATTCCTTGAATCTATTCATCACTTCCATTGTATAATCATAAGGGATTTGATTAAGGTAATACATGAATGGTCTAGTGGTTTTCCCTACTTTCTTCCATTTAAATCTGAATTTTGCAATAGTGGTTCATGATATGATCCACAGCCAGCTCCCAGTCTTGTTTTTGCTGATTGTATAGAGCTTCTCCATCTTTTGCTGCAAAGAGTATGTATGTTAGTTGCTCAGTCATGTCTGACTCTTTGCAATCCCATAGACTGCAGTCCCACCAGCCTCCTCTGTCCATGGGATTCTACAGGCAAGAACACTGGAGTGGGTTTCCATCTCCCTCTCCAAAAGGAACTATATAAAGAAAGAAAGTGATGTCGCTCAGTCATGTCCAGCTCTTTGCGACCTCATGGACTGTAGCCTACCTGCCTCCCCCAGGCTCCTGGCTCC
Source organism: Bos taurus (assembly GCF_002263795.3). Classification (NCBI taxonomy): domain Eukaryota; kingdom Metazoa; phylum Chordata; class Mammalia; order Artiodactyla; family Bovidae; genus Bos; species Bos taurus. The sequence goes on from NC_037347.1 coordinate 26,813,489, forward strand.
CTTGCCTGGAATATTCCAGGCAAGAGTACTGGAGTGGGTAGCCATTTCCATCTTCATGCAAAGAGTATGATCAATCTGATTCCAGTATTGACTATCTGGTGACGTCCATGTGTAGTCATCTCTTGTGTTGTTGAAAGAAGGTGTTTGCTATGACCCATGTGTTCTTTTGGAAAAACTCTGTTATCCTTTGCCCTGCTTCATTTTGTACTCCAGTGCAAATTCTGAATAGACAAGTTAGGAAAGAATTGCTCCCCATAAGTTGATCCAATACTGAAATTGTGTCAATTTTGTAAATTTCCACCTTTTAAATGCCTCTGTTGCTATAATAGTGTTTCTCAAGGTTTATTTTGTTATTTATGATTGTCTGTTATGTTTCAGTCAGGTAACACTTGATAGGTTCTAAAATTGGATGAACTTGGATTAGAATATTGGAATACCAAGTCTAAAAATTCTTCGTTATTTATCTTTGAAAAGTATACTCAGTTCAGTTCACTTCAGTTGCTCAGTCATGTCTGATTCTTTGCAACCCCATGAATAGCAGCACGCCAGGCCTCCCTGTCCATCACCAATTCCCAGAGTTCACTCATACTCATGTCCATTGAGTCAGTGATGCCATCCAGCCATCTCATCCTCTGTCATCCCCTTCTCCTCCTGCCCCCAATCCCTCCTAGCATCAGAGTCTTTTCTAGTGAGTCAACTCTTTGCATGACGTGGCCAAAGCATTGGAGTTTCAGCTTCAGTATCGTTCCTTCCAAAGAACACCCAGGACTGATCTCCTTTAGAATGGACTGGTTGGATCTCCTTTCAGTCCAAGGGACTCTCAAGAGTCTTCTCCAACACCACAGTTCAAAAGCATCAATTCTTCCGCGCTCAGCTTTCTTCATAGTCCAACTGTCACATCCATACATGACCACTGGGAAAACCATAGCCTTGACTAGATGGACCTTTGTTGGCAAAGTAATGTCTCTGCTTTTTAATATGCTGTTTAGGTTGGTCATTGGAGAAGGCAATGGCCCCCCACTCCAGTATTCTTGCCTGGAAAATCCCATGGATGGAGGAGCCTGATAGGCTGTAGTCCATGGAGTCGGACACAACTGAGCGACTTCACTTTGACTTTTCACTTTCATGCATTGAAAGGAAATGGCAACCCACTCAAGTATTCTTGCCTGGAGAATCCCAGGGATATGGGAGCCTGGTGGGCTGATGTCTATGGGGTCGCACAGAGTCGGACACGACTGAAGCGACTTAGCAGCAGCAGCAGCAGCTAGGTTGGTCATAACTTTCCTTCCAAGGAGTATGTGTCTTTTAATTTCATGGGTGCAGTCACCATCTGCAGTGATCTTGGAGCCTGAAAAATAAAGTCTGAGACTACTTCCACTGTTTCTCTATCTATTTCCCATGAATTTATGGGACCAGATGCCATGATCTTCATTTTCTGAATATTGAGCTTTAAGCCAACTTTTTCACTCTCCTCTTTCACTTTCATCAAGAAGACTCTTTAGCTCCTCTTCACTTTCTGCCATAAGGGTGGTGTCATCTGCATATCTGAGGTTATTGATATTTCCCCCAGCAATCTTGATTCCAGCTTGTGCTTCTTCCAGCCCAGCGTTTCTCATGATGTATTCTGCATATAAGTTAAATAAGCAGGGTGACAATATACAGCCTTGACGTACTCCTTTTCCTATTTGGAACCAGTCTGTTGTTCCATGTCCAGTTCTAACTGTTGCTTCTTGACCTGGATATAGATTTCTCAAGAGGCAGATCAGGTGGTCTTGTATTCCCATCTTTTTCAGAATTTTCCACAGTTTATTGTGATCCACACAAAGGCTTTGGCATAGTCAATAAAGTAGAAATAGCTGTTTTTCTGGAACTCTCTTGCTTTTTTGATGTTCCAGTGGATGTTGGCAATTTGATCTCTGGTTCCTCTGCCTTTTCTAAAATCAACTTGAACATCAGGAAGTTCACAGTTCACGTATTGCTGAAGCCTGGCTTGGAGAATTTTGAGCGTTACTTTACTAGCACGTGAGATGAGTGCAATTGTGCGGTAGTTTGAGCTTTGTTTGGCATTAACTTTCTTTGGGATTGGAATGAAAACTGACCTTTTCCAGTCCTGTGGCCACTGCTGAGTTTTTCAAATTTGCTGGCATATTGAGTGCAGCAAGTATACTAACCTTTGATTAATTATTTGAAAAATGAGAATAATTCCACCTGCAGAATTTTAAAGATTTAAAAGGGTAAGGCAAAAAGCTCAGGACAATGCCTACCATACAGCACACTCAGAATAAAATTAGTGTTTATAACTGTAATTATGAATGCTTTGTGATGATATGCTTCTGTAAATCTATACTTCTATATCTGTAGATTGAACTGCATTTGTATTTTAGGGACTCTGATTCTTTAAAATTGCAATAATAATTTTATTCAGGAAATAAACTCTTGTAGTTTTGCTTCCACATTTCTACTGCTTTTATGCCTGTTATTATTTATGATATTAATTTCACAACTACTGGTTGTTTTTTTCGTGGGGAGGAAGCTAATTGTCCACACAAAGGCAAAGACAGCATTTGGAAGACAAGCAAGTAAAAATCTAGCGTGGGCACCACTGAGAGAAGGAGAAGACTACAGAAGCTGCAAACAAACCCATATTTACCTTGATCACTGTGGTTCAATCCAAGTTTAAGGTCAGGCATAGCAGAGCACATAATTAGTGTAGTTCATGCAAGTCTCAGTGTGTGAGAAGCAGAGTGTTTTATCCTCATGAAATAAACATTGACTTTGAAATGTTTAAAAATACAATTGCATGCTTTTTTTACTTATTAATTTGAAGAATTATAAGTAAGGAATTGTTGTATGTGATAAACAAAATCAAGGCAAAAACTATGAATTTAGAAAATATGTTAATATATCAATGATCATTTACTAGTAAAGGCTGTAGTTCACCAGTAATGTGCAAAGGTACTTTTTCCATTGGGGGAAAATATCCAAGTAAAGCAGAAAATCCCAATAAATTGCTTCTGTTTAGTATCTACCTGTTGCACTAATTCACAAATACTTCTAAAGGAGAAAAATTGAAAATGTCTTTAGTAATGGCAGTATTTTATATCCAAAAATATCTGGAGTAATGAACTAAGATACAAAATTTAACTTAGGTATTCTGATTGACTTTCCAAAATATTAAATATGTAATCTAAAGAAACAAATGAGTATAACTTTTTACACATTTAGTCACACTAGCAAACATAAAACTCAAGTCACATTTGATAACTGATTCTATTATTTGTATGTTTTAATGAAAAGAATTCTAAGTCAAAATTTCATGATACGGTTTAACTACATTCATTTATAAAATATTTTCTTAATATACAAAGATTCTTAGCTAAGTGTTAAGAAGGCAAAACACTTACAACTGATTTGGAGGCACAAAATATTTTGAATATTTATCAAAGATTAGTAAGAATGATTTTCAGCATCAGATTATCGCATTTTATATAAATGCTGTAAGGTTTATATGTTGTCTATTGAGTTTTTGGTTATTCACATAGAATTCTGCAAGGAAGGATGAAGAAGCCAAAAGGAGTTTTTAAAAAGTGATTTTTCAAGTAACAAAGTTCCATTGAATTAGAGAAGAATACTTCATAGCTGTAACTTCAGCAGTCACTTGGGATCAAACACTAAATCCAAAAGGCATCTACATGGCACAGATGAACAATTTTGTTCTCCACAATTACCTTGATTGTAGATAATCTGATTTGGACTGCTGTGTGTGTCTGTGTATGTATGTATCTAATCTTACATAAGAGTTGATGCCTTTGGTAGCTGAATTAGGTCAAAATACAAAAGACAAAATAACTAATAAGTAAGAAACATTATCAAGATTTTAAATCTACAATTGTACTCTATTTCCCCAAACCCAGAGCTTTGATGAAAATTGTTTATTGCATGGCTAAGTTCTTATCTGGAAGACATCTGGGCTTTGAAGATTTTTACCATAGTCTTAGAAATAAAAAATTGAACAAATTGCAGTGCTTTTCTGTAATTTTGTAAAACAGGGTGTTTCAAGATAAATTATACCAGTGGACTGTATCTGTCTTGTACCACAAAACACATGTAAAATACCTGTAATTTAGTCATTTCAAGGCATGCATGAAAAAGGTAATAAACACAAATACAGACATCCTAGTTTGCAGACATGCAGACTTCACAAGTTAGAAAGATCTCAGGCTTACTAAATATCAAAGATAAAATCTGTACTGCACACCAAACTACTGAAAATTGCCTTCAAATTTAAGGTGCAATTTATTTCAAATGGGGTAAAGTTGTAGCTGGAAGAATTGAAGCATACAAAGCTACACCTAAGTTTATTATTTCATATTTACAATGCAAACCCACAAACACATACATGCAAACAATATATGCCCAAATTATATTCTTTACTGTTTCATTTTTAATGGCTTGACAGTTTTAATATTTAATTTACATCAAAAACTTTATTTTAGAGCATATTTTTCTCTTCAAAACTTTCTGACTTGAAGATTTTTTCAAGATTTTTGGGGATACTTGGAAAATTTTTCTTAGAATAAAATTTTGTTCATGACATTAAATTATAAAATCATATTTTGCTTTCTAAAATTAATACCAATAATATGTGTTACTTTATTAATAAATATTTTTCTCTATAAATTGACTGTTAATGACCTTAGTCATGAATATGAGAAACATATTCAACTCTAGGCAGAAAGGACACCTCAAAAATTTACAAACACAGTACAACAATATCTAGCTTTTACCTTCCCATCATAAGATACTGATGTAAAAGAGATAAAAATAATGAAGTATTCTTTTTTTTTTTCCAAGTCCCATACTCACCTGCATCACATTGTGAGTAGATTAAAACTCTATTTTCCTCACTATTTCAGCAACAGATACAGGTAAATAGGTGGAGAATTCACAACTGCAATATGGACAACTTGGCATGCATAGAACACTGACATTGATCTCAGGATAACAAACCTTTTACCTTTTATCTGTTCAGAAGACAAAATGAACTTGATCTCTCAAATGATCTTTGTAAGTATGAGAATTCTAAGTCTTAGTGTCATAGTAGGACTTGTCTTATCTGTGCCCATATAGGTAGGGAAAGACATAAGATAATCAGTAAAACATCTTTTGGGGAAAAGTAAAAAGCTAAACAGTAATATTCATGCAAGAGTAGAAGAGTTTTTATTTACAAAGTGACAATGATCATGGAGGATATGAGTTGGGTAGGTGTCAGAGGACTTCTGGGTAAAGTAAATTTTATAGAGTATTTTGTGGCATTTTGGATTCTTTTGCAACCTTGGTTATCTCAAAGGTTCTGCCTTTCCTTAATAGTCTTGCTTATTGCTGTGAGTCTTATGGTAGCCCCAGGAAATCTCTATACTTCAATAAGGCCAGCCTCATGGGCCTGTGACCTGTGACATTGGACAGGGCCTGTCATTCAGTAGTGGGGTTTAATGTCACTTGGTTTACATCGATGTGTTGAAATTCTTGATAATATAATCTTTGAACTTGTGTTTGTAAATGATATCCAGTGGGACAATGAGATGTGCAAATGAACAGAGAATATGCTCACAATACATGTCTGCCCCAGTTCTTGCTGTGTCATATGCATAGAGCATTTCTGATGCCCAGGAGCACAAGTTTCCTATTGATCTATGATTGTGAGTATTCAGCCAGGCTCAGAGTACAAAGTAAAAGCATGTTACATTTCCATTCAGTTTGTGAGGTCACTGATGGGAAACCATCTTTTCAGTTATTTGAGCCAAATTTGATTTGAACACAGAAGGAAGGCAATGGTCTTCTAAAAAACACAATGGCCAAGGAACCCTGTTTTGTCTTTTCACTTGTATTACTCCTTTATACCTGCCAACCATTTAGTTTGAAAATGATGATTTAGAAAGTAAGGAGAAGAGGGCAATCCATAGTTCCTTTTCCTTTCAGCTCTTCCTTAGTCATGATGTAATGTATGTGTATCAAGTAAAATGAAACCAACTAGTTTTGTACAACTTTCTCTATGTTCTGGTAAGAATGAAACATATGTGTGAGCATGAGCAAAGGAATACAAGGTGTGTAATTTTGGTGATTCTATGTATGAGTTAAAAACTCTTATCTTTATAGTTAAAACTGGCATTGCACAGTGTAAAGAAGAATGGCAAAATCCATGCTACTGATTTTAACATATAATTTGTCTTTACTTATAAGATTAAATGCCAAAATACATTATGACAAGTTGAGAGGTGGTGTGTGTAGAAGAAAAAAATCCTTTATGTTTTATAACTTTAATAGTAGTATTTTCATGTTTTCTTCAACAAGAGACCCTGCATTTTTATTTTTCACTGGGCCTCCAAAACTGTGTAGTTAGCCCTATCTTTCTCAATATTAACAAATATATATTGTGTGTTTACTCTGCCTATAGCGGTGCCAGGCACCTGGGGTGAGGTGTGGGAGGGCAAAGCATTTTTCAAACTCATTTAATTTTTCATAATTATGTAATTATGTGATAGTATTTTTGTTTACCAGATGAAGAAAATGAGATTCAATGTCACAAAACAGATACAAAGCAAAACCAGGATTAAATCTTTAACCTGTATGACTCTAGTCCCCATCCTCTTCCCCCTCTCTGATGACAGTATAATTAACTTTCCAAACTGGGATACTTTTGACAATAAAATGAGCTGATATTAATAAATACTCCAGAACAACTGACATAACTGACTGTGTGAAGTGAAAGATGACGTGTCATCTCTCAAGCTGTAAAAGTCTTCCTCGTATGTAGATGGTCATTTTATCTGTAGGAGGAAGGTCTTTTTCAGCACTCAGTACATACTTCACAAATTATTTGCCAAATAAATAATTCTGTGCCGAGTAGATCCTAAATATCATATGGTTATAATTATTCCAGAGGTAAAATTTGCAAGTAAGTGTATGGCAAAACAAATGCAATATTGTAAAGTAATTAGCCTCTAATTAAAATAAATAAATTTAAATTAAAAAAAAATAAATTCAGAGAGTACATCTCTAAAACCTTTAGAAAAAAATAAAGGAATTAAATTTAATTATAAAATGTTTCATTTTTATTTCATTTAGTTTTAAGCTGCAGGTATTATATCAAACAGTATGATATTGGTTCTCCCCTGGTGACTCAGCTGGTAAAGAATCTGCCTGCATGAGGGAGGCCTGCGTTTGACCCCCGGGTTGAGAAGATCCCCTGGAGGAGGGCATGGCAACCCAGTGTTCTTGCCTGGAGAATCCCCATGGACAGAGGAACCTGGCAGGCTACAGTCCTTGGGGTCACAAGAGTTGGACACAACTTAGCGACTAAACCACCATGATACTTGGATTGTAGAAGACCAAATCACTTGCATCCATGTCCCATTAAGAGTTTTAGATTTCTCCATCTATTAGTGTCCTCTGTGCATCCCACACAACAATCAGTGCATCTTAGGGCAAAGTTGGGACTTAATCAGTGTTTATGAGTAAGACTAGCTATCAGAACATTTATGGACACAATTCTAAGAATAATTGTTAAGAACTTCTTTATCAAAATGTAATACTTTGGGAAAATAATTAAGATATTTCCCTGATAATAAAAGATGTGATTCTCATATTGAGAGGAAGGAGACAGAAATTACATACAGCTAGATCGGAGAGGGCAACGGCACCCTACTCCAGTACTCTTGCCCGGAAAAATCCCATGGACGGAGGAGCCTGGAAGGCTGCAGTCCATGGGGTCGCAGAGGGTCGGACACGACTGAGCGACTTCATTTTCACTTTTCACTTTCACGCATTGGAGAGGGAAATGGCAACCCACCCCAGTGTTCTTGCCTGGAGAATCCCAGGGATGGGGAAGCCTGGTGGGCTGCCGTCTATGGGGTCGCACAGAATCGGACACGACTGAAGCGACTTAGCAGCAGCAGCAGATGGAGTTTATAACATATTTAAATCTGGGTTTGTTTGTTTGTTTTAAGAAATTTGGCTAGTCATAAAACCTTCTTGAGACTTAACCATATTTAAGGCATGATTCTCCTTTCTTATTGTATTTATACCTTTTGTTCCAAAATTATTGAATGAGAAAACTTCCTGTCCTTCACTCTACTTGTTACCATTTCTGGGAACACTGTCTCTGAATGCAGGACATACAGGAATGACATCTCAGTGCTGGATGTGCTGATTCACTGGTGCTAATATGTCATTTTCAGAAGCGTTCCCTCTCACAGATATTTCAGCATAGCAGATTCATGGGTCGAAGGGTAAAAGCAGGTTACCTATGGGTAGAAGCAGATAATGGGCATTTTATTACCCAGACATCTCTCATTTTAAAGCTGCTATTCTCAAGGATTAGACGGATGACCTCCAGTCACGATTTTGATTCCATAAATTGAAATTGGTTGTAATACTGTTCATTGCTCATGTGTGATTATGCATGAAGTTAATGTTATGGGATTTTCTGTCTAAGGTGATTTCTTAACCTTTTCTCTGCCTCACTCCCCTTAAGTCCACTGTATTCAAGTTCCCTCAGGAATATGCTACATTCCATGAACTCTTGAATAAAAACAAAGAGCCTATTTAAGAAAATAGCTTATATTTCTTTATTGTTAAGATTCAGAACTCTCAAATCGAATATTATTTTTACAGTTAGGCACCTGGCTAGGTGGTACATATGGTCCCAACCTGGAAAGAGCTAGTTACAACAATGATGATGGTACTTACTATTATAACAGCAAACCCTTCTATAGTTCATACTTTCTGCTCTTTATTGTCCTAAGTGTTCAAATATATTAATTCATATAAGAAATTTCCACTATTTGGGGTGAAATACAACAAGTGCACAGGTAATTAAAACACAGTTTTACATTGCATATATAAAAACATGTATAGAAATGCCATGTGAACTTGGGAGGACCACCACCAAGCCACTATAATCAAGAAAGCTTGCAACAGGTTGCTCACTGGATGCCTTCTATAGGGCACCACTGTGCTAGGTATATTGGAAGCCTCCAAGAAGAACATGAGACTGACCTATGCCACTGAGAAGTTCAGGAAACAAGACCCACACAGAACAAAGAGAGAACTAAAGAAGATAACTTTATTTTAAAATACCTTATATTTTTATATTTTTGTATTTTTTTAAGTGACTTCCCTGTAGCTCAAAAGGTAAAGAATCTGCCTGCCATACAGGAGACCCGGGTTCTATCCCTGGGTTGGGAAGATCCCCTGGAGAAGGGAATGGCAACCCACTGCAGTATTCTTGTCTGGAGAATCCCATGGACAGAGGAGCCTGGCGGGCTACAGTCCATGGGGTCGTAGAGTCAAACACGACTGAGCAAAGAACATGAGACTGACCTATGCCACCAAGAAGTTCAGGAAACAAGACTCACACAGAACAAATAGAGAACCAAAGAATATAACTTTATTTTTAAATACCTTATATTTTTTTTTATTTTTAAAGGATTCCCATGTCTTACTCTATTTATTCCTCTCCTCAAGCTTACAAAAATAGATATGGTTATTATTTTTTATTGAACTGAAACTGAAGAATGAATCTTCATTTTTCATTCTAACTTAAATCAGATCCCCTTTTAAAAGGGAGGTGGGAGGGGGGTTCAGGATGGGGAATACATGTACACCCATGGAGGATTCATGTTAATGTATGTCAAAACAAATACATTATTGTAAAGTAAAAAAATTATTAATTAAAAAAATAGAAGACCCCAACAACTACTAAATGTAGCCAACGTTTATTGATTACTATTAATCAAGTGCTTAAATCCAAAACAGTACTGTGACACAGGCATACTACCAGGAAACTAAATTTTAAAGAAGTTATGCAATTTGTCCAAAGTAGTATAGCTTTTGGTAGCAGAACTGACATTGATTCAGGCTGAATTACTTGAGAAGCCTCCCTCATGATCAGTCTGCAATTCCCTATGTTGGTCCTGTCTAAATATAAACGAAGACAGAGAACAATGAGCCTACATTCACCCAGTGAAAAGAATGACTTTGTTGCTGGAACAAAGTTGTGAACATGGAGGAAAGCCTATTATTTCAAACGATGAAATGGTTCCTAAAACTCTGTCTTGTACCTAATACTCATCACTCAGTTAAGTTCAGTTCAGTCACTCAGTCATGTCTGACTCTTTGGGACCCCATGGAACATAGCATGCCAGGCCTCCCTGTCCATCACCAACTCCTGGAGTTTACCCAAACTCATGTCCATCGAGTAGGTGATGCCATCCAACCATCTCATCCTCTGTCATCCCCTTCTCCTCCTGCCTTCAATCTTTCCCAGCATCATGGTATTTTCATATGAGTCAGTTCTTCACATCAGGTGGCCAAAGTATTGGAGTTTCAGCTTCAACATCAGTCCTTCCAATGAACACTCAGGACTGATCTCCTTTAGGATGGACTGGTTGGATCTCCTTGCAGTACAAGGGACTCTCAAGAGTCTTTGCCAACAACACAGTTCAAAGCATCAATTCTTTGGTGCTCAGCTTTCTTTATAGTCCAACTCTTACATCCATACATGACTACTGGAAAAACCATAGCTTTGACTAGCTGGACCTTGGTTGGCAAAGTAATGTCTCTGCTTTGTAATATGCTGTCTAGGTTGGTCAAAACTTTCCTTCCAAGGAGTAAGCTAGTCTTTTTATCATGGCTGCAATCACCATCTGCAGGGATTTTGGAGCCCCCAAAAATAAAGTCAATCACTGTTTCCCCATTTATTGCCATAAAGTGACGGGACAAGATTCCATGATCTTAGTTTTCTGAATGTTGACCTTTAAACCAACTTTTTCACTCTCCTCTTTCACTTTCATCAAGAGACTCTTTAGCTCCTCTTCACTTTCTGCTATAAGGGTAGTGTCATCTGCATATCTGAGGTTATTGATATTTCTCCCAGGAATCTTGATTCCAGCTTGTGCTTCTTCCAGCCCAGCATTTCTCATGATGTACTCTGCATATAAGTTAAATAAGCAGGGTGACAATATACAGCTTTGACATACTCCATTTCCTAGTTGGAAACAGTCTGTTGTTCCATGTCCAGTTCTAACTGTTGCTTCCTGACCTGCATATAGGTTTCTCAAGAGGCAGGTCAGGTGCTCTGGTATTCCCATCTCTTGAAGAATTTCCCACAGTTTATTGTGATCCACACAGTCAAGGACTTTGGCATAGTCAATAAAGCTTTAATGTTTTTCTGAAACTCTCTTGCTTTTTCGATGATCTAGTGGATATTGGCAATTTGGTCTCTGGTTCCTCTGCCTTCTCTAAAACCAGCTTGAACATCTGGAAGTTCATGGGTCACATATTGCTGAAGCCTGGCTTGGAGAATTTTGAGCATTACTTCTCTAGCGTGCAGATGAGTGCAACTGTTCAGTAGTTTAAGCTTTCTTTGGCATTGCCTTTCTTTGGGATTGGAATGAAAACTGACCTTTTCCAGTCCTGTGGCCACTGCTGAGTTTTCTGAATTTGCTGGCATATCGATTGCAGCACTTTCATAGCATCATCTTTTAGGATTTGAAATATCTCAACTGGAATTCCATTACCTCCACTAGCTTTGTTCATAGTGTTGCTTCCTGGGGCACTCGACTTCACATTCCAGGATGTCTGGCTCTAGGTTAGTGGTCACAGCATTGTGATTATCTGGGTCCTGAAGATATTTTTTTTACTTCTGTATATTCTTGCCACCTCTTCTTAATATCCTCTGCTTCTGTCAGGTGCATATTTTCTGTTATTTACTGAGCCCATCTTCGCATGAAATGTTCCCTTGGCATCTCTAATTTTCTTCAAGAGAAATGTAGTATTTCCCATTCTGTTGTTTTCCTCTATTTCTTTGCACTGATCACTGAGGAAGGCTTTCTTATCACTTCTTGCTATTCTTTGGAACTCTGCATTCAGATGCTTATATCTTTCCTTTTCTCCCTTGCTTCTCACTTCTCTTCTTTTTACAGCTATATATAAGGCCTACTTAGACAACTATTTTGCTTTTTTTCATTTCTTTTCCTTGGTGATGGTCTCAATCCCAGTCTCTGTACAATGTCATGAACCTCCGTCCATAGTTCATCAGGCACTCTGTCTATCAGATCTTGTCCCTTAAATCTATTTCTCACTTCCACTGTATAATCATAAGGAATTTGTTTTAGGTCATACCTGAATGGTCTAGTGATCTTACCAACTTTCTCAATTTAAGTCTGAATTTGGCAATAAGGAGTTCATGATCTGAGCCATAGTCAGCTCCTGGTCTTGTTTTTGCTGACTGTATAGAGCTTCTCCATCTTTGGCTGCAAAGAACATAATCTATCTGATTTCAGTATTGACCATCTGTTGATGTCCATGTGTAGAGTCTTCTTTTGTGTTGTTGGAAGAGGGTGTTTGCTATGACCAGTGTGTTATCTTGGCAAAACTCTTATCAGCCTTTGCCCTGCTTCACTCTGTACTTCAAGGCCAAATTTGCCTGTTACTCCAAGTGTTTCTTGACTTCCTACTTTTGCATTTCAGTCCCCTATAATGAAAAGGACACCTTTTTGTGTGTTAGTTCTAAAAGTTCTTGTAGGTCTTCATAGAACCGTTCAAACTTCAGCTTCCTTAGAATTACTGGCCAGGGCATAGACTTGGATTACTGTGATATTGAATGCTTTGCCTTGGAAATGAACAGAGATCATTCTATCGTTTTGAGATTGCATCCAAGTACTGCATTTCAGACTCTTTTGTTGACTATGATGGCTATTCCATTTCTTCTGAGGGATTCCTGCCCGCAGTAGTAGATATAATGGTCATCTGAGTTAAATTCACTCATCCCAGTCCATTTTCGTTTGGTGATTCCTAAAATGTCGACATTCACTCTTGCCATCTCCTGTTTGACCACTTCCAATTTGCCTTGTTTCATGGACCTAACATTCCAGGTTCCTATGCAATATTGCTCTTTACAGCATTGGACCTTGCTTCTATCACCAGTCACATTCACAACTGGGTATTGTTTTTGCTTTGACTCCATCTCTTCATTCTTTCTGGAGTTCTTTCTCCACTTATCTCCAGTAACATATTGGGCACCTACCGACCTGGGGAGTTCATCTTTCAGTGTCCTTTTTGTCTTTTCATACATATCTCTTTGTCTGTTCATGGGGTTCTCAAGGCAAGAATACGGAAGTGGTTTGCCATTCCCTTCTCCAGTGGACCACGTTTTGTCAGAACTGTCCACCATGACCCATCCATCTTGGGTGGCCCAACATGGCATGGCTTAGTTTCATTGAGTTAGACATGGTTGTGGTCCATCTAATTAGATTGGTTAATTTTCTGTGATTGTGGTTTCAGTCTGTCTGCCCTCTGATGCCCTCTCTCAGCGCCTACCATCTTACTTGGGTTTCTCTTACCTTGGACATGGGGTATCTCTTCACAGCTGCTCCAGTGCCGTGCAGCCACTGCTCTCCACTCATCATCTAACAGATCATTTTAGGTTAAATATCCTTTTCTTTCAGAAACTTTCTTTGTGTAACTATGTCAATTGTCACCATTATGAGCAAAGAACCTTGAATATCAAGCATTTTATATGCTATATGGCATTTTTTTTTAAATCAAAAGGCTAGACTTTGTATCAAAAACAAATGAGAAGACTGGCCTAAAGATTATCAGCCAATGGGTTTATTAGCATATTTTGATGATTCATCTGAGTGATTTTTCAACAGATTTTTCTTGCTTAAGTAAATAGGAAAATCATCACAATTTTGAAGGTCTGTCAACAACATGTTTTAAATTCACATTTTAACTGCCCATCAACATTATTTAAAACTGGATTTTGTGCAGGAAAATAAGGTGATTGAAGTAGTATGTGGCTTGTTAGGTAGCATTGCAAAAATGAATAAAATTTAGAACATGTGTTATTGTGGAATGCAGAAAAATTAATATAATTCTGAAGTATAATTTCTTCTTGTATGAAATGGGTACAGTAATAATATTTACCTTATAGATTCACAATGTTTATATTTTTATTAAATGAAAAAGTTTAATTAAAGCAACTTGGAATTACTGCCTATAGTAAGCATATGAAACATGGTACTTTTATTATACTACTCCTTATAGAATAAAGTTTTATGCTTCTATATAATCTTACATGACAAACTTAGCAATTAATCTTGTGAAGATATTATAAGTTCGCAATAATATCAAAATAAATAAATAGTCTCATGGAAATGGAGGTTGGTTTACAATTTATTAATTTAAAATGAAAAATCTAACTGTCGTGAGAACTACACTATTTATGTCACCAAGGTCTGTAAATGATAGTTGAAAACAATTTGTTAATATATCCATTCCAAATAGGGAAAGGAGTATGTGAAAGCTGCATATTATCACCCTGCTTATTTAACTTATATGCAGAGTACATCATGTGAAATGCTGGGCTGGATGAAGCACAAGCTGGAATCAAGATTGCAGGGAGAAATATCAATAACCTCAAATATGCAGATGACACCACCCTAATGGCAGAAAGTGAAGAAGAACTGAAGAGCCCCTTGATGAAAGTGAAAGAGGAGAGTGAAAAAGTTGGCTTAAAGCTCAACATTCAGAAAACGAAGATCATGGCACCTGGTCCCACTTCTTGGCAAATAGATGGGGAAACAATGAAAAGAGTGAGAGACTTTATTTTTGGGGGCTCCAAAATCACTGCAGATGGTGACTGAAGCCATGAAATTAAAAGACACTTAGTCCATGGAAGGAAAGTTATGACCACCCTAGACAGCATATTACAAAGCAGAGACATTACTTTGCCAACAACAGTCCGTCTAGTCAAAGCTGTGGTTTTTCCTGTGGTCATGTATGGATGTGAGAGTTGGACTATAAAGAAAGCTGAGCACTGAAGAATTGATGCTTTTGAACACTGGTGTTGTAGAAGACTCTTGAAAATCCCTTGGACAGCAAGGAGATCCAACCAGTCAATCCTAAATGAAATCAGTCCTGAATATGCATTGGAAGGACTGATGATGAAGTTGAAACTCCAATTCTTTGACCACCTGATGTGAATAACTGACTTATTTGAAAAGACCTTGATGCTGGGAATGATCGAAGGCAGGAGGAGAAGGGGACAACAGAGGATGAGATGGTTGGATAGCATCACTGACTCGATGGATATGTGTTTGAGTAAACTTGGGAGTTGGTGATGGACAGGGAGGCCTAGCGTGCTGCAGTCCATGGGGTTGCAAAGAGTCAGACATGACTGAGTGACTGAACTGAACTGAAATATCAAATCATTTTTTGATGGGCAGGAATTGACTGTCACCATATCCCCTGCAAGTAGTCCAATGATTAGCATGGATGTATATTTTTTGAAAAAATTAGTAAAATGGTTTTAATGTAATTCAGATAAAAGTAAACTGTCATCTGGACTGTGTTAGATCAGTGTTGCATTCAAAATAACTGCTAGTTCAGTATCCAGAAAAATAATTTAAATTTTACAGTGTACAGTTGTAAACATTATACAACATAATATCAAAATATTTTCTTTTCATTTGATAATTACAAAAGAAATTATCTCTTTATTACCACCTCATGATAAATTCTTCCTCAAACTCCTAACTTTAATGTTTTCTTTTCATTATTGTCCTACTTTTTAACTCTCATACCATTCTCTTACCTTCTTATTTTCTTTAAAGAGCTGATCTTTAATATTTTTTAATAGGAAAGAATTCTATAATGCCTATTTTCTGTCTCTTTTAAATAACTCTTGTCTGCTACAATCCACAGAGCCATTTGCATTTTTGCCATCCAAAAGTCCTCGAAGCCAGGATGTTCACTCTTACTTCCCTACTCCCTCATCCCCATTTTCTTCCTCCTCCTCCAGGATGGAGTTGGGTTCCTCCCAGATGTGGATGGAGAAATTGTACAATTCATCTTGCTGGGTTTTATCATGGCATAATCCAACCAAAACATACATTAGGGAATTTGAATTCTTAGAGCAGGAAACATATCTGAAACCAGATATAATGCTTTCTAAATTCATTAGAACTGATTCTTCTGCAAGAGAAGGTAAAAAGAATGCAATAGGATTTTCTTTTATCATGAATGAAATTGGCTACTAATCATATTTCTTTTTATAACAGATAAAACAGGGACTTCTATGTTCTAACCCACAAAATTTCTAGGAAGTCCCAATTTGTAATTCAGTCATTCTTATATGATCTGGGGGTTTCTTAGAACAGTATGAGATTATCATCCCATTAACTAAAATAATTCTTTTGTGATAAATTCTGTCCCCCAGTAAAAAACAAACAAATCAGGGATGCAGTTCCTAACTCAAAATGGTCCTGAGCTTGTTATTTCGTTGATTTTGAGCATCAGCATTTATTCTTGTCTATTAAAACCTTGATTGTTGACATCTGGTATAAGGAGAGTGAGTTGGGTCTACATTCATTATGGGTCCTTGAGAACTTGGACATTTCAAATGAATGATTCTCACTGATATTTCATTCTATAAGAGTCTCTGTGAGAGCAACTTTCTTTTCACCCTCTCTAACTGACTTTAATAATATTTTATATTTAAGTGTTCCCTTGCTACTGGCCACTTCTAAGCTCCATTAAAATAATTGGCCATCCAATTCTCTTTCTTGCCTAAATTTTTTAGTGTTTTTTTTTTTTTTTTAATTTTTCTCTTGTTTTAGTTCTCAGAACAGTGCTCACTACTGTAGCTAACCTGTTACAAATCCTTAACATATAAATAACTTGCAACAGTAATTTCATTTTGAAATGCAGTTGTAAATATTATATAAGAGTCCCAGAAATTTTCCTTTATGAAGCATACTTTTCCTGGGTGGTCAGGTTGTCTAGCAGAGAAACAGAGGTCTTTGGGAATTTGAGTAAATAATGAATATTCTAGTGCTATAAGTGCAAACTTTCACTTGTCCACATATTTCAAAATACCTGCTCCTTTAACCACTCTAGTAACATTTTACAATCAAAGTTTTTTTTTTTTTTTTTTAATTTATAGAAATGTGTCTTCGTACTTTTTTTAAATCTTGTACAAGGTGACAGTGTGACCTATAGTTGTAAAGGCTACATAATCTGTTTTTTTCTCAGTGAAAGTCTATTTCCATAGCTCTAGGATCATCCATGAAAAATGAGTAAAATGCCTTGAATTAGACTGACTATAACTGATATTTACCTTTCTTAGGAAAAATGGGACTCAGTGGACGATAGGTTAGAGATTTTCAATTTCTAATTGAAAATTATACAGCATATTCTCATGAATTTTCTCAATTAGGTGCCTTCATATTTTGCTGATGTTGTTCAGTTGCTATATTGTGTCTGACTCTTTTGACTCCAGGGACTGCAGCATGCCAGGCTCCTCTGTCTTTCACTATCTCCTGGAGTTTGCTCAAATTAATGACTGTTGAATCAGAGATGCTATCTAACCATCTCATTCTCTGCCACCTCCTCTCCTTTTGTCTTCAACCTTTCCCAGAATCAGTCTTTTCCAATAACTCAGCTCTTTGTATCAGATGGTCAAAGTACTGGAGCTTCAACTTCAGCAACAGTCCTTTCAATAAACATTCAGGGTTGATTTCTTTCAGAATTGATTGGTTTGATCTCCATAAAGTCCAGGGATAAAGGAAAACAATAGAATAGGAAAGCCTATAGATTCCTTTAAGAAAATTGGAGATATCAAGGAAACATTTTATGAAATGACGTGTCAGGAACTGTGTTAGGCATTACTGACAAAATGGAGGCATGGCCCCAACTCCCTCTCTTTGTTCTGCAGGCATGGACCCGGGATGAAGGAGCTAGGCCTTGTGATTCTGACTTGTTTTTTCTTCTCCTCGGCTGAGTTGACTGAAAAGGAATATTAAGGTGCTTATTCTTGAGAAGAGCATGAGAAGGAGCAAAGCCTTCTGCAGCTGTGCTCAGAAAATAATTCATAAAGTTAGTCATTGACATTTGTTCAAGAACTTTTACAAAAGAATGTTCCAGGATGAGCACATAGGCTGCAGCTTGAGGCCATGGGAGGGATTGCTATCTGAAGCTTATTTGTGAGGAAAATGTTTATGGCAAAGGAGTTTACTGAATTTAGGGCTTATAAATAATTAAAATAGTTAGAAGTTGAAGATTTAAGGAATGTTGTAATGTTAGCATATTTTACTACAGCTTATAGAGGTTAGGAATTTTAGAGATACTATAGCTAGAAGCCTTTTTAAGAGATAGTAAGCTCAGGATGTTAGAGCAAACAGGATTTAGAAAGAAATAAACTGAGGAATGTAGCATGAGTTACAGTGTAATCACAAGTTAATGATAGGACATGTAAGAGGAAGTAGAATAGATAGTAAAGCTGATTCCGAGAGAATCACTGAAGCAGGAACTCATTGTTTGAATCATTGTTTGAAGGGCAACAATGATTTATGGAGATAATAAATCTATGTGAGGGAGAACTGAAAATGTCAAACCTCTGACCTAATGTTTTTGTAAAAATATAAAAGAAAATCTTAAACTTGAGATAAATAGGCAATCCAAGAAAACTGAGAGGCTGTCTCGTTTCTTGCCGACACCACTCACCCCTTCAGGTTGAATCCCTGGCTGCTGGAGCTGGACTCTAGCAATGATGGGAATGATAAAAGACAGAAATGTAAGGACCTAACAGAAGCAGAAGACATTAAGAAAGGTGGCAAGAATATATAGAAGAACTATAGAAGAAAGGTCTTAATGATCCAGATAACCACAATGATGTGTTTACTCACCTAGAGCCAGACATTCTGGAGTGTGAAGTCTAGCTGAGCCATTTAAAAATCTTAAAAATGAAGCTGTTAAAGCACTGCATTCAGTATGTCAGCAAATTTGGAAAACTCAGCAGTGGCCACAGGGCTGGAAAAGGTCACTTTTCATTCCAATACCAAAGAAGAGCAATGCCAAAGAATGTCCAAACTACAGTACGATTGTGCTCATTTCACATGTTAGCAAAGTTTTTCTCAAAATCCTTCAAACTAGGCTTAAGCAGTACATGAACTGAGAACTTCCAGATGTACAAGCTGGGCTTCAAAGAGGCAGGGGAACCAGAGATCAAATTGCTAACATTTGTTGGATCATGGAGAAAGCAAGAGAATTCCATACAAATATCTGCTTTACTGACTATGCTAAAACTTTTGACTATGTGGGTCACAATAAACTGTGAGAATTTCTTAAAGAAATGGGAGTACCAGGTCACCTTACCTGTCTCCTGAGAAACCTGTATGTGGGTCAATAAAGCAACAGTTAGAACCAGATATGGAATAACTGAGTGGTTCAAAATTGTAAAACAAGGCTATATATGTATATTGTCACCCTGCTTATTTAACTTCTATGCATGGTACATCATGTGAAATGCTAGCAGGATGAATCACTAGCTGGAATCAAGATTGCCAGGAGAAATACAACCACCTCAGATATGTAGGTTATACTACTCTAAAGGCAGAAAATGAAGAGGAACTTAAAGAATCTCTTGAATGGGGGTGAAAGAGGAGAGTGCAAAAGCTGACCTGAAACTCAACATTAAAAATGTTAAGATCATGTCATCTGATCCCATCTGTTCATGCCAAACAGAAGGAGAAAAAGTGGAAGCAGCAATAGATTTTCTTTTGGGGGGCTCCAAAATCACTGCAGATGGTGATTGCAGCCATGAAATTAAAAAACACTTACACCTTATAAGGAAAGTTACGACCAACCTAGATAGCATATTCAAAAGCAGAGACATTACTTTGCCAACATAGGTCCGTCTAGTCAAGGCTATGGTTTTTCCAGTGGTCATGTATGGATGTGAGAGTTGGACTGTGAAGAAAGCTGAGCACCGAAGAATTGATGCTTTTGAACTGTGGTGTTGGAGAAGACTCTTAAGAGTCCCTTGGACTGCAAGGAGATCCAACCAGTCCATCCTAAAGGAGACCAGTCCTGGGTGTTCTGTTGAGGCTGAAACTCCAATACTTTGGCCACCTCATGCGAAGAGTTGACTCATTGGAAAAGACCCTGATGCTGGGAGGGATTGGGGGCAGGAGGAGAAGGGGACGACAGAGGATGAGATGGCAGAATGCCATCACCAACTCGATGCACATGAGTTTGGATGAACTCCAGGTGTTGGTGATGGAAAGGGAGGCCTGGCATGCTGTGATTCATGGGATCGCAAAGAGTCCAACATGACTGAGCGACTGAACTGACTGAATGGCAATTATAAAGTTTGAACAAATATCTTTAAAAAAAAAAAAAAACTCTTTTTAGATACTAGAGAGTAACCCATGGAAGATAGAAACAGGAAGACATAAATCTTTGGAAGAAGATGAACATACTGATTGAATTGCATGTTTGGTTAACTTTTCTATTAAAGGCCTATTTCAATTCTTTTCTTACATGGAAAATTTACCTCTAACATAATACAGAGCTTTGTGAGATAAGAGTCATAGTCTGGAATTCCAGAGCCAATATAAATTAAGGTAAAAATCTTGACCATTCTAGGATAAATGGAAGTTTCCTATATTTTGATTTTGCCAGAGGTTATACGGGAGTATACCTTTGTCAAAACTCATTAATCTGTACTCAGAATCTACATTTTGTGAGTTATACCTCAATAAAAAGATTTCTGCAAAAAATATTTAAAAATAAGTATTACAATTCTATATCCAAGTCTTCCAAGGGGATTCAAATAATAACAAAACAACATTAAGAAATCTTTTCCACTTGTCCATATCCCAACTTCTCAGAGCATCTGGTTAAAAAAAAAAAAAAAACCAAAAACCTCATTTTCCAAGATTTTTCTGGGTCAAAATTCCATTGTATACCCTTATACCCCTCTTTTAAAAACTCTTGTCCAGCATTCCTACTTTTATGATATTTTTTTTTTCCGTGAGAAGCTCTGTAATCTTTCTCATGGTAATTAGTCTTCTGGAATCTTTTCATTTTGAAGCTCTGTTTTTTTAGCACAGCAAAAGCCCACACTTATAATTTTGTTCAAACAGCCAAGAAATTTTAATCCATAGAAAATCAGGTCAGAAGAATGATTTGAATGTTCCGTTCAGGCGCAGATAAAACAGACTCAAAATGGTACTTTGTGAAACATTTTGTCAGAATAAAAGATGTTTAATGAATATAATAGTTAATAGCATTAGGATCAGAACATCCACAGGAGGAGTTAAGACTGAAAAGACTCTGAGAGAGTACCCAAAGCTTTCTCTGGCATCTTAGACAAGATGTGACTGAGCACCTCTGATATTTATCTTCATGACTCTAATTTCTTTCAAGGCCATGACCAAAACACCTTTTTGAAAATGGTTCTTATTTTATTTTATTATCATGTTCTGAGTGTTTGTTTTGTATCATTTCCCTCAGGTCTATCACCAGCCTATGCAATGATGACAAGGAAAGAAAAAAAATGTTTCCCTTGGAAGATGCAGCTCAGCAAGGGCATGGTTTGGCGAACAGTGATATTGCGAGAGTAAGTGCAGTCCTGTATCCAGGCAGAAGGTATCATGGATTATGTGCTAAATTTCACCGCCCCCCACCCCCAACCGCCATGTTCTTTCATCAAGGTCTTTTGTGTACAAACTACACATTCATAGTGACTCTGTCTTTTCTCTTTTAAGAGCATGACTTTTTCCTTCTATCTTGATGCTAACACAGTTCTTTATACCTCTGTATTAATTTGAGAAATAACCTAGTGAAGGTGGATTATTTCTGTTTGCTCAAATTAATGGCTGTACTGTTGGTTGAAAACACACATGTATATGTCCTCTTGGCTTCCTTATTTCCCTGAGGCTGAATGAAATTCATGTCCATGTGTCACATGGATCTTTCCCCTTACTATTTGGCCTTTCTTGACTAAGTTGTGGGTGCTTTGAGAATGGTGCTGTCTGGTGGTCTAGTGGTTAGGATTCGGTGCTCTCCCCACAGCAGCCCGGGGTTCAATTCCCGATCAGGGAAGCCTTTCTTCTCTACTTCACTTTCACTCACTTTATATTTGGACTTCCCTGGTAAAAGCGTCTGCCTACAATGCGGGAGACCCAGGTTCAATCCCTGGGTCAGAAAGATCCCCTGGAGAAGGAAATAGCAACCAGTATTCTTGCCTGGAAAATCCCATGGATGGAGGATCCTGGTAGGCTACAGTTCATGGGGTCACAAAGAGTCGGACACAACTGAGTGACTTCACTTTTTCACTTTCAGAATGGGAGATCCAAGTTTCTCCCTTTCTTTGTCTCCGAGGACTGAGTAAGAGTTTAAATGCTCTCATGCATCACGTTTTCCTAAAATAACATTGTCTTGATTTTAAGTGATATTTAAAATACTATGATTTTTAGATCTAATTTCATTGTTTTGTACTTTAAACAATTTTTCTATGTAAACATTTTCTTTTGTCTTAAAGACTATGAACTCATTGTTAGAATTAAGTGTTGCCTGCATGCTCAGTCACTTCAGTTGTATCTGACTCTTTCCGACCCCATGGACTGTAGCCCACCAGGCTCTTCTGTCCAT
Source organism: Bos taurus (assembly GCF_002263795.3). Taxonomy (NCBI): domain Eukaryota; kingdom Metazoa; phylum Chordata; class Mammalia; order Artiodactyla; family Bovidae; genus Bos; species Bos taurus. The sequence continues at coordinate 26,835,989 of NC_037347.1, forward strand.
GGGATTCTCCGGGAAAGAATTCTGGAGTGGGTTGCCATTTCCTCCTCCTGGGGATCTTCCTGACCCAAGAATTGAACCCTGCATCTCCTGTGACTCCTGCATTATAGGCAGATTCTTTCCCACTGAGCTACCAGGAAAGCTCAAATGTCACCTAATTATACACAACTTTATTTTGAAAAATAAAAATCTCAAGAAGTTTAATGCCATTAAAATCAAAGATGGAGGGCTGCCTATGTGAGTTCCTACATGTTAAACCTGGTAATGCTTCAAATGTGGGGCAGGGATTTATCTTTGGGTGGTGCTGCTGGGGTCGATGAGGCAGCAATGCCCTGGATATGCCCTGGGTTCCTGTTCTGGTTCTGCTGCTGCACCAGACCAGGTCTGTCAATGGTGCAGGTTTGGTGGTAAGGGTTGGGTCTCTGCCCTTGCTCTGCTGCTGTGGCCAGTGGGACCCTTTGCACCCTTGGTGAGGATCATGGAATGTTTCTTCTAGCTAGGTTTCTGATTGGCTGTCTCTTTCCTGGCCTTTTTACCAAACAGAGCAGGGTTTTTTGTTTCTCTGTTTTTGTCTACACATTTTAGTGCCTCCACATTGTGGGCCTCTTTGCTGCCCAGTTGAGTATCTATGGTGATGGAAAGAAAACCCAGGAAACTCAGGGCTGTGAGGTCACCTTTTCTTCACAGAGTTCTGAGTCCGTTTATGATTATGGAATTATTTCAGGACACAGAAGTACTAAGAGGAGAGGATCCAGGAAAAGTGAGTCCATGACATCTCACAACAAGAGGGTTTTTAAATAAAGTTCAGTTTACAATACAGAGCCGAGTGATTCCAGGGACTCTGGGTGTCTTCCATCATGGCCATTTCTTCATTGCCCATGTTTTATCAGTGATTTATTTCTAAAAAGTTAGTCCTTGTGAATCTTTGTTTATTAAGATATTCCAAGCCTTTTAATCTAATTACAGAATATTTTGATAGCCTAATTTCATTCTTCTCTGCTACAGCTGTCCATATGTATAGTAATATTTATGCAAGATATATTTCATTATCCCATTTAAGCAAACATTGTGATAATTATGTGCTTCATAATTAAATGTCTTCTTAACTAAGCCTTGGCAGTTATAATAAATTCAGCTGAGTGATTGCTTCTAGGATGGGTAAATATGTAGGAGAGGACCATTTGGCTTTGTTTATTAATATATCAGATAAGCTGCCTTTTGACATCCTAATAGAGACAGTATTTCTCTTTTGCTTTAAAAATGAGTCATTTAGCCTTCTACGGCATAAAAGATTACATTGACTTTGAGCTGACCTAGGTAGCAAAAGATGAACATATTTGCTTTGTAAATTTGATCAAGTTTGAGGGCAAATTTTACTTACAGCACAAATGACTTTAATAATATTGAAGCTAATGAGGTTTGCCTTCAAGCTTTGCCAAATCTTTAGAGTCAACTTTTAGCAATGAAGTTTTCTAACTATAAAACACCTTTGGATACAAATGTCAGCTGCAGATAAAGCACAGCTGCCAGAAGAGTTTGCCACTAAAAGAGTTTGACTCAGTCATTATATTTCCAGTGATTAATACATATTAGTTTTATTTATGTGCACACATATGCAAATGTGTATATATAGACATATGTGCGTCAATATTTTTGATTTTATTCTTGTACTTTAGATTTCAATTTTCTATTTTGAGTGTATTTTTATTTTTTATTTTTTTATTTTTTTAAATTTAAATTTATTTATTTTAATTGGAGGCTAATTACTTTACAATATTGTATTGGTTTTGCCATACATCAACATGAATCCACCATGGGTTTTTTTATAAATAGAAAAAAAAAGTATTATTTTAATGCATAAGACAGAATATTTGAGACTTGTGGAAGTATATCAGTTGTGGAAACACGAAGTACAGAATCTTACTTAGTGATATTTAAATACAATCGTTTCTTTTTGGAAAGGGCAACTCTAATGTCATTAAGCACTTTAAAAAATCCCAGCAAATCGAATTAAACACTATCTTCTCTCTAACCAGAATTCTTAGATAGTACCTTAGTAGAATTTTTTTTTTTTTTTTTTAATGTGTACTAGGAAATTTGTACGGGGATTTGTCTATAGTGGCACTCCTGCAAATACAAGTATCTGGACACTACCCAAATTACTGTCAATAGAAAAATAAGTAGATCACCTCCAGGACACATTATTGTGCAGTGGCAAAGATGAATTCACTTTAGCTAAATTCAGCCAGAGAATGATGAAAAGTGAAAAGAGCAAGTCATGGATTTTATATGAATCCGTTTATACAATGTTTAATATATACACCACAAAATATATCATTTAAAATACCAATCTATGCAGTTAAAAATATTCAGAAGTCAGAGAATGATAAACAAAAGATTTAATAATAATGGTTAATGGAGAGAAAAGGAGAAGAAACTAGATTAAGAATCAGGGAAGTTTACACAAGAGAATACACATGTAAAGTAATTTTCTCCCTTAAATTGATGCATGTTCCTGTATTGCTAGCCTTGTACTTTACACATAAGTTGTAAGCAGTTTTTGTTTGCTTAATATTTATAAATATTTATGTAAAAATCTTAAATAATTAAAACAATAGGATCTGTGGGCATATACTAATTGGGTAAGATGCAGTATTGTTTAAATATATATTTTTTACAATTTTGACCCCAAAGCCTTAACTGTTATTATTTTCATTTTTATTTTCCACTGTTTTAGAAGATTTTTGAGTAATTAAAAAAAATGTTTTGATAGTGACTTTGGGATTCAAGTTCTATTATATGGTAGTACAAAAATGCAAACATATTTGCCCTTGAAAATTTATCAATATATTTCTTTTAGGTTAATACATGGTCACATTTCCTATATTTTTCCATGAGGCTATTATTATGGGGGTACAAAATATATTTTATATACTTGTTAAATCAAATTTTATTATATTTCCAGATAATCTCCATTTATACTTAATTTTGAAATCAATTAATGCTCAGTGAAATATTCTAAGACTTCTACATTTATGATTTTTTTAGTTTCTTTTCATATCTAGCACTTTTAGATATTTATATATTTTATTGATATATGCATAAAATTCATGACTGTTACAGCATCCTCTTGTATCTTACCATTTGTCCTTCTTTTATGTTTAATAATTTGATCTTAATTCTAAGGCAGCTGTCAGTTATAGACACCATTTATACTTTTCCTGCTTATTTCTGTTTGTTCCTATTTATTTTTGCTGCTGCTAAGTCACTTCAGTTGTGTCCAACTCTGTGCAGACAGACGGATAGATGGCAGCCCACCATGCTCCTCTGTGCCTGGGATTCTCCAGGCAAGAATACTGGAGCGGGTTGCCATTTCCTTCTCCAATGCACGCATGCATGCTAAATCGCTTCAGTCGTGTCCGACTCTGAGACGCTATGGACAGCAGCCCCCCAGGCTCCTCTGTCCCCAGGATTCTCCAGGCAAGAATACTGGAGTGGGTTGCCATTTCCTTCTCCTATTTATTTTTACCATTTATAGATCAGTTGCAGTTCAGTTCAGTCCCTCAGTCTTGTCTGATTCATTGTGACCCCATGGACTGCAGCATACCAGGCCTTCCTGTCCATTGCCAACTCCTGGAGTTTACTCAAACTCACGTCCATTGAGTCAGTGATGCCATCCAACCATCTCATCCTCTGTCATCCCCTTATCCTCCTGCCTTAAATATTTCCCAGCATCAGGGTCTTTTCAAATGAGTCAGTTCTTCGAATCAGGCGGCCAAAGTATTGGACTTTCAGCTTCAGCATCAGTGCTTCCAATGAATATTCAGGACTGATTTCCTTTAGGATTGACTGGTTGGATCTGTTTGCAGTCCAAGGGACTCTCAAGAGTCTTCTCAAACACCACAGTTCAAAAGGATCAGTTCTTTGGTGTTAAGCTTTCTTTATACTCCAACTCTCACATCCATACAGGACAATTGGAAAAACCATAGCTTTGACTAGATGGACCTTTGTTGGCAAAGGTCTCTGCTTTTTAATATGTTGTCTAGGTTGGTCATAGCTTTTCTTCCATGGAGCAACTGTCTTAATTTCATGGCTTCAGTCACCATCTGCAGTGATTTTGGACCCCCCAAAATAAAGTCTGTCACTGTTTCTATTGTTTCCCCATCTATTAGCCATAAAGTGATGGGATGAGATGCCATGATCTTAGTTTTCTGAATGTTGAGTTTTAAGTCAACTTTTTCACTTCCTCTTTCACTTTTATCAAGAGGCTCTTTGGTTCTTCTTTGCTTTCTGCCATGAGGGTGGTGTCATCTGCATATCTGAGGTTATTGATAATTCTTCCAGCAATCTTGATTCCAGCTTGTGCTTCTTCCAGTCCAGCGTTTCTCATGATGTACTCTGCACATACGTCAAATAAGCAGGGTGATAATATACAGCCTTGATGTACTCCTTTTCCTATTTGGAACCATTCTGTTGTTCCATGTCCAGTTCTAACTGTTGCTTCTTGACCTGCATACAGATTTTTCAGGAGGCAGGTCAGGTGGTCTGGTATTCCCATCTCTTGAAGAATTTTCCAGTTTGTTGTGATCCACACAGTCAAAGGCTTTGGCATAGTCAATAAAGCAGAAGTAGATGTTTTTCTGGAACTCTCTTGCTTTTTTGATGATCCAACGGATGTTGGCAATTTGATCTCTGGTTCCTCTACCTTTTCTAAAATGAGCTTGAACATCTGGAAGTTCATGGTTCACATACTGTTGAAGACTGACTTGGAGAATTTTGAGCATTACTTCACTAGCGTGTGAGATGAGTGCAATTGTGCGGTAGTTTGAGCATTCTTTGGCATTGCCTTTCTTTGGTATTGGAATGAAAACTGACCTTTTCCAGTCCTGTGGCCACTGTCGAGTTTTCCAAATTTGCTAGCATATTGAGTGCAGCCCTTTCACAGCATCATCTTTTAGGATTTGAAATAGGTCAACTGGAATTCCATCACCTCCACTAGCTTCATTGGCAGTGATACTTCCTAAGGCCTACTTGACTTCAGATTCCAGGATGTCTGGCTCTAGGTTGGTGATCATACTATTGTCATTATCTGGGTCTTGAAGATTTTGTTTGTGTAGTGTGTGTATTCTTGCCACCTCTTCATAATATCTTTTGCTTCTGTTAGGTCTATACCATTTCTGTCCTTTATTGTGCCCATCTTTGCATGAAATGTTCCCTTGGTATCTCTAATTTTCTTGAAGAGATCTCCAGACTTTCCCATTCTATTGTTTTCCTCTATTTATTTGCATTGATCGCTGAGGAAGGCTTTGTTATCTCGCCTTGCTATTCTTTGGGACTCTGCATTCAAATAGGTACATCTTTCCTTTTCTGCTTTGCCTTTCACTTCTCTTCTATTCACAGCTGTTTGTAAGGCCTCCTCACACAACCATTTTGCCCTTTTGCATTTCTTGTGGATGGTCTTGATCCCCAAAATAATAAAATAAATCAGTTTATTGTAGTTTAACCTTAAATTGACATTTTTATTTGAAGAGTGAATCATAAATTGGATTCTATGCTGTTTCAATTTATGTTCATTAAATCTATCAATATATTCTTAAGTTTATAGCATGTAAATTTCAACTTTTTCTAGCATCCATTGTAAGTTTTCTATTTTACCTTTCCTCTCTACTCTTTTTGTCAAATCATTTGGGACTTGAATTGTACATATCCATAAATATTAAGCAGACTGAGGAAAATCCAGTACAGTGCATGACTTGTATTTGGGTATCCACTTCATTTGCTGGACACTGTGTGCATTCTGGAATATTTAAAATATTAATCTTGCCTCAATTACCTGGATGTAGACATGTAAGTATTATTTCAATTATGATGCCTTTGAGACAAAGTTTAATTACATACTACATATCAATACTGGATTCATGACTCAATCATTAGTGGCTATTTCTTTGACCACAATGTCTAGTTATTTATTTTTCAACTTAGTTTTCTTGAAGACAGCTCTTATACTTTGTAAGTCTTCAGAGGAGCATGCTTTTTCCTCCACCAAATTTCCCTTTCTTCTTGAGTCTTTCTCAGTTGTCCTCTAAATGTATCCAGTTATTTTAATAAAGACAACAAGCCTTTTAACTTTCTCTAATTGCTTGCCCCACCCTGTTCATATGCCTGTATTTATGCTTTAGGCTTCCTGTTGCTTTAAATTTGGTTGTTTGAATCCATAATCTACAAAGATAAGGGCCACATCATTCCTTTGCTTGGTAGTTTACCAAGCTGTGTTTGGACTGATAGTGATTTAGATGGACTAAGTAAACCGAATTTCTGGCAGTGGGAATCAGATTCCTCTCTCTCATCTCTGTCTCTACGTCTACTTCTGTGTCTATCATCTCTTTTCTCTCTTGCCTTCTTTCCAGACTCAATTCCCATTCAGACCACGACCCATATGAATTGATATTAGATGCCCAAGGAAACATCAAATATGGCTTATTGATATGCATTCCAAAGTGAATCTAAAGACTTCAGGAAAGCAAACCTTTGTCTTTGATTAAGATTCTAGCCATATAAATCAATGAGAAAGAGAAAGATCCAGAACTTTTATGGTGTAGCCTTCTTCACAGAAATGAGAAATGGCTGCCAACCTAGCTGGAGAGTGTTGCATAAAGCAAATTGAACATTTTACTCCTCTAATTTTATACTTCACTTCAATAATCTATTAAAAAAAAGGACCTTCTGTAGCAAGTTAAGTGGAGCCACTATGGTCACAGTGTGGCCTGGCATGCTGCAGTCTATCAGGTCATGAGGAGTCAGATGGGACTTGGTGGCTAAATGACAACATCGACAACTGCTATAGTCACTTAACGTGTTTAGTGTCATTTTTAATTGAAACTCTAAAGTAGAAAATAGTTGACTTTTTGTTAAAAGGTACAATATCTTAAAATGTAAGGAAAATAAAGAAATTAAATATAGCTAAGTATAGATAACTCTTCACATTACAAAATGATGAATTAATGTGTGCTTTCCCTCTTGACCTATGCAACCTCTGTAGTGACATTAAACTCTGCCAAAATTAATTGTCCCACTTGATGTTTACAACTTATATATTGAGTTGTAACAATACATCCACAGTATATTGACAAGCTTGTCACTTGCATCTCTGCTGAACAGTGTATAAAGCCTTTAACTAATCCTTCTGAGCTCTGAAGAACAAACTGCAAAAAATCAGTCAATATTTTGTCATTTCAATATTAGTACATTTGCCCACAAAATCCTACACAGATGGAGATAAAAGCTCTACTACACGCAAAGAGGGCATTTTTTTCCCTTTGCCACAAAATATTGATGAAGTGCTTTATTGAGGTGGAGATCTCATTAATTATTTGATTTACAGAAAAAGAAGGCAGAGGGAAATGAGTGCCCTGGCTAATACCATGATGTACCATCTTGAGACTTAAGATCTTTTTAATGTATTCATCAGGGGTACATCTGAAAGAGGAAAGAGTGAGCTGAATGGGTCCATTAATTTAATTGAAGCAAGCTCAAACAAGAGATAAAACATCCCAGCCGGCTTCTTTTCATACAGCATGAGTGCTGTAGTAAACAGGCAGAGATCCAAACACACCAAAAAGAAATAAAGGTACGTGGAGACTCTAGAGACTTCAAGGCCACATAATATCAACAGATGCAGAGGTGAATACACCCGGAAGAGGCTCTCTTTTCATATACCACCATGTCAGTGTTCCGCGGGCACTGTCTAGGCTTTATTGTGAAACTCTGAACGACTCTGAGGTTACATGTAAGTAATTTAGACTTCCTAAGGCAAAGTTGAATTTGTTCTTTTTTTTTTTCTCAAACTTCTGAGAAGTAGACTCCGTCTTCTGCTCTTGATGGAAGCGGGGAAATGGATTTCCACTGATCTCAGAAGCAGCTTTAAATGATGTTGCTCTCTTTCAGCTATATGTTTTGGAAATGTAGCAGTCAGAAAATTCTTTTAGTCCTGAAGAGGTTGGGGCCTCTCAGCGCACTCAGCATTTGTCTTTCAGTGGTCAGCGTGATTGTACACAGCACGTTAATTCATTCCCTGGCTCACTCGAGAACACAAAACAGTTGAGGAGAGTCTCCCAGTGAACAAACACAAAGCCTGTCTATCGTAAATTATTTCATCTGATAAAAAAAACAATTTAGTGTGTTTAATCAAAATTTTATTACATTCAGATATCCATACAAGTCTTTAACATCATCACTTAGAGGCAAACCATGATATATGCATGAAAAATCATCATTGACTATCAGACTAAATATATAGTTTTCACAAAAGTGTTAGAAAAAGTTACCATTAAAAAGTGCTGCCAACTAGTTTTCAATGTGTGAAAATAAATGAGCAATTTGTAAGAGAAATAGTGTCTTTTAGTCAAATTAGATTCTACCTAATAATATAATTTTAATGACAATAATAAGCATGATGAATAAAAAAGCTTTGGTGTGTTGCATGCAAATTTAAAATAGTGACAAAGCATTGGCATATTCATCAAACAACTAAGGGATATTTTAAGACCTCTAAATCATGATTAAATTTTGGATACCAATTTTACAACTCAGTAAAAACAGTAGAAATCCTGAAAAAACAAGTAGTTTTAGGAAAATGGGGTGCACTATAGTGATTAAAGTTATTGATTTTTCATATTTTTTAGTGTCTATGAGGCATTTCAGTTTTTGTTTTTAATTCTCCTTATCTCTTTATTCTTCAAATGTGGATATTATATTTTCCCTAAACTTTCTTGTTTAGAAATTTATCTTATTATAATTGATTTTTTTCTCAAATAAATGTTTATGTGGATCATTAGTACATAAAATAGTTGAAAATAATATTTTCATGGGATTATATAAATGTATTTGTTAAGTTTGGTAATGTTACAAGGGAGTTCTAATAAGTTAAATATATATTTTATATTTGGGTGTATAAGTAACTTCTCAAATGAGAACCAAAGTAAGAAGCAGCTAATACCATGTTATTTTAGACCTAGATGGGGTTTAGCAGAATCCTGTCCCAGGACATGGGAGGAACAATACCTGTGCAATGCTGCCCAGAGCAAGTGTACCCACCCCTTCCAAATGACACTTCTCAGGACCAAGCAGCTTCCTTCTCAGAGACAGAACCACTGAACAATTCTTGGTAGATTTTATACTAACAGTTATTTTATTCATATTGGTGGTTCCACTTAAATATAAGATTTTCTTCTACCTAGCCTTGAGTCACCAGAAATTAAAAAAGAGAGAACACCTGTGCATCCATATTAAAGTTAGCATATATTTAACATTCATTCAATATTGCATTTGAGAATGAAATAAGGAAATATGTTCTATAAGTAGCATAGCTTTTGTTACTCATAAAACTAAGGTATTTAATTTGATTTTATGAAATGTAAGAATAAATTAGTAACTTAGTATTGAGTCACTAGTACAGATTCTATACTAGATGAGGCAATAGATGAAATATCTTAGTAAATCTTTTCTTTGTTCACAATTCTTTAAATAAGTATTTTTGTATATAGCTACTTTCTAGAGAAAATTATATTTAAAAATAAATTTACATAGATTTCTTGTTGATAGCTTGTAAAGATTATTGTGATAAATACATATTAATAAAAATATGACTACTTTAAGACTGAATCAAGACTATGAGTTATTTTCATTATTTGCACAGTTAATCCAGTCTGCTATAAAACAATGTGACTAGAGCACAGCAATGAGCATTGGCTGAATAAATGTCCAAAACATACTTTTCTTTGGACAAATTCCTCCTAAATCATCAATGTCATTATCATAATATGTACTAATAATAGATGTAGAAGAAAGCAGTCATTTTTATATTGCCTAAATATTTTTTTTATTGTTAGATATTTTGCCAAAAAACAATACAATGTTTAAAAGAATAGGTCTTATAATCAGTCTGTCTGGGTGAAAACTTGACCAAATTATTTAGTTTTTGTGTATCTTAGTTATCTCATTTATAAAACAGTAATTATGTTATATACCATATAGGATTCTTGTAAGGATTAAATGAGGTGAGGAATGCAAAATTTCATGGCTCTTTTTTATGGAACATACACACACATATTCACACATACAACACACTCACACACACACTCGTTCTTTGGGTTTCCATGACACACTAAAATGCTGATTTTAAAATTGTTTTGTTATGAAAACTCTATAGTGATACATTATTAACTATTTTTGTTTATATATTTTTACTCCATACCAAGAAATGAGTGTATTTGCTTCCACAATATTTAATCTATACTTTGTAAGAAATAATATTATACTTAATTTGGAAAAGACAAATCACAGAAGATATTTTGTCAATATACATATTTATTATTATTATTATTACTATTAAACCTCTGGCCAAGTTTATCATTACTTTTATAAGACTGTGTGTAAATAGAACTAAAAAGCAGAGCAGTAGAGCAGTTAGGTGCATAAACTTTGAAGAAAGCCACCACTTATTAACTATAGAATAGGTGAAATTTAAAGTGTCTGTTATCAAAATAATAATTCACGTAGTCAATTGGATTTATTCTTCTGGGACTTAGGAGAAAACTCTGAGCAGGAGATACAAATTTGGGAGTGCTTTGCAAATGGATGACATTTAGAATGAAAAGCTTGGACAGGGTCACCAAGGGAGTAATTATAGAATTGAGTGCTGAGACTTTGGTTACTCCAACATCTAAAGGTTGGAAAGAATAAGAGGAATGAAGGAAAGAAGACTGAGAAGAAATTGTAGGAGAAGTAAACAAAGAGAAGAAGGTATATGAAAGAAAAGATATCAGCCCATCTAAACATTATTATTAATAGTAGGGACAGAAGAAGAATGGCTAGTGACCATTAGATTTAACATAGGAATATTATCTGTCACTTTGACAAAAGAAATTTTGGTAGAATTTTACTGGTGAAAATTTGATTTGATTGAGTTTAAGAGTGAGTGTGTGAGGGATAAATTAGGAGTTTGGGATTAACGTATACACGCTACTATATGTAAAATAGAGCTTCCCAGGTGGTGCTAGTAGTAAAGAACCCTCCTACCATTGCAAGAGACTTAAGAGACATGGGTTCAACTCCTGGGTCAGGAAGATCCCTTGGAGGAGGAAATGGCAACTCACTCCAGTATTCTTATTTGGAGAATCCCATGGACAGTGGAGCCTGGTGGGCTACAGTCCATAGGGTCACAAAGAGTCAAAGACGACTGAAGTGACCCCACTCATATACAAACAGATAAACAACAAGGACCCACTGTATATCACAGACACTATGTTTAATATCTTGTGATAACCTACAGTGGAAAGAATTTGAAAAAGAATGCAGATATTCTTTCAATATATATTCAATAAAAGTTTTAAAATTTTGAAATGTAAAATCTTACACTGGCAGCTTTGCCGTATCCAATTAAATGGCCGTAAAAAATGAAAAATAAACAGTATACATGTACAAAAAAAGAGTGATAATGTGTGTAGATAAATACTTTAAGGCAATAGAGTTCTCTTTACCAAAGCAAAACAACAAAAACAAACACAATAAATAAAATACCCAAGAGTAAAAATTTAATTATTGCAATTGAAATAGGGCTATCCTCTCAGCACTGGTACCTGATATCATTTTTTAGTTTTAGCAAAGCAGTAAGAAAAGAAAGTGAAATAATTAACAAAACAATGGTGAAGAAGATACAAATTTATTTTTGTCGTGATATGACTAAATCCCTGAAGACCCAAGATGTTGCTATAGTCTAGCAATTAGCACTCAAAAATGTAAATAGAAAACTTATTTATAGTAATTTAAAAATTAATAAAGCAAATAGAGATAATTTTAATTAAAAAATGACAGCATCTCCAATAAAGAAAACATTTAAAAGACTAAAGTATAACTAAAAAATGGAAAGAGAGACCGTAATCTTAGAAAGGAAACATCATAAAGATGACAATTCTCCAAAAGATTTTAGCATAACATTTTTAATCAAGTATATTTTTTCAAGTTCCTAATAAGAATAATTTTTAATGATTTTCACTGAAGAGAAACCACAGCTATCGGGTCTTTATTTTAGCAGGTAATACTATAAAGCTACTATATAATGTTCTATTTGATATTGCCATTGATTCTAGGAATAGAGAGAGACTATAGCAACAGATCCCATTGTAAGTAAAAATGTACATGGTCGTGAAATAAAGCAAGAACATTTACTATTCTCCTTTAAAATCGGAGGATAAAGGAGATATTCAAAATGAAGTCTGGAAGCTATGTAGAATATGTAATGTATATAATTTTGTATGATAAATGACAGCATTAACAGATCTCATAGATAATGGATTTGGAGGGAACGTACCTGCAACATACTGAGAATTTCAGTGATAACCAAAAATCTTTTACAAATTAGATAAAATACAGAATACAGAGGTAATAAAGAAGAATTTTACAAAGGAGGAAATACAAATAGCTAACAAACATTTGAAAAGCTATTCAAATGCAAAACCAGCCAGGGAAACACAAATTAAAGAAAGACTGAGGTATTAACTTATAGACAGTTTAGGAGAAAGTGAAGTGTTATTGGTACAGATGTGAGGAAGTCAGCATTCTCATAAATTGATACTAATGTGTGTTAAGAAAATTTTTTAAAATCCCAGTTTAAAAATGTCTATGGCAGTTAGCCATGTAATGATGTAAACAATTTTGACCTGTCAATCATACTCCTGGGAATCTATATCTCAGAAATAAAAAACTATTAGCACTCAATCACAAAAGGCAAGTATGGTAACATTTTTTGTGGGAGCACAAGTGGAACACATGAGCCCAAATATACACATCAAAACCTAAAATTAAAAGATTTGGGAAATATCTACAACATTCACACTATGGAATAAAAGGCTGCCATTAAAAAGAATGAATTGCAAATGTCTGATAATTTGGAAATTTTTCAACAGATATTGTTGAGTGAGGAAAAAAAGTCACAAAATGTGTATGTGATAAGGCCCCATTCTGTAAAACAAACTGACAGAAATATTACTGGTATGTGTCATAAATAAATTTAGAGAACAATTATGAAGGTTATTAACACAGGATTACAGATAGAGCAGTGAAGCAAAGGAAGGCTGTGTTTTTATTGTTGTTTTAGCAGAAAAGAATGAAAAAGTCAGAACTGCAGCAATGTTTAATATGATCATATTAATTCAGCTTTTTAATAATTTTTAGTAAATGTATAGACAAGAGTTTTTTAATAAAATGAAATAAAAACTCTGTACCTGATTAATTGATGCAGTTTGAACTATATTTTACCTCTAACCCTTTAAGAATTTTATGAGACAACTATTGTTTTCCTTATAAATCTGCTTGATCATGAAGATAAAAAGGTTATATTAACCTGGTTTTGTGGAATTATCTTGAAATTGTTTGATTGAAAATATACTTTTTAACCATTTGTGTAATGCAACATTGGGATTCCTTTGGCTCTGATTTCTTTGGCAGTTTTTTAGCACAATAATTCTCAGAAATCTGGATTATTCATAGGCTAAAACATTTTTAGCCAATATATAGATGCTATTATTAATAAATTAGTGCCCTGTTAGGCTGCTATTACAAACACATGGAGTGAATAATTAAATTATAATGTTATAAACAATTTTTCTTTTGCTCTCTTTAGAGTATCTCCAAAACTTGGGACAATTGACTAGTTTTAAGACTGTATATGAAATAACCTGGTTTCTAATTTCCTTTCTACTACCAACCAGCTATGAACCTGGATTCTAATTCTCCTTCTACCACTAACTAGTTAATTGTGTCAATTAATTTTTCACCTTTATTGGGCAGGATTACTAATATTTAAGCTACGTAAGTTCACAGGGATTTTTTTGGAGTGTGGCATCTTTGAAAAGGAAAAGAAATCTGGTATAATTCTTATAAAATTGTTATCGTAATTAGTCATAAAATTAAAAGTAGAAAATGTATTTTTAACAGCAAAAAACGTGTTCAAGTAGACAATATTATACTAGCAAAGGTGATTTTTATATATTTTATTTTTATAGAAAAATGTATGATCTACAGTATTTTATAATAAATTTTATATAAAGCACAATTTCTCTGGGATATTAGTTAGATATTTATGGTAGAGAAAAAATGGCTTGTAACTAAATATATTTACACTAACTCCTGAGTATATTCATATTGAATAGACATCATTTTTGTAGGAAATCTCTGAATTATTATACTTTCTGTTATTTTCTCAGAGGAGACTTGAGGATGTACTTCACAAACCTATTTCATTACCAAAATTTTATCCTCCAGAGTTTCCAGGTTAAGCACTCTTTAAAATGACATATGAGGAAATGTTGAGCAAGATGTCACATTTTCAAAGTAAAATGTAAAGTAAATAGAAACAAACAAACAACAACAAAAATACTTTTTAAACATTGAAATACAATCCCAAGCTGTTTCCTTATTTAAGAATAATTATTTCTGCAAAGTTACACATTTTAAATAATATCAGTTCCTCTACCAAAACATCACTTAGTTTTTTAACTTCTATGCAAAGATAGAGGCTAAAAAATAAATAGGAGTAGTTTCACATATTTTTATAAATCACTTCTGTGAGAGAAAATCTTTCACAAATCAACCTAGATATTTAAAATTCATTAGTAACTTTACACATTGTTTTTGTTATCCAGAAATATTTAACTTAACAGACCTCATAATTTATACCTCACATGTATTATAACCCAGGGTTCCACATAAAGTTTTAATAATGAAGAACCTGAATATTATAAAGATAAACTAACATTTTGACAATAGAATAAAATATTGTTAATTTTTAATTAAAAAGAATATTGCTGACTGCTATAATTATTTACTTAAGGAAATAAAGATAACATAGTCATACTTTAAGTAGGTTAGGAGAAAATAGGAGCAGTACCTGTGAGAAATTTAAATTTATTTTCTACACTTAGAAGTATTATATGTAATGGATATTATTTGGAATGGAATAGCTTAGGGGAAAAGATTCAACCACCTGGGACCACAACTTTTCCTTACAATAACTGCTTTAAAATCATTTTAGGAAAAAAAATTATGGATTAATTCAAGGTATTTCTTCTTTATTTTGAAAAGTGTCTTTCAAAGATAGTGGGGTGAAACAGGGATCATAATATTGAAATATAAAAAGCAAGTGCATGCATGCTAGTAAATTTACCTCTTGGAAATGTAATCATCCTCTCATCTGGCATTTTTGTTTCAGCTCTTATGTCTTCAATTGTTTCACTATATTTTTATATCATGTACTGTTTGTTCTAAAGGCACTGTGGGTGCTCAGAAAGTCATGAATAGCTGTAATAAGAAAATTAATAATACAGAATAGATTTTTATATAGGATAAACCATGAGAAGGAATCAATGTATCAATCAATCAGATCAGAAATAAAATGTATCAGAATTATGAAGGCTTCATTTTGAAAAGAGAAGAAATAAACCAGTCTGTGGTACTTGAGTTATCTCATTTAGCATCAGTGTTGAGAGGTCCAAGGCTGGAGATAGCTGCTTGGAGGAGGATGTTGAAGCTTACCTTTCTAATATAATCTGTATTTAAGGCCCTGATAGCTCAGTTGGTAAGAATCTGCCTGCGATGCAATGAGGGAGACCTGGGTTCGATCCCTGGAGACCTGGGTTTGATCCCTGGGTGAGGAAGATCCCCTGGAGAAGGGAAAGGCTACCCATTCCAGTATTCTGGCAAGAATTCCATGGACTATACAGTCCATGGGGTCACAAAGAGTCGGACACGACTGAGCGACTTTCACATACTTAAGGCATGGGGTTAGGCCCTTTTGTTAACCAGGTGCTGATGGAAAATCTTCACATATCCTTGGTGCATTCTAAAAAGAACGAATTGTTACACCGTTAAACATAAACCCTAGCAGAACTGTATTCACAGTAGCATTATAAGGAATATATGTCAGTGAAAGTCACTCGGTCATGTCTGAATCTTTGCGACCCCATGGACTATATAGTCTATGGAATTCTCCAGGCCAGAATACTGGAGTGGGTAGCCTTTCCCTTCTCCAGGGGTTCTTCACATCCCAGGAATCAAACCCAGATCTCCAGGGATTGAACCCAGGTCTCCCTCATTGCAGGCAGATTCTTCACCAGCTAAGCCACAAGAGAAGCCCAAGAATACTGGAGTGGGTAGCATATCCCTTCTCCGGTGGATCTTCCCAACTCAGGAACCGAATCAGGGTCTCCTGCGTTGCAGGCAGATTCTTTACCAACTGAGGTATCAGGGAAGCCCTACAGTGGCATTACTAGTGAACATTTTCATTTTCAGTATTGTAATATATTGAAAGTAGATGCCAAGGCATTGATATAAAGGCGTGTTACTATTAAATGAGCATATCATGTAGTTCATTATAGTCTTTTAAAAATGAAATTAAGCTAATTTTCCAGTCTTATTATTTTCTTATGAACATTTTAATTTCCTGTGCTGTGAGTATATTGAAAGTGGATGTCAAGGCATTGATATAAAAGTGTGTTACTATTAAATGAACATATTATGTGGTTCATTATAGTCTTTTAAAAGTGAAATTAAGCTAGTTTTCCAGCCTTATTATTTTCTAACAAACTACTAATTTGGAGATAGCATAGCTAAAGATGGTAGAGACAGCATCTGATCATTAGAAGAGGGCCTCATAATGACGCAGATGCTCAGAGACTGAGAATGGCCAGTTATGGGAGTTGACAAAGACATGGAAAGGGATATCATAGGACATGTTAATGGGAGATTTTTTCATGAAATAGTATTTAGTTTTCTCTTTTTATTTTGTATGTTAAGATGTATTTAAAGTTTTTGTGTACTACTTTAGAATATATAGCCTACAGTTATGGTCCCGAATTTATATTTCTGATTTCATAAGTAAACAAACTCCATGTGTATGGCTCAGTGTTAGTAGCTCAGTAGTGTCCAACTCTTTGTGACCCCATGGATCGTAACCCGCCAGGCTCCACCATGCATGGAATTCTCAAAGCAAGAATACTGGAGCGGGTTGCTGTTTTCTTCTCCAGGGGATCTTCCAAACCCAGGGATCAAACCTGGTCCTCCTTCATTGCAGGCAGATTCTTTACCATCTGAGCCACCAGCATGGTCCATCAAAATGTTGAATTGTAGAACATTTTTTATTTTGTTGTGATTTTGAGGCATTTTCTTTGCATATTAATCTTACTGGGAGGGGTAATTTTTGATGGGAGTAGGGCAAGTTTTTGGTGTTTGTCTAAGATCCCTTGTTTATATAAGAAAGTAGTAGTAGTGTTAGTCACTCAGTCATGTTCAAATCTTTGCTACCCCACGGACTGTAGCCTGCCAGGGTCCTCTGTCCATTGGATTCTGCAGGCAAGAATACTGGAGTGGGTTGCCATTTCCTTCTCCAGAGGATCTTCCCAAACCAAAGTTTCTATTAATTTTCAAAGAATAATTTTATGTGGTATTTCATCAATGTATTGAAAAGTTTTATGAAGTATTATGTACATTGGAATCTATAGCCAAATGTCTTAATGTTTATGTTTCAATATTTCCTTGAACTGAATAAACACTAACTCCTTAATCTTGGGAGCTTTCCATTTGCTTTTATTGATAACGACCCTTCTAATGAGAATCCATCACATTCTCACAGTGAATACGACATTATGAATTAAACTACTGTTTTCTTGAAACGCAGTTTTTGGAAACTGTGTTTTATTTATCCAAGCACCAGACTGTTCTGAGATCTGGAAGTTAGCTGGTTGTTAACAGACCTAGGATAGACTCTGCTCGAATTACCTGGAAGACTTGAGCGTGTCCCATGTGCATCTCTCCTTCCAACAGGTAACTTCGGGGTGTCCTCATTGTTATGGCAAGAAGTAAGAGAACGTAAGCTCAGTTATGCAAGAACTTCTCAAGAATCTACATTTCCTACCATTCTATTGGCCAAAACAAGTCACATGACTGAATCTAGAGTTAACATATGAGTCAGGATGCTCCACTCCTCTCATACTACACAAGGTGCTACACAGTCACTTGAAAAATGTTCGTCTATTCAAGGCTATGGTTTTTCCTGTGGTCATGTATGGATGTGAGAGTTGGACTGTGAAGAAGGCTGAGCGCCCAAGAATTGATGCTTTTGAACTGTGGTGTTGGAGAAGACTCTTGAGAGTCCCTTGGACTGCAAGGAGATCCAACCAGTCCATTCTGAAGGAGATCAGCCCTGGGATTTCTTTGGAAGGAATGATGCTAAAGCTGAAACTCCAGTACTTTGGCCACCTCATGCGAAGAGTTGACTCATTGCGAAAGACTCTGATGCTGGGAGGGTTTGGGGGCAGGAGGAGAAGGGGACGACAGAGGGTGAGATGGCTGGATGGCATCACTGACTCAATGGACATGAGTCTGGGTGAACTCCAGGAGTTGGTGATGGACAGGGAGGCCTGGCATGCTGCGATTCATGGGGTTGCAAAGAGTCGGACACGACTGAGCGACTGATCTTATCTGATCTGATAGAAAGTAGTGAAGAGCTTGGGCCATTTGCGCAAGTTACTCCAACTCTTCTAGTTTTACTTCCTTCATGGTAATTTATAAAAATCAGATATTAGGATTAAGGTTTAACTAATATGTGTTACGTTCTTCCTGGAAGAGCATTTTTTTCCTCAAAATATAAGTATTTCTAAAATACATGCTAAATATACACTTCTTAGATATACACTTAAAAATAGTAGTTATTGAGGGAAAGAATTCCTGCCTTTAGATATCCATATTGACCCTGCTGCTACTAAAATGAGTATACTGTTATCATAACATATTACTATCTTGTTAAATGGCTAAAATAATGATTTTCAAATTTTAAACATTAGTTCAATGCAAAAATATAATATGCAAGATGAAAGCAAAGACAGACAAGTAAGAAAGTATAAGATAATCAACAGGAAAGATTATTCTTTGACACATATGTGGTTAAGTCACTTCAGTCGTGTCAGACTCTTTGCGACCCCATGTAGCAAAGTAACTCTGCCAGGCTACTCTGTCCATGGGATTCTCCACCTAAGAATACTGGAGCAGATTGCCATTTCCTCCTCCAAGGGATCTTCCTAACCCAAGGATTAAATCCCAGTCTCTTATGTCTTCTTCATTTGGAGGTGGGATCTTTTACCACTAGTGCCACCTGGGAAGCGTGAATATTAATACAACAATTTACAGAGTAATTTTCACTCATTGAATAGAACATCAATAAATTTGGTGTCATACAAATGGTATCTATTTTTATATATAAGTGCAGCAGTAAAGCATGCTTGAAAGAAAGTGAAGTCACTAAGTCGTGTCCCACTCTTTGTGACCCCATGGACTGTAGCCTACCAGGCTTCTCCATCCACGGGATTTTCCAGGTAGGAGTACTGGAGTGGGTTGACATTTCCTTCTCTAGGGGATCTTCCCAACCCAGGGATCGAACCTGGGTCTCCCACATTGTAAGCAGACGCTTTTACTGTGAGCCACCAGGGAAGAAAGCATGCTTAACTGGTACTAAATAATTAAAATTAAAACTATGTAAGCATAATCTATCATGGACTATTCTGCCATTGGAGAAAAATAACATGTTCTGTTGGAAGACTCTACACATGGACATCACCAGATGGTCAACACTAAATCAGATTGATTATATTCTTTGCAACCAATGATGGAGAAGCTCTATACAGTCAGCAAAAACAAGACAGGGAGCTGACTGGTTTAGATCATGAACTCCTTATTGCCAATTTCAGGCTTAAATTGAAGAAAGTAAGGAAAACCACTAGACCATTCAGGTATGACCTAAATCAAATCCCTTATGATTATACAGTGTTGTATTTACAAAGTGGAAGTGAGAAATAGATTTAAGGGACTAGATCTGATAGACAGAGTACCTGATGAACTAAGGATGAAGGTTCGTGACATCCTACAGGAGACAGGGATCAAGACCATCCCCATGGAAAAGAAATGCACAGGAGCAAAATGGCTGTCTGAGGAGGGCTTGCAAATAGCTGTGAAAAGAAGAGAAGGGAAAAGCAAAGGAGAAAAGGAAAGATATACCCATTTGAATGCAGAGTTCCAAAGAATAGCAAGGAGAGATAAGAAAGCCTTCCTCAGAGATCAATGCAAATAAATAGAGGAAAACAACAGAATGGGAAAGATCAGAGATCTCTTCAAAAAAATTAGAGATACCAAGGGAATATTTCATGCAAAGAAGGGCTCAATAAAGGACAGAAATAGCATGGACCTGACAGAAGCAGAAGATATTAAGAAGAGATAGCAAGAATACACAGAAGAACTATACAAAAAAAGATCTTCACGACCCAGATAATCATGATGGTGTGATCACTCACCTAGAGCCAGACATCCTGGGATGTGAAGTCAAGTGGGCCTTAGAAAGCACCACTATGGACAAAGCTAGTGGAGGTGATGGAATTCCAGTGGAGCTATTCCAAATCCTGAAAGATGATGCTGTGAAAGTTCTGCACTCAGTATGCTAGAAAATTTGGAAAACTCAGCAATGGCCACAGGACTGGAAAAGGTCAGTTTTCATTCCAATCCCAAAGAAAGGCAATGCCAAAGAATGCTCAAACTACTGCACAATTGCACTCATCTCACACGCTAGTAAATTAATGCTCAAAATTCTCCAAGCCAGGCTTCAACAGTATGTGAACTGTGAACTTCCAGATGTTCAAGCTGGTTTTAGGAAAGGCAGAGAAACCAGACGTCAAACTGCCAACATCTGCTGGACCATGGAAAAAGCAAGAGAGTTCCAGAAAAACATCTATTTCTGCTTTATTGACTATGCCAAAGCCTTTGACTGTTTGGATCACAATAAACTCTGGAAAATTCTGAAAGAGATGGGAATACCAGACCACTTGACCTGCCTCTTGAAAAACCTATATGCAGGTCAAGAAGCAACAGTTAGAACTGGACATGGAACAACAGACTTGTTCCAAGTAGGAAAAGGAGTACATCAAGACTGTATATTGTCACACTGCTTATTTAACTTATATGCTGAGTATATTATGAGAAACGCTGTGCTGGAAGAAGCACAAGTTGGAATTAAGATTGCCAGGAGAAATATCAATAACCTGATATATGCAGATGACAGCACCCTTATGGCAGAAAGTGAAGAGGAACTAAAAAGCCTCTTGATGAAAGTCAAAGAGGAGAGTGAAAAAGTTGGCTTAAAGCTCAACATTCAGAAAACGAAGATCATGGCATCTGGTCCCATCACTTCATGGGAAATAGATGGGGAAACAGTGGAAACACTGTCAGACGTTATTTTTCTGGGCTCCAAAGTCACTTCAGATGGTGATTGCAGCCATGAAATTAAAAGACACTTAGTCCTTGGAAGGAAAGTTATGACCAACCTAGACAGCATATTAGAAAGCAGAGATATTACTTTGTCAACAAAGGTCCGTCTAGTCAAGACTATGGTTTTTCCAGTAGTCATGTGTGGATGTAAGTTGAACTGTGAAGAAAGCTGAGCACCAAAGAATTGATGCTTTTGAACTGTGGTGTTGGAGAAGACTCTTGAGAGTCCCTTGGACTGCAAGGACATCCAACCAGTCCATCCTAAAGGGGATCAGTCCTGGGTGTTCATTGTAAGGACTGATGCTGAGGCTGAAACTCCAATACTTTGGCCACCTCATGCAAAGAGTTGACTCATTGGAAAAGACCCTGATGTTGGGAGGGATTGGGGGCAAGAGGAGAAGTGGACGACTTCTCCTCTTGAAGAGGATGGGATGGCTGGATGGCACCACCGACTCTATGGACGTGAGTTTGAGTGAACTGCGGGAGTTGGTGATGGACAGGGAGGTCTGGCGTGCTGCAGTTCATTCGATCACAAAGAGTTGGACACGACTGAGCGACCGAACTGAACTGATGACATTTTTATCTTATGTAAAATATAAATGTTTAAAAATCTACAAAGACAGTTTGATAGTGTTTATTTGTAAAAGACTACCAAAGATAAGCGACAAATAGAACAAAAATTGGTGATAGTTAAGGATGACTATTCAAATTATTATAGAGAGCCATAATGAGTATACTACCCAAAGCAATTTATAGATTCAACGCAATCCCTATCAAGCTACCAACAGTATTCTTCACAGAGCTAGAACAAATAATTTCACAATTTGTATGGAAATACAAAAAACCTCGAATAGCCAAAGCGATCTTGAGAAAGAAGAATGGAACTGGAGGAATCAACCTACCTGACTTCAGGCTCTACTACAAAGCCACAGTTATCAAGACAGTATGGTACTGGCACAAAGACAGAAATATAGATCAATGGAATAAAATAGAAAGCCCAGAGATAAATCCACGCACATATGGACACCTTATCTTTGACAAAGGAGGCAAGAATATACAATGGATTAAAGACAATCTCTTTAACAAGTGGTGCTGGGAAATCTGGTCAACCACTTGTAAAAGAATGAAACTAGACCACTTTCTAACACCATGCACAAAAATAAACTCAAAATGGATTAAAGATCTCAATGTAAGACCAGAAACTATAAAACTCCTAGAGGAGAACATAGGCAAAACACTCTCCGACATACATTACAGCAGGATCCTCTATGACCCACCTCCCAGAATACTGGAAATAAAAGCAAAAATAAACAAATGGGACCTAATTAACCTTAAAAGCTTCTGCACATCAAAGGAAACTATTAGGAAGGTGAAAAGACAGCCTTCAGAATGGGAGAAAATAATAGCAAATGAAGCAACCGACAAACAACTAATCTCAAAAATATACAAGCAACTCCTACAGCTCAATTCCAGAAAAATAAACGACCCAATCAAGAAATGGGCCAAAGAACTAAATAGACATTTCTCCAAAGAAGACATACAGATGGCTAACAAACACATGAAAAGATGCTCAACATCACTCATTATCAGAGAAATGCAAATCAAAACCACTATGAGGTACCATTTCACACCAGTCAGAATGGCTGCGATCCAAAAGTCTACAAATAATAAATGCTGGAGAGGGTGTGGAGAAAAGGGAACCCTCTTACACTGTTGGTGGGAATGCAAACTAGTACAGCCACTATGGAGAACAGTGTGGAGATTCCTTAAAAAACTGGAAATAGAACTGCCTTATGATCCAGCAATCCCACTGCTGGGCATACACACTGAGGAAACCAGAAGGGAAAGAGACACGTGTACCCCAATGTTCATCGCAGCACTGTTTATAATAGCCAGGACATGGAAGCAACCTAGATGTCCATCAGCAGATGAATGGATAAGAAAGCAGTGGTACATATACACAATGGAGTATTACTCAGCCATTAAAAAGAATACATTTGAATCAGTTCTAATGAGGTGGATGAAACTGGAGCCTATTATACAGAGTGAAGTAAGCCAGAAGGAAAAACATAAATACAGTATACTAACGCATATATATGGAATTTAGAAAGATGGTAACAATAACCCTGTGTACGAGACAGCAAAAGAGACACTGATGTATAGAACAGTCTTATGGACTCTGTGGGAGAGGGAGAGGGTGGGAAGATTTGGGAGAGTGGCATTGAAACATGTAAAATATCATATAGGAAATGAGTTGCCAGTCCAGGTTCGATGCACGATACTGGATGCTTGGGGCTGGTGCACTGGGACAGCCCAGAGGGATGGTATGGGGAGGGAGGAGGGAGGAGGGTTCGGGATGGGGAACACATGTATACCTGTGGCAGATTCATTTTGATATTTGGCAAAACTAATACAATTATGTAAAGTTTAAAAATAAAATAAAATTAGAAAAAGAAAAAGAAAAAAATTCAGATGATAAGGAAAAATATAAGCCATACACATGGAGTGATTTTCTTATTATAAAGTTTCATTAAAAAATTTTTTATCTTATAAAACATCTCTGGCTCAATTTAATTTATATCTAGGAAAATTTATATATTTTCTCTTTTAGTCATTTTTGGCTTCACATATGCCTAAGCAGGGTTGAGTCTAATTATGTTCTCTGGTTTCAATCCACATTAAACACAATTACATTGATTATATTATCTGTCTATATCTACTTATACCTTGGACAAATACACATCATAAAAGAAACTTATCCAACATAAATAAACTTCTACTGCAGTAGAGTTTGTGCATATGTGCTTAGTCACTTCAGTTTTGTCCCACCTTCTGTGACCCTATCACAGGGTCACAGAGAAGAACCCTGCCAGGCTCTTCTGTCCATAGGATTCTCCAAGCAAGAATACTGGAGTGGGTTGGTTGTCATTTCCTTCCCCAACAATAGAGCTTATTTACGTATAACAGCACCAGAAATATTATGCATAACTTGTTAAATTAATTGCATCACTCTAGATTAAAGGTATTTATAGAGGAAGTTAAAAAGTATTTTAAAGTGTTTGTTACAGGTATTCACAATAAAATACTTTTTTAGAAGACAAAATAATGGAAAGGAATAAAGAATAGGAACTTAATAGAATAGACGGGAAATTGTGATACAGAAAAGAAAGTATGTTGAAGAAAAGTAGCCAGTAAACATGTACAATCATGAGATCATAAAGTACTAATATGTGCTACATTATTCTTTAATGAATAGCATATATATCATGTTGAGTTTAACTTAATAGGGAAAAATTACAAATGCTTAAATAATTTTAGAGTAATTCTTTCATATGTCCAAAATACTCTTGGCTACCAAAGAGAAACACACACACACAAACACACATTTGACTAAGACAATATTTTAAAGCAGTTTATGTAAAGAAAATAACTTCTATACATCTCATGTATATCATCATGAGCATTTGTTTTATAAAGGCTTTACAGAGGAAATGAAGATTCCAGTTATGCACTTAATTGTTCAATCAGCTTTTAAAATGTGTCCAATTATTTATTATGGAAGCTAAATTAAATTACAAATAAAAATATTCTCCCTATTGATGACTTCCTTATATATAGTCATCAATCTGAAATTAGGAAAGATCATGGTTTTGAATGTATTACATATATTTATATATTTTGTCTAATGAAATCTAAATGTGCTGTGCATAATTTAGACATCTTCAATCCTCTTTGATTTCTCAAAGTAAATATTATCATGCTATGTACACTGTGAGATACCCAAGAAATCCATGGTAAATTAGAAGAGGAAAGAAAGCAAGGAATAAATAGACAAATAAAAAATGTTTGCATCAATAAAATCTGAACAGTCTTTTGAAAATGTGCTTGTATGAGACAGAGTTAGTAGGATAACTTTAAATATGAGATTAAAATAAATTTAACAGTGGGAACTAGCATGGAGGAATGAGTACTATCTTCATTTTTATATCAAATAATAAAATGGCTTGTGTAGCAAATCTGTAGGAAGTGATATATACATTATAGCTTATTCTGGTAAAAATTCATAGTTGTCAAGGTCTACTTTTTTATATAAAACCTTTATTATTCTCTTTTTATTATTCAAATAGGTTGCTATGGAAACATTGATTTCTGACACTTTATTATCAAAACACATCCTTTGACACTACAAAGAAAATAAAATTTCAGTGAAAAAATAAAGTTTTGAGGTAAAATAAAAATATCTAGTAGAAACTATAACATATACTATTTAAATTTTGATTTGTTTTTAGAATAGAAATTAAAATATTATGGTGTTTGACCTCAAATGCAAAACTCTTGATATTCAAATGTATATAACATTAAAATAGATAGCATTATTCAGACATACACACACAGACACATGGTGGTGCTTTTTTCCCACAGTTAATTATGGGAAAGTTAAACAGGCTGCTTCAATTAAACGTGTATTTAAAATAGTTACAAGTATATTGCATAGGTTTTATATGAATTAAATGAATCATCTTTATAAAAAAACAAATAAAATAATTAATAAAAAGTATCCCATGAAGTAAAAATATAACAAATCAAAGAACTAGATAAATGGAAATTATAGTTGACTCTCAGTTACTTATATCCAGCCAGCTACTATTTTGCTAAAGCTGAAACTCCAGTACTTTGGCCACCTCATACGAAGAGTTGACTCATTGGAAAAGACTCTGATGCTGGGAGGGATTGGGGGCAGGAGGAGAAGGGGACGACAGAGGATGAGATGGCTGGATGGCATCACCGACTCGATGGACGTGAGTTTGAGTGAACTCCGGGAGTTGGTGATGGACAGGGAGGCCTGGCGTGCTGCGATTCATGGGGTCGCAAAGAGTCGGACCCGACTGAGCGACTGAACTGAACTGAACTGAGCTGAGCTACTATTCATCATCAAAAGCTTAGAACATTATGATTGCCTCAAAATATCTATTTTTTAACTAAATTTATTTTTTAAAATTATTTAATTGAAATCTCTTACTTGTTTTTTTCCCTTAGCTTTATTGAGATATAATTGGCAATGAAAAAGTGTACATATTTAATAGTACATATTCAATATTTAATAGTAATAACAAGCAGTGATCATAAATAGGTAAATATTTACCATAGCTGAAATAAACAACATATCCATCATTTCACATGTTTACAATTTTCTGTTTTTGTGGTAAGAACATCATGATGTGATCCCTTAACACAACACTTCATTTGTCCATACGTTATTGTTACTTTCAAAATAATACATTGTACTTTTACCTGTCTTCCTTAGGTTAATGCTGTTAACTCCTTTACTAACAGACTGACTGAGGAAAAAAATAATTTTACTGAAAATAAATTTATTAAATGGAACAACATTTTATTTTTGGAATTTTTCTAGTTTTAATTTTAGAGCTAGTTGTCATTGTAATAATATAAATGCTCCATTTTTCATATACTATCCACACTGTAAGATTTTTTCCTATAAATGCAAAATAAGAATTTAACAAGGGTTTTGTAGACAAATCTTTAATCTTTGAACATTCTACCTATAACTTCTCATTTTGGGGGGAGAAAATCAGCATACTTTTTTCCTTTCTGAGTCATTGAACTAGAAAAAATAAGATACATATATAAATTTTTACAGTTTTAAACAGTGAAAACATTTCAATAGACATTTAAGTGGCAGAAGAATTTTAAAATGAAATATATATGAATACCAATGTTGACTAGAATGTATAAAAATGGGTATGTCCTAAAACTGCATATGATTTAACTACTTTAACAATTATTTGAAACTATTTAGTGAAATTAAACGGAGAGGGCAATGGCACTCCACTCCAGTACTTTTGCCTGGAAAATCCCATGGATGGAGAAGCCTGGTAGGCTGTAGTCCATGGGGTCGCTAAGAGTTGGACACGACTGAGCAACTTCACTTTTACTTTTCACTTTCATGCATTGGAGAAGGAAATAGCAACCCACTCCAGTGTTCTTGCCTGGAAAACCCCAGGGATGGGGGAGCCTGGTGGGCTGCCGTCTATGGGGTCGCACAGAGTTGGACATAACTGAAGCGACTTATTTCTCACTTCCACTGTATAATCATAAGGGATTTGATTTAGGTCATACCTGAATGGTCTAGTGGTTTTCCCTACTGTTTTCAATTTAAGTCTGAATTTGGAAATAAGGAGTTCATGATCTGAGCCACAGTCAGCTCCTGGTCTTGTTTTTGTTGACTGTATAGAGTTTCTCCATCTTTGGCTGCAAAGAATATAATCAATCTGATTTCAGTGTTGACCATCTGGTGATGTCCATGTGTAGAGTCTTCTCTTGTGTTGTTGGAAGAGGATGTTTGCTATGACCAGTGCATTTTCTTGGCAAAACTCTATAGTCTTTGCCCTGCTTCATTCTGTATTCCAAGGCCAAATTTGCCTGTTACTCCAGGTGTTTCTTGACTTCCTACTTTTGCATTCCAGTCCCTTATAATGAAAAGGACATCTTTTTTGTGTGTTAGTTCTAAAAGGTCTTGTAGGTCTTCATAGAACCGTTCAACTTCAGATTCTTCAGCATTACTGGTTGGTAACTACTGGTTGGTAAAGACTTGGATTACTGTGATACTGAATGGTTTGCCTTGGAAACGAACAGAGATCATTCTGTCGTTTTTGAGATTGCACCCAAGTACTGCATTTTGGACTCTTTTGTTGACCATGATGGCCACTCCATTTCTTCTGAGGGATTCCTGCCCCCAGTAGTAGATATAATGGTCATCTGAGTTAAATTCACCCATTCCAGTCCATTTTAGTTTGCTGATTTCTAGAATGTCAACATTCATTCTTGCCATCTCTTGTTTGACCACTTCCAATTTGTCTTGATTCATGAACCTGATATTCCAGGTTCCTATGCAATATTGCTCTTTACAGCATCGGACCTTGTTCTATCACCAGTCACATCCACAACTGGGTATTGTTTTTGCTTTGGGTCCATCCCTTCATTCTTTCTGGAGTTATTTCTCCACTGATCTCCAGAAGCACATTGGGCACCTACTGACCTGGGGAGTTCCTCTTTCAGTATCCTATCATTTTGCCTTTTCATACTGTTCATGGGGTTCTCAAGGCAAGAATACTGAAGTGGTTTGCCATTCCCTTCTCCAGTGGACCACATTCTGTCAGACCTCTCCACCATGACCCGCCCATCTTGGGTGGCCCCACAGGCATGGCTTAGTTTCACTGAGTTAGACAAGGCTGTGATCCTAGTATGATTAGATTGACTAGTTTTCTGTGAGTATGGTTTCAGTGTGTCTGCCCTCTGATGCCCTCTTGCAACACCTACCCTCTTACTAGGGTTTCTCTTACCTTGGACATGGGGTATTTCTTCACGGCTGCTCCAGCAAAGCACAGCCACTGCTCCTTATCTTGGATGAGAGGTCTTTCCTCACTGCCACCCCTCCCAACCTTGAACGTGGAATAGCTCCTTTAGGCCCTCCGGCGCCCGCGCAGCCACGGCTCCTTGGACGTGGGGCAGCTCCTTCCAGGCGCTGCCCCTGACCTCGGGCTGGGGTAGCTCCTCTAGGCTGTTCCTGCACTGTCACAGCCTGGCACTCTCCGCTGCTGCCCCTGACCTCCGACGTTGGGTAGCTCCTCTAGGCCACCCGTGCTCAGCACACCGTCGCAGCCGCCCGCGCTCTGCTATTAAGAAGAGGTGGCAAGAATACACAGAAGAACTGTACAAAAAAGTTCTTCACAACCAAGATAATCACGAAAGTATGATCACTCACCTAGAGCCAGACATCCTGGAATGTGAAGTCAAGTGAGCCTTAGAAAGCATCATTATGAACAAAGCTAGTGGAGGTGATGGAATTCCAGTTGAGCTATTTCAAATCCTGAAAGATGTTGCTGTGAAGTGCTGCACTCAATATGCCAGCAAATTTGGAAAACTCAGCAGTGGCCACAGGACTGGAAAAAGTCAGTTTTCCTTCCAATCCCAAAGAAAGGCAATGCCAAAGAATGTTCAAACTACCGCACAATTGCACTCATTTCACATGCTAGTAAAGTAATGCTCAAAATTCTCCAAGCCAGGTTTCAGCAATACATGAACCGTGAACTTCCTGATGTTCAAGCTGGTTTTAGAAAAGGCAGAGGAACCAGAGATCAAATTGCCAACATGCGCTGGATCATGGAAAAAGCAAGAGAGTTCCAGAAAAACATCTGTTTCTGCTTTATTGACTATGCCAAAGCCTTTGACTGTGTGGATCACAATAAACTGTGGAAAATTCTGAAAGAGATGGGAATACCAGACCACCTGACCTGCCTCCTGAGAAATCTGTATGCAGGTCAGGAAGCAACAGTTAGAACTGGACATGGAACAATAGAATGGCTCCAAAAAGGAAAAGGAGTTCGTCAAGGCTGTATGTTGTCACCTTGCTTATTTAACTTATATGCAGAGTACATCATGAGAAACGCTGGGCTAGGAGAAGCACAAGCTGTAAACAAGATTGCTGGGAGAAATATCAATAACCTCAGATATGCAGCTGACAACACCCTTATGGCAGAAAATGAAGAGGAACTCAAAAGCCTCTTAATGAAAGTGAAAGTGGAGAGTGAATAAGTTGGCTTAAAGCTCAACATTCAGAAAACGAAGATCATGGCATCTGGTCCCATCACTTCATGGGAAATAGATGGGGAAACAGGGGAAACAGTGTTAGACTTTATTTTTTGGGGCTCCAAAATCACTGTAGATGGTGACTGCATCCATGAAATTAAAAGACATTTACTCCTTAGAAGAAAAGTTATGACCAACCTAGATAGCATATTGAAAAGCAGAGATATTACTTTGCCAATAGTTAAGGCTATGGTTTTTCCAGTGGTCATGTATGGATGTGAGTTGGACTATGAAGAAAGCTGAGTGCCGAAGAACTGATGCTTTTGAACTGTGGTGTTGGAGAAGACTCTTGAGAGTCCCTTGGACTGCAAGGAGATCCAACCAGTCCATTCTGAAGGAGATCATCACTGGGATTTCTTTGGAAGGAATGATGCTGAAGCTGAAACTCCAGTACTTTGGCCACTTCATGTGAAGAGTTGACTCATTGGAAAAGACTCTGATGCTGGGAAGGATTGGGGGCAGGAGGAGAAGGGGAGGACAGAGGATGAGATGGCTGGATGGCATCACTGACTCGATGGCCGTGTCTGAGTAAGTCCAGGAGTTGGTGATGGACAGGGAGGCCTGGCATGCTGTGATTCATGGGGTCGCAAAGAGTCAGACACGACTGAGCGACTGAACTGAACTGATTGAACTGAGGCGACTTAGCAGCAGCAGTGAAATTAAAAGTGTGCAAATTTTATAACTTTTCAATTTTACCTTTAAATATTTATCCTGCCATATATGCTCAAGGAAATTTGTATAATGGTTAATTTGAGTGGAAAAATAAGATAATCAGAGAACAATATAAGTATCTCTCAATAGGGGAATGGATAAATTAACTGTCAGTTTTGTATGATGAAAAATCTTGAGTACAGTGGGGAAAATAATGAGACTTCACCTATATGGGAAAAACAATTAAATGGCAGCACATTTCTCATAAGAAATGGTGGGAACCGAAAAGAAGTGGCACATTTTCCCAATGCTGAAAGGAAAATTCTGTCAACCCAAGTTAGTTTTAGGAAACCCTCTGAATGGAAAGGAAGTGAAAAAAGAAGAATTCTTGGAAAATCAGGAAAAATGGGTGAAAAAAGAAATGAATTTTCTAAATTATATCTGAGAGTTGAAACAAAAGCTAAAATACTCCCTTAAGTCGTAACAAATATATGTAGGAAAAATATTTAAGAAAACTATGTCATATGGAAGAGAGGGTAAATGTAGATACAGTTTCTATATTCCCTATAACTGCCAAAATAACAACAGTAGACAATAAGAAGCTATGAGTATATTATGTAGTACTTAAAACAAACAAAAGCCATACAAAGAAATATCCTCCAAACACTATGAAGAAATTAAGATGATATCCTAAAACCCACAATAATATAAACAGATGAATGAGTCACAGAAGCAAAAATCATTACTCACTAAATGATAAAGTGAGAAACCTATGCTTTAATATATTATAGTCACATTAAATATAAATGGTCTAAATATACCAAGAGACACTGATGTATAGAACAGTCTTATGGACTCTGTGGGAGAGGGAGAGGGTGGGAAGATTTGGGAGAATGACATTGAAACATGTAAAATATCATGTAAGAAACGAGTTGCCAGTCCAGGTTCGATGCACGATACTGGATGCTTGGGGCTAGTGCACTGGGACGACCCAGAGGGATGGTATGGGGAGGGAGGAGGGAGGAGGATTCAGGATGGGGAACACATGTATACCTGTGGCGGATTCATTTTGATATTTGGCAAAACTAATACAATTATGTAAAGTTTAAAAATAAAATAAAACTTAAAAAAAAAAGAAAAAAAAGGGATTAGCTGAGTGGATTAAAAATAGCTAAGTGATATATGTCTATAAAAGACTTGCTTAAAATATAATAATATAGGAATTTGAGATTAAATGTGAAAAGATATATTACTACACAAATATTAATTTAAAAAGCAATAAAGATTATAATAATATCAAAAAATGTAGACTTTAGGGCAAAGAAAATTACCAGAGACTGAGTGAGGATGTTGCATAATGATGAAAAGTCACTCCATCAAAAATACATAGCAGTTCTGAAAGTGAAAGTGGCCCAGTCGGGTCCAACTCTTTGTGACCCTATAGACTATACAGCCCATGGAATTTTCTAGGGCACACTGAAATGGGTTCAGTTCAGTTCAGTTCAGTCGCTCAGTCGTGTCCGACTCTTTGCGACCCCATGAATCGCAGCACGCCAGGCCTCCCTGTCCATCACCAACTCCCAGAGTTCACTCAGACTCACGTCCATCGAGTCAGTGATGCCATCCAGCCATCTCATCCTCTGCCATCCCCTTCTCCTCCTGCCCTCAATCCCTCCCAGCATCAGAGTCTTTTCCAATGAGTCAGCTCTTCGCATGAAGTGGCCAAAGTACTGGAGTTTCAGCTTCAGCATCATTCCTTCCAAAGAAATCCCAGGGCTGATCTCCTTCAGAATGGACTGGTTGGATCTCCTTGCAGTCCAAGGGACTCTCAAGAGTCTTCTCCAACACCGCAGTTCAAAAGCATCAATTCTTCGGCGCTCAGCCTTCTTCACAGTCCAACTCTCACATCCATACATGACCACAGGAAAAACCATAGCCTTGACTAAACGGACCTTTGTTGGCAAAGGAATGTCTCTGCTTTTGAATATGCTATCTAGGTTGGTCATAACTTTCCTTCCAAGGACTAAGTGTCTTTTAGTTTCATGGCTGCAATCACCATCTGAAGTGACTTTGGAGCCCAGAAAAATAACGTCTGACATTGTTTCCACTGTTTCCCCATCTATTTCCCATGAAGTGATGGGACCAGATGCCATGATCTTCGTTTTCTGAATGTTGAGCTTTAAGCCAACTTTTTCACTCTCCACTTTCACTTCATTAAGAGGCTTTTGAGTTCCTCTTCACTTTCTGCCATAAGGGTGGTGTCATCTGCGTATCTTAGGTTATTGATATTTCTCCTGGCAATCTTGATTCCAGTTTGTGCTTCTTCCAGTCCAGCGTTTCTCATGATGTACTCTGCACATAAGTTAAATAAGTAGGGTGACAGTATACAGCCTTGATGTACTCTTTTTCCTATTTGGAACCAGTCTGTTGTTGCATGTCCAGTTCTAACTGTTGCTTCCTGACCTGCATACAGATTTCTCAGGAGGCAGGTCAGGTGGTCTGGTATTCCCATCTCTTTCAGAATTTTCCACAGTTTATTGTGATCCACACAGTCAAAGGCTTTGGCATAGTCAATAAAGCAGAAACAGATGTGTTTCTGGAACTCTCTTGCTTTTTCCATGATCCAGCGCATGTTGGCAATTTGATCTCCGGTTCCTCTGCCTTTTCTAAAACCAGCTTGAACAAATGGAAGTTCACAGTTCATGTATTGCTGAAACCTGGCCTGGAGAATTTTGAGCATTACTTTACTAGCATGTGAGATGAGTGCAATTGTGCGGTAGTTTGAGCATTCTTTGGCATTGCCTTTCTTTGGGATTGGAATGAAAACTGACCTTTTCCGGTCCTGTGGCCACTGCTGAGTTTTCCAAATTTGCTGGCATATTGAGTGCAGCACTTTCACAGCAACATCTTTCAGGATTTGAAATAGCTCAACTGGAATTCCATCACCTCCACTAGCTTTGTTCATAGTAATGCTTTCTAAGGCCCACTTGACTTCACATTCCAAGATTTCGGGTTCTAGGTCAGTGATCACACCATCATGATTAGCCTTTCCCTTCTCCAGGGGATCTTCCCAAACTAGGGATTGAATCCAGGTCTCCACATTGCAGGCAATGTCTTTACCAGCTGAGCCACAAGGGAAGCCCACATAGCCATTCTAAATCTATATTAATCACAACACAGAGCTGTAAAATATATGAAGCAAAACAGATAGAACATAAAGGAAAACAGACAAATATATAATTACAGTTGATGACTTAAAAACTCATCTCTCAAAAATCAATAGAACAACTAGATACAAATTTAGCAAGAACAGAAAATTAAAAAAAATAACAATAACAATAGGATCTAGTGGGCACTTATTGAATACTCCACCCCCAAAACATCAGAATAGTTTTTTAATGTCCACCGAACATATACCAAGGTAAAGTATATCATGGGACATAAAACAAAACTAAACACATTTTAAAAGCAATAGCTGAGAGATAATAAGATTATCTCTGGGCAATTGGAATCTAAACAACACATTTATAAAGAGCCTTTCAGTAAAAATGAAAGTCTCAAGGGAAATTAAAAAACAAAACAAAACACACACACTGAACTGAAACAAAAATGAGAGTATATCAGAATTTGTGGGGCACTGTTACTAAAATGCTTACATTAACAAAAAGAAAAAAGAAAAGGAAAAGTCTCAAATTAGTACTATAATCCCACCTCAAAAAACTAGGAAGAGGAAAATAAAACCAAAGTAATCAAGAGAAAAGAAATAATAATAGATAAGAGCAGAAATCAATGACACTGAAAATAGAGAAAATAAATGAAGCAAAACCTTGTTCTCTGAAAGATCAATAAAACTGATAAAACAGACAAAGAAAAAGAGAGAAGACACAAATTTCCAAAATCAAGTGTGAAAAGGGATTACCACTGCAGATGCTGCAGAGCGGGGAAAATGATCAATAAAAAAACACTGCGAATAACTCTACATACATCAGTTCAGTTGCTTGGTCATGTCCGACTCTTTGTGACCCCATGAACTGCAGCACATCAGGCCTCCCTGTCCATCACCAACTCCTGGAGTTTAAGAAAACTCATGTCCATTGAGTCAGTGATGCCATCCAACCATCTCATCCTCTGTCATCACCTTCTCTTCCTGCCCTCAATCTTTCCCAGCATCAGGGTTTTTTTCAAATGAGTCAGCTCTTTGCATCAGGTGGCCAAAGTATTGGAGCTTCAGCTTCAACATCAGTCCTTCCAATGAACATTCAGGACTGATCTCCTTTAGGATGGACTGGTTGGATCACCTTGCAGTCCAAGGGACTCTCAAGAGTCTTCTCCAACACCACAGTTCAAAAGCATCAATTCTTCGGCGTTCAGCCTTCTTCACAGTCCAACTCTTACATCCATACATGACCACTGGAAAAACCATAGACTTGACTAGATGGACTTTTGTTGACAAAGTAATGTCTCTGCTTTTGAATATGCTGTTTAGGTTGGTCATAAATTTGACAAATTAGAAGAAATCTATCCATAGATGAAAAAGCAAGAGACAAGAAGAAAATATTAGGAGATTACATATATAATGTTGTTGTTCAATGGCTGAGTTGTGTCTGTCTCTGTGACCTCACGGACTGCAGCAATTCAGGCTTCTCTCTCCTTCACTTTCCCCTGGAGTTTGCTCAAACTCAAATCCATTGAGTCAGTGATACCATCCAGTCATCTTATCCTCTGTTATCCCTTTCTCATCCTGCCCTCAATCTTTCCCAGCATCAGGGTCTTTTTACAATGAATCAGCTCTTTTCATCAAGTAGCCAAAATATTGGAACTTTAGCTTCAGCATTAGTCCTTCTAATGAATATTCAGAGTTGATTCATTTAGGATAGATTGATTTGATCTCTTTGCTGCCCAAGAGACTCTCAAGAATCTTCTGCAGCACCACAATTCAAAAACATAAATTCTTCAGTGCTTAGCCTTTTATAGTCCAAATCTCACATCCATACATGACTACTGGACTACATAGCTTTGATTATATGAAACTTTTGTCAGCATAGTGATGTCTCTGCTTTAAGTCTGCTGTCAAGATTTGTCATGGCTTTTTTCCCAAGGAGCAAACATCTTTTAATTTCATGGCTAGACTCACCATCTGCAAGAATGGATAGAAGAAATACACAAAAAATATATTAATGGCCCAGATAATCAAACGGTGTGATCAGTCACCTAGAACAGAGTCAGACATCATGGAGTGTAAAGTCAAGTAGGCCTTAGGAAGCATCACTATGAAGAAGGCTAGTGGAGGTGATAGACTTCCAGCTGAGCTATATCAAATCCTAAATATGATGCTGTTAAAGTGTTGTACTTAATATGCCAGCAAATTTGGAAAACTCAGCAGTGGCCATAGGACTGGAAAAGATCAGTTTTTATTCCAGTCCCATAGAAGGGCAATGCCAAAGAATTTTCAAACTACTGCATAATTGCACTCATTTCACATGCTAGCAAAGTAATGCTCAAAATTCTCCAAGCAAGCCTTCAACAGTACATGAAATGAGAACTTCCAGATGTTCAAGCTGGAAAAGGCAGAGGAACCAGAGATGAAATTGCCAACATCTGTTGGATCACTGAAAAAGCAAGAGAGTTCCAGAAAAACATCTACTTCTAATTCATTGACTACCCTAAAGCCTTTAACTGTGCGGATCATGACAAACTGTGGAAATTTTTAAAGAGATGGCAATACCAGACCACCTTAACTGCCTCCTGTGAAACCTGTGTGAATATCAAGAAGCTACAGTTAGAACCAGACATGAAAAAATAGATTGGTTTCACATTGGGAGAGAAGTGTGTCAAGGCTGTATATTGTCACCCTGCTTACTTAACTTATACATAGACAAAACACCTTATGCAAAACACCAGGCTGGATGATGCACAAACTGGAACCAAGATTGCCAGGAGAAATATCAATAACCTCAGATATGCAGATGACACCACCCTTATGGCATAAAGTGAAGAGGAACTAAAGAGCCTCTTGATGAAAATGAAAAAGGAGAGTGAAAAAGCTGTCTTACAATTCAACAGCATTCAAAAAACTAAGATCATGGCATCTGACCCCATCACTTCATGGCAAATAGATGGGGAAACAAAGGAAATAGTGAGAGAGTTTATTTTCTTAGGCTCCAACATCACTGCGGATGGTGACTGCAGCCACAAAATTTAAAAATGTTTGCTCCTTTGAAGAAGAGCTATGACAAACCTAGACAGCATATTAAAAAGCTGAGATATCACTTTGCCGACAAAGGTATGTATGGTCAAAGCTATGTTTTTTTTCCAGTAATCATGTATTGGATGTGAAAGTTGGTCAACAAAGTTGGACCACGAAGTACTGATTGTTTTGAACTGTGTGTTGAAGACTCTTGAGAGTCCCTTGGAGACTGCAAGGAAATCAATCCTAAAGGAACTCAATCCTGAATATTCATTAGAAGGACTGATGCAGAAAGCTGAAGCTCCAATACTTTGTCTAACTGATGCAAAGAGCCAACTCATTAGAAGACCCTGATGCTTGGAGAGACTGAAGGCAGGAGAAGAAGGGGATGACAGAGGATGAGATGGTTGGATGGCATCACTGCCTTAATGAACATAGGTTTGAGCAAGCTC
Source organism: Bos taurus (assembly GCF_002263795.3). Taxonomy (NCBI): domain Eukaryota; kingdom Metazoa; phylum Chordata; class Mammalia; order Artiodactyla; family Bovidae; genus Bos; species Bos taurus. The sequence goes on from NC_037347.1 coordinate 26,873,303, forward strand.
TGGGAGATGGCAAAGGACAAGGAAGCCTGGTGTGCTACAGTCTATGGGGTCTCAAAGAGTCGGACATGCTGAGTGACTGAACAACAAGAACAGTCACCATTTGCAGTGATTTCAGAGCCAAAGAAAGTAAAATCTGCCACTGCCTCCAATTTTCCCCTTCCATTTGCCATGAAGTGATGGGACCAGATGCCATGATCTTTAAGTTTTTGTAACGTTGGGTTTCAAGTCAGTTTTTTCACTCTCCTCTTTCACCCTCATCAGTAGGCTCTTTAGTTCTTCTTCACTTTCTGCCAATAGAGTGGCATCATCTGCATATCTGAGGATGTTGAACTTTCTCCCAGCAATCTTGATTCCAGCTTGTGATTCATCCAGCCTGACATTTTGCATGAGAGGGCTTCCCAGGTGGCGTTAGTGGTAAAGGACTTGCCTGCTAATACAGAAGACATAAGAGATGTGAGTTTGATCCCTGGGTTGGGAAGATTCCCTGGAGGAAGGCATGGCAACCCACTCCAGTATTCTTGCCTAGAGAATTCCATGAACAGAGGCGTCTGGTGGGCTTTGGTCCATAGGCTCGCAAAGAGTCAAACACGCCTGAAGCAACTCAGCATGCACTTCCTCTGCATAGAAGTTAAATAAGCAGAGTGACAATATACAACTTGTACTCCTTTCCCAATTCTGAACCAGTCTTTTGTTCAATATGCTGTTCTACTTATTGCTTCTTGATTTGCATGCAGGTTTCTAAGGTGGCAAGAAATGTGGCCTGGTACTCCCACTTCTCTAGGAATTTTCCACAGTTTGTTGTAATACATACAATCAAGACCACCTAGAGAAGTGAATGGCTACCCACTCCAGTATTCTTGCCTTGTGAGTTCTGTAGACAGAGGAGCCTAGCAGGCCACAGTCCATGGGGTCACAAAAAGTTGGACACTACTGAGTGGCCAACACTTTCACTTTTTTTCCAAGGCCAAAGGCTTTAGCATAGTTAATGAAGGAGAAGGAGAAGTTTTTCCAGAACTTCTTTAGTTTCTCTATGATGCATCGAATGTTGGCAATTTGATATTTGGTTCCTCTGCCTTTTCTAAACCTACTTCTACATCTGGTAGTCCCTGGTTTATGTTCTGCTGAAGCCTGACTTGAAGGATTTTGAGCATAACCTTGCTAGCATGTGAAATGAGCACAATTGTATGAGCATTCTTTGGTATTACCCTTCTTTGGGATTGGAATGAAAACTGACTTTTTCCACTTCTGTTTCCATTTCTATGTATTCCAAATTTGCTGACATTTTAGGTGCAACACTAACAGCATCACCTTTTAGGATTTCAAATAGCTCTGCTGGAACTCTATCACTGTGAACTAGCTTGGTTCATTGTAAGGTTTCTGAAGGCCACTTGACTTCACACTCCAGGATGCCTGGCTCTAAGTGAGTGAACACACCATTGTGGTTATCCAGGTTGTTAGGGCCTTTCTTGTATAGTTCTTTGGTGTATTCGCCCCACCTTTTCTTAATCTCTTCTGTTTCTGTTAGGTCCTTACCATTTCTGTTCTTTATTGTGCCCACCCTTGAAGGAAATGTTCCCTTAGTATCTCCAAATTTCTTGAAAAGATCTCTAGTCTTTCCCATTCTATTGTTTTCCTATATTTCTTTGTATTGCTCATTTAAGAAGACTTTCTTATCTCTCCTTGCTATTCTCTGGAACTCTGCAATCAGTTGTGTGTATCTTTCCCTTTCTTCATTGACTTTTGCTGCTCTTCTTTCCTCAGCTATTTGTAAAGCCTCCTCAGTTAACCATTTTGCTTTCTTGCAATTCTTTTTCTTTAGTATGTTTATGATCACTGCCTCCTGTACAGTATTATGAATCTTTGTCCATAGTGCTTCAGTCACTCTATCTACCAGATCTAATCCCTTGAATCTATTCATTACCTCCACTATACAGTCATAAGGAATTTGATTTAGCTAATACCTGATTACCTAGTGGTTTTCCCTACTTTCTTTAAATTAAGCCTGAACTTTGCAATAAGGAGCTCATGATCTGAACCACAGTCAGCTCCTGCTCTTGTTTTTGCTGACTGTATAGAGCTTCTCCATCTTTGGCTGCAAAGAATATAATCAATCTGATTTCATGATTGGCCATCCAGTGATGTCCATGTATAGGGTTGTCTCTTGTGTTGTTGGAAAAGTGTGTTTGCTATGACCAGTGCATTCTCTTGGCAAAACTCTCTTAGCCTTTTCCTTGCTTCACTTCTTACACAAAAGCCAAACTTGCCTGTTATTCTGGATATCTCTTTACTTCCTACCTTTGAATTCTAATCCCCTATGATGAAAAATACTTTTTTTTTTTTTTTTGGTGTTAGTTCTAGAAGGCCTTGTAGGTCTTCATAGAACCAGTCAACTTCAGTTTCTTCAGCATTAGTGACTGTGGCATAGGACTTGAATTATTGTGATGTTGAATGGTTTGCCATGGAAATAAACTGAGAACATTCTGTCATTTTTGAGATTGCACTCAAGTACCGTGGTCTTCCCCTTGTGGCTCAATGGTAAGGAATCTACCTGCAGTGCAGGAGCTGCAGAAGACATGGTTTCAGTCCCTGTGTTGGGAAGATACTCACGAGGAGGGCATGACAACCCACTCCAGTATTTTTGCCTGGAGAATCCCATGGACAGAGGAGCCTGGTGAGCTATAGTCCATAGGTTTGCAAAGAGTTGGAAATGACTAAAGTGACTCAATGCGTACACATACACACATACACTGTATTTGGACTCTTTTGTTGACTGTAAGGAATACTCCTTTTCTTCTAAGGAATTCTTGCCCACAGTAGTAGATATAATGTTCATCTGAATTAAATTTGCCATTTCCCATCCATTTTAGTTCACTGATTCTTAAGATGTCAGTGTTCACTCTTCTCTTGCCATCTCTTGCCTGACCACGTCCAATTTACCTTGATTCATGGACTTAACATTCCAGCTTCCTATGCAATATTGTTATGCACAACATTGGACTTTACTTTCACCACCAGACACATCCACAAGTGATCACTGTTTATGCTTTGGCTCAGGCTCCTCATTCTCCCTGGATCTGTTTCTCCATTCTTCCCCAGTAGCATTTTGGACACCTTCTGACCTGGGAGACTCATCTTCCAGTATTTTATCTTTTTGCCTTTCCATACTCTCCATGGGATTCTCGCAGCAAGAATACAGAGTCTGTTGTCATTTCCTCCTCCAGTGAAGTACAGTTTATTAGAACTCTTCCCTATGACCCATCCTTCATGAATGGCCCTGCTTGGCATGGCTCACTGCTTCTTTGAGTCATGCAAGCCCTTTCACCATGACAAAGCTGTGATCCATGAAAGCTAATGTTCATACAAAAACCTGTATAGACATGTATAGAAGCTTTATTCATAATGGTCACAAGTTGGAAACAACCCAGATGTATGTACATAAATGAATGGTTAAACAAACTGGTCCATACATACCAGTGTATACTATTTATCAGTTGAAAAGAAGGAATAATGGACACAGACCACAACCTGGATGAATCTCTAGAGAATCATTCTGACTGAAGAGAAGTCAATCCCAGAGGCTTCAGTTCAGTTCAGTTCAGTCGCTCAGTCGTGTCCGACTCTTTGCGACCCTGGGAGGACCAACCCTATGTCCAAAGAGCTGTGGCTGTGCGGGCGCAGGAGGGCCTAGAGGAGCTATCCCACGTTGAAGGTCAGGAAGGGCTGCGGTGAGGAGATACCCCTCATCCAAGGTAAGGAGCAGCGGCTGCGCTTTGCTGGAGCAGCCGTGAAGAGATACCCCACGTCCAAGGTAAGAAAACCCTAGTAAGAGGGTAGGTGTTGCAAGAGGGCATCAGAGGGCAGACACACTGAAACCATACTCACAGAAAACTAGTCAATCTAATTACACTAGGATCACAGCCTTGTCTAACTCAATGAAACTAAGCCATGCCCATGGGGCCAACCAAGATGGGCAGGTCATGGTGGAGAGGTCTGACAGAATGTGGTCCACTGGAGAAGGGAATGGCAAACCACTTCAGTATTCTTGCCTTGAGAACCCCATGAACAGTATGAAAAGGCAAAAGGATAGGATACTGAAAGAGGAACTCCCCAGGTCAGTAGGTGCCCAATATGCTTCTGGAGATCAGTGGAGAAATAACTCCAGAAAGAATGAAGGGATGGAGCCAAAGGAAAAACAATACCCAGCTGTGGATGTGACTGGTGATAGAAGCAAGGTCTGATGCTATAAAGAGCAATATTGCATAGGAACCTGGAATGTCAGGTCCATGAATCAAGGCAAATTGGAAGTGGTCAAACAAGAGATGGCAAGAGTGAATGTCGACATTCTAGGAATCAGAGAACTAAAATGGACTGGAATGGGTGAATTTAACTCAGATGACCCAGAGGCTTACATACTATTAGATTCTATTTATATAACATTGCCTTAATGACAAAGTTATGGAGAAATAACATGTGTTTAGAACTTCACAGTGGTTACCAGGTGTTAGGACAGTGTGGGAGAGTAAAGTGGATGTGGTCTAGCAACATCTTTGCAGTGATGGAAATACTATTTTGACTGCATCAGTGTCACCCTGGGTGTGATAGTGCAGTAAATTTTATAAGATGTTACCACTGGGGAAAATTGAGTAAAGGGTACATGAGGTCTTCTTACATCATTTCCTCAATTATTTCTTACATTGAAGTCTGTAGTTATGTCAAAAACATTTAATTAAAAATGTCTCTTATGTACTCAAAGGGATATTTTCTCATATACACTCAAAGAAACATGACAGTATTATTCATTGAAATGGAAAAAAAGCAAACCACCAGGGAACAATCCTTATATCATACTATAGAGGAATACATTAGTTGTAATGTATTTACATGATAGAATATTATTTAGTAGCTAAAATGAATTGTATCTATGTGTATCCAAATGGATAATGTTGAAAAAATTAACAATGAAAAATAATATGATACAGATAAAAAGACTTACATATAAACATGTTATCAAATTTCACATAAATTAGTTTTGTTCCTTCTAGGTACATATATATCTAGCCTGGAGAATCCTAGGGACAGAGGAGCCTGATGGGCTGCTGTCTACAGGGTCACACAGAGTCGGACATGACTGAAGTGACTTAGCAGCTGCAGCAGCAGCAGCAGGAACATGAAAATACATAAATGTAAAAAACATATGGCATTGTGTGTAAGACATATAAATATGCCTGATTCATATGTATATAATTCCCATATGTCATGTAGTATGTAATAATCCATGTACAATAATGGTACAGAGAAATTAAAAAAAAAAGTCCCTAGGACGACTGGATGGTGGTTTTAAAAATGATAAGACTTCAAGTATTTCTATGATGTTTATTTCTATCCAGTGATTCTCAGTTGTCAGCATTACTCTCTTACTTAGGTGTTTTTAGAAATACTTGAATGTATATTTATGTGTTTTAATAACCAGAGATGCCATTGAAATTTAATGTCCTAGAGGAAGGGTTTCTATATGTACAAAGTGCCCAGTGAATAACTGTCATTTTCTAAATGCTAATTATGTCTATTGATATGTACAATCTCAGTTGTACTCATAGGTCAAACACATAACATAAGTTTGTGCGACACCTGGGATTACAGTAGTTGATGCTGATGAATATGCAGGAATTTGGATTAACTAAGGCATTTATATTATTTTTTTAAATAGCCAAATAAAAAAATATGATTACTCTTTGTCACCCAATTTGCAGTCTTAGGTTCATTAAAGAAAAAATTATAATATTAATTAATTTAAGAATCATTCTAATTGCAAGGGAGACAAATTGGAAGGTAGAAAAGTAAAACCCAAGCAATTTCATGGGTCTAGGTGAGTAGTAATGAAAGCATAAATGGAGACAGTGGCAGTAGAAAGTGTGGAGAATAGGCTAGAGATTTATGAGATTTGAGATAAATTCTTAGTAGGCAGAATTTATTGACTTGGAGACCAAAGTGAACATTCCTAATGTCATTAGCAACCTTTATTATCTTTGGTGGGAATGGTAAGCATTTCAGCCAGAGACAATCTCATATTATTCCTCCAATCAGTCTTTATCAAGCAGGACAAAATTAAAATGAGTGTTGATTCTGGGACATGATTTTTATCATTGATGCTGTTTTTCTTGGTTGTTGTTTGGTTTGTTTTTCTTTCTTATGACAAATCCCCTACGTGTTGTCACTGGGTGATTAGTGGGTTCAATTTCCCTGGGAAATTATTCTGGTTACTCCTCAGTCATGGGCAAATCAGAATGGTTGGCACCATAACAGAATATAATATCCAACAGTTAGAAATAATTCCCATATGGCTTAAAGGTTATTTTACATTCTGTCTGTATTGAGAAACATGCATAAATATGCCGTATAAATTTTATAGCTACTATTTGCCCTAATTAAGTAAATTTACAAGGGAAAGCTCTAGTTTTAGGTGGTATAAACCCATTTGCTGAAGCAAGTTCACTCATTCATTGACTTGAAGTATGCATCTTTCATTATCTCACATGGATATTTACATAATAAATTTCCTTAGAGAAGATAGTAAGTATAAGTTTTTAAAAATTTCTGCATGATATAAACATTTTAGAGACATGCTTATGACAAAGTACGTAAATATCAGCTTACAGTTTTATTTGTGTGAAGTGTGGGTGTCAATCAACACTGTAAAGATGAAACATTTATGTATCTTGAGCGAGCTTTGGTGACAGGCTGTGGTTATGAGTTATAGTTTGATATAAAATAATTGTCTTCAAATTCCTTTTTGAAAGGTTTTTTACTTTGTATTATGAAAAGAAAGGCTTTTAAAAAAAATCAGTCTGACTGCTCTTATTTTCCTGACTTTACTAAAATGTAATTGTAAGATCATCTCTGATGTAGGATTTTGTTTATGCCTCTTCGACTGGTCTGCTTCTTCCTTCTTTCATTGGCCAACACATGGGCTTTGTCACTTTCATGATCCCATTGACTAGAAAGCATTCAAAAGAGAGAAAATGTACACGTGTTCCCAATCCTGAACTCCCTTCCCACCTCCCTCTCAGATGATGTATGGCAAAACCAATACAATATTGTAAAGTTTAAAAAAATAATAATAAATAAATAATCAAAAGAGAGAAAATGCTTTCTTTGGGAATATGTGACTGGTAGAGCTCAGGAAATGAAGAATCAGATATATATACATATGTATATATATACATATATATTTAGTATATTTAATATATAACATATAGTATTTTTTAGTAATTTGAATGACTTTATGCCACATTGGCTATTCATGATTATAAATGCTTGCATTGCTAATTTAATATTGTCATTCTATATTTCATCTATAAGATTATTGATTTAGAAATACAACACATCTAAGTGCTGTATTCATTAAGGAAAATATGACTCAGTTCAGTTCAGTTGCTCAGTCGAGTCTGACGCTTTGCGACCCAGTGAACTGCAGCACGCAGGCCTCCCTGTCCATCACCAATTCCCAGAGTCCACCCAAACCCATGTCCGTTGAGTCAGTGATGCCATCCAACCATCTCATCCTCTGTCATCCCCTACTCCTCCTGCCCTCAATCTTTCCCAACATCAGGGTCTTTTAAAATGAGTCAGCTCTTCACATCAGGTGGCCAAAGTATTGGAGTTTCAGCTTCAACATTAGTCCTTCCAATGAACACCCAGGACTGATCTCCTTTAGGATGGACTGGTTGGATCTCCTTGCAGTCCAAGGGACTCTCAAGAGTCTTCTCCAACACCACACTTCAAAAGCATCAGTTCTTCGGCGCTCAGCCTTCTTCACAGTCCAACTCTCACATCCAAACATGACCACTGGAAAAACCATAGCCTTGACTAGACGAACCTTTGAGGGCAAAGTAATGTCTCTGCTTTTGAATATGCTATCTAGGTTGGTCATAACTTTCCTTCCGAGGAGTAAGCGTCTTTTAATTTCATGGCCGCAATCACCATCTGCAGTGATTTTGGTGCTCAGAAAAATAAAGTCAGCCACTGTTTCCACTGTTTCCCCATCTATTTGCCATGAAGTGATGGGACTGGATGCCATGGTCTTAGTTTTCTGAATGTTGAGCTTTAAACCAACTTTTTCACTCTCCTTTTTCACTTTCATCAAGAGGCCCTTTAGTTCTTCTTCACTTTCTGCCATAAAGGTGATATCATCTTCATATCTGAGGTTATTGATATTTCCCTCAGCAATCTTGATTCCAGCTTGTTATTCCTCCAGCCCAGGGTTTCTCATGATGTACTCTGCATATAAGTTAAATAAGCAGGGTGACAGTATACAGCCTTGATGTACTCTTTTTCCTATTTGGAACCAGTCTGTTGTTCCATGTCCAGTTCTAACTGTTGTTTCCTGACCTGCATACAAATTTCTCAAGAGGCAGGTCAGGTGGTCTGGTATTCCCATCTCTTTCAGAATTTTCCTGAGTTAATTGTGATCCACACAGGAAAGGCTTTGGCATAGTCAATAAAGCAGAAATAGATGTTTTTCTGGAACTCTCTTGCTTTTTCCATGATCCAGTGGATGTTGGCAATTTGATCTCTGGTTCTTCTGCTTTTTCTAAAACCAGCTTGAATATCCGGAAGTTCACAGTTCACATATTGCTGAAGCCTGGCTTGGAGAATTTTAAGCATCACTTTACTGGCATGTGAGATGATTCAGTTTGCTACAAATTTTATTTAGCAATAACTGTATATGCAATTGTCTAAGGTGTATTTTGAATATAATTTAAATATTTTGGATTGCTGGTTTATTTTTAATGTTTACTTCAAAGAATTGCTTTCTTATCATTTTCACAAATCAGGAATTTTTAAAATCATGCAACTTTTAGAATCAGCAATTTCCTTTCATGTATATTTTGGTTATATTTCTATTTTGCAATCAAAAAGACAAATTTGGGATTGAGAAGTACAATTTATATACTCCAATAGTAATTAGAAGAGCTGAAACTTCACCAGACTACCCGATATTAGTTTAGATATAGAGTAGCTGCTAAATATTTATCTTAAATAGCTAAATTAAGTTAGTAAATAGGCCACATATAATGTAGATATTACAGAAAAAGGACTATACTCTTGGTTAGTTTCTCTCATTAATAGGTCAGCTGTTTATTCATTTATTCAGCCAGTGTTTAATAAGGGTCTCCAGAAAACGAAGATCATGGCATCCGGTCCCATCACTTCATGGGAAATAGATGGGGAAACAGTGGCTGACTTTATTTTTCTAGGCTCCAAAATCACTATAGATGGTTACTGCAGCCATGAAATTAAAAGATGCTTACTCCTTGGAAGGAAAGTTATGACCAACCTAGATAGCATATTCAAAAGCAGAGACATTACTTTGCCAACAAAAGTTCGTCTAGTCAAGGTTATAGTTTTTCCAGTGGTCATGTATGGATGTGAGAGTTGGACTGTGAAGAAGGCTGAGCACCAAAGAATTGATGCTTTTGAAGTGTGGTGTTGGAGAAGACTCTTGAGAGTCCCTTGGACTGCAAGGAGATCCAACCAGTCCATTCTGAAGGAGATCAGCCCTGGGATTTCTTTGGAAGGAATGATGCTGAGGCTGAAACTCCAGTATTTTGGCCACCTCATGCGAAGAGTTGACTCATTGGAAAAGACTCTGATGCTGGGAGGGATTGGGGGCAAGAGGAGAAGGGGACAACAGAGGATGAGATGGTTGGATGGCATCACTGACTCGATGGACATGAGTCTGAGTGAACTCCAGGAGTTGGTGATGGACAGGGAGGCCTGGTGTGCTGCGATTCATGGGGTCGCTAAGAGTCAGACACGACTGAGTGACTGATCTGATCTGATCTGATCTGCTGTGTCATCACAGGCATGAGTACTAGCAATATTATGAATATCCATAGTCACTATCTACATAGGTCTTAGAATTTAGCTGCTTTGTCATGGCAGCCCTAGAAAATTTACACAATATCTATATCAGTATCTGTATCTTTAATTTTATTTATATATTTATGTCTGCAGCTGCTGCTAAGTTGCTTCAGTCGTGTCCAACTCCGTGCGACCCTAAGGACAGCAGCCCTCCAGCCTCCTCTGTTCACAGGATTCTCCACGCAAGAATACTGGAGTGGGTTGCCATTTCCTTCTCCCATATTTATATGTAATTTAACCTATATCCTCTGATGGGAGGAAAAGCTTGTGAAGTTCTCTGAACAGTTCAATGTACAGTATTCAAATTAAGGTGGCAATCACAATACAAGTAACTCAGTCTTTCTCTGTTTTGCTGTTTTGTTTTATACTTTCTACTTCTTTGAAAAACAATAATCTTTTGATTTAGACATGAGAAAATTTATCCTCACATAAGGATGTCTTCTTATTTTCTTTAGAGTAAAATAAGGAGTTTGATAAAACATTATTTTTCCATTGGAAATTCCTAGTTCTGTGACTTTCTTAATCACTATGCTTTCTATAGAAATATGAAATATCACAAATAAAAATATTTAAGTATCTTTAGGGTTTTTTTTTCATAATCACTGATGAGGTAAGAATGGGATTTGTTGAACGAATGAAGGAATCAAAAAAATTATTAGTGAGATTAGAAAGAAACGTAGCTCAACAAAGTGACCTCTCATCTTTCATAAAGACCACTGCACAATTTTCCCTCCTGAGCCTCTACTTTCATTATTGTCCCCTTACAACTGATCGTTCATGTCAGTGGTAATATACTTCTGTATATTCAATTATATCTTTAAAAATATTAAAAGAAAAAAAAGAAATTAAAATATGTTCCATTGCCATCTTGCCACAATAATATCTGTTGGAAGAAAATTTTTTAAAAGTGGCGGGTATGGCCAGAGAGATTCAGATGCAGCAATACTGACAAATCTTTGATGATATTTAACTTTAGTGATGGTTTGAAATAGTTCCATTAATTATTCTACTTTGAGTATGTCTGAATTTTTTTCAGGATAAATTTAAAATATATATAAAGTGAATAGTGAAGATTATAATAATTAAATATTTTAAAGAGGTGAAATATGAAAAGTTTCCCATTGGTCCAAACACTCCAGACATCAATTTCATGTAATTTCGAATCAAAAAATGTATGTAGTTACATGTATGTAGCCACTTATATGCTCCTTTTAAAATAATTATGCAGAGGGAAATTTAGGTTCCATATTTTCCTGCACTTCGCCATAGCTGCATGTTTTTCTGATTTTTCTTGTTTGCTTATTCACATAGGTAAGAGTTATCCCTATCAGTTAAATAAAACTGCAACATGATTTTTTATGGATGTATCATGCTTAACTGAAACAGTTACAAATTATTTATAGTTTGCTATTAAAGGCTATAATGTAATAAACTTTCTTCTGCTTAAAAGTCAGTGAAATTCTGTGAGTAAATACTTTAATTCATAGCAGTGAGGTCGCTAGACACATACATTTTGAATTTTGATGGATGTTACTAATTTTTCTCCATGTTGAGAGCATACTTGGGTAAGGGAAAATATCAGAAGGAGGGAACCTTTCACTGCAAAGCTCCTGTAAAGAGATGATGGTGTCTTGGACTAGAGTGGAGGTCATGGTAGTATTAAGGAGTGATTGGAATCTGTATATACTCTGAAGCCAGAGCCAAAAGATTTGTTGGTAGTTTTGTTACTGGAAGTGAAAGAAAGAGAGGAGTCAAGTAAGACTCAAAAATATTCAGCCAGAGCCTCTGGAAGTCTGATACTTTCTTTTAAGGAATCAGCAGAGACTGCTAAAGGATTAGACTTGCCAGGAACAGGAATCAGGGATTTGGTTTGGGCATGCTTAGTTTGAGATATTTAGTAGATATCTAAGTCAAAATATAGAATGCTGAATGGAATAGGGAGAGAGAAAAACTGAGTCGTGTTCAGCCATAAAATTAGATGATAGCACCTGGATGAGTATATTAAGAAAAAAACAGGTCAGTTGGTAAAGGTGAGTAGCTGGAGTCGGGGAGGGGAAGGTAAAAAACAAAACAAAATTAAAATTCTCAAGAGACAAGGATTATGTCAGCTTTTGGACTGCGAACAGTAGAAATAGACATACTCTTCAGAAGGTCCTTAAAGAGTGCATTAAAACAAACCACTTATTTTCCTTGAATTATTGGGCTCAATTTTCAAATTTTGAGGGAAATTTTATGATTGCCAGGAGACATTAGGGAACTTAGGTTTACTCACACTGTGTTCAGTTAAATTTTCTCAAAAAGAATATTAAGGCTTTTTTTCCTGACAAAAGATGGCAAAAGGGATAGGTGGGGAAAAAAACAAAAACAAAAAAAAAAACAACTTGAGATGTAAATTACAGCTTTATATTTTACTCTGAGCAAAATTTAAACATCTTAAAATAATCTACAGGGCCCTAATAAGCTAGAGCATGACTTCCTTGATTTTTCCCATGTAATTCTGGGCCCTTGCACTACGATCTAGTCACTCTGGCCATGACTAGATTGTAGTGCAAGGGCCCAGATTAGTTTTCTTCTTTCATGTTTCAAGAATCTTTATATCCACCTTCTTGAATTTCAGGGCTCAACTAAAATACCATCCTCTGCTGTGGATCCTATCTAAGCTAACTAGTCCCCTCTCCACAGGGTTTTTTGTTTTGTTTTGTTTTTAACACATTATGCTTCAATTTCCATGTTTGTGGATTGGAAAAGTTAATATTGTAAAACTGGTCATACTACCCAAATCAATCTATGAATTCCATGCAATCCTTATCAAAATGCCAAGGACATATTCTATACAACTAGAACAAAGAAGTATAAAATTTATATGGAACCACAAAAGACCCCAGATAGCCAAAACAATCGAGAAAAAAGAGCAAAGCTGGAGTCATGATGATACTAGCATAAAAATAGACACAAATGAATGGAAGATAATCGAGAGCCCAGAGAAAGCCTTTGACTGTGTGGATCACAATAAACTGTGGACAATTCTGAAAGAGATGGGAATACCAGACCACCTGATCTGCCTCTTGAGAAATTTGTATGCAGGTCAGGAAGCAACAGTTAGAACTGGACATGGAACAACAGACTGGTTCCAAATAGGAAAAGGAGTTCATCAAGGCTGTATATTGTCACCCTGTTTATTTAACTGATATGCAGAGTACATCATGAGAAACGCTGGACTGGAAGAAGCACAAGCTGGAATCAAGATTGCCGGGAGAAATATCAATAACCTCAGTACGCAGATGACACCACCCTTATGGCAGAAAGTGAAGAGGAACTCAAAAGCCTCTTGATGAAAGTGAAAGTGGAGAGTGAAAAAGTTGGCTTAAAGCTCAACATTCAGAAAACGAAGATCATGGCATCCAGTCCCATCACTTCATGGGAAATAGATGGGGAAACAGTGGAAACAATGTCAGAGTTTATTTTTCTGGGCTCCAAAATCACTGCGGATGGTGACTGCAGCCATGAAATTAAAAGACACTTACTCCTTGGAAGGAAAGTTATGACCAACCTAGATAGCATATTCAAAAGCAGAGACATTACTTTGCCCACAAAGGTTCGTCTAGTCAAGGCTATGGTTTTTCCTGTGGTCATGTATGGATATGAGAGTTGGACTGTGAAGAAAGCTGAGCGCTGAAAAATTGATGCTTTTGAACTGTGGTGTTGGAGAAGACTTTTGAGAGTCCCTTGGACTGCAAGGAGATCCAACCAGTCCATTCTGAAGGAGATCAGCCCTGGGATTTCTTTGGAAGGACTGATGTTGAAGCTGAAACTCAGTACTTTGGTGACCTCATGTGAAGAGTTGACTCATTGGAAAAGACTCTGATGCTGGGAGGGATTGGGGGCAGGAGGAGAAGGGGACGACAGAGGATGAGATGGCTGGATGGCATCACTGACTCGATGGATGTGGGTCTCAGTGAACTCTGGGAGTTGGTGATAGACAGGGAGGCCCAGCGTACTGCGATTCATGGGGTCCCAAAGAGTCGGACATGACTGAGCGACTGATCTGATCTGATCTGTTGGGAAGTTAATGTATGACAAAGGAGCAAAGAACCTACAGTGGAGAAAGTACAGTCTCTTTAATACATGGTGCCAAGAAGACTGGACAGGCACACACAAAAGAAGGAAACTGGATCAATCTCTTAGCTTATACACAAAATTAATTTGAGATAGATTAAACACTTGAATTTAAGATCTGAAACCATAAAACTCTGAGGAAAAAACATAGGCAGAATGCCCTTTTGAGATCAGTGTTAGTAACGTTTTTGTGGATCTGACTCCAAAGGTGAGGGAAACAAGAGCAGAAACAAACAAATGGACTACAGCAAAAAAAGAAAGAAAGAAAGAACGAAAAACTTCTGTATCACGAAGAAAGCCATCAACAAAACAAAAAGGCAACCTCCTGAATGGGAGAAAATATCTGAAAGTCATATAACTGATAAGGGGTTAAGATCTGAAATATATTTAAAAACTCATAAAATTCAACAATGGAAAACAAGCAACCTGGTTAAAAAAGGGCAGAGTTTCTTAATAGACATTTTTCCATAGAAGAATACAAATGGCCAACAGGCATCAACATTACCAATTACCAGGGAAATGCAAATCAAAACCACAACACCTCTTACCTATTTGAATGGTTGTTATCAAGAAGACAAGAAATAACAAACACTAGGGAGTATGTGGAGCAAAGATAAATCTTGTACACTTTGGTGGGTCTGTAAATTGGTGCTGCCACTATGGAAAACAATATGGAAGTTCCTCAAAATATTAATAATAGAAGTACTATGTGAGCCAGCTATTTCACTTGTGCTTATTTATTTGAGAAACACTTGAAGAACATTTGGAAAGGAACATGCACCCCTATGTTCACTGCAACACTCTTTACGATAGTCAAGATACATAAACCGCATAAGTGTCCACTGATGGATGAATAGATAAAGGGGATATGATGTGCTACACACACACACACACACACACACACACACACAGGGATACTCCTCAGCCATAAGAAAGAATGAAATTCTGCACTTTGTTACAACATGAATGGATCTTGAGGGTATTAAGTGAAATATAAGTCAAAAATAGAAAGACAAATACTGTATTTTTTCACTCATATTTGGAATCTAAAAAAACAAACAAAAATAGAAGAAAACAAACTCCTAGATACAGAGATCAGATTGAGAGTGAGTGAAGTCACTCAGTCGTGTCCTATTCTTTGCAACCCCGTGGACTGTAGCCCACCAGGCTTCTCCATCCATGGAATTCTCCAGGCAACAGTACTGGAGTGGGTTGCCATTTCCTTCTCCAGGGGATCTTCCCAACCCAGGGATTGAACCCAGGTCTCCCGCACTGCAGGCAGATGCTTTAACCTCTGAGACACCAGGGAAGCGCAGATTAGTGGTTGCCAAAGGGGAAGAGGGTCATCTGTATGGTGATGGATTGTGACTAGACCTATAGTTGTAACCACTCGGTAGTGCTTACAGATGTTGAACCACACTGCTGTGTACTCACAACTTATGTGATAAAAAAATATAATTTATTTTTGGAGAAGGAAATGGAAACCTACTCCAGTATTCTTGCCTGGGAAATCCCATGGACAGAGGAGTATCTTGGGCTACAATCCATGGGCTTCAAGAGTCAGACATAACTGAATGACTCTACCACATAATTTATTTAAGTAAAATATATTTAAAATATTACCATTTCATTATGTAATCATTACTAAACTATCATTATTGAGATATTTTAAAATCTTTTTGTTTATAATAAGTCTTTGTTGTACAGTGTGATTTTTCACACTTACAGCATATCTCTATTTGTATTAGTCACATCTATTGTGTTCAATAGCCAAATGTAGCTACTATATTGGACTTAAGAAGGCTAGAACCTTACCTTTGATTTTGAAACATTCTGATGTTAGACTTTTTCTATTATATGTTATTTTGAGGTAGCACTTGTTTTGAAAAAAATCAGTAGTACCTAGTTTGAATGAAGCACAAACTTATACATGTATTTTTATTCAATACTATAATACCCATAGGTGGGTATTATGAGTTTGTAATCCTCTCTGTCATAGGGGAAAATATGGGAATCTTTTTTATTTTCCATATATCATCTTACCCTGATCTTGTGGCAACCTCTGTAATTGACATTGACATCAGGTACACGCAGATATATACAACATGCAACCAAAATCTGATATTTGAAGACTAATTTGGCACTTTCTAACTCAAAATGATATTTTTTTTGTAGTTCACTCAGAGTTAACTGGGCTTCTTCAGGATTTATTCTTGACTTCCCTGTTCTTTTCCTTTGAGGACATTCAAGTCTGCATATAACTTACATTCCTCATGGTGAAGAAAATGAGCTGCTCCTCTTGTGCTTTTGTTCTTTAGTCTCCACTTCATCCACTATCTTAAGTCCTTAGCTGTTACCATCTGGTGTGATATCAAGAGTATGACTGAGTCTGATCTGTTCCACTTGCCTTCTTGTTTCTTGCCTTGGCTTTTCTGGCTATCCTTTATGTTGTTAGGCCCAGTGCAACTGCCATTTGATTTAACTAAGAAATAATGCCTCACCCATCTCCATGGACTTTTCCCCGATGGACTTGATGGAAATATCCTGTAACTTCCTCATCACTCTGCAACATGTAAGAAACTTAGAATTCCACCCCTTACACCCTAAAGCAGTGAAGGGCTGTAGCACTATTTCAGATTCTGCATAGTAACCTCCTTCAACCACTGAAGATGCCATATTAAATGCAGAGTTCTACTAAACATGGGCTTTTGCTCTAAATGAATAAACTGAATGGGAAATGAGGAGGGAGAATACCTAAGACATCATTTAAAAAATATTTTCCTAACACTGAATTTAACTGGCAGTTATAAGAGTTGATAGACATAAGATCCATGGGCAAAATGACTGTTTTCACAAAACAATTGTTTCACGTTAAATTTTCCCTCAAAGTAATATTATTTTTGGCTGATTGTATAAAGTTTTAAGAAAAAATAACACCAGAGAGACAGAAAAAGAGAGAGAGATGGAGGGGACTTTTTTTCTTTTTTTGATGCATGCTCTTAAAAGTCTTATTAACTTCAATCCATTTGGGGCTTTGGTAATACTCCTAACATTTTTCTTAAAATGAAGATATTTTTCCATCTAAAATTATCTTTAGTGCTGAGGGACAAGAATAAATCAATCTTTAGCTATAATGATTGAGAGTCTTTGAACTTTTCAAACTGAATCAAATGTCACATGAGTTATCTTTCATCTTATAGCTATTATTCTAACACAGTTCACTTTAATGACACTCTGTCCACAGAATCATCATCTATTTTTGATCCTTTTAACTTAGAACTTACTCATTTCTTACTAGAAAATTATTCCCCCTCTTCCAAACGATCATTTCTAGAACTAGTATTTTCCTGTTTTATAGAAGCCTGTCTGAAAGTTGTTTCCCTTGAGCTCTCATGAGCTTTAACGTTATTATTTCAACTCAGGGCAATGCCAAGTCCAGAATGGTTTTATGACATTTTTATATACAGAAAATATTAGTACTTTAAATATTTTTTAGGATATGAATAAACGTAATTATAATTATCAGTGTAATTTTATTTGTTCTTTTGATATTTTGATTTATATATTTTACTTATTTTTATACTAGCCATTCTTTTTCCTTCCCAGTTGTTTTGAGGAATAATTGACAAATTAAATCCTCAGATTTAAAGTGCATAGTGTGATGATTTGCTATACATATATACTGATTCCCCTCATTGAGCTAACACATCCATTACCTCACATTTTATCTTTAGTTTTGGGGATCACATTTAATTTCCACTCTTTTAGAAAATTTTATGTTTTTTAATGTATATGGTTTTATATACAGAAAAATATTAATCATCAACTCATAAAATAATATCTTGGATTGTAGCCTACGAGGCTCCTCTGTCCATGGAATTCTCCAGGCAAGAATACGAGAGTGGGTAGCCATTCTATTCTCCAGAGGATCTTCCCAACACAGGGATTGAACCCAGGTCTCCCAGATTGCAGTCAGAACCTTTACCTTCTGAGCCACCTGGAAAACCCATAAAATAAAACACAGATGGTTCTAGTGCCTCTCATTCAGGATCTTAAATGCATGGTATCACTGTAATGAAGACCATTATCAAACGCAGAGAAGTTTCATAAAGTTCATATAGTTAAAAATACATATGTTGTGCTTAAGATTAGTTATAACTTTGAACCACAAGCAAAATCTCAACTTTAAAAGGAAAGTGTTTAATGAATGTATATCCATGCCACTTGCTTTCAAACTGTGTTGCTGGAAAAGACTCTTGAGAGTCCCTGGGCATCTAGGGGATCAAACCAGTCAATCCTAAAGCAAATCAACCCTAAATATTCATTGGAAGGACAGATGCTGAAGCTCCAATACTTTAGCCACCTTATGTAAACAGCCAACCCACTGGGAAAGACATTGATGCTGGGAAAAATTGAAGGCAAAAGGAGAAGAGGGCAGCACAGGATGAGATGGCAGAGGATTGGATGGCGTGGCCAATTCAATAGATATGAACTTGGGTGAACTCTGGGGGATGGTGAGGGACAGGGAGGCCTGGCACGCAGCAGTCCATGGGGTCAAAAAGAGTCGGGCTTGACTTAGTAACTGAACAATAATCACTGCTAGACCTAGCATAGCATTTTGTGAACTAAGGTTCATTACTAAACTAAGCTACATTCCATTGTCATCAGAGAAATGCCAAATAATCTATTGATACAGATTTACTAATATGACACTAATATTGAAAATGGTAGTGGAGTTATTCTCACAATTACACAGAAAAAAGATGATGAGGAGTCTTGATTAAGCCAGATCATTTATACATATTAAACATATAAAGAGCTACCTCATTACTTGGTAACATCTATTCAAATTGGGGAAAAACGCATGATTTTGAGTAAAAGTGTTCCACTTGTTTTATAAAACTTACACATGGAAAATATTAGAATTTACATAGTTGGCTTTACAAATAATTCAGTTTCTTCAAATAGTTAATATATTTACTTACATCATTAAAATTTAGACTAATACCTGCTTCTAGTCTTCTCCAGAAGGCAAGTATATGCAGTCATTATTACTTTGGAGATTTCATAGCTGCCTCATTGGATCTTTGATATATCTTGGACTAAATAATTCACATTGCTTATAATAATCTGTCATTTAGTCTACTAGAGTATCTGTCCAAACTGTAAGATTCAGCATATAGTTACAGTCAGTGTTGATACTATTATATGAAAGTGAAAGGAAGTATTAGTGGCTCAGTCGTGTTCAACTCTTTGTGACCCCGTGGACTGTAGCCCACCAGGCTCCTCTGTCCATGGAATTCTCTAGGCAAGAATACTAGAGTAGATTACCATTCCCTTCTCCAGGGGATCTTCCTGACCCAGGGATTGAACACTGGTCTCCTGCATTGCAGGCAGATTCTTTACTGTCTGAGCTATCAGGGAATTATTATATGATTGATTTTAAAATATCAGGAGAATACCATTCTCACACCCTTAACACTTAACAGTGAAATGCTTTGACAGCAAAGATACTCTCAATTTTAAGATTGCTTCAACTCATCCCATTCTAAGTGAGGTTAAGTATCTTTATTTGTTGCCTAGGATCACAACAAATCCTAGACTTCACAACAAATCCTAGACTGCATGACTTTTTATTACTTGGAAGCATGCAAATTTTAATGGTAAAACTGTCATTAATTTTTAAAATAAAATTACTAATAATTTGTAATAACAATATGTATAATTTTGAAATTATAAGATATTTATAAGCACTTACTAATCCAGTGTTCTTATTCCTGTCATCTTTAAGCCGTGATTCATCAGACTGTAGCCTACTCTTCTCTACAGTTGAATGTCATGCAAATATTCTTTGACCATTTTCAATAGAGGCCAACCTAGTGAGCATGGAGCTCTTATGAACTCTGAGTCAATAACTGCTTTTATCTTTCTATATAATTCCTCTGGTAAGTGTTTTTGCCATTCTCTTTAGGCTCCTTAACCTTCATTCAGGCTTGTACAATATTAGGGATTCAGTTTCTTGGTGGCAATATCTTGTCTCCCTAATTTTATGGTTTCTCATATACATTAATACATTTGTTCAGGATTAAGTATTTTTAAAAAGCTTCACTATCATACTATTATTATAAAATATTACATAATTTCACTTATGTGTTTTCCAAATGAATGTATTTTAAGTACTTTTTAAAGCTGTAGTCATCTCTTTGCCTCTTCTTAAACAGATGTGATTGTTTTTTGAGAGGAACAGCTCTTCTATCATTTCCCTATTAAGTAGATTTCCCACATTATGAAACAATGGACACGTGAGATTTTTTTCATTCATTCCTTTTCACCAATGTGAAATTTGTACATGATATCCTTCTCTATAGAGAAGGAAATGGCAACCCACTCCAGTATTCTTGCCTGAAGAATCCCATGGACAGAGGAGCCTGTCAGGCTACAGTCCATGGGATTGCAAGGGTTGGACATGACTTAGCAACTAAACCACCACCACTACCATCCTTCTATAGTCAGCCCAACTGATATTTTTACTAGTTCTTAGAGATCAAATCAGTCAATCCTAAAGGAATAAACCCTAAATGTTCACTGGAAGGATTAATGTGAAAGCTGAAGTTCCAATATTTTGGCCGCCTGATGCTAAGAGCCAACTCATGCTGGAAAAGACTGAAGGCAAAAGGAAAAGGAGGCAGCAGAGGATGATGGTTAGATAACAGCACCGACTCAATGGACATGAATTTGAGCAAACTCTGGGAGATTATGGGGGACAGAGGAGCCTGGCAGGCTATAGTTCATGGAGTTTCAAAGGGTCAGATAGGACTTAGCAACTGAACAACAATAGTGTTTTAATAATTTAAGATCCAACTGCACAAAGATCTGATTAAACATGTTCTTCATTATGCACAAAGAAAGGATGTATGGATCCAGTCTAATCTCTGCTTTTAAACATTGGATTCAAGCCTTTCATGAGTCCATGGGGCATTGCTGTCTAGTTCCCCTTCATTGTGCTGTGAGTGCTGTCAAAGGAGAGCTCAGCCGTCAGATTCTGTGTCAGTGGCAGAGACCTGTTTTGCCTAAGGTCACATCCTTTCCTGGGACAACCTGCATTCAATAACTCATGAACAGGTGGAATGAAATTTCTGTTTGCTTGGCCCACTGAGTCTAATTCTGAAGGCCCGTTTTATTTCCAGGTGTCTTTGTGGGATTGACCAAGTTTCTCATTAGGTCTGAATTGCAGTTTGACTTCTTTCTCCACCCAGTCATGTCAATCCTCCCCTGCTCCCTAACCTGCAAATCTGCAACACTTGGTAAAGCCCAATTTTGTGATTTTCATATGCAAATATAAGAGATGTTAGAGAGTTACCTCATTGGAATGTCACAGAAAGAAATCAAGATTGTATCAATACTATATTTTCTGTATGTTTCTCCTCTTGGAGCAAATTCAGGTTTAGGCATATAGAATGAGCTCTAACAGGTCTCCATAGACACAGGTCTGGATTATAGGAGCAACCAGGGAGGTGGTATATTTGAATGGCATGTCTAAATACTATAAGTCTGAGGTGATTAGAATCTAACAGATAATCTTTGCAAAGCCACCTTATAAATTAAAAGAAGTTAGTTCTTCGAGAGTGACTTATTTCAACCTCAGTTACTTCCAATCACCAATAGATCTATAGTATTTTACAGTCTTATAATAATAAATTAGCATTCAAGGGCTTTTCCTTTCCAGGTTCTACGGCAACCTCTGTACCACGTATTCATTAGAAAGAAGTTCTGTTTAATTGATCTACTAATGTATTGCTTAATAGTAACTGTTAAGCAGTCTTTTGTTTCCAGGTCATATTTAGGGTTCACATATTTGCATAAAAGCATTTCGTTAGCTGAAACCAATCATTACTAGTAATTTTCTTCCTTTAGTTTAAAATAACTAAACCTTCATTGAGATTTTCTGAATAGCAAATATTTATATCTTGGAGAATAGGCTTTCTGTTTGAGCTTGGCTTGCTTTGTTTCTGTGAGCAGCAAGAAAATTACAGAGCTTGAAAATGTTAATCAGTGAAGACAAAAAGAAGGTGTCTTTTTCTCTAGTTGAAATGCAAATTTACAGTGACGCTAACTATAGGCCATATCCAATATTTGATGACAAAGTTGTAATGGATAAATATAATTTAGAATACACAGTAGTTATCCACTGCATAACTTTCACTAATTAGGATTTTCATATGTTCCATTCAGTGCTATTCAGATGTTCTTAGCTGAGCGGTTTTTTTGTATTTCAAGCCCATCCAAAGGAGCACACTTGAGAATGCTCTGGTCATAAGCTTTAAGTTAGAGTAGAAATAAACTCTAATACATATGCTAAGTCCCTAAGTTAATTGAGGGTTTTGGTCAGGGTAGGGAGCTAATATTTATTGGAACACAACATCGAGTATATTCTAAACAGTAGACTAGGAATTTGAAATATGTTCAGTCACTCAGTGATCGGAAACATTATTTCTATGTCAGAGACAAGGAAGATAAGTCTCTAAAATTTTTTAAATCAACTAATTAGTTCATTCAATAAATATTAAGTTTTTATTGTTCATTAACTAAGTTATGTCCCACTTTTTGTGACCCACAGGACTTCAGGATGCGAGGCTTTCCTGTCTTTCACTGTCTCCTGGAGTTTGCTCAAATTCGTCTCCATTAGATAAATACAATATGCCAATTATATTAAAATTAAACTAATAAAGAAGACAAGCAAGCATTTATACTCATGAAATTTATACGCTAGTTCCATTACATTCAAAAAAAGGATTAAGCAAATATCTGAAAGCTGTGGTATGCCAGACAGGTGCTGGGCAATGTGACATCATGTCATAGCGTGACATCGAATGTGATTATGCTAATTACTTGTGGAACCAGGCTTTATACTCAAGTCTTTGATTCCAAACCTTATTTTCTATCATAGAATGTTTATTTTATCTAAAAAGAAGTGACATCACCATCTCTGGTCCATCTCTACTATAAATACAACTCATGTTAGTAGTTGTTCTTCCAGAGACCTCACTTCCCGAAGCTCATAATCCTGCCTCTCACTGGGAAGAGACTAGTTTCCCACTACATTGCTTCCATTAGTCAGAGCTGCCTGAGATGCTAGTTACAATATAAAACAACTAATTGCCCAGAGGAAAGAAGATAAAGTGAAGGGAGAAGTAGTTTAGGGCATGAAATTGTGGTTCAGTATCTCTGAGAAAAAAATGTGTGTTCTTTAGCTGTGCAAACTAGAAAAATAATTTCTCAATTTCCTTTATCTATAAAATGGCAGTAATCAATATTGTTTATTATAGTGCCTGGAATATCATGAGCATTGCATAGTATTTGCTGTTTTTTTGTTTGTTTCTTTATTTTTGTTACCATTATCCTTCCCTTAGACTTATGATATTGATGAACAAGGAGCAGAGTGTATATTTAGAAGGAAATTCTTGATCTGCATTTTCCTTAGGAAAAAAATTACAAAGAAATACCAAGTCACTTCAGTTGTGTCTGGCTCTTCGCGATGTTATGGACTATGGACTATGGCCTCCCAGGCTTCTCTGTCCATGGGATTTTCCAGGCAAGAATCCTGGAGTAGGTTGTCATGCTCTCACCCAGGGGATGTTCCTGACCCAGGGAATGAACACGCATCTCCTGTGGTTCATGCATTATATGTGGATTCTTTATCACTGAACCACCAGGAAAACCCATACAAGAATCCTTAAAAATATTAAACAAGTTTTAAAAAGTCAGCAAAATATTTACATGTCAAAGTTTGAGTAACAAAGAAAGCAGCAAATACGGATGAGTTGGAGAGGACCTAGAGTACCTGAGTGACTCAGTCATTCAGTCAGTTCAGTCACTCAGTCATGTCCCACTCTTTGTGACCCCATGGACTGCAGCATGCCAGGCTTCCCTGCCCATCACCAACTCCTAGAGCTTCCTCAAACTCATGTCCATTAAGTCCGTGATGCCATCCCACAATCTCATCCTTTGTCCTCACCTTCTCCTCCCACCCTCAATCTTTCCCAGCATCAGGGTCTTTACCAGTGAGTCAGTTCTTTGCATCAGGTGGCCAAAGTATTGGAGTTTCAGCTTCAACATTAGTCCTTCCAATGAACACCCAGGACTGATCTCCTTTAGGATGGACTGGTTGGATCTGCTTGCATTCCAAGGGACTCTCGCGAGTCTTCTCCAACACCACAGTTCAAAAGCATCAATTCTTCAGCTCTCAGCTTTCTTTATAGACCAACTCTCACATCCATACACGGCTACTGGAAAAACCATCGCTTTGACTAGACAGACCTTTGTTGGCAAAGTAATGTCTCTGCTTTTTAATTTGCTATCTAGGTTGGTCATAGTTTTTCTTCCAAAGGAGCAAGCGTCTTTTAATTTCATGGCTACAGTCTCCATCTTCAGTGATTTTGGAGGCCAAAAATATAGTCTTTCACTATTTCCATTATTTCCCCATCTATTTGCTGTGAAGTGATGGGACTGGATGCCATAATCTTAGTTTTCTGAATGCTGAGTTTTAAGCCAGTTTTTTTCACTCTCTTCTTTCACTTTCATCAAGAGGCTCTTTATTTCTCCTTCACTTTCTGCCATAAGGGTGGTATCATTTTCATATCTGAAGTTACTGGTATTTCTCCCAGCAATCTTCCCTTGAGTGACTCAAGGGAAGCTCAAAAGTGACTGTAGTAATTAACTTTCTTTTTCTGAATCTTGAATCTGGCAAGTGGAGTGAAATAATCTGTTATCAACTGAGGAGATAACAGGAGAAAATGTAAAATATTTTATAGTAGTCACAGGATCTATTTTAATAGTGGACCGTCTTACATGAAGTTATCATTGAGGAGGTACAGGAGGGAAATGCCTCAGTAATAATTTTAGAATACCATGTAGATAATGTTCTAAACAATCTTCTACCAACCACAAACCATGTCCAAAGTGTTGTAAGTTTCACCCCTCCAATATCTGGTGTTTGTGTGTAATTATTCACAAAATTAAAATACAAAAAGTATAGTTACTTCCCTATATCAGGTTCTTACTGTCAATATTCTGGTCTATGGAAATTGATTCTTTCTTGAAAGTTCTGACTCTAGTTTATGTCCATTTCAGTTCATTCTGCAGAGATTTCAAAATTCTGTTTCTTTTTAGAAATTGTGATTCAGGAAAATTCTACATTTCACTAAAGTTCAATCCAATTACCAAGAGAATTTTTTTTTTCCAAAATGAATTTTGTTTTCTAAATTTGAAAGTAATGCACATTCAAATTTGGAAGGTGTAAAGAATCAAAAACATAAGAATCATATCTAATTTTATCATCCAGACATGTATAATTAATAAACTTAAATATATTTTTCAGGCTAGGATATGCTGCTCTACATCTTGAACACAATTATATGTTCAATATGATTATTGAAAACATGATACAAATGCATGATGTTTTACAATCTCTTTTTTCTCTTAACTATACATCAGAGACAGATTTGCATGTCAATAAATATACATCTTTATTTAATAGTTGCATACTTATTCAATAGATATTCAATGATTATGACCTCTGTGATATGCTCCAGTGAACAAATAGTGAAAAAATTAAACAGCGTTCCTGTCCTTGGTAAATTTGTCATGCATATAAATTGGTATTCTTATTTTCTAGAAGAAGCATACTATTGGATTTGTTCAAATTACTTCAATTTCTGATATTTATAGAGTCTGGGGGAGGCATAGATAATTACAAAAACATTAATTACAGTTCTCTTAGATTCTATAGAGGAAAAATATAGGGCAGTCTACGGATATGCAACTAAGGGGTTTGAGCTCCTGTGGTGCAGGGGTTTGCTCTGAAAGCTGAAGGATGAATGGCAGTTGGTACAGGGTTAAAGAGACTGGTCTGCAGGTGGAGGACAGAGAGAACGTGAAAGAACAGCAAAAGCACAGTCATCTCATGATTTTTCTGGATTTTACTTAAGATTTGTGAAATTATAGAGAGGAGAAGCACCACCACAGAACTCAATACATTTAGTCACAGACTCATTGGCATTTAATTTGCTTTCTAACTCTTCTTTCCTCCAGATCCATTCTGCTCCAACTTTGCTTTTCTTCCAAAACTTCTTATTTTTATCATATAATTCTCTCAGGAAAATGTTCATCATCCTGGAACTTTAGAATAGTCTCTAACTCTAACTGATTTTCTTATAGGGAAAATGGAAAACTCAATTCATTGAAGAGACTATATTTTGACCTTGGTAATTAGATTGATGCTATTAAAGCATTATTTTTGCAACTTTAAAGATTATTACTCATTTAAAGCTATTTTTCAAAATACTGGAGAAAATAAAAATCAATAAAGAAGAGACAAAAAGCAAATTGGAAAAAAAAAACATGCTAAACAAACAAAAGAATATAAAAAAACCTTTCTGTAAAAGTGAAAAAGTGAGTTAAGTTTTCCTTGTAAGAGACAATGAATCTTAGATTAGCGCAAAATATGTCCAAGTTTATGATATTTACAAACAAAATTGGTGCAAGATAACTGAAAACATTTTTAAAAGGAATGATATGTGCAAAAAAGGAGGAATTGCAAACTTTGAATCAAAGTGAATGGAAACAAGATATGCTAAAAAAGATATGTGAAAAATCGCATATACTAAATAACATTATATTGCAATATATAAATGAAAATTATTAGAAAAATAAAGTTGATCAAATCACAGTAGTTTCAGCAGAGTTAACAATTCCTCTGAGTTTGATATATGAAGAATATAAAGATGGTTTTGAACATTACAAATATTGCCCCTAATGGTAAAGTTTCCTACCCACCCACATGTTATGCTCTACCATTTATATAAATACACAATTGCACATATACATATATAGATCTTCATAACACATGATACATATTACATACCATACAAGTTACATAATAATATATAAAAATTTATGGTTTAATTTTCTAGTATATATATTTTCTTATATTATTATATGTTATATACTACTACATTTTATATTTCTCATTTGGAGTCATGAATTAAAAAGTGTCCTTTCTTAGTAAATAGTATATTTATAATTATACACATGATTAACAGAAAACATTATATTGATGCATTTATGAATATGTGCTTATAATTATATGCATGTACATATGAAAGAGAAAGAGGTAGTCTTACAAATAATTATTTAGAAAGAGAAAACTGTAATAGAATAATACAAAATATAATTACATTATATGATCTCATGTATATAAAAATGAAACAAAATTTTCCTTGGTAGTAAATTTTGCTATATATTATTATCTTATGCTTTTTATATAATTATATAGTATTATAAATTATAAATAGCCTAAGTAATATAATTAAACAGTATATGTTGAATATATATAAATATTTAGTAGATATATACATATATAAATGTATTATATTGCATGTCTATTACTAAAGAATAATTGCTACTATGAATGAATTGTATATTTATTCATTTATTTGCTTATTCATTTTTCAAGGGAAATAGTTTCTTAATCATGACTTTAAAAAGTGAGGAAAAACCATAACCATAAACACTAAATTGAAAATTACATGTCACAAAAAACATTAAAATTTGAAAACTTAGATAAAAATAAAAATGTTATATATATAATGGCACATATGTGAGGATTTGACATTAAATCCTTAATATAAAGTGTTATCTTTAAAATCAACATTTAAAAAACAGTAGTCCAGTTGAAAATTGGGTAATATTTACATATATGCTCCTAATTGAAGCAGTTAATTTGAACACACTTGTTTAATTTCTAGCCTTACTGAATACTTCTACATGCTCATGTAGGTATCCTGCACTTTTACACTTCATAGTGTTTCTGATATTGAATTGAAATTTGTTTTTCTTCCTTCTCCATTAAACTATTGACTTCCCTAATGTGTGGTCTGTATTTGAATGATCATTTTATCTGAATGGCCTTGCCTGGTATCTGATCTACTAATGTAAGAAAGAGAGATGAAAAAGACGTGAGGAAAAGAGATTGTGATGAGAAGTTATTGATCATTGTACTTTTTTTTTATTTTTAATGGCTTTTTGAGTAAAATAAATGTGAGCTAAAAATTAAAACTATGTGAAAGTAATATTTCAGATATGTTCTTTGTTTTCTATTTTCTTCATATATTATATATATATATATATAAACATATGTGTTTATCGGTGTATATATTCAGGTCCAATGCCTAGTTTACTATGCATATAAATTAGCTTTAGTCACTGGTAGATACATACTATTGGTTTCAGTCAAATTACTTCAATTTCTGGAAATAAATGTATTTTTACATTTAAATTCAAATTGTTATTGACATAGTTATGCTGCATTCAAAAAGAAATTGAAATGTGCTTTTTAAATGTCTGTCTTTCAATCTGTCCCTAATAGAACAATCTTTATTCCTGGAGTTGAATCATCTAACTACTCACGACTCCCAGATATTTTCCTACCACATTTCTAAAAACTATTTTTGCAGCTTCCTTATTCTAAAAAAATATTCTTTAGATATGGTTCAGCATAATTGACAGTGAAAGTGTATTAAAAAATGAAAGAAATGTGTAGCATAATTCAACCTGCTTGGATATTTAAAAGCTTTTCAAAAAATATGTTTTAAAAAAGTGTTTTAGATAATTATTAGAGCTTCACATAGTTACAGACTGTCTACCATTTCAGTATTTTTCTTTTCTTTTATCAAAGTGTTATTTCAAAACATTCTTTACAATATTCTTTAAAAATTTGATTAGTTCCCCTGGACTTGGAACATGAATTATGGTATAGCATAATTCCACTTCAAATTACTAAAACTAAACATATGTCTAATTATAGGTATTAATTATATATTATTATTTATCTAAATAAAGTATAGTAATTATTTCCTTTGCAAAAAAAAAGATTAATCATTTATTTATTTGGCTTCACTGGGTCTTAGTTGCAACATGCAGGTTCTAGTGCCCTGACCAGGAATCAAACCCCCGCACTGACAGCATGGAGTCTTAGCCATTGGACTACTTAAGAAGTCCTTTTCCTTTAATTTTTAATTTAAAAGAACATCTTTTATATTACTTAGGATGTCAATATATTCATATAAATGTCTATTTCCTCTTCCAGCACAATAAATCATATTCCCTTTGCATCCTTAAAAATTTATTGTTTGTAATGAATATTTATTTGCTTGATTTATTGCAATATCATTCACAGCACATACAAGAAGAGTTCAAGTAGTTTAATTTTAAATGATGCTTTTTTTTTTTTTACATTTAAAAAGTGAAATTCCTGTATTATAAGGAAAAACAAAAGGCTATTTGGTATAAGTAATCTTATTTAAATAAGCTGTTGCAAACTTTTTTATAACATCTGATATTTCTACTACTTTATGTTTGATGACCTCACTATTCAGAGATGACCAGGTAAAAACTCAAGTTCTTAAGCAATTATTTAATATAATCTAACATTTCCTTATTGAAAAATTAATAACAGTGGGAAAGAGTACAACCAAAACACAAATCTCCTTTTCTCTGTGCCCCTCAATCCCATTCTTCCATTATAACCACTGTAAATAGATAATTCTGTATGTTTTTAAATCATAGCTAGTTGAAAAGTGACGCCTTTTGTTTTCCTTAAACCACAGA
Source organism: Bos taurus (assembly GCF_002263795.3). NCBI lineage: Eukaryota > Metazoa > Chordata > Mammalia > Artiodactyla > Bovidae > Bos > Bos taurus. Next base: position 26,903,009 of record NC_037347.1, read on the forward strand.
TGAGGGTTCTTGGAATTCTTAATTTTATAGCCTGGTTAAAAACAGACATGGACAGAGGAGCCTGGCAGGCTAAGTCCATGGGGCTGCAAAGAGTCGGACATAACTGAGAGACTGAGCCAGCGCCCGCGCGCGCACACACACACACACACACAGACACAATACCTGGTTAATGGAAATTGACAGAATTTATAATTGCATGGTGTCCTCTTTCTCTGGGTTCCTGTGCCTCTACCTATCTGTGCCTGCTTTTTCACATCATACTTTTTATTATTAACTCCATAGATACTATCAGAAGGTCTGAGCTTCCCTGGTGGCTCAGACGGTAAAGTGTCTGCCTGCAATGAGGGAGACCCGGGTTCCATTCCTGGGTCGGGAAGATCCCCTGGAGAAGGAAATGGCAATCCACTCCAGCAGTCTTGCCTGGAAAATCCCATGGATGGAGGAAATCCCGTGGATGGAGGAACCTGACAGGCTACAGTCCATGGGGTCGTAAAGAGTCGGACACGACTGAGTAACTTCACTTTCACTTCATTTTATAAGAATTACAGACTGAGAGACTGACAAGAAGTTAACAGGACAAAGGCAGAAATGGAATTGTTCTTGTTCAGTCATTCAGTCATGTCTGACTCTTTGCGATCCCATGGACTGCAGCACGCCATGCTTCCCTGTCCTTCACCATCTCTCAGTTTGCTCAAACTCATGTTCATTGAGTCAGTAATGCCATCCAACCATCTAATCCTCTGTGGTCCCCTTCTCTTCCTGCTTTCAATGGTTCACAGCATCAGGGTATTTTCCAGAGTCAACTCTTCACATCAAGTGGCCTGGAGGAGGGGATGGTAACCCACTCCAGTATTCTTTCCTGGAGAGTCCCATGGACAGAGGAGCCTGACAGGCTACGGGTCCATAGGGTCTCAAAGTTATGGACGCAACTGAAGCGACTTAACATGCACGCATGCACTTCATCAGAACCATGATTTTTCTTTCTCACACTCGAAATCTCTCAGACTTCTTTTTCTGCTATATATCTCTGTGCTCAAACAGAAAAAATGATCTCTGCTTTTAAGGGCTCAAGGGATTATATTGAGGCCACCAGGGTAATCGAGGACCTATTTTGCAATGTCATCTTAATTACATCTTTAGAATCCCTTTTGCCATCTAATGCAACATATTCACAGATTTGAAAGGAAGAAGTTGACATGAGGGGAAGAGGTCATTCTGCCCACCACACCATCCAAATGGATATTTTTTATAAGCAATCAGACCTATCATAAATAGTATTTATGGGAAAAGTCCATAAAAAGTGGAGAGGAGAATCATCAGCCTGTACATGATATATCAAGCCACAACACTGCGGGTTATTGTGGTTTAGTTGCTAAGTCATGTCTTTTGTGACCCCATGAACTGTAGCCCTCCAGGCTCCTCGGTCCATGGACTTTCCCAGGCAAGAATACTGGCATGGGTTGCCATTTCTTTCTCTAGGGGATCTTCCTGACCCAGGGATCAAACCTGCATCTCCTGCATTGGCAGGCAGATTCTTAACCACTGAACCACCTAGGAAGCTAACAATACTGGAAAAGCTCAGCACCCCCAACTCCCCCACCCCCCAAAAAAATACAGGTAGATAGAAAAGAAAATATATCTAAGGATTGAACACCATATTATTTCACTGTTGAGAAATGTGGGAACCAGGAAGAAACTGCAAATGAGGAAAGGAAGTACATGTGGGCAGAGGCAGGTTAAAAAAAGAGTAGATGAGAAATGTCTGTCTTCTGATTATTTCTATATTCTCAGTGAATTAGCAAAGTCATGGGCTAACCTGGAGGGTAGAAAAGGAAATGTTACAGATTAGAAAAAAGAGAAAAAGAAATAAAATAACCAACTTACGTAGAGTGGAAGAATAACTGGATTAAGAATATATAGTTTGTTTAAAATTATTAAATCAGCTGATCAAATTTTACCAGTGTTAGTGTTTATATTGCTTACAATTTCTTTACATTGCAACAGGGATTTTCCATAAATACCTTTCCTTTCTCCCTATTTTAGCTTACTTATATTTGCATTGTTCTTCAAGGATGCCTCTTAACTCTGATACAAAATTTGCCCTTTCCAACTTCTTCTGTCCTTCGAATTTGCCTAAATGTCAACTTCTCAAGGAGACCAATCACAAATTTCCATTTATCTCTCCTGATTTTTATTACCTGGCTCTAGAGTTCCTTGTTTTCATAGCACTTTATTCCCTACATACTAATTTTACTATTTTTGTTCTTACTATTCATCACTTGCCCACACAGCTCTACAGTATAAACCCTACAAGGGTAGAGATCTTTGGTCACTGAAATATTTAAAATCCTTGAATAAAGCTTAACACTCAACATGCCAGCAAAATTTGGAAAACTTCCCAGAGGCCAGAGGACTGGAAAAGGTAGGTTTTCATTCCAAGCCCAAAGATAAGCAATGCCAAAGAGTGTTCAAGCTACTGCACAATTGCACTCATTTCACATGCTAGCAAAGTAATGCTAAAATTTCTCCAAACTAGGCTTCAACAGTACATGAACTGGAAATTCCAAATGTTCAAGCTGGATTTAGAAAAGGCAGAGGAATCAGAGATCAAATTGCCAACATCTGTTGGATCATAGAAAAAGCAAGAAAATTCCAGGAAAAATATCTACTTCTGCTTCATTGAGTACAGTAAAGCCTTTGACTGTGTGGATCACAACAAACTGTGGAAAATTCTTAAAGAGATGGGGATATCATACCACCTTACTTGCCTCCTGAGAAATCTGTATGCAAGCCAAGAAGCAACAGTTAGAAACAGACATTGAACCAGACATGGAACAATGTATTGGTTACAAATTGAGAAAAGAGTATGTCAAGGCTGTATATTGTCACCTGCTTATTAATTTATATGGAGAGTACCTCATGCAAAGTGCTGGGCTGGATGAAGCACAAACTGGAATCAAGATTGCCAAGAGAAATATCAATAACTTCACATATGTAGATGACACCACTCTTATGGCAGAAAGGGAAGAGGAATTAAAGAGCCTCTAGATGAAGGTGAAAGAGGAGAATGAAAAAGCTGGCTTAAAACTCAACATTCAAAAAATTAAGATAGTGTCATCTGGTCCGATTGTTTCATTTGAATGCAGAGTTCCAAAAATAGCAAGGAGAGATAAGGAACCTTCCTCAGTGATCAATGCAAAGAAATAGAGGAAAACAATAGAATGGAAAATACTAGAGATCTCTTCAAGAAAATTAGAGATACCAAGGGAACATTTCATGCAAAGGTGGGCACAATAAAGGACAGAAATGGTATGGACCTAACAGAGGCAGAAGATGTTAAGAAGAGGTGGCAAGAATACACAGAAGAACTATACAAAAAAGATCCTCATGACCCAGATAACCACAATAGCGTGATCTTACCTAGAGCCAGACATCCTGGAATGTGAAGTCAGTGGGCCTTAGGAAGCCAAACTATGAACAAAGCTAGTGGAGGTGATGGAATTCCAGTTAGGCTATTTCAGATCCTCAAAGATGATGCTGTGAAAGTGCTGCACTCTATATGCCAGCAAATTTGGAAAACTCAGCAATGGCCACAGGACTGGAAAAGGTCAGTTTTCATTCCAATCCCAAAGAAAGGCAATGCCAAAGAATGCTCAAACTACTGCACAATTGAACCCATCTCACTTGCTAGCAAAGTAATGCTCAAAATTCTCCAAGCCAGGCTTCAACAACATGAACAATGAACTTCAAGATGCTCAAATTAGTTTTAGAAAAGGCACAGGAACCAGAGATCAAATTGCCAACACCCATTGGATCATCAAAAAGGCAAGAGAGTTCCAGAAAAACATCTACCTCTGCTTTATTGACTATATCAAACCCTTTGACTGTGTGGATCACAACAAGCTGTGGAAAATTCTTAAAGAGATGGGAATATCAGACCACCTGACCTGCCTCCTGAGAAACCCATATGCAGGTCAGAAAGCAACAGGTAGAACTGGACATGGAACAACAGATTGGTTCCAAATCGGGAAAGGAGTACATCAAGGCTGTATATTGTCACCTTGCTTATTTAACTTATATGCAGAGTACATCATGCGAAATGCCAGGCTAGATGAAGCACAAGCTGGAATCAAGACTGCAGGGAGAAATATCAATAACCTCAGATACAAAGATGACAGCATCCATCCTTATGGCAGAAAGTGAAGAAGAACTAAAGAGCCTCTTGATGAAAGTGAAAGAGGAGAGTGAAAAAGCAGGCTTAAAAGTCAACATTCAGGAAACTAAAATCATGGCATCCAGTTCCATCACTCCATGGCAAATAGTTGGGGAAATAATGGAAATAGTGAGAGATTTTATTTGGGGGGGCTTCAAAATCATTGCAGATAATGACTCCAGCCATAAAATTAAAAGATGCTTGCTCCTTGGAAGAAAAGCTATGACTAACCTAGACAGCATATTAAAAAGCAGAGACATTACTTTGTTAGCAAATGTCCATCTAGTCAAAGCTATGGTTTTTCCAGTAGTCATGTATGGATGTGAGAGTTGGACTATAAAGAAGGTTGAGTGCCAAAGAATTGATGTGCCATAGAATTCAAAAGTGTGGTGTTGGAGAAGACTCTTGAAAGTCTCTTGGAATGCAAGCAGATCTTACCAGTCTATCCTAAAGTAAATCAGTCCTGCATATTCATTGGAAGGACTGATGCTGAAGCTGAAGCTCCAATACTTAGGCCACCTGATGTGAAGAACTGACTCATTGGAAAAGACCCTCATGCTGAGAAGGATTGAAGGTGGGAGGAGAAGGTGAGGACAGAGGATGAGATGATTGGATGGCATCACAGACCTAATGGATATGAGTTTGAGCAATCTCTGGGTGTTGGTGATGGACAGAGAAGCCAGGCATGCTGCAGTCCATGGGGTCACAAAGAGTTGGACATGACTGAGTGACTGAATTGAACTGAATGAGATATGGAAACAATGGAAACAGTGAGAAATTTTATTTCTTGGGCTCCAAAATCACTGCAGGTGGTGACTGCAGACATGAAATTAAAAGATGCTTGCCCCTTGGAAGAAAAGCTATGAGAAACCTAGACAGCATATTAAAAAGAGGAACCGTTACTTTGCCAACAAGTTCCATATAGTCAATGCTATGGTTTATCCAGTAGTCACGTGTGGATGTATTGGACCATAAAGTTGGACCATAGAGTTGGACCATAAAGAAGGCTGAGGGTTGAAGAATTGATGTTTTTGAATTGTGGTGTTGGAGAAGACTCTTGAGAGTCCCTTCGACTGTAAAGAAATCAAACTAGACAATCCTAAAGGAAATTGGTCCTGAATATTCATTGGAAGGGCTGATGATGAAGATGAAGCTCCAACACTTTGGCTACCTGATGCAAAGAACTGACTCATTGAAAAAGATCCTGATTCTGGGAAGGACTGAAAGTAATAGGAGAAGGGGACAACAGAGGATGAGAGTTCGATGGCATCACCGACTCAATTGACATGAGTTTGCGCAAGGTCTGGGTGTTGGTGATGGACAGGGAAGTCTGGCATTCTTCCGTCCATGGGGTAGCAAAGAGTTGGACACAACTGAGCGATTGAACTGAACTGAATGCTTAACATATGAAAGAAAATTGACATATATATTTTGAAAGAAGAAAAATTTTGAGATGCCCATGAAGTCTAAAATGAGCTTGGATTACAGAACTTAAGTACATATTTAGATATGCACCTCTAGGCTGCATAAGACTAGTTGACCTTTTCTGTACTTTTACAAGTCATCAATGTAAGCCATTTATATTGATACAAAACTATTAAATGTGGAAAATAAAATGAAATCTAAGCATAAATATGTGCATGCTTGCTAGTCTTCAGTTGTGTCCAACTCTTTGTGACTTTATGGATTTTATCCCACCAGGCTCCTACATCCATGGGGATTCTCCAGGCAAGAATACTGGAGAAGGTTGCCATGCCCTTCCCCAGGGCGTCTTCCTGACCCAATTATCGAATTCATGTCTCTTATGCATTGGCAGGTGGGTTCTTAACCACTAGCACCACCTGGGAAGCTCCTAAACATAAATATAGAAAGCGAAATAAAATCTAGTATGCAATTTTAGAATTCTGGATAGTACTATCATTGATAGATGGGAAGTGGAATAAGATCCCAGTGACATGAGAGTTATTGTACCTCACCCTGCAGGTTATATTTCCAGAGGATGCTCTTGATTGGCAGACAAGTTCCATCAGAGGATAAGCAAGGCAATGAAAAGTCTAGAAACAAGTTCAACAAAGTGTGGAAATTAAACTTGAATGAAATAAAATTCCCCAAGAAGATAACAAAGTGGTTTAAAATTTTAGATAAAAGAAGGACTCTCATTAGGACTAATTGGTGATGATTCATGGGATTCAGATATGCAGTTAATAAAAGGAAGATTTTGATAGCAATTGGAGATGCCCCACTATAGAAGAAGAGATTCCCAAACACGCTGTGACTATCATTAGCTGTTTGAGTTAGTGACAACTTATCGGCTAGATCAGAGGTATTGTTTGATAGGTTGAGGATTTGCACTAAATAACAGCTAAGATCTTTTGTACATTATAGTTTGACAATTATGTAACACAAAAGTTAGCTTTATGTAATGACTCAACCTATTCTAATTTTTATTTTCTTTTGTATGCTTCTTTAAGCATTTGCTTTTTTATATTTTAAAATACTTTTCATTGAGAGATTTTCATCATAATATAAAAACTGCATAATTTTACATTTACTAGAATTAAATAATTATAAAATGTGTTTTTCTTTCCCTGCATGAATTCTTAAAATTTGAAATATCAATTAAATTTTACTTTGGAAAATTTATTGAAGTGGGCAAATATTTCACTCTTCTGTTATGCTTGTACTTTTCATAGAAATCCACCTCTTTAAAATAGCACCTATATGACACTGTTATTAACCATGTAGACTATGATGTTTACCCATCACTTGTATATTTCTCTGACAGTCTTGCAGTAGGACATATGTGATTCAAATTCTGAATTTTGAACTTCTATTTTGGTAAGAATTTCTTGTGAAATCACTAACAACTCCTAAAATCACATCAAAATGAAACGCTACAAAACTCCTGCACTTTGACTGTGGTAATTGTGTTTTGCTCTGCATTCCTATATCCATTAGCCATGAAGTTAAACTAGATTTTAAACCTTCCTTTGAAATTAAGGTAGAATCTAGAATCAATAGAATCCTGCTCCTGGAAAAAAAAGAATCAAATGTGAGCATTGATTCTAATTATTTTAAGATCTCATCTTTGCCCATAGTTAACTTCATTATTATTTAAAGTGATAAGTTCTCCTAAGTACTACAGGAGGAAAAACATTTTTAAAAGTTTTAAAAATTGGGGGTGACTTTTTCTTGAATAAAATACATGTTTCTATCTCTTACAAATACTATCAGCCACAGAAAACTGAGTGATGAGGAATTTTGGCATTTATTTTTTTAATTCGTAATTCATTAATGAAAAGCTTTTGAATACTCATGTGTCAGACATTGTGGGGAATACTGGGGAATCAAACATGACTGCATGAGGAGTTAAACATGGGCAATGAACCCAGTTACTAAGAGCCACATCCTCATTCCACCTCATCTCATCTGCCTTTACCAATTGACAAGCAGAAGAAAATAAATCTATCTACTTTGCCAACTTTATGTTCCAAATATATTAATTAAAATGCAAATTTTTATGAAAAGACATTTTAAAAAAGAATAAAGTAATACAGAAATTTACGAAGCCTCAATCCTTCGGCAGTAAGGGCAGAGTAAAAACCCTACCCTACCCTGCTTTCTCCTTAAGCTTCAAGCTTAAGATTGTTGGCACCTTTATCTTTCTATTGCAAGTTACCTTAAACCATTTTAGAAACAGGTCAGACAAAAGTAGTGGCATTTTAATGTTGGTATTCTATGTATCTAGTTCTAAGTAGTAATGTCTCTTCTTGAGTATTTCATTCAAAACATCAAATACTACCTGTTGCTCAATCAAGAAATATTGTTTTTATGTGGTTCCAACTATCTGTGTCTACTGAGTTCACCTGAGCATTCCATTTTGCTTATTAAATTAATCCACCTTACTTCATTTGGGCTTTCTTGGTGGCACTAATGGTAAAGAAGTCGCCTGCCAGTGCAGGAGACGTAAGAGACAAGGATTCAACCCCTGGGTCAGGAAGATCTCCTGGATGAAGGCAACTTACTCCAGTATCTTAAAGGAGAATCCCCATGGACAAAGGAGCTTGGAGGGCTATAGTCCATGGGGTTGCAAAGAGTCGGATGTGACTGAGCAATTAACACTTACTTACTTCATCTGGAATAATTTTGTATTGATTTTTTTAAAGCATGTGGTTCAATAACAAGAATTGAAGTCAAAAAATGTTCTTTCTATTGTCACATGAGATCTGTTTAGAATTATTAGGCATTTAGGTTATTATAAATTCTGTTATGCTGAAGGAGTATATTATAGTAGAATCATCAACTGTAACCTTGCTTTTTTCAATTAACTAAGGGAATATTGTGTAAAGTACAGAATAAGTTACATTAAACAGTGTCATTCCATTCATTATAGTTGGGTATAAATTGGGCATCAGTCATTTGAAATACTGCTGGTGATATATCTTTAACTCCTTTCTTTTTTTCCCTTTTGATATTGTGCACGTCTGGAAAGCTGGCAGAAGCCAATTGTGTAGCCTGAGCGAGACTAATGATGCCCTAGTACTCTGTCTCAGCTTTTGCATAGTCTCAGCCCCCTTAGAGGAACAATTCAATAAGCACTGTTGTTCTGAAACATTTCCACTTAATGAACTACTTAGAAACCTTTTTCTATTGCTTGTTTTTATCTCTGTTCCTTTCTTAGCCATCACACTTCCATTGTGAGATAAGAGTGAAATATGTTCAATAGCTATAGCTGAAAGAAAGGCTCTGCCAAATGCATGTGTCCGCTGGTACTTTCAGAAGGTTTAGAGGGAGAGGTGGTAACCTGATTAGCAGTAAACGCCATCTAGGTCACAACTTTGCCACTGCTGCTGGCACAAAGATATTGATTCTGTACTTCCATGGCTCTTTGATGTTGCCTAAGAGCACTGATGTAGAAAAAAATATATCGACCCATTTTGCCAGACATGCAGTGCAAGGTATTTCTCTTGGTGGGAAGCATACGAATGGAATTTTCTTTTTATCTGAGTATTGGAAAATAGGGATGCCCTGGGGGTTCAGAAATAACCTCTCCTATGATGCTATATGGTTGCTTTAGATTAATTCTGTTCAAATTTTGTGGATGGATATAGATTCTGTAACTCATATAGTATTAACCTTTTCATAGTAAGAACTTTAATTCCTTAAAAACCCCAGAACTCAAAGACTGGATTTTTTCAGTCTTTATTTAAAAATCTAGAAGAAATTTTACTGCCATGAATGTTTCCATGTCTTTTAAAAGAAATCATAGTACATTGTGCAGAAGCTCCTAAAAAGTTTGAATTCTACATGAGCTTTCATTCCAAACTTTAGCTTACATGAGAGTCCATTTCTTTTGAAATGCATTAAGATTTGGGGGGCTTGTTTATATTAATGAAATTCTTTTTACTGTTTCTCCTCTGCATTTCATGGCCAAGCATATATCTACAGATTTATAAGTCTCTGAAAATACTCTGTCAGAAGAGCCTGAAAATTTATTTATGAACTACTTTCCACAAATGGGTTAAATGTTACTGATGTGCTCTACTTTCAGTATGCAATAATTCTTTGACGTGTCAGTTTTGTTAATCAAAATTGCTTTAGCCCTCTTTTTGGAAAACAGAAGCAAATGTCATTCTTTTACTAGAAGAAGCTACTTATGAGATTTACATTTTCTCTAGTCAACACTTAAAATCAGCTTGAAGACTGAGAAACCTATCTAGAAGAACATACAATAAAATCAGACTCAGATCTTTTTATAAAACCAGTTGGCACCCTTTTCGTTCTGACTGGAGCTGCTAATCTACTAAACAGATGCTTAAACAGATCCCTCAGAAGCAGCATGGCTTTTCACTTCCTGCTTGTTATTATGACAAGTTAAACTCAGTTGAAACATAGTTGAAAGAGATCGTGTGACTTTGGGCTTTCTATCACAACTGTCCACCATTATTTAATCATAGGCAAGTTTTCTAAATTACTATTTGACTATGTATTTCACATTTGTGGCATTTTGACACTAAAGTATTTTACTATTTGCCAATGTCTTCCTCTTTAAATTGATATACAAAGCTTGAATCACCTGAATTCTATTTGAATTGCTTCAATGAAGGAAAAAATGAAATTATCTAGCAGAAAACAACTTGTGACCCAGAACTCTGATAGCATCTCTATGACGTGAGTTGTAAACACTGGAAAGAAACTAAAATCTCAAGAGTGGGCTATACCCCTGGGTTCCCTAACATGTGATCATATGCATGCTTAGCTGCTAAGTCCTGTTGACTCTTTTCAACCCATGAACTGTAGTTCCTCTGTCTATGGGATTCTCCAGGCAAGAATACTGGAGTTGGATTTCCATTTCCTCCTCTAGGAGATCCTCCCAACCCAGGGACTGAACCTGAGTCTCCTGCATTGGCAGGCGGATTCTTTATTACTGAGCCACCTGGGAAGCCCAACATGTGATTATATCATAATAATTTATGCTTAAAGTTTCATCTAAGGGCTCATATTTATGGTAAGATTTCCTGGAGAGTAAAATTTTAGAGACCTATACCAGGGCCTTATGGACCTAGAGACTATTTGGTAAAGTGCTAAGATACTGTTTCTAAACTGTTCTTAATTTATTTTTAATTAAGATTATACTATCATTTGATTAGATTTTAAAAACTAATGAACTGAGAGAATTTTATGACTTTGCAAACTTTTCACTTTTCTAGTCAAAGAAGGAAAACATGCTTATGAGCAATTTAACTAAAATTTATAATTCATAATTGGGAACTCCTTGAAAACAGTCATTTTGAGATTTTCAGCAACAGCATAAATAATGCACAGTAATTTTCCAAATGCAGAATGAACTACCGTATTTTTTGGTCAAAATTAGCTGTGATTTCCTAGAGGCAACTTTGTTTTATTTGAAAAAAACAAACAAACAATGTTTTATATTCTTTATTGAAATGAAACATATATGTATATAGATATATGACGGTATAGTAAAACAAGACCTGGAGCTGACTGTGGCTCAGATCATAAGCTCCTTATTGCAAAGTTCAGGCTTAAATTGAAGAGAGTAGGGAAAACCACTAGGCCACTCAAGCATGACCTAAATAAAATCCTTTGTGAATACACAGTGGAGGTGACAATAGATTCAAGGTATTAGATCTGGTAGACAGAATGCCTGAAAAACTATGGACAGAGGTTTGTAAGATTGTACAGGAGACAGTGACCAAATAAAAAGAAATGCAAGCGAGTAAAATGGTTGTCTGGGGAGGCTTCATACATAGCTGAGAAAAGAGGAGAAATGAAAGGAAAGGGAGAAAAGGAAAGATATACCCAATTGAACGCAGAGTTCCGGAGAATAGTAAGGAGAAATAAGAAAGCCTTCTTAAGTGAACAATGAAAAGAAATAGAGGAAAACAACAGAATAGGAAAGACTAAAGATCTCTTCAAGAAAATTAGAGATATCAAGGGAAGATTTCCTGTAAGGATGGGCACCATAAAAACAGAAAGGGTAAAGACAAACAGAAGATTAAGATAAGGTGGCAAGAATATGCAGAAGAACTATACAAAAAAGGTCTTAATGACCCAGATAACCACAATGATGTGGTCACTGACCTAGAGCCAGACATCCTAGAGGATGAAGGATGGGACTTAGGAAGCACAATTATGAACAAAGCTATGGCTTTTATACTATGTGAGAGGTGGACCATAAAGGAGCCTGAGCTTGAGGCTGAGGCTGAGCCTCAGAATTGATGATTTCAATTTGTGGTGCTGGAGAATACTCTTGAAAGTCCCTTGGTCTATAAGGATATCAACCCAGTCCATCCTAAAGGAAATCAACTGTGAATATTAATTGGAAGGACTGATGCTGAAGCTAAAGCTCCAATACTTTGGGCACCTGATGTGAATAGTTGACTTATTGGAAAAGACCCTGATGCTGGGAAAGATTGAAGGCAGGAAGAAAAAGGGGCTACAAGGGATGAGATGGTTGGATGGCATCACCGACTCAATGGACATGAGTATGAGCAAATTCCGGGAGACAGTGAAGGACAGGGAAGCCTGGTGTGCTGCGGTCCATGGGGTCACAGAGTCAGACGTGACTTAGCGACTAAACCACAACAACTATATGATGGTGTAAGGATGTGGTTCATTTGGTTTTAAAAAACATAATTGTGTAATCATGAATAGAAAACATTTTGAAATCATGAAAAACATAAACTCTGATTCATCCTTGGACAAAATAATTCTCCTCCAACATTTTTATTTTCAATAATATGAAGATTGCCCTGGTGTGAACCTTATAAAACTGTCTAAGAAATGTGTCAATAGATGTTTTGTTTCATTTGTTCTCCTTCAAGAGGCTATTATTATATATGTGACCACTGTGAATTATTTTCATTTGTCAATATTCCCAGCACAAAGCAGGGATCTATTTACAATCATTTGGGTGACATCTTGATCCCTAGCTTGTACAGTGACTGGACACTTGACACATCACAGAATTAAATTAGGGTATTTTTAATTCTTTATGTTATTTTCTTATAAGTAAAAATAAAAACAAAGAATACCTCATGTTTAGACTTTATAAATAAAGTTTAAATTTAATAGAAAAGTTTCATTTTGATCTGGATGAAAAAATGTATCAGAAAATTACATTTTAAAAAACTCAAAACACTGCTTAGACAGTAAGCCGATGATGGAAGGGTGACTTTTCCCCTGATCTTTTAAACGAAATAGCCAGTACCCAAATGTGTAATCAAAAAAAGTGGCTGATATTATATTAATCATGTTTTATTGATTCAAAACAACCTAATAGAGGATTTTTGGAGTCTCAAGGGTGACTACTTTTTAATGCTAATTCTCATTTAAACATTTTAAAAAATATTTATTTATTTATTGGCTGTAGTAGGTCTTTGCTTCTGAGTGAGGGCTTTCTCTAGCTGTAGTGAGCGGGCCTAGTCTTGGATGTAGAGCGTGAGTTTCTCACTGCAGTGGCTTCTCTAGCGGAGCACAGGTTCTAGGCTCCTGGGCTTCAGTAGTCGTGGTGCACAGGCTTAGTTGCTCTGTGGTGTGTGATTCTGAGGCCAGGGATTGAACCAGCGTCCCTTGCATGCAAAGCAGATTCTAAACCACCAGACCACCTGGGAAGCCCTCATTTAAACATTTTACATCTTTAATCTGTTAACATTTTTTTTTTTTTTGGTTTGTGCTTGCTCAGTCATCTCCTATTCTTTGCGACTCCATGGACTGTAGCCCGCCCGGCTCCTCTGTCCTTGCTATTTTCCTGGTAAGAATCCCTAATTTGGAATTCAAAGCTTTAAACCTCCCATCTTTGGTCTCTTTTATGATCTCCTTGTATTAAACAAAAGCATGTTTCATACGTGCAATATTAAACATATATTGTGAATTTTTTATAACTCTTTAACTGACTGTAATGAAGAGTACTTGATATAATCTATTAAAGTATAGTTTTTAGGTAATATAATTTACCCGGTTCAGATGCATAGTTCTATGAGTTTTTGCACATACATTTCTATCACCACTAATAGCTCATGCTCCTATCCTTAGACTCTGGGTACAATTCATCTATTTTCTGTCCTTTATAAGTTTGTGTTTTCAAAAATGTAAAAGGAAATAACATATACAACCATTTGGGTATAAATTCTTTCATTTAGCTCAATATATTTGAGATGCATCCATCTCGCTACACTTCAGTAGGTTGTGTTAAGATTTATTTCTTAATGGTATTGTATCACATAGATGTGCAACATATGTGTTTTTAGATCAATACTTGTGTTCTATGTTTCAAATAGACTCTAAATGTAAAATAGTGTTTTAAGTAAACAGAAGGATACAGGAAGTTTATTTTTCTTTTCGTGTTGTATATTTTAAGAAGGCCTTCAGAATAGAAAACTGCATATGTTAACCCTCTAAAAACATGATCAGTTCTTTTGTGGAAAAGCCCTACAATAAATAGAAAGTGCATAGACTTTCTAATCAACATCAGAATTTGCTTTGAGTATGCTTAACTTTGAGTCCATCAGAACTGACTTTGACTTGGCCACTGCCAGTGAAATATACAATCTAATTAGGAAAAAGCTGATTCAGCATAGATAACTCCAGAAAAGGCTGTCCAAGACCTTTCTGTACCCTTGCAGGCATCATAAGCAAGATTTCTTGGCTCCGGACTCCGTTTTTTCCTCCAGGGCCAGCCAGTGCTCTTGATTCTTCCCTTTGGCATTGTTCCTTTTTGTAGACTTGTTAAAATGTCTGACTCAAAAATATATATTTTTTTTACAACTTGTTACTGTGTTTACACCTGAACTGCTAAACACACCTACCCCTTAAATACTGTTAAAGAAACAGTGATCTATAATGACCATCTTATACCATGAAAGCCCTGAAAAACACTAGTGATCACTGCCAAGTTTGACTCTCCTTGTAGAGCCTGTCATGTGAATTACCATGCTGAAGACTGCAGACTCCAAATTAAATTCTCCAGCTACATTATCCAAAGCTAAAGGGACTCCATTTACCTAGTTCAACTCTATGCCAATGTCCCTTATGCTTAAAAGCACAGCATAGGTGTAAGTCCTCCTGCCCAAACCAATTTTACAATTTCAAAGAAGGATTTTCCTGCCTGCTTACAATGTTATTATTACTACTTATTAGAACTGTGTAAAGCATTGACCTTGATATGCTTAGAGTGCTTTTTTTTGCACTGTATTGATTATTATAAATGCTTATTTATGTCATGTATGGTAGAGGTTATCTATCACATAACTTGTATGCCATACCACCAACGATATGACAGCATACAGTTTCAGATTAATTTTGCAAGGCAAGCTACCTTTAGACAGTTATTTAAATTTTGGAATTAAAGACAAAATAGTTTTGGAATGAGAGAAAAATAAAACAAAGGAATTTCAGAATTTCTCAGTGCGTTGCAGCCTATTAACAATTAATAAATCCTTTTAAATATGAGATGTATACCATTAGGTGCTTCACAATTTTGATAGACTCTTCCATGCCCTACTTAAAAAAAAATATATATATATATATATATAAAACACTAAATCTTATTACCTATAGGGAGATTGATCAATTACATATCACTGTTATCAATTACCAGCTTGATAAATTTACATTTTAATAAAATTACTGCTTGTTATTTCCCCAAAACCTCAGGAGATTTTCTTGATATTTTTGCAAAATTTGCAAAGTTTCCTGAGTCAACCAATATTCTTTCTTGGAACTTCTTTTCCACGAATAACTCTGATTAAGTCACATTTATCATAGTTAAATCAGTATTAACTTCTTAAGTTAACTCATTATTGCAAGATTGGTGGGCATAATGAATGATAAGAGTGACTCCAGAAGAGAACAGTTAGAAGACAGTTGATTGCATTCATGGCAATCTACTCAGTGTTCCAAAGCTCCCTGTAAAAATGGACAATGGAAATATTAAATCTGGTTTTTGTTCCTAGGTTAACTTTGGCTCACGCTTCCCTTGTGGCTCAGCTGGTAAAGAATCCGCCGGCAATATGGGAGACCTGAGTTCAATCCCTGGGTTGGGACGATCCCCTGGAGAAGGGAAAGGCTACCCACTCCAGTATTCTGGCCTGGAGAGTTCCGTGGACTGTATAGTCCATGGGGCCGCAAAGAGTCGGCACGACTGAGCGACTTTCACTTACCTTTGGCTCAGTAATGTTCCAGAGCATTTCTGGGCATTAATTTAAATCTAGCAAAATACACAGTATACGTGTTATATTAAATAATTGAATAGTTGAACGTAGGGAATTAAAATAATACTACATTTTTAAAAAGTTCCTTTAAGGGAGAAGAGATACAGAGGGAGAAGTAATTTCAGGTGGGTGAGTGCTAGGTCGCCTCAGTCATATCCAACTCTTTGCGACCCTAAGGACTGCAGCCTGCCAGGCTCCTCTGATCATAGGATTCTCCAGTCAAGAATACTGGACTGAGTTGCCATGCCCTCCTCCAGGGAATCTTCCCAACCCAGGAATTGAATCTGTCTCCTGTGTCTCCTGCATTGGCAGGTGGGTTCTTTACCACTAGTGCCACCTGGGAAGCCCGTAGTAATTTCAGGGAAGTATTTAATTTTGATTTTTTTCATAAATAAAAAAAAATAAGACCTCAGTGAAATAACTCTATATTTACATATGCCACAGCACCTTTTTCCATAACTATAAAATTAAGTACAGTGTAAAGCTTAGAAAATATTTTGCAAACTTAAAGGGAAACTCAAAGGTGAAGGAAAAATGACACATGAATATTTTTCTCTAAAATATTCAAATTGATAATTGATTTTGGTTGAGTTTCATTATGAAATTGCTCAGTCTTCATACTATCAAGAAGATTATATATTTTATTTATACCCTTACTATAAGGTTGCTTGTATGTGCATACATAAATAGAGAAATTTTCTAAGAGGAGATGAAGAAAGTCTTCTTGTAAATAAGCTGATTCAGCATATTTGTATCAAATGTTTGACAAATTACCAGTAGAATAAAGAGCTGAGGAATGTAAATTTAAATCTAAGGCTTCCATAAATATAGCGAGAGAGAAATCAAATGAGAAAACATAGTCAATATGCATATGGATACTCTAACATTAATAAAATTTCAGGGACTACTTGGGTAATATATATAGTACATCAGCAATAGCAGTATGTCATGCAGGATGCTTTAAATATAATAATAATACTTTATTTTTATGTGTAAAAAATTGTACATGGGTATTTTGTCCATAGTGGCTTATTAATTATTTGTGTAAACATTCATTTTACTATTGTATAGAGTAAAGCAAGGTTATTGCATTGTTTATTTTTTCTTGATCATGTTTATTAATTTAAATTTTATAATTATTTTTAATAAGAAAACTGCTTTAACAGTAGCTATTTTGCTCATTTTATATGTTTAAAAATGCAATAATAAATGACAATTATTAGGTCAAATATCACTCTTCATTAGTAAAGTATCAACATTATTATTTTTGTACTTAAAATTAAGTATGTTAACTCAGAGTAAGGCAATAACATGATCTAGTTGTCAGCTAAGCTGTGTCCTATAAAATAATCCTCAATATTCATTGGAAGGACTGATGCATGGTGAAGCTGAAGCTTTGGCAATCTGATGGTGACTCATTAGAAAAGACCCTGATGCTGGGAAAGATTGAATGTAGGAGGAGAAGGGGACAGCAGAGGATGAGATGGTTGGATGGCATCATCGACTCGATGGACATGAGTTTCAGCCAGCTCCGGGAGTTGGTAATGAACTGGGAAGCCTGGCATGCTGCTGTCCATGAGGTCACAAAGAGTTGAACACAACTGAGTGACTGAACTGAACTGAACTGATTTCTTTAAGATAATTATATTTTAGCATTTTTCTTCTAAAATTTGTTTTAAATCCATTTTTAATATTATGTTGCCCCCAGATCTTAGTTTCTGATAGTATTCTCCAAATAAAGGAAGCCAGAGTTCCTTGGAGGAATGGCTGATCCTGGGACTAAGATAATTTCAAAGATGAGTCTGGAACATCTTGTAGTGAAAAAAAAATGCAGAAAACTGCTATAAACACACGCGCACACACACACAAATAATATCAAAAGAGGAAGAAATACAAGACCGAACTTAAAGAGCTCCCAAGAGCCAAAGCTAGAAAAATTTGAGCAACAAATTAAATAATATTGATTACAACCCAAATTATAATACTAATGTAAATAAATGATGTTATTTAGTGATATAAATAAATTATTGAATAAATAGACTAAAACATTCCAATCCCTTCACATGGGTAAAAATGATTCTAACAAAAAATGTTAAAAGCAAAAATGATAAAAGTCTTAGAAATAAATATAATCATTTAAAAAATACTTAAGTGGGAAATAGCCTCCAAAACACAAACATGTTTCAGAAATGATAAAGAAAAAATATTGATTTCTTATATAAAGATGAAAAATAACCACAGACAGAGCTTCAAATATAAAAATAACAACCAAATATAGAAGTAAGAGTATATGTCAAGTCAATGTTCGACTTCACTATAATTTAAACAAATGAATTTTAAAAGACAATACAAAATCATTATGTCCCATTAGATAAACACACATACACACGTGAACACACAAAATATTAGAATAGTGTGTAGAGCAACAATCACTTATATACAATATCTCAACAATTGTAACCTAATTCAGTCTTTTGAAAGTATAATTTGATATTGCTTATAATTTTAAATGAACACATCTCTGAACCAAATAAACCTTTTCTAGTAATTTACCTAATGAAATACTGCATTTGAACTCAATGATAAATCTCAAGAAGAGTCATACAGCATTTTTACAACCAAAAAATTAATAAATAAATGAAATACTACTTATGTATTCTTCAATGGAAATAAAATAGAAAAAATAATGAAAGACCACTCAGAGATATTTTGTAGCTCTTAAAATATTAGATTTATAACACATACCAAGAATTCTCATTGTAATTGAAAAAATGTTTTAAAAAACCACTTCAAGTGTAAGAAACTAATTGTTAGGAATGGTGACCTTTGTAGAGACATGTGGAAATGTGCGTGTGAACAGTTTAAACAATTCACTTTTGATTCTTCTGTATCTTCAGATGTGAAATTTGTTTTGTATTGCATATGTAATATAAAAGGAAATGACCTAAATGTAAATTATTTTATACTTCTTTTGTGGTTTTGTGGTAAAAGTGGTTCTTTTACTCTTATTTTGTTTCCATGGTAGCTCAGATGGTAAAGGATCTGTCTGAAATTCAGGATACCAGGGTTCGATTCCTGGGTTGGGAAGATCCCCTGGAGAAGAGAATGGCAACCCACTCCAATATTCTCGCCTGGAGAATTCCAAGGACAGAGGAACCTGGTGGGCTAAGTCTATGGGGTCACAAAGAATCAGACACGACTTAGTTATATAATAATATAAGGATGAGTAGCTAAATATTAGATATTCAATTATTGTTTTTAATAATCCAATTTAGATGATCATAAGAAAGATATCAGCTTATGACATATTTCTCTTTCTGCTAAAGAAAAGTATATACTGTTTTTGTTGATTAAATTCAGAAGCCAAAAAAGTGTTGCTTTAAAATAAATAATGGTATGTGCTAATTTCATTTAATCACTATTTATTCAAAAATTTTTTATTTTTATTGATACACTAGTTTCTAAAAGTTTACTCAAAACCCTTTGAAAACATTTGTGCATTTTAATTAAAACAGCTCATACCAATAGCACAATTCTGTATCAATCTATATTAATCTTTATAAGAATCACACATCCAAACAAACAAAATTTGCCTGCATATTAAAGTAATTTTGCCATTCTAGGCCTAGAAATTTGCTTGTCTTTCCTATCCTAAAAATACCTTGAAAAGTATGAGTTTTTGATACTAATGATCCTGCTTTATTCTAGTGTACAAGCTTAAGTAAAGAGAGTTGAAATGAGTAGACTATCAAGTTCCCAGATACTCCCTTACTTCTCTGCATAGCTCACTGTTTATTTTGTCTTTAAGCATTATAAAGATCCAGAGAAATGGCCTTACATTAAAGATTAAATATTAATGAATCAGAAGTAATTATATCTACCAAAATAGTGAACATCATTATAACACTGGTATAGAA
The DNA here is from genome assembly GCF_002263795.3 of Bos taurus. Classification (NCBI taxonomy): domain Eukaryota; kingdom Metazoa; phylum Chordata; class Mammalia; order Artiodactyla; family Bovidae; genus Bos; species Bos taurus. The sequence goes on from NC_037347.1 coordinate 26,922,874, forward strand.
CGCTTCCAAATAGACTCTGGGGAAGAATAGAAGCATCTATCAGTTACTCATCTGCCATTAAATTCTGTGCCTTTCTGTATTCAAGAGTCTTGCTAATGATTTTACATAAAATATAAATGTACACGTGTAATATGGATTATCCATTATTACTGGAGTCTTGTCAATGTATTGCAATGAAGAAAGAAAACAATAAATATACATAGACTAAAAAGAGACATAAGTTACACCTTTCATGCTTTATATTTTGATTTACTGACACCTCTGAAGTATTGGCAGTGAACAAGAAAGAAAATACACACTAAATTAAAAGTATCTGTTCAAATTAAAAGCATAGTGACAAAGAATAATAGTATTCATTCCTGTTAGGTCTCAGTGCTGACATCATATTTAGCTTGGTAATTTTAGCAAGGGACATTGAATCAATAAGTCAATGATCTCAGCTTTGTTGATGTACAATTTTATCTTACATCATCTATAAAGCATTTATCAACAGCAATTCATAATATGAATGCTTGATTATGAAGCATTTGGGTACAATATCTATTGAAATGATAAACAGCTCTTAGTTCATACATATCTGTTTAAGTAATGGTAAAAGTAAACTCCTAAATGAATACTGCAGAATCATTCAACACCATATGCAGAGTACATCACTTCAGTATATTTTTGGCAGTCACAACACCAGACTAATTCAAATTCCTGAGAATTCAACCACACATCTATCGAAACCTGGATTTTTATTAAAATTAAGTGTTAAGTTATTCTAAAAAAAAAAAAGAAAACAAAGAAGGAAAACAATAACCAGAAGCACTATATTCTTATAAAACTCAAACATATTATATTCTGATCCTAATTTGGACATAACTTATATTAAAGGTATATACATGCATATGCATGCATGCTCAATCACTAAGTTTTGTCCAACTCTTTGAGACCCCATGGACTGTAGCTCACCAGGCTCTTTTTTCCATGGGATTTCCCAGGCAAGAATACTGGAGTGAGTTGCTATTTTCTTCTCCAGGGCATCTTGACTCCCCACTTCCAAATACTATACCATTTTTCCACTGATTCGTATCATCCTTCCAAAGATATATGTTTTGACTATCTTCTATTAACAGTGCTTTTAAATGCTTTTTCTATAAGACCTGTTTTCCCTAAAACCAGTAATAAATGTTACAAATTTTATAAATTTTCCTAAATGTTTATTTTTTACTTATTTTCCTTTCCAATATAGCATACCAATATTCATTTCTGTTTAATAGTAAAAGAACAGAATCAAACATTTAAAAATATAAATATAAATTATAAATGTATTTATATTGTGAATTTACTTTAAATGTAAGTATGTTGTATAATTTGCTGATTGAAATTAATATTTGTACTCTATTAAAAATCAGGGCAAAATAGGTAAGACTTTATTTGGTATTGCGCTGCTGCTGCTAAGTCTCTTCAGTCGTGTCCGACTCTGTGCGACCCCATAGACGGCAGCCCACCAGGCTTCCCCGTTCCTGGGATTCTCCAGGCAAAACACTGGAGTTGGTATCTCTAGAAAAATATAAATTGTGTGCCAGTTTTTTAAAAAATTATAATAACAAGATGATTAAAAAATAGATTTCTAAGAGAACCAGAGGAAGCAAGGTAATAGAGGGCCGGGTCTGCTATGTAAGTAAAGGCTCTTATATTTCATGATAAATTAGAGAACTGATCTAAAACCTTATAAGAATGGGACACATTTCAAAGAGGTGGAATGAACTTGGGTATTGGATATTTGATATTTTCCAATCGTCTCTGTTCTGCCACGTTGGACAAATACAGCATGTAAAATGAACAATCAGAGGTATAGGATTCCAAGGTTTATGATTAGAAAACAGATTAAGAAAAATTAAAATAAAAATCATAATCCATATTACTCATGAAAATAGATATAAACAATTTCAACAATATGGTAGCAAAGTCATTCCAGCAATTTGCATGATGTAATTATTATATGATTGAACATTTTAGGGTATCAATCAGTATAATTAAAAATGTAAGTTATTGAAGGGTAAAATAATATAAATATTTGATATTTGTAGAAAGAAACATTGGAGAAGGCAATGGCACCCCACTCCAGTACTCTTGCCTGGAAAATCCCATGGACGGAGGAGCCTGGTAGGCTGCAGTCCATGGGGTCGCTAAGAGTCGGACACGACTGAGCGACTTCACTTTCACTTTTCACTTTCATGCATTGGAGAAAGAAATGGCAACCCACTCCAGTGTTCTTGCCTGGAGAATCCCAGGGATGGGGGAGCCTGGTGGGCTGTAATCTCTGGGGTCACACAGAGTCGGACATGACTGAAGCAACTTAGCAGCAGAAAGAAGCATATGATGAAATTCAACATTTGTTTATATTAAAAAAACTTTTGATAAACTAGAAAGAGAATGTCACAAATAGATAAAGCATTCTATTTGAGTTTCTGATCAAGACAATGAAACAAATAGCTGCAGTATATTGTCAATAATTTCTTATTTTGTATATTCAGAAATTATAGAGCTTATTCCAAGAAAATATCATTCACCAAAGAGAAACTCATAATGCAAATGTGAATAAATATTTGTATATACAATAATGAATAAACCACATGGTTCTTGATGTCCTAATAAGTACAAGAAGACAAGAAAAAATAAGATATGATTGTCAAAGAGTATTTGAAACTAATCATGGATATGATACAGTTGACTGCATCAGTTCAACCGCTGTCATGTCCAACTCTTTGCGACCCCAGGACTCCCCGTCCAATACCAACTCCTGGAGACTACCCAAACCCATGTCCATTGAGTCAGTGATGCCATCCAACCACCTCATTCTCTGTTGTCCCCTTCTCTTCCTGCCTTCAATCTTTCCCAGCATCAGGGTCTTTTCAAATGAGTCAGCTCTTCGCATCAGGTGGCCAAAGTATTGGAGTTTTAGCTTCAACATCAGTCCTTCCAATGAACACCCAGGACTGATCTGCTTTAGATTGGACTGGTTGGATCTCCTTGCAGTCCAAGGAACTCTCAAGAGTCTTGTCCAACACCACAGTTCATAGAGAATAATAAAACTTTATGGAGATCTCTTTATACATATTAAGAAAATTTAGCAGAATGACTAGATTTAAGAAAGCTGATAAAAATCAATTATTCTTTTGTATATTAAGAAAAATTAAGGGCAACAAAAACTAAAATATCAATTGTTTAGACATAGAATTTATAAACATGAAGAGAACTTTGTGTAAAAAATTAAGAAACTTTTTTAATAGACACCAAAGGAAATGCACACAAATAGGAAAACTTACCATAAACATAAAGAGGAAGACTAGGTCATAATTACATTAAATTCTGTAAAAATGGATCAAAAACTCAGAGTAGTTGCAATGAGAATCTCAACAGGGATTTAGGTGAAAGTCAGCAAACTGATTCAAAAACCTGCATGGAAATTCAAAGATCCAAGAACAGTCAAGACTTCCCAAAAGTAGAAATGGATAAGGTGAGGGAAATGCCATAAGAGGCAGCAACTTCTTATAAATTGATAGCTATCAAAGTAGAGATATAAATACCAGCATAAGAAGAAACAAATTCACAAGTAGACACTAACAAAAATCACAAAAACAAGGATAGAGGAAGCAGAAAATAATTTTCAGTAAGTTGACAACTAGTTATCTATTTGGAGAAGAAAAATAAGTGTCTTATTCATACCCCAGAACAATAAATTAATTTCAAATATATTATTTAAATGCAGAATTAAAAAGTTAAAAAAAAGGATTAGCAGAAATTGGAAAAAAATATCTAAAGAACTTCTTAAGACACAAAATGTGTAACCTTTGGATAGAAAGTACAGTTTTACAATAATAATGTTTTTTTATCTTAAAGGCAGCATAAAAATTTTAAGTCTGCATATTATAAATACTTCCTTCACTCTCTGAATAACTTCTTTGTTTTGTATTTCTTCATAACAATTATCATCTTCTAATTACTACTGGTTCACACATTTGTGTATTGTCTATAATCCTTCACTAAATGTACCATCTATGAAGGAGGCATTTTTGCATATTTTCTTTCATATTGTGTTCCAGTAATGAGAAGAGTGTCTGGCAAGTAGTATAGGATCAATAAATATCTGTTGACTGATTACATTAACAAATCAATGCAAAAAATATAAAGCCAAACATCTCAACAGAAAAATGACTGAAAGTAATGTGTAGCATTTTATAGAAGATGAAAGGTATACAAGGCATATAAATCAACAATGGAAATATGTTCAAATCTACTAATAATCAGAGAAATGCGAGTTGGAATTACAATGAAAACATTTTATACTCACTATATTTGGTCCCATCACTTCATGGGAAATAGATGGGAAACAGTGGAAACAGTGTCAGACTTTATTTTGGGGGGCTCCAAAATCACTGCAGATGGTGACTGCAGCAATGAAATAAAAACACGCTTGCTCCTTGGAAGAAAAGTTATTACCAACATAGATAACATGTTAAAAAGCAGACATTTCTTTGCCAACAAAGGTTCATCTAGTCAAAGCTATGGTTTTTCCAGTAGTCATGTATGGATGTGAGAGTTGGACTTTGAAGAAAGCTGAGTGCCGAAGAACTGATGCTTTTGAACTGTGGTGTTGGAGAAGACTCTTGAGAGTCCCTTGGACTGCAAGGAGATCCAACCAGTCCATCCTAAAGGAGATCAGTCCTGGGTGTTCATTGGACGGACTGATGCTGAAGCTGAAACTCCAATATTAGGCCACCTCATGTGAAGAGTTGACTCATTGGAAAAGACCCTGATACTGGGAGGGATTTGGGGCAGGAGGAGAAGGGGATGACAGAGGATGAGATGGCTGGATGGCATCACTGACTCAATGGACATGAGTTTGGGTAAACTCTGGGAGTTGGTGATGGACAGGGAGGCCTTGCACACTGCAATTCATGGGGTCGCAAAGAGTTGGACACGACTGAGCGACTGAACTGAACTGATATTTGTTAAATACAAATAGTATATTTTTTCAAACATGGATGAAAAGGTGTGCCAATGGGAATCCTATATACTGTTTATTGCCATATAAATAAGAGTTACCCTTGGAATTAATTAGGCACTTTTCTGAAAAGCCAAACATGCATAAACTTTACAAATGAGGAATTCAATTTCAAGGTGTATACCATAGACAGTGTCCTGCATAAGTATGATACACAAAGTACTAAAACTATTATAACAGCAAAACAATAAAGGGAGAAATTCAAATGTTCTGATATAAGAATATGCATTTTAATTTAGTTATATTGACAGAATGAAATAGTAGACAACTATTACAATAATTATTGAGTTGCAATCATATACAACAATAATCATAACATAGACAAAATATTGAGAGAAAAAAACAAATTGGCAGAAACTTGCTGCTTTAGGGCTGCTGCTGCTGCTGCTAAGTCACTTTAGTTGTTTTCAACTCTGTGTGATCCCGTAGACGGCAGCCCACCAGGCTCCCCTGTCCCTGGGATTATCCAGAAAAAAAAAAAAAAAAAAAACCACCAATAGGATGGATTTTTTCAATGCTTTTTGAAGAGAAATATCAATTTATAGATATATACACATAATTTAGTATATTTATTATTTATTGTAAGGATTGGCTTATGCAACTATGGAAACCAGCAAGTCCAAGACTTGAAGTCAATGTCTCTTTTTGAGTCTGGAGACCTGAAGCTGCTGAAACACAGAAAAAGTGGCTCAGTGGTGAAGAATCCATCTGTCAATGCAAGAGACACAGAAGTGGGTTGGATCTCTGGGACAGGAAGATACCCTGGAGGAGGAAATGGAAACCTCGTTCAGTATTCTTGCCTAGAGAATTCCATGGACTGAGGAGCCTGGCAGGCTGCAGTCTATGGGGTACCAAAGAGTTGGACACAACTGAGCACACACACACATACACACACAATCTGGTTTACTCTGTTAACCCAATTTAACTGTTACTCTCATCCAAAAACACTCTCAGAGAGTCATCCAGAATAATGTTTGATCAAATATCTGGATACCTTATGCCCTAGTCACGTTGACACAAAAAATTAAACATCATACCTGTGTATAATAAAACTCCTTTTTATGAAACTTAAAGCAAAATAATATTAACCATTCAGTCCAATTCAGTTCAGTTGCTCAGTCATGTCTGAACTTTTGTGACCCCACGGACTGCAGAAGGCCAGTCCTCCCTGTCCATCACCAACTCCCAGAGCTTAATCAAACTCATGTCTACTGAGTCAGTGATGTCATCCAACCATCTGATCCTCTGTTGTCCCCTTCTCCTCTTGCCTTTAATCTTTCCCAGCATCAGTAAAAGAGGAGAGTGAAAAGTTGGCTTAAAAGTCAACATTCAGAAAATGAAGATCATGGCATCTGGTCCCATCACTTCATGGCAAATAGATGGGGAAGCAATGAAAACAGTGGCAGACTTTATTTTGGAGGGCTCCAAAATCGCTGCAGATGGTGACTGTAGCCATGAAATTAAAAGATGCTTTCTCCTTGGAAGAAAAGCTATGACCAACCTAGACAGCATATTAAAAAGTAGAGACAATACTTAGCCAACAAAGGTCTGTCTAGTCAAAGCTATGGTTTTTCAAGTAGCCACATATGGATTAAACATTAAACTCTTTAGAAAATAAAAATTGCATGTCATAAAGCTATAACTGAAAAATCTCTATAGCAGTCAACACGAACAGGCAATGGAGCACAGTACACAAATCTGAAGGGAAGCATTATGAACCAGATTTGGGAAGCAGGGAATAGGGAATCCACAATCTGGGGAAATTGTACTGTGTAAAATAAACACACATTATATTAATTTTTAAAGGACGATATTGATAGAGAGATAGATAAAGAGACTAATAGGATGAAATAGAGAAATCACAAAGAATTTGGTAAGCCCCAAGTTAAACATATTACATATACACAGATATATACATTCATACATAAACATGTAGATACAATACTGGACCACCTGATCTGCCTCTTGAGAAATTTGTATGCAGGTCAGGAAGCAACAGTTAGAACTGGACATGGAACAGACTAGTTCCAAATAGGAAAAGAACCGCATCAAGGCTGTATATTGTCACCCTGCTTATTTAACTTATATGCAGAGTTCATCATGAGAATCACTGGGCTGGATGAAGCACAAGCTGGAGTCAAGATTGCTGGGGGAAATATCAATAACCTCAGATATGCAGATGATACCACCCTTATGGCAGAAAGTGAAGAGGAACTAAAGAGCCTCTTGATGAAAGTGAAAGTGGAGAGTGAAAAAGTTGGCTTAAAGCTCAACATTCAGAAAACGAAGATCATGGCATCTGGTCCCATCACTTCATGGGAAATAGATGGGGAAACAGTGTCAGACTTTATTTTCTTGGGCTCCAAAATCACTGCAGATGGTGATTGCAGCCATGAAATTAAAAGATACTTACTCCTTGGAAGGAAAGTTGTGACCAACCTAGATAGCATATTCAAAAGCAGAGACATTACTTTGCCAACAAAGGGCCGTCTAGTCAAGGCTATGGTTTTTTCCAGTAGTCATGTACAGATATGAGAGTTTTACTGTAAAGAAAGGTGAGCGCTGAAAAATTTATGCTTTTGAACTGTGGTGTTGGAGAAGACTCTTGAGAGTCCCTTGGACAAGCAAGGAGATCCAACCAGTCCATCCTAAAGGAAATCAGTCCTGAATATTCTTTAGAAGGACTGATGTTGAAGCTGAAACTCCAATAATTTGACTACCTGATATGAAGACCTGACTCATTGGAAAAGACCCTGATGCTGGGAAAGATAGAAGGCGAGAAGAGAAGGGGACAACAGAGGATGGATAGTTGGATGGCTCACTCAATGGATTCACCGACTCAATGGCTCACTGACTCAATGGACATGAGTTTGAGTAAACTTCAGGAGTTGGTGATGGACACGGAGGCCTGGCGTGCTGCAGTCCATGGAGTCACAAAGAGTTGGACATGACTGAGCAACTGAAATGAACTGAACTGAACATATATATGAACATATATACATATAATTTTGCATATTTTATAGTTATTAAATATTCCTGGGGGAAAAGGAAATTAGGTCACATCTATTCTTTCTACGAGGTTTATAATCTGTCAGAGCTATTAACAAATAAACATTGTTTAATAGATATCTTGAGGGAAATAAACTGTTGCATATACTCATATTCCAGAGTAATTAAGTAACAGCATCATACAGTTTGCTAGTGAAAATTGCTCAGTTGTGTCTGACTCTTTGTGACCCCATGGACTATACAGTCCCAGGAATTCTCCAGGCCAGAATACTGGAGTGGAAAGTCTTTCCCTTCTCAGGGGATCTTCCCAACCCAGGGATAGAACCCATGGCAGGCAATTCTTTACCACCTGAGCCACCACGGAAGCCCAGGAATACTGGAGTCAGTTGCCTATCCCTTTTCCAGTGGATCTTGTCGACCCAGGAATGAAACTGTGGTCTGCTGCATTGCAGGTGGATTCTTTATCAACTAAACTACCAGGGAATTTATACAGCCTGGGAGACGTTTATCAATAATGCTGAAAATTAAGAAAAAAAGGCTAGCTGTAGTCACTTAAGTAATTGAATAAAAGGAGCATTACATGTCTAGAAAAGAATTTTTTTTTGGAAAAAAATGTTTCACTCTTTTTTCCCCCCTTCAAGATCAACATCTTTGTCCATGGAATTCTCCAGTTAAGAATACTAGAGTGGATAGTCATTTGCTTCTCCAGGAGATCTTCCAGACCCAGGGATCAAATCCAGCTCTCCTACATTGCATATGGACTCTTTACCATCTGAGCCATTAGGGAAGTCCAAGATATATATCAGATATATATTTTTCATAATGAAGTCTCAAGTCCAGTATTAATACTGGATTATACAGTTTTGGTTCCCAGGAATCACAATTATAACAACCATGTGAAAGCAAATATGTTTTATCATTAATTATCGCTTTGATGCCAGATTATATTATGTACAAAACAACTATAATCTCTATCAATTTGGTAACTGCAATTAAACTATGGCTCATGTAAAACATGAGTTTAATATTTAAATTAAGAAAATATATTCCAGAAAATAATGAAACAGACAATTATAGAAATAGCAAAAATATGTAAGGGAAAATGAAAAAAGCTTATAGACAAAAAAGATATTTCCTTATTTATAAACCATTTGTTTTTACTAATACATGTATCTACAGACGCTTTACCATCTGAGCCACCAGGGAAGTCCAGAGAGAGACTCTAGGCCTTACTAACTTTAAGTATTGGAGTCATTCAGTGATTAATCAGCATTTTAAAGAGTCTTAGTGGAATAGTTTTTGATCAGTTCATTCCTTATTTTCACTCAAAATGCTTATTATTAATAAAGATGTTCCATGATTTGTTTACCATTTGGAATATATAAGAATGGACTTAGCCTCAGAGTACCTCATGTAAAAATCATCTACATTCTTATGTAGAATAAAATGACAAGAACACATCAAAGGATATGCTTAAGTCAATGAGCACATGTATGTAAGGATGCAGTATGGGCTTCCTTGGTGGCTCAAACGGTAAAGAATCTGCCTGCAATGCGGGAGACCTGGGTTTGATCCCTGGGGTGGGAAGACCCCTTGGAGGAGGGCATGGCAACCCACTCTAGTATTCTTGCCTGGAGAATCCCTATGGACAAAGGAGCTCAGCAGGCTAAGTCCATGGTGTCACAAAGAGTCGGATATGACTGAGCAACTAAGCACAGCACAGCACAGGCAGTGATACAAACACAAACATATATCTTCAGGTTTCAGTCAGAAAGCATTTGTTTAATGCTTATAGGCAGAGGAACCAGAGATCAAATTGCCAACATCCGCTGGATCATGGAAAAAGCAAGAGAGTTCCAGAAAAACATCTATTTCTGCTTTATTGACTATGCCAAAGCCTTTGACTGTGTGGATCACAATAAACTGTGGAAAATTCTTCAAAAGATGGGAATACCAGACCACCTGACCTGCCTCTTGAGAAATCTGTATGCAGGTCAGGAAGCAACAGTTAGAACTGGACATGGAACAACAGACTGGTTCCAAATAGGAAAAGGAGTACGTCAAGGCTGTATATTGTCACCCTGCTTATTTAACTTCTATGCAGAGTACATCATGAGAAATGCTGGGCTGGAAGAAACACAAGCTGGAATCAAGATTGCCGGGAGAAATATCAATAACCTCAGATATGCAGATGACACCACCCTTAGGGCAGAAAGTGAAGAGGAACTCAAAAGACTCTTGATGAGAGTGAAAGAGAGTGAAAAAGTTGGCTTAAAGCTCAAAATTCAGAAAACTAAGATCATGGCATCCGGTCCCAACAGTTCATGGGAAATAGATGGGGAAACAGTGGAAACAGTGTCAGACTTTATTTTCTTGGGCTCCAAAATCACTGCAGATGGTGACTGCAGCCATGAAATTAAAAGATGCTTACTCCTTGGAAGGAAAGTTATGATCAGCCCAGATAGCATATTCAAAAGCAGAGACATTACTTTGCCAACAAAGGTCCGTCTAGTCAAGGCTATGGTTTTTCCAGTGGTCATGTATGGATGTGAGAGTTGGACTGTGAAGAGAGCTGAGCACTGAAGAATTGATGCTTTTGAACTGTGGTGTTGGAGAAGACTCTTGAGAGTCCCTTGGACTGCAAGGAGATCCAACCAGTCCATTCTGAAGGAGATCAGCCCTGGGATTTCTTTGGAAGGAATGATGCTGAAGCTGAAAGTCCAGTACTCTGGCCACCTAATGCGAAGAGTTGACTTATTGGAAAAGACTCTGATGCTGGGAGGTATTGGGGGCAGGAGGAGAAGGGGACAACAGAGGATGAGATGGCTGGATGGCATCACTGATTCGATGGACGTGAGTTTGAGTGAACTCCGGGAGTTGTTGATGGACAGGGAGGCCTGGCGTGCTGTGATTCATGGTGTAGCAAAGAGTCAGACATGACTGAGCGACTCAACTGAACTGAACTATGTATGACAAAGTGTGTTGTGGAGAGTTATTAGAGATTACAGTTATGAATAAAATGCAATGGACGTTTATGTGTCTGTTTACTTTTAATTATTTCTAACACTTGTGTAGTGATTCACATATTCCAGGTGCTGTTACCTCATATCACCTTGAAATTGGTCTTATCATTATCCTCAATAGAAAGAGAAGAGGGTTTCCCAGATAGTTCAGTGGTTAGATATATCTGCCTGCCAACACAGGGGACATGAGATAGAGCCTTGGTTCAGAAAAATCCCACACATCACGGCATCACTCAGTATGAGCACCTAGGACCTATGCTCCACTACAAGAGAAGTTGCCACAACGAGAAGCTTGAGCACCGCAACTGGAGAGAAGCCCCCACTTGCAACTAGAAACAGCCTGTGCAAAGCAACAAAGACCCGGCATAGTAAAAAATAAGTAAAATTTAAAAGAAAGGAAAACAGGAAACTGAGGCACAGAGTGATCAAGAAATTTCCCAGTGTTGGGCAGTGTCAGTGGTAAAATCTGCATTGTCTCACTTAGAACTTTCACTATGAGCAATGGTATGCATTGTTTCTGGTATCATAGTTATAATAATGGCTATTGGGACTTACAATAATGCATATTATTCCCCTTTATTAAGACAATATTTGAAAAACACAAAAACAAGAAAAATGCTTGCACAAGTCTAGACTGCAGAATTAGAATATTGCTTTGTGACTTCAAAATTTTATATTAATAAAATCAAAGTTATAGTATTAACTTTAAAATTTGCATTATAATCTATCTAGATTTTGTTACTATCTTTCTCTGTAAATATTAATCATTACATTAAAACCAGACCCATATCATTCTTTTACTAACAGTCAAGTATTTAATTCAATAGATATATACTATATTTCCTAACCCACATTGTTAGACATTAGGTTGATTAATATTTTTTTTACTATGATAAACAATGTTTTCAAAGCTTCAGCATGAAAAGCATAGTTTGAAAAATCTATTTGTGCTTTTTTTTTTTCATAGTGCCCAAATGACTAACCTTGCAAATGACCAGGCACAAAGAATGGATGTACTTCCTCTAATAGCTAATACCTAGACTGGAAAAGCATCTCCAGACTTCTTTACTTAGTTATTTTCACATTCTTCTCATATCTAAACTGCAGTGATCAACATCTACTAAAAAAAAAAGTTTCATTTTGGTGCTAAAGGCTTTAGGCAATGCTAACAAGAGTTAGATAAGTCCTTACACCAAGAGATTAAAAAAATATATCTACACAGAAACAGGAGATCAGCCCTGGGTGTTCTTTGGAAGGAATGATGCTAAAGCTGAAACTCCAGCACTTTGACCACCTCATGCAAAGAGCTGACTCATTGGAAAAGACTTTGATGCTGGGAGGGATTGGGGCCAGGAGGAGAAGGGGACGACAGAGGATGAGATGGCTGGATGGCATCACAGACTCGATGAATGTGAGTTTGAGTGAACTCTGGGAGTTGGTGATGGACAGGGAGGCCTGGCGTGCTGGGATTCATGGGGTCATGAAGAGTCAGACACCACTGAGCGACTGAACTGAACTGAACTGACACAGAAACATAAAGATACAATGTGCTTAATTATAAGTCATAATTGGTAAAGACTATGTGTTTGTTAGTTGTTCAGTCATGTCTCTTTGTGACTCCATGAACTGTAGCCTGTCAGGCTCCTCTGTCCATGGGATTCTTCAGGCAAGAATACTGGAGTGGGTTGCCATTCCCTTCTCCAGGGGATCTGCCTTACCCAGGAAGTGAAACCCCTGCATTGCAGGGGGGTGCTTTACTGTCTGAACTACCAGGGAAGTCCAAAGACTACATACCTTTCAGGAAAACATGGTGTAGTTCTTTGCATGTAGCAGTTATCCATTAAATACTGTTGAACTAGATCATAAAAGAAATATAAATTGCATACATAAAATAAGCAAGATTAAGCATGACTGGTGCTTACACAAAAAGAAAAATTATAATTTTTGCTAAATGTCTCAAGTGTTAAACCAAGAAACTCAGCCATCATGCTGCAGAAATGGAGAGACACCAGTTGTAATATTCAGGTTAAATCCAGAGAATGATCGCCTAGATGCAGGGTTTACTATAACTGTGGAGTGTTTGATCATGCTGGATTCATTCAAATTTTAAAAATCAAGCAGGGAAAAAAAACAAATGGAAAAGCATTAAGTGGGAATAATCAAGAAGAAAGATATATGGAAGATGGCAGACTCAAGATGGTTGTCAAGAAGAGTGGTAGTCCTTGTGGGTGATTAAGAAGGAAATAGTGAAAGTGAAAGTGAAGTCGCTCAGTTGTGTCCGACTCTGCAACCCCATGGACTGTAGCTTACCAGGCTCCTCTGTCCATGGAAATTTCCAGGCAAGAGTCCTGGAGTGGGTTGCCATTTCCTTGTCCAAGATAACCCCAAAGAGTAAGTTAAGGTTCTTCCTCTCTCTGAATCCCAGGGTATTTATCAGAATGTATACTAGTTGAATAGGTCATCCCAGTGGCTTCAAATAAAGAGGTTCTTCAATGCTCTAACATTCATTATATCTTGGTAAACAGAAGCAAACTATCTATTAATGAACTAATTCCTTTAGAAAATTAATCCCCATGCAAATGTCTCCTGGTTAAGAACTGAATTTATACATGCACATTATGTTAACTTTTGTTCATTCTTTTGATGATTATTAATATTATAAACACCAAATAATAAAATATGCAAAGCTGTGCCTTGTGTATGCTGCTGCTGCTGCTGCTGCTAAGTCGCTTCAGTCATGTCTGACTCTGCGACTCCATAGACGGCAGCCCACCAGGCTCCCCCATCCCTGGGATTCTCCAGGCAAGAACACTGGAGTGGGTTGCCATTTCCTCCTCCAATGCATGGAAGTGAAAAGTGAAAGTGAAGTCGCTCAGTCGTGTCCGACTCTTCTCGACCCATGGACTGCAGCCCACCAGGCTCCTCCATCCATGGGATTTTCCAGGCAAGAGTACTGGAGTGGGGTGCCATTGTCTTCTCCACTTGTGTATGCTAACCATTCATAAATGTTTTTCATAATCCTGTATCAGTCTTTTGAATCCCAGGATCTGGTATCCAATGCATGTTTTGTATCTTTGTTTAGATTTTGTCATAAAATTTTGAAACTCATAATACTTTTCCTTCCAAGTCAATGTCACTTATCAACTCTGGCTCATGTTGGAAATCTAAGACTTTTACTTGACACTCTCCTCTTTCTTTCAGGCCCCACATCCTGCCCATCATAAAGATTTGCTCTTGCTAAAATATCTCAAATTTATATACATATTTCCATTACCACTACTATGCTACTCTCTTCCCTGAACATATGCAGTTGGCTTAAATCAAACATCCCCAGAGCCACTTTAAATCCTTCTCCAGAAACTTTCTCATCACAGATGACACATTAAAAACACAAATCTGACTGTATAAATCTCAGCCTCTTACTACCAGACTTTCCAGAGTCATATTTGCACTAGGATGAATACATTCATTATGAATAGCAAAACTCTTAATCTTACCTTTTCCTAATCTTACCTTTTCCTAATCTTACCTTTAAACTTTTTTTCCTCCCTCTTCCTATTCTTTTTTATGCTCCAAGGGCACAGGTCTTATACTTGCTACTAATAACCAATCTCTATACTGCTTCAGAGCATTCTCATATGAAATCTTTTACTCTTTCCTCACAAAATGTCCACATGATATACTCAACATATGGACAGTTTTTGTTCTGCCCTAACATTTAGTGTACCTTTTTTAAAGAAGGATTTTCTGATTATTTAGTGTATGTATGTCTCTCCTATTATGAGTAACCTCTTATCTTCCTATTCATACTTTTATTGATGATACTTACCACATCTTATAGTCATATAATATTTGTATAATGTATTAGTTTAAAATATTTTATCTGCTTAAAGTAGAATACCTTCTAAAAGTGAATTAAAATATGAGGACACTTAGAATTTGGTTAATAAGAGTCTAGAAGTGGTTGATCCTAAGTTTAATTAGGTAACTTAGTGATATCAAGGCTCTGGAGCAGCATTTCTGCAATTCCATTGACCATTCCTTCAATTTCCTGGAAATTTTCTATTTCCAGGAAGAATTGTAGCCAATTACAGTTACAAACATTATGGCCACACATCAGCTATCCATATGCTAAGAAAGAAAATTATATTCTTCTGACAAAACTTTTCTCCTTACCAGGAAAGAAATAACTCTTACCTTTTATATAAGAATCCTTTATATCTTCATAGTAGAAACTGATAACATAACCATCTCAGGAGTAATCAATGGCAAAAAGGAATGAGAACACCTTGATTGGCCTAGTTCCAAACATGAGAGCATTCTACATAGGGACTTGTAAAAATGTCTACCTCGCCTTAGATAAAGGACAATAAAGAACATAAATCGTATGGACCTAATAGAAGCAGAAGATATTAAGAAGAGTTGGCAAGAATACACAGAAGAAATATACAGAAAAGATCTTCATGACCTAGATAACCACGATGGTGTGATCACTCACCTGGAGTGCTGCAATGAACACTGCGGTACATGTGTCTCTTTCAAATCTGGTTTCTTCTGTGCGTATGCCCAGCAGTGAGATTGCTGGGTCATATGGCAGTTCTTTTTACAGTTTTTATAAGGAATCTCCATACTGTTCCCCACAGTGGCTGTACCAGTTTTCATTCCCACCAACAGTGTAAGAGGGTTCCCTTTTCTCCGTACTCTCCAGCATTTATTGTTTGTAGACTTTTTGATGGTGGCCATGAGATGATACCTCATTGTGGTTTTGATTTGCATTTCTTTAATAATAAGTGATGTTGAGCATCTTTTCATGTGTTTATTTGCCATCTGCATGTCTTCTTTGGAGAAATGTCTGCTTAGGTCTTTGGCCCACATTTTGATTGGGTTGTTCATTTTTCTGGTATTGAGCTGAATGAGCTACTTGTATATTTTGGAGATCAATTCTTTGTCAGTTGTTTCATTTGCTATTATCTTATCCCATTCTGAAGGCTACCTTTTCACCTTGCTTACAATTTCCTTTGTTGTGCAAAAGCTTTTAACTTTAATTAGGTCTCATTTGTTTATTTTTGTTTTTATTTCCATTACTCTGGGAGGAGGGTCATAGAGGATCTTGCTGCGAATTATGTCAGAGAGTGTTCTGCCTATGTTTTTCTCTAAGAGTTTTATAATTTCTGGTCTTACATTTAGATCTTTAATCCATTTTGAGTTTATTTTTGTGTATGGTGTTAGACAGTGTTCTAGTTTCATTCTTTTACATGTGATTGACCAGTTTTCCCAGCACCACTTATTAAAGAGATTGTCTTTTCTCCATTGTATATTCTTGCCTCCTTTGTCGAAGATAAGGTGTCCATAGGTGCGTGGGTTTATCTCTGGGCTTTCTATTTTGTTCAATTGATCTATATTTCTGTCTTTGTGTCTGCATCATACTGTCTTGATGACTGCAGATTTGCAGTATAGTCTGAAGTCAGGAAGGTTGACTCTTCCAATTCCAATCCTCTTTCTCAAGATTGCTTTGGCTATTCAAGATTTTTTGTGTGTTTCCATGCAAATTGTAAAATTATTTGTTCTAGTTCTGTGAAAAATACTGATGGTAGCTTGATAGGGATTGCGTTGACTCTATAGATTGCTTTGGGTAGTATACCCATTTTCACTATATTGATTCTTTTAATCCACAAACATGGTATATTTCTCCATCTATTTGTGTCGTCTTTGATTTCTTTCATCAGTGTTTTATGGTTTTGTATATATAGATCTTTTGTTTGTTTTTCTTTGTTTCTTTAGGTAAATTTCTTCCTAAGTATTCTATCCTTTTCATTGCAATGGTGAATGCAGTTGTCTTCTTAATTTTTCTCTCTGTTTTTTCATTGCTAGTGTATAGGAATGCAAGGGATTTCTGTGTATTAATTTTATATCCTGCAACTTTACTATATTCATTGATTAGCTCTAGTAATTTTCTTGTGGTATCTTTAGGGTTTTCTATGTAGAGGAACCTGTCATCTGCAAACAGTGAGAGTTTTACTTCTTTTCCAATCTGGATTCCTTTTATTTCTTTTTCTAGGAGCACCCTGATACCTAAGGCAAATGTTAACAAGTATGAAAGGGGAAATTAACAGTAACACAATAATAGTGGGTTACTTTAATACCCACTCACACCTATGGATAGATCAACCAAACAGAAAATTAGTGAGGAAACACAAGCCTTGAATGATACAAAGGACCAGTTAGACCTAATTGATATCTACAGGGCATTTCACCCCAAAATAATGGATTTCACCTTTTTCTCAAGTGTACATGGAACATTCTGCAGGATAGATCACATCTTGGGCCACAAATCTAACCTTGGTAAATTTTTAAAAACTGAAATCATTTCAAGCATCTTTTCTGATCACACTGTGGTAAGATTTGATATCAAGCACAGGGAAAAAAACTATAAAAAATACAAACACATGGGGGCTAAACAACACGCTTCTGAATATGGATTTTTAGATATAAAATCTGTCATCAAATATGTTTATAACCTAGTTTTGAATGCAATCTGATAAGCGGTACCTTTTTAAACTCTGTGGAAATTGTTGATTAGATGTTGACAAGATAGGGCCAGTGTCTGTGGTAAGTCACTTGAGACTACTCTCCCAAGTAAGAGTGATCCATTAATCAATACCAAATGGGCATTGCTTTTCAATAAGCTTCGTATTCACAATCTATATTATTAATCATTTACATTTTCCCATTTTTCTATAATTAAAAGTAATACATGTGATCATTTGACTTGCTGAAATGAAAATACATGCATTTTAGACCATTCCTTAGATATGCAAGTTTAGTAAAGTGACTGTAAATAAAAAGAGAAGGAGATTTGGTAGGACCTGGTGTTAGTGAATTTCTCTGTTAGAGTTATACTTTACTAATTCTTCCAGAGATTAGTGTTAGATAACCTTAGCAATATACAGAATTCACCTCTTTAATATTAAGAGAGAGACAGAAAGAGGATTGCCTTCCCTCATGACTCTAATGGTAGAGAATCTGTCTGCAGTGCAAGAGGCCTGGGTTTGATCCTTGGGTCAGGAAGACCCCTTGGAGAAGGGAATGGCAACTCACTCCAGTATTCGTGCCTGGAGAATTCCATGAACAACTGAGCAACTAACACTCACTTTCACTTTTCTTTCTTCTGCTATAATTCCAAAACATTATCATTCTTAAAAATTATCAATAATGGCTTCACTGTAACATCTGTAAATTCTTTCAGAGTTCTAGAGTTTGAAAGCCTAGGTCTGGCAGTTCTATCCCATCATGAATTTATTAAAAACATTTGCTTCACTCCCTTGTAAAAGAAGCCAAAACATGTTTTTTTTTATTTTTAAAAATTTATTTATTTTTTAATTGAAGGATAATTGGTTTACAGAATTGTGTTGGCTTCTGCCAAACCTCAACATGAATCAGCCATAGGTATGCATATGTCCCCCACCTCTCTACCCATCCCATCCCTCTAGGTTGTTACAGAGTCTTGGTTCGAGTTCCCTGAGTGACAGAGCAAATTCCAATTGGCTATCTATTTTACATATGGTAATGTGGACTAATTTTGACTAAAAGTGCGAAAGTAAAAGTGTTAGTCACTCAGGCATGTCTGACTCTTGGCAACACCATGGACTGTAGCCCACCAGGCTTTTCAGTCCATGGAATGTTCTAGGCAAGAATACTGAAGTGGGTTGTGATGTCCTTCTCCAGGAGATCTGCCCAATCCAGGGATCAAATGCAGGTCTCCCACATTGCAGGTGATTCTTTACCATTTGAGCCACAAGAGAAGCCCCAGTGTTGATAAAATCTCCCCCTTTTAAAGAGTGGGAGTGTTTCTCTGCAAAAAAAAAAAAATCAATTGTATCTAAAAATCATGTGTCCTATTCTTTCTCACTTCACACACCGTGCTGCTGCTGCTGCTGCTAAGTCGAGTCAGTCGTGTCCCACTCTGTGCGACCCCATAGATGGCAGCCTACCAGGCTCCTCCGTCCCTGGGATTTTCCAGGCAAGAGTACTGGAGTGGGGTGCCATTGCCTTTACTGTCAGACTTCCCTTAATAAATGACATTATAACAACATTGCCCATCACGATAAAGTGCAAAGGCATTGTTTGTCTATGAACCTATTAATATTTTCCTTTTTCCTGATTTAGGAAAATATACAAAAAAAAAAATCTGAAGAGGTAGAAACATAACAACACATTTAAAAAAGAAACAGATAATAAGAAATGCAGCTTACCTATGCTTTACCTGACTGTGACCAAATTCAACCACTGCCAAAACAGGTTATATGATTGAAAGTATACCATGCTATTCTATGGGTTACAAGTATTTCTAAGATATTAGTAGAATATAAAAATGAACTGCAGTGAGTTAGATGGAAGGGATATGAGAGTTCTTCACAATCTATTGCTCTGTTCATAATTAGCAATAATGGAGTTTGGGATGATAATTAAGCTCTAAACAGATTGGGGAGATGGAAAAAATTGGAATCAAAAGATACATTCCTAGCTCTACCTTTACCACCAAGTGAAGTGAGTGAAAGTCGCTCAGTCGTGTCCAACTCTTTGAGACCCCATGGACTGTCCATGGAATTCTCTAGGCCAGAACGCTGGAGTGGGTTGCCTTTCCCTTCTTCAGAGGATCTTCCCAACCCAGGGACAGAACCCAGATCTCCCACATTGCGGGCAGATTCTTTACTAGATGAGCCACAAGGAAAGCCCAAGAACACTGGAGTGGGTAGCATATCCCTTCTCCAGAGGATCTTCCCGACACAGGAATCAAACCAGGTTCTCCCACATTGCAGCAGATTCCACTCAAACTTAAAACCAAATGTAGCACTTTAAAGACCTTAGTTACTTTGTTTTCAAAATGTGAGGTCTTTAAAAATAATTCTGTTTCCTCCTGTCTCTAAAATCTGATAATTCTAAATTCTCAGCTCCTTTCACTTTTAGTTTTCTGGTCTATTTGTTGGATTATATTGACTTTCTGAATAATAAAAAATGTAACAGGTTAAATATCATGTATAAAAACAAAAATACATCCTGTTCCTGATTTCTTTTTTTTCCCCATATTTGACCACTACATATCTGAACTGATGAACTGAATTAATCTATGGTACCTAACACATTCTTGCCATCTTTATCAATCACCAAAGTTTGTTGTGCTAACTTTGAAATAGCTGTTGATAGTGTAGTTATTTCATCCAATTCTAACAAAAAGAATTTAATGAGTGTTTAAAGTATGTGTGATTATGCTATTTGAAAATTATACATTTTCCAAGATAAGGATTAAATACAAATCAAAGGAAGTCGATATTTCATTATGAATGGAAGTGATTATATGTAGTCGGCAAACTTTGAAGCCTTCTGCACTAGCATACTGGATAATCAGCACTGTTGTTTTGTCATTATCAGTAGGGTTGCACTTTCGTAGCTTTTGAAATGCTTGCTGTTTGCATAGTTGAAGGTAAAGAGGAAAGTTTGTTTTCCCACTAACACTTCATTGATTGTTTGCTCTTCATTGATAGTTTGTGACACTTTATCTCCCTGGCAGCTGGACTTTTTACCTGGCTTATATGGAGTGTTTTCATTAGAACCTAATTGATTTTGAAATTGATGAACGCGGTGCTAGTATGGCTCTTATAAACTATTTCCTACACGGACTTTCTTTCTCCTGGAGTTATCAGAATAATTGCTTGGTATTTAAATGACAACATACTGAGAAACTGAAAAGTTACTTTGAACCAGTTCCGATGTGGTATTTATTCCTTATCTAAAGCAAAGATTTCCTACATCACTCCTTGCCAAGTTTTACCTCACAAGAGTTGATTATTAAAAGAAGTGATGAATGTTTATGTAATTCACTTTAGATATCAATGTCTTTACAAAATGGGAGACAATTTTAAAGCATGCAATCTAAAAACAGTGTCATGAAACTTTGATGAGTTTCAGTTCACTGTTTTTTGTTAAGTAAGCTATAACGTTTCTATGTCTCTAACTCTATTCTAAATATTTTGTGTGTGTGTGCGTATTTTTTAAGACTGAACTGTTCCTCAGTGACTTTTCAACATTTAGACAATATTTTTGGTTCTTTTCTTTATTAAAATGGTTTTTAAATAAAATTACAGCTTGATATTAGGTGGTCAAACTCAGTATACTTACTGCCCTATTGTAAGAAAAATACAGCATGTTTGCCTTTCTATAAGAAAGCCCCAAGACTTAATGAGCTAAAGAAAGTCCTAAGTGAAATCCACTGGCCTATTGTTTTGTTGTCCATAGGATTTAATAACCATGTGGAAAGCATTGTTCAGTGTACTAGAGGGTGGCCCCTTCAGGTGAAATCTTAAATGTACTAGGAAACACAATGGGGACCTCCTCTCTCCATTCAATCTTAATCTCTTTCTTTCTGGGGCACTAAATTCATAGCTTCAAGTTGATTAAATTAAAAATTCAATTAAATACATATTTTTAAGTGGACACACTAGCTTTGGATGGAGCAACATCGTTGAATTATAATCAGTTTTCAGAAGTAATATTCATCTGATATAGCCTTTGCTATTTTCTATAAGAAGCTATTTAGCATGTTTTGAATTAGAAAATTTAATACACACTCCAGAGATCAAAGGACCAGTAGTTAAAAGCTAAATATGAATATCTTAGTGTAATTTTCATTTTTCTGTTATATCGAGGATAAAAGACTATACAGAGTGTTATGTCCAAAGAAGAATCCTTTTATCATTTCTATATTTTTAAACTTTTCCCCAAACCAATTATTCTGTAATGCTTTGCCCTTATTATTCATTTTAAATCACAGTCCACAATATGTAATTATTTCACAAAATTCTTCATTATAGGAAAACATCCTACACTTCTAACATCAAGAATTACATTAAAAATAGATGAACATTATTTCTATCTTGACATCTGAAGTAATATATCAATACATCCAAGAGGAAAAAATACTCAGAAAAACCTACTTGTCTGAGGTTGATGTTCCCAGAACTGATAACATAAATTAAGCTAAGGTTTTCAGATACTTGGATGAACAAACAACATTCTGAAATATATCCCCTATCAATCACTTCCATCTGGGAGATGGAAAGTTTCAGCTTTCATCACATCCTGTCAAGTGGCCTGGTTTATTGAAAAGTCTAAAGTAGATGTACTACAAAGCTAACACCCTGAAATACACAGAATTTAGTCACTAGATGATCAAAAACTACACCTGGACTTTGCAATTTTAAGGACAAGAATTATGTCCTCTATTTGAATTCCTAGCACTTAGTATATTACTTGGGATTTTCTATGTGATCAATGATCAGTATACATTTATTATGTATGTTTTTGTTGAACTAGTAGCTTATTCCCATAAAGCTATAATACTAAAGCAGAATTTAAAAAAAAAAAGAGCTGGAGTACATGGAATTTCTCTGTGCTTGTGGGTGATTTAATCAGGTACAATATGCTATACTTTAAGACTTGGTTAAGTGATCAGTCCATATTTCTGTATTTATTCTATATCCTGAGAATCACAATATTTATTATCTTTCTGAACAATAATGAGGGGTACATCTGCTAACTTTGAGTTACTGAGAGATCTATACCATCTTGTGGACTAGTTTTCAATGACATCAAATACTGTCATTGGTTGGTTTTATAAAAATGAACTGAAAGTCAGAGAGTGATATTCACTTATAAATTAGTTTTTTGGTTCTGAGTATTCAGTTCAGTTCAGTCGTTCAGTTATGTCCGACTCTTTGCGACCTCATGAACTGCAGCATGCCAGGCCTCCCTGTCCATCACCAACTCCTGGAGTCTACTTAAACCCCTGTCCATTGAGTCAGTGATGCCATCCAACCATCTCATCCTCTGTCGTCCCCTTCTCCTCCTGCCCTCAATTTCCCCATCATCAGGGTCTTTTCAAATGAGTCAGCTCTTCGCATCAGGTGGCCAAAGTATTGGAGTTTCAGCTTCAACATCAGTCCTTCCAATGAATACCCAGGACTGATCCGCTTTAGGATGGACTCTTTGGATCTCCTTGCAGTCCAAGGGACTCTCAAGAGTCTTCTCCAATACCACAGTTCAAAAGCATCAATTCTTCAGCGCTCAGCTTTCCTTATAGTCCAACTCTCACATCCATAGATGACTACTGGAAAAACCATAGCCTTGATTGGACGGACCTTTGCTGGAAAAGTAATGTCTCTGTTTTTTAATATGCTATCTAGGTTGGTCATAACTTTCCTTCCAAGGAGTAAGTGTCTTTTAATTTCATGGCTGCAGTCACCATCTGCAGTGATCTTGGAGCCCAAAAGAATAAAGTCAGCAACTGTTTCCACTGTTTCCCCATTTATTTCACATGAAGTAATGGGACCGGATGCCATGATCTTAATTTTCTGAATGTTGAGCTTTAAGCCAACTTTTTCACTCTCCTTTTTCACTTTCATCACGAGGCTCTTTAGTTCTTCCTCACTTTCTGCCATAAGGGTGGTGTCATCTGCATATCTGAGTATTCAGGCATCCTAAAAAGATATGATTTATGACATTTTACTTCATGTACAGGCAATAAAGATATCCTTTTAGCTAGGAAGAATGGAGTAATATAAAAGTTATTCAGGCAAGATTATTTGAAGGAGATTTAATTGAAATTTTGGAGAAGGCAATGGCACCCATTCCAGTACTCTTGCCTGGAAAATCTCATGGGCGGAGGAGCCTGGTAGGCTGCAGTCCATGGGGTCACCAAGAGTCAGATACGATTGAGCAACTTCATTTTCACTTTTCACTTTCATGCATTGGAGAAGGAAATGGCAACCCACTACAGTGTTCTTGCCTGGAGAATCCCAGAGACAGGGGAGCCTGGTGGGCTGCGGTCTATGGGGTCGCACAGAGTCAGACACGACTGATGTGACTTAGCAGTAATTGAAATTTATAATTAGTATTTATAGTTTAAAATTCCTATGTTCATAATACATAGAATAAATGATTATTAACAACAAGCCCACTCAAAAATAATTGAAAATTCTATTACAATAATTTTTAAACATCCTCTTTTATTGTTATTGCTACCAAAAAACCCTGCTCATAAAAATACAACCAAGCATTTATTTTCTATTCTCTTCTTATTTTTTCTCACATATTCTCTGAGCAGGTGAAATATTGTTATTCCTTCAAAAGAAACATTGATAGAATCTTCTTTGTCTTAATTTTAAAAGAAGTTTTTACAGAAATTTCTTGATTATAAAGAAAACATGCACGATGTATTATTTTTAGCTTTCTTAAACATTGCTGGTATTTAAGAATTTTGGTTGTTAACTTACACATCTTCAAAATATGATTTAGTTTAAAAATTACCTAAACTTTTATTTTCTAAGTAAATGCATTGTATCCTAAAATGAGTATATATGTCCTACGCCTCTTGTTGTTGTTCAGTCTGTCTGTTACGTCCGAAACTGCGGATCCATGGACCATAACACGCCATGGTCCTTCACCATCTATAAGTGTTTGCTCAAACTCACATCCACTGAGTTGGTGATGCCATCCAACCATCTCATCATTTGTTGTCCCCTCCTCCTCCTGCCTTCAATCTTTCCCAGCATCAGGGTCTTTTCTAATGAGTTGGCTCTTCACATCAGGTAGCCAAAGTATTGGAGCTTCAGCTTCAGCATCAATCTTTCCATTGAATATTCAGGACTGATTTTCTTTAGGTTTGACTGGTTTAATCTCCTTGCAGTCTAAGGGATGCTCAAGAGTCTTCTCCAACACCACAGTTCAAAAGCATTTCTTCAGCACTCAGCCTTCTTTATGGTCGAACTCTCACATCCATACATGACTACTGAAAAAAAACATAGCTTTGACTATATGGACCTTTGTCAGCAAAGTAATGTCTCTGCTTTTTGTTATGTAAAGTTTGTCATAGCTTTTCTTCCAAAGAGCAAGCATCTTTTAATTTCATGGCTGTTGTCAGCATCTGCAGTGATTTTGGAGCTCAAGAAAATAAAGTCTGTTACTGTTTCCATTGTTTCTCCATCTTTTTGCCATGAAGTTATGGGACCAGATGCCATAATCTTCCTTTTTTGAATGGTTCCATGCCTGTTACAAAAGCAATTTAAAATTTTATATGTTTGCAAAAAGTATATCTGTCTCCTCTCTCTTTTTCTCCTTCTTTCTCTCCCTTAGATACACACACACACACACACACACACACACACACACCTATTAAGGTTAAGTTTCATCATGGAAAGCAAAATAAGAAATATCACACCCAGAAACACACAGGGTTTATTTCAATATCTTAGAGATAGTGAATCGTAAATCAAAATACTTGTTGATTAGAACTGTACAAAATATTTTAGCCTTTCATATATTTAAATCAATTTTAGTGAAAAATAAATTATTTACAGACTATCATAAATATATATATTTTATATACTATGTATATTGTAATACTTTGATTATACATATATAATGAAAATATACCCAAAGTATGAACTTGTGCGCATGTAAGCTAAGCTGTACATCAAAGAATAGAGACAACCAACAGATTTCATGTACAGAGAATATTTTTAATGAACGTTGCTGGAATGCTTCCCATTCTCACTTCCTGTTAATCAGAGTTGAATGAGGATAAAATTTGAGTAGTGCTAGATAATATTTTGAAACTTCACAAGCGCCGCACCACTAAAATTCCACCTTTGACCTTTGTTATATTGTATGAGAAATACCTAGAAAAGGAAATCTCTTTTTTCCCACTGTTTCATAATGTTTTTATTTTTGTAAACTTTTACTTTCTATTAGAATGTAGCCAATTAACAATGCTGTGATAGTTTCAGGCGCACAGCAAAGCCACCCGACCTTATATATACATGTTTCCATTCATCCCCAAACTCCTCTCTCATCCAGGCTGCCGCATGACATTGAGCAGAGTTCCTTTGCTGTACAGTAGGTCCTTGTTGATTATCGATTTTAAATGTAGCAATGTGTACATGTTGATCCCAAACTCTGTAGCTATGTTTTCCCCCACCCTTTCCCTGTGATAACCATAAGTTTGTTCTCCAAATCTGTGTTTTATAAGTAAGTTCATTTGTAAAGAAATCTATTTTTAATGAGAAATTTATTTTATGAATCTGCTCTCCAGTATATAAATAAGATGTGGCTACTGTTACAGTATGCATATTATGTCTCATCATAATATGCGGTAGGACAGTACAGGGTCAAGAAGAGAAAATTCTTCAGTAAGACATGTGCATGTGTGCTAAGTAACTCCAGTTGTGTCCAACTTTTTGAGGTCCTACTGACTGAGTCTGCTAGTCTCCTCTGTCCATGGGTTTCTCCAGGCAAGGATACTGGAGTGGATTGCCACGCCCTCTTCCAGGGGATCGTCCCCACCCAGGGATTGAAGCATAGTCTCCTGCATCTACCTGCATTGGCAGGAGGGTTCTTTACAGTTAGTGACATTAAGACATATGTAAGTTCATTAAGCCCTCATTAAGACATGCTGCTGCTGCTGCTAAGTCACTTCAGTCGTGTCCGGCTCTGTGCGACCCCATAGACGGTAGCCCACCAGGCTTCCCCGTCCCTGGGATTCTCCAGGTAAGAACACTGGAGTGGGTTGCCATTTCCTTCTCCAATGCATGAAAGTGAAAAGGGAAAGTGAAGTCTCTCAGTCGTGTCCAACTCTAGCGACCCCATGGACTGCAGCCTACCAAGCTCCTCCGTTCATGGGATTTTCCAGGAAAGAGTACTGGAGTGGGGTGCCATTGCCTTATGTAAATTCAAATGTAGCTTATTTTAAATATTAATATTTCTGATACTTGAGCTCCATTTCTTTTATTATTGTTGCTCCAGAGCTGTGTGGTTTATTAAAGAGGGTGAGTCGGTATTAGATTCTCAATTCCCAACTTTTTTTTTTTTTTAAACTTTACAATATTGTATTAGTTTTGCCAAATATCGAAATGAATCCGCCACAGGTATACCCACGTTCCCCATCCTGAACCCTCCACCCTCCTCCCTCCCCTCCCCTCCCTCTGGGTCGTCCCAGTGCACCAGCCCCAAGCCTCCAGTACCGTGCATCGAACCTGGACTGTCCCAACTTTTATTGTTCAAAATTTTTTTGTATTCTCTTGGAAATTTGCTCACAAGAGATACTTTGCTTTTCTAATTGGATACATTCTCAGATCTGGGAAAGATCTTAGTGAACCCACTGACTCACTCCTTCAGGAAAAGAAAAAGAAAAATGAGTCCAGGAAGGTTGGCAAATATAAAGGATGATAGAAGGAGGTAGTCAAATACCTTGAAACAGAGTAATTGTAATACTTCATCTTACTTTTAGATATTTTTCCCCACAATACCAAACATGTACTAAGCCTTATTAAATGCTCAAATGATTTCTTTTGTGAAACGTTAAATACTTAATTTAAATTAATAACCTTTTCTTTTCCTTCTTGCCTTTTCCATCCCTGGGTTGTGAAGATTCCTCTGGAGAAGGAAATGGGAACCCACTCCAGTATTCTTGCCTGGAGAATCCCATGGACAGAGGAGCCTGGCAGGCTACAGTCTATGGGGTCACAAAGAGTTGGACACGACTGAGCGACTTCACTTTCTTGTTTCCCTGCCTATTAGACTTTGTCACTGAGGACTCAATGTTTAGGGTCTTTTTCCTACAATTAAGGCATTCTGACATCAGAATTTATATAAACTTCTACTGAACATTTCTTAAATGTATTTACTTTCGTTCAAATTTAGGTGATATTTTAAGTACTATTTAAATTTTGAAAATTAAAATAACTTTTAATATTAGGATTGAAAAATTTTTTTTAATTAATGGACTTTATTTTATAGAGCAGTTTGAACCTTACAGAAAAAATGAGTAGGAAATACAAAAACTATAAACTCACTCTCCATTCCCCTCACCACAGTTTCCTCTATTATGAACCTCTTGAATCCGTGTCAGTCACTCAGTCATGTCCAACTCTTTGTGATCCCATGAACTGTAGGCAACCAGGCTCCTTTGTCCATGGGATTCTCCAGGCAAGAATACTGGTTGCCATGCTCTCTTCCAGGGAATCTTCCTGACGGAGGGATCGACCCCAAGAATTCCTACATCTTGTCTCCTGCACTGTCAGGCAGTTTCTTTACTGCTAGCGCTACCTGGGAAGCCCTTGAATTGGTACATTTGTTATAACTGATCAACTGATATTGATGCATTATTATTAAAGTCTGATGTTTACATTAGAGCTCATTATTCATACTTCTAGTTTTATGGATTCCTCCAAATGCATGATATCACGTACCCACCATTATCATACTATAGTCTCAACAAAATATTTTTGTGTCACTAAGACTTCCCTGAATTCCACAGCCTTCTCCACATCTTCTGTCAATCACTGATTTTTTTTTTCTTACCGTCTCTACAGCTTGCCTTTTCCAAAACATTATGTAGTTGAAACCATTATGTCTACTCTCTTGAGGTTAGGTTATTTCGATTAGCAATAAGAATAACTTAAGGTTCTTCTATGTCTTCTTGTGGTTTGATAGTTTGTTTACTTCAGTTGCCCAGTACTTGCCATTTTATGGATGCACCACAGTATTTTGTCCATTGGCCCACTGAGGACTATTCTGCTTACTTCTGATTTTGTTGTGAATAAGGCTATTATAAACAGTTGTGTGCAAGTTTTGGTGTGGACATAAGTTTTCAACTCCTTTGGGCAAATACTTATGAAGGCAATTGCAAGATGGTGTGGTAGACTGTTTAGCTTTGTTAAGAAACTGACAGTATTCTTGTCAGAGTCTGTACCATTTTTCATTCTCACCAGCAGTGAATGAGGCTCCTCCACATCTTCATCAGCATTTGGTGTTGTCAGTGTTTGGGATTTTCAGTTCAGTTCAGTTCAGTTCACTCGCTTAGTCATGTCCGACTCTTTGCGACCCCATGAAGCACAGCATGCCAGGCCTCCCTGTCCATCACCAACTCCCGGAGTTCACCCAAACTCACATCCATCGAGTCGGTGATGCCATCCAGCCATCTCATCCTCTGTCGTCCCCTTCTCCTCCTGCCCCCAATCCCTGCCAGAATCAGGGTCTTTTCCAATGAGTCAACGCTTCGCATGAGGTGGCCAAAGTACTGGAGTTTCAGCTTTAGCATCATTCCTTCCAAAGAACACCCAGGACTGATCTCCTTTAGAATGGACTGGTTGGATCTCCTTGCAGTCCAAGGGATTCTCAAGAGTCTTCTCCAACACCACAGTTCAAAAGCATCAATTCTTCAGCGCTCAACTTTCTTCACAGTCCGACTCTCACATCCATACATGACTACTGGAAAAACCATAGCCTTGAGAGTCCCTTGGACTGCAAGGAGATCCAACCAGTCCATTCTGAAGGAGATCAGCCCTGAGATTTCTTTGGAAGGAATGATGCTGAAGCTGAAACTCCAGTACTTTGGCAACCTCATGCGAAGAGCTGACTCATTGGAAAAGACTCTGATGCTGGGAGGGATTGGGGGCAGGAGGAGAAGGGGACGACCGAAGATGAGATGGCTGGATGGCATTCACTGACTCGATGGACATGAGTCTCAGTGAACTCTGGGAGTTGGTGATGGACAGGGAGGCCTGGCGTGCTGCGATTCATGGGGTCGCAAAGAGTCGGACATGACTGAGTGACTGAAATGAACTTAACTGAACTGACTAGACAGACCTTTGTTAGCAAACTAATGTCTCTGCTTTTGAATATGCTATCTAGGTTGGTCATAACTTTCCTTCCAAGGAGTAAGCGTCTTTTAATTTCATGGCTGCAATCATCATCTGTAGTGATTTTGGAGCCCCCCAAAAATAATGTTTGGTATTTTAGTCATTCTCAAAGGTATGTAGTGGTGCAGTGGTAAAGAATCTGCCTGCCAATACAAGAGATGTAAAATCCACGGATTCTATCCCTCAATTGGGAAGACCCCCTGGAGTAGGAAATGGCTCCAGTATCCTTACCTGGAAAATTCCATGGACAGAGGAGCCTGGCAGGCTACAGTCTATGGGGTCACAAAGACTGTGCTCACATGACTTAGAACCGCAAACACATAGATATGCAGTGGTATCTCTTACTGTTTTGTTTTGAAAATCCCTAATCACATAT
Organism: Bos taurus; assembly: GCF_002263795.3. Lineage (NCBI taxonomy): Eukaryota > Metazoa > Chordata > Mammalia > Artiodactyla > Bovidae > Bos > Bos taurus. The sequence continues at coordinate 26,953,087 of NC_037347.1, forward strand.
GATGTTAACCCTCTTTTTATATGTTTGTTGTCAGTTGTATATCTTCTTATTGAGATGTTTGTTCAGACACCAAAATAGTATGCTTCATGAAAAAAATTGTTAATTCAAACTTTATTAAAATTAAATACTTCTGCTTTGTGAAAGGCACTTTTAAATGAATGCAAATACAAGCTCCAGATTTGGAGAAAATTTGACAAAACACAAATCTAATAAAGGAATTTTATTCAAAATATACAATGGACTCTTTAAAACTCACAATAGGGAAACAACCTAATTAAAAGGTGGATAAAACATCTGAACAAACAATTTTTGAATAAAAGTAGCCATTCTATACTTGTAAATATAAAATTGATTATATAATTTCACACAAGTACAAATTTACTTAGTTTGACACATTTATCAGTCCTTAATTTTAAAAAGATTGTTTTCAAGCTAATAGCAAATGAAATGAACCTCTCAAAGTTATTTAACTAAAAAAAGTAACTCTAACACAGCATTAATAAAAGCTAGAAAAAACTGTCTTAGTATATATTATTATTAACATAGATTAAAAGCAAAAGAATATTGGTAATTTTAAAATTATTTTTAAATTGCAGCTTTATTGAGATATTCACCTATCATAAAATCCATTCTTTTAAAGTGTGTGATTCAGTGACTTTCAACATACTTACAGAATTATGCAACATCACCATTTAATTTTAGGACATTTAATTACCTCCAACTTGCCCCCCACCCCCACCCCACCACACACACACAAAACATATCCATTAGAAGACACTCCCTGCTTACTTTCTCCTAGTCTCTATGGACCTAACAGAAACAGAAGATATTAAGAAAAGGTGGCAAGAATACACAGAAGAATTATACACAAAAGATCTTCAAGAACCAGATAACCAAGAAGGTGTGATTACTCACCTGGAGCCAGACATCCTGGAATGTGAAAACAAGTGGGCACCACTATCAACAAAGCTAGTGGAGGTGAAGGAATTCCAGATGAGCTATTTCAAATCCTAAAAGATGATGCTGTGAAAGTGCTGCACTCAATGTGCCAGCAAATTTGGAAAACTCAGTGGTGGCCACAGGACTGAAAAGGTCAGTTTTCATTCCAATCCTAAAGAAAGGCGATGTCAACAAATGTTCAAACTACCACACAATTGCACTCATCTCACACACTAGCAAAGTAATACTCAAAATTTTCCAAGTGAGGTTCAACAGTACATGAACTGAGAACTACCAGATATTCAAGCTGGATTTAGGAAATGCAGAGGAACCAAAGATCAAATTGTCAACATCTGTTGGATCATAGAAAAAGTAAGAGTTCCAGGAAAACATCTACTGCTTTATTGACTACGCCAAAGCCTTTGACTGTATGGATCACAACAAACCATGGAAAATTCTTAGAGATGGGAATACCAGGCTACCTGACCTCCCTCCTGAGAAACCTGTATGCAGGTCAAGAAGCAACAGTTAGAACTGGACATGGAACAACTTGTCTGGGTAATTTGAGTGCTATTCTGAAATACAAATGTAATTTTAAATGCTATACATGTAATCATTTTAGTAGATTAGAAACATTTATTTGACCAATCTAATTAAAATAATTTTAATGCATTTAATATACTGAAACTGAATATTTTCCCTCAGTCTCTATCCATTAATGAAAAATATAAAGTCCAAAGAGAATAAAGTTGATATGAGATTTATACTAAAGCTGATTTTGGCATTTATAAGAAAAGTTACAAAGTTATACAGAAATGGGCTTTGTTGAGAACACACTAGAAACTGTATTAATTCTTCCCCAGTGGACTTCTGTCTTCGATCCTGTTGCCATTATGTTGATTTGACACATTTACCTGTTTTTATAGGTTTTTATTGGGTTGATATTGGCTGATGATTCTAGATTATTTTAGGGAATTTAACATTGAGAAATCTTATTGCTGCTGTGTTATGTAGCTCCCTTGATGTGACCATAACTCACCTACATTATGAAATATGTTATCCTAAATTAATAGATAGCAGATTAACTTTTAGCATTTACATTAGTAATTATAACTAGTTAGCCACCATTTCCAACCATCGACTTCTAGCGATCAGTGTTCAACAAGGTTGAACATTCACCTTGTTTTATCTTTGTCTGCAATTTTAGCACTAGAAAAAAACAAACCACAGTATGATTTGGACATAGTACAACAAACTAAGAGTGCTTTGCAGATAAAGTGAAGAATGCTGATTATCAGTACTTTGAAATCTAAAATCTGAAAATCATGTGTTTTATATGCTCCTTATAATACAGACTTGCTCCTCTCAGAGAAAAGTAATTTAATTTTGCTGTTTGTTGTTGGTTAGCCCCTAAGTCATGTCTGACTCTTTGCAACCACATGAACTGTAGCCCATCAGATTCCTCTTTCCATGGCATTTTCCAGGCAACAATAATGGAGTGGGTTGTCATTTTCTTCTCTAGGAGATTTTCTCCACCCAGGGATTGAACCCTGGTTGACAGCTGGATTCTTTACTGCTCAACCACATATAGATCCTTTATTGTTTTATTAAGAAAGTAATTTTATTGCAATAATTTAAATAGGAAAAATTTTCTGACATAGAAGACTAAATTCCTTATTAATTCAATTCAGTTCAGTTGTAGAGTCGTGTCCGACTCTTTGCGACCCCAAGAACTGCAGCACTCCAGGCCTCCCTGCCAATCACCAATTCCTGGAGTCCATCCAAACCCATATCCATTGAGCTGGTGATGCCATCCAGCCATCTCATCCTCTGTCATCCCCTTCTCCTTCTGCCCTCAATCTTTCCCGGCATCAGGATCTTTTCAAATGAGTCAGCTCTTCACATCAGGTGGCTAAAGTATTGGAGTTTCAGCTTCAACATCAGTCCTACCAATGAACACCCAGGAATGATCTTTAGGATGGACTGGTTGGATCTCCTTGAAGTCCAAGGGACTCTCAAGGGTCTTCTCCAACACCACAGTTCAAAAGCATCAATTCTTTGGCACTCAGCCTTCTTCACAGTCCAACTCTCACATCCATACATGACCACTGGAAAAACCATAGCCTTGACTAGAGGACCTTTGTTGGCAAAGTAATGTCTCTGCTCTTCAATATGCTGTCCAGGCTGGCCATAACTTTCCTTTCAAGGAGTAAGCATCTTTTATTCCTTATGAAATTCCTTATGAAATTCCTTATGAAAAAACTGTAAATAACTTATTGAAGATCAGTTATTATTATAATAGTCTACATAAATCAAGATACTTCCAAAAACAATTGCAGAAAATAATCATTGATATTGAAGTCAAAAAGACATTTGCCAGGAGTGGGAAGAGATCTACCTAATACTTTATATCAGAACAATCCTTGATAAATCTATGGACCTTCAGAAAAAGTTACCTCAGTCAGTAATGACTCTTAGACAATGTATTGATGATGGATGTATTTAGTAGTTGCTTTGGGGGAGCTTCCCCTTTGGCTCAACTGGTAAATAATCCACCTGCAATGCAGGAGATCTGGGTTTGATCCCTGGGTTGGGAAGATCCCCTCGAGAAGGGAAAGGCTACCCACTCCAGTATTCTGGCCTGGAGAATTCCATGGACTTTATAGTCAGTAATGACTCCTAGACAATGTACTGCTGTAAAACAAACATCTAAAAATATATTGAATATCAAAAGTCTACAATAGATTCTAAATTCTGTGTCCCAACATTCCTTTATATGTCTATAGATTTTTGAATTACATTCATATTCTCCTAGTATCAAGTGTTAATTTGAAATCATTTTAGGCATGCATATTTTCATTATAATTACATGAGTGATATTTAATTGAATGTATATACAGGTTCAATTAGTCAATTAAATTTTGGTTATGATTGACTTCTGCAATCAAGATATGTGGGAAATCCCAACAGTGGTAAGCATAAAAACTAAAATTATTGACAAAAGATCAAGCATATGACTCAGTGGGTGAATGGAGAGTCATTCACAATAGAAGAGAACAATAACATTCATATGAAGAAATAGCTCATTTTAGCACAATCAAGAGTCAAAGGGAAAATCATCAGCTTCCAATTAGAAAAGAGAATAGGAAACTCTGACAGAAAGGGCAGAATACATCAATGTATTACATGTTTCAGTCTCTTTTGGTAATAATGTTACCTAAGCTTGCTGAAACAGGGTAGAGAAAGAAGCTGGGTAATGGGTTTTTATTCAGCAAATCAATCAAGCATGTGTCAATAATTTTAGTTTCTGTGCTTACCACTGTTGGGATTTCCCACATATCTTCCACTTTTGTGAAGATCATTTTTATCATATAGCAAAAAGTCAATGATTATATTTTTTAGCTATTAGATTTAGTTTGATTTTAGATTTTTGTACTCATTTAAAATTTATATTCAAATAATATTTTAAATTAAAAAACCAGTTAAGTTACTATCCCAATAGAGATGAAAAAATACAACTATTTTAAAATGAAAATATGCATGTTTCATTTGTTAAGGTAATTAAAATATATGAAAAATTTATACAAATGTGAATAGAGCATAACAACAAATTAAGAGATTGTCTAAAATTTATTCTATATGATTAATTTCCCATTTACCTAAATTATGTTTTTTTTGTGTAATGTTCTATAAAGTTATACAAATGGACTGATGTACATTTCTTGATTTTGTTAAGACATCATTTACAAATTAAAATTTTATTCCAAAGACTTGAGTTCCAATACATAGATATTTTTCTGACAACAAATAATAAAATAAGTTAATTACAGATCAAAATTAAACTATATTCGTTCCATTCAAGTCCACTATAACTTTATCAAAAGAGTTATCAAATGTGAAACTGTTTTACTTATGAGAGATAACCCAGTAAAAATGCATTGATATATTTATAGGTAACTTTTTAAATAAAGAACTCTCAGATTCCTAAATCTCTAACTTAGTTTTCCTTTTTTTAATTTGCCCTTTCAGAATTCCTAACAGTTTGTTATCTTTTGATTTTACATTAACATGGAAATTGAATCAAGAGGAATAATTTAAAGTAGAAATTATGTAACCAAAATGACAAGTAGCTTTTCTTTTCTACAATTAAAAAAAGGTTATACGCATGACCTACCACATAATATTTGTCCTGATTAAATGTATCATTTCAGTTTATTCAACTTTTGCAAAATCAATTATGAGCATTTTCTATCAGCTGTTTTCCACCCTATTTTTATTTATAGTTTAAATATTTTATAGAATTTTGTTACCACACAAACATGAGTGTAATTAATTAAGTAAAGTTCTTTGAAAATAGATTTTTGGCAGGTACAAGCAGACCTTCAATTTGAAAAGCATACTTGAACAATAATTATAAATAATAGTTTAGTGTCCCAGAGGGTCTTGTCAGGGCAATCATTTATCTGTGTAAGAGTCTGTCGTAAATTTTGAATGAAAACCAAGGCACCAAATGTCTGGCTTAAATACTGACTTCTCTGAAGCTAAAAAGAGATGGCTCCTGAATTCAGTTGCCTTCCTTTTGTTTGGCTTTCATACACTGTTTCCCCTTCGTGTGACCGTCTCAAGCAGACAAAGGAAAGTAGGTGCTACACTTCGAGAGCACAAGCGACAGACGTTAGGACCTCTCCACCGTGTGTCTTGTGGTCTGGGGCATCCAGTGTACTGCAGGTGGGGATTACACAGGGCTGAGGAACATCTGCTTTGCCCTGATGAGAGCTGATGATAGCACTCTGTGTTATCCTGTAACAAGCCTACCATTTTTTTTAAAAAGGTTGGAGACATTTCTATCACAAACAGAGCTAATATGCCAGCAGAAGAGAGCATAGCCCATCTGTGCATGAAGAGCTACCCAGTCAAATAAAATCTTATTTTCCTTTCATGTAATCCACAAAGATGAAGGGCAAAAAAGTGTCATCTTGGATAACACAAAAAAGATAGAAATAATACAAAACTGATATATGCTCGATAGCACTACACTGTCACTTCTCAGAATATGTATTAAACACCTCATTTCAGCTAGGCATGGACTGAGCTATCACTAAGAGCCACTGTGACCAGGTCTGTTGTAAATATTATGCTTTATGAATTGATTAGCAGGAGAGATTTATCTCGGGAATTTAAATTAATATGTTGGCTTTCTGAATGTTGTCACCTTTTGGCATATTAATCTTATAACTGCTAGGGTTTATTATTCGTAACACATGCAAATTTCCCTTTCTCAATAGACTACAGCATTTTTGAGGCTGGAAAGGTGTTTTAGAAATCTCTAGTGACTATCATTTATGCCTGACAATAAGTGTTTCCTAAATTAATCTAACAATCATAGAAGAAACTGCTCATATTTCTCGGTGACTATTTTGTTCATCGGAAAGTCAATGCAAATAACCTTGAATGTGAACCTGAAAAGATTTTATTTTACTGAAAAACTGAAGGCAAAATTTATTAAAGATTTAATTTTATTGAAATATGACACTTCTTTAGTGTTCTTGTTACAGCTAACTTGGGTTTCTGTGAGAGGCTTGATGTTTTGAGTCAGAATGTCCTGATCATCTACGAGCAGCTTCCAAAAATATGAGAACTGCTCTTGTCAAAACTGACATTGTAAAGAATTCTGTGAGTTCTTTGATATTCCAGTGACCATTGGCAAGTCCTATTTTAGCTGTCTTGCACATTGATAAAGAACTGAAAATGAGGACTAAAGAATTTTTCTAAATTGATGAAAACAGGTAGAAACTCGTTATAGATTTTCAAACTATATTAATATTTTAACACTCAGAAGAGGATATTTATAAATTTTAAGTTAAGGTAGCATAGCAGTATCTTTTTTTTTTTCATTGTCCAACATATTTTTTCTCACACTAAAACTTCAAAGACATTGTATTCTTTTAATACTAACATTGAGTAATTAGGTTCAGCTGATATTTTTATACAGGATAGATTTTTAAAATTGTTTCAACTTACAAATATCTTTTTGTTTTATTTTTAATCACTTTTTTAATATTTTAGATCAAATTTCCAAAAAGCAGATCTTAATTTTTGCAGGGGGTTGCAAGGGAGGTGCCGATTCTGAATATTTCTATGTCTTTGAACATATTAAAATGACACAATCTGAAATGTATTCTCTGAGCCTTTAAAGCCAATTATGAATTAAGGAAGCCTGTCTCTTCTTCCTGACCAAGAGGAAGTCACCCAAGCGCAATATTCTATCTCCTTAGAGAGTAATTTTTCCTTAATGGGTTTTACTTCAGTGACTCATACTGATTATGTAAGATGCAACACAATAAAATAGGCTTTGCACGCATGTACATGTGTATCTGGAACAATGCAATGACATTTGCAGTTGCTTCTTTAAATAGCTTTAAATAAAGGAACAAGCAACAGCATAGGGATTACAGAGAGCCACTTGAGTGGAGAAGAGCTGGAAAGGACAAGAACTTCAGCAGAGGGAAACCGCCAGGCTCCCGAGAAGAGGCTGATTGTTTCTGTGAGGTTAGGAGTCAGAAGGCAGACAGGAGAGATGGGGGCTAGAGATGCGATTTGAAAAGAGTCAATTAAGTCCAGAGAGGCGGGGAAGTGGTTCCAGATGGCAGGTAAAACACAGGAGAAAGAGAAAGTGGTGGAGTGGATAGAGGTGAAGAAGGCGAGGGGTGCCTGGAGAAAGAGCCTAGGGAGGCTTTTAAATCTGAATTTAATGATAGAAGAAAATAAGTACAAAGAAGTGAATGTTCTGAAACAACTTTCAATCACAGTCTAATGTAATTGAAGATCAGAGATTTAAGTATATTTGCAGCTATTGATGGAGTCCAATAGCATTAGTCTTTATAGGAACCTTCTCCTTTATGCCCTGGCATCACCTGTCACCACCGAAGTCTATGATCTCCTTACCAAGAAACTTACATCTTAAAGGCTTATAGTCCACATTTTAAAATGTCCCGGTATACTTTTCAAAATTATTTAACTCTATAATCATGAGTTTACATGTATTAACAAGAAACAGAAAAGTAAGATATAAATTTGCATTTTCCAGAAATTCCCTTGCCAACCTAACAATTTTCTTTTGGGGGGTTAAGATGTAAGAGAGTAAGAAACCTCTTATAAGAGGGCCCTTGATCTCTGTCTTCTGTTCAGAAAATGGTGATGGCAACTCTTAGAATGGCAGAGCTTTCCCAGGATAACACAGGATCTGTTACTTCAAATAGCAAATTAGAAGCAATGGGAATCAAATATCTTTTTATTCCTGTTCTCGTGTGAGGAGCTCTTTCAGCAGCAGTGAAGAAAGTTGGTAAATGTTGAAGCTTATTTATTTATTAAATACTTACTTGGTTGCAATTTTTATTGAGCATGTATTATGGATTAGAAACAGTGCTGTGTACTAAGAATATAATGATTAATCAGGCAAAGTCGCTACTCTTCAGAAGTATTTACAAAAGTGAAGGCATTGAATTCAAAAGAACTACAAAACCAAATTGAAAAAAAAAATAAAACAAAAAACAGAGAAATTCAGGGAAACATATAAAATCATGCCTCATTAGTTGCTGAGACATCAAAGATGGCTCCCATGGCAGGTGGATCCCAGAGCTGTAAGTAGCCATGTCATGCCCAAAGCATTGTCATAGTGTTTCCTCTAAGGGGAGAAACAAGAGTTCCAACGAGCTCCCTGTAGCTATTCAAGTTTTCTAATCTCACAGCAGTGTAATTTAGTTCCTTAACAAAAATAAATTAAGCCCCTGGAGGTGTTACTGAAAGTTGGGTCTGGCTGCTCACTGCTCAAAAGCCAATATTTGAGAGGCAAGGTTGGTAGAAGGGAAAGTTCGCTTTATTTTGGATGCTAGCAAATGGGAAGAGGGCAAATTTGTGTCCAAAGGCCAACTACCCTACTGACAGCCAGTGGGCAAGAGCTTTTAAAGGGGAGTTTCAGGGGCATATAGATAGAGGGAGGGGTCTACATGCAGAAACAGTACAGTCAGCTCTCAGAGTCATCTTGAAATTGGTCATGCAGTAGTCTGATCAGTGTCATCTTGATTATTTTAAGTACAGTTAGTTTTCAGTTCCAGGGTTGGTTTGTTCCCATTTCTTTGAGGCAAATTCTCTGAATTGTGGCAGCTTATGTCATGGCTACAATCTGGTCATAGTCTTTTTCCACCCGGTAAGGGTCTCAGCATCTATAAGACTGCTCAGAATATTATCTGATATGGCTCAGAATATTATCTATAGCCCTTGAGGAAGAACTAAAGGACCTTTTCTTTGCTTAATGACAAAACTATTATCATGTTGTCTTGTTTAACTACTTCCCTTTGATTCTGCGTTTTCTCACTTCTGTGATTAAATGTATTCTTTAGCTAAAATTTTTCTATAGACAGAAGGCAGGCAGAGGACATGGGGGATAAGGACCATACATACAGTCTCGCTGTTTCAGTAACTGGTCCATGTATCTTATTACTTCACTCAAAATCATTCAGTACTGCTACTAGAGGGCAGGGTGCTAGAACTTGTCTGAGAAGCCCTTGAATAACAAAAATAGTACTGCAACCAAAGTAACAAAACTTTTCTTAAAGAAATAATCTTGTGTAAGGCAGGGTAACATCAATATTTTAAAAGATCTATCAGTTTCCTTTCTTGCATGGTCTAGATTGGTGGTTCCAAAACATTACTTCACCATGTAATTGTCTGGGGAGATTCCAGTAAGAAGACACACTTACACACACATCACAACCATCTCTTGGAGACCTACCAGATACCCATGGTCAGTGATGAAGCAATTTCTGTGCATATATATATATATATATATATATATATATATATTAGATTATATATACATTAAGTTCCCCAGATGGCTTTCTTGTATAAAACAATTTGAGATTTTGAAATATTAGTTTAGAAGGAAACGACTGGCATTTGGAGCCAATGATAAGTCCTCCATCCATCAGTAAATAGCTCTGTTCCCTTCTCTGTGACTCATGAGCTACCATTCAGCCCTGGCACAGAACACCTATGCCCAGAACCTTTTGCTCTCCTAACCCACATGATTCAGGCTCCAGGGCACTGCTTCTCCATATCTCTTGCCCAATACACTCAAAACAAACGGCAGTTACATCCAGTACCATCCATGAGGGTCTGTGAGTTTTGCTGCTGCCAAATTCAGAGATGGATCAGGTTTCAGAATGCGAGGAGAGCTTGAGAGGCAGAAGAGCCTGAGTAGGAGAAAATATAAGTTAATTAACCTTTCAAATCATTCCTTTTAGAGAGCATAAATTCAATAGAAACTTGCATAATGAGATACTATTTTCTTGCGTTTTTTGTGTTCTGATTTATTGTTCAAGAGATACCTACAATTTAGTATGGTTTTTGCAAAACTCACATGTCTGAGGAATTTTGCAATACAAAATAATTTATATTCTTAAATGTATATGTGCTGAGATATAGCATGAAATGTAATTCTGACCCTTTATACTCACTACTAGATTGATATTCAATGCTAGAACTCACTAGAGGACATACATGAAAAATGTACAAAAAAGTTTACATTTACTAAATTACATTCTTAATAACAACATATAAAATTTGTAAATTTTGAATGCAATTACATTTTCATTATTTCATCTGTTAGGTTATAGATTGGCAAACTATAGCCCACTGATTTTTTTTGTAAATAAAGTTTTATTAAAACACAACTTCCCCTTTTGGTTTACTTTTTGTTGATGCTGCTTTAGTGTTAAGGCAAAATTGAGTCACTATGAAAGACTAAATGCCTTTCAAAGATAAAATATATACTATCTGGCTCTTTATGGAAAAGTGTGTTGACTCTGTTTATGGAATGCAAAATATGTGAAGATTTTAATAAAAGAATATAATATTTGCACTGGAATTGAGTAAATATAAGAAATTTATGGAAAATGCAATCATTGATGAATTATCTGTGTTTTTTTTTTTCCTTGGGTCATGTCTGGGTAGACTTTTGATTGGCAAAAGCCTACCTTTTAGGAGTATCTTTAATGTTTTGGTAGTATATTAGCAATATGTAATAATTACATCCTAATTTCTCAAGCAGAGGGAGTCTATTGCAAGGAACTTCTTTTGCTGTCAGTTATCATAGGTTTTTTTTTTTTAAGTTAGAAAACTGAATAGCAATGCTAAATACTGTAGAAATGCACTTTGGTCAGCAGTACTTGAGTTGTTGCAATATTTGATTATCCATTTGGTTGTTAAAGAAAAGTCCTTAACCGCAATTGATGGTTGTTGTTATAATAGTATATTGCCTATATTTCTACCTCTAGTAATGGGCTTTATGTGCTAGATTTTAATATCCTTGAGCCTGGGAAAGTGTGCAAGTCTTTTTAAAGGAAACATGATTTACTTGCACAAAACTGATCAGTTTTGAGAGATCATAAATGCTTTTGAAATAGTCTTCATGGGTATGAAGCAGATAATGAGAATTTGAATTGGTCCCTCTTATTATAGTTTTGAAATTAAGTCTACCTAGTTTATCAAGTTAAGTTCATGCCCTGATTTTATATACATGTATCTATCAATAAATATTGTGATACTTGATAAAAGACGTCTACCCAGACATGAAAAAGAATAATTAAATCAGAAACTCTTTAAAAATTTTATGAATTATACAAAAATATTGACACTTTTGGTTGCTTGTTATAAACTTAATTATTTAGAAATATGCTATAGGACCCCATTTGCATTCCATCATGAGCTCCTCAAAGTTACCACCAGGGCCTCTGGGCCGTACTTCACCCCTCACTCATACAGAGAAGAGTGCCATTGTGTAGAATGAACCAGTTGTCAACATCTGTCAAGTCCAGAGTGCAAGGTTTCCAGATTTCCAGAGCATCATCAACCAAGAAGGATATGTCTTTTCCTTTTTGCTCCAATTCTATATGGAACTTGAATTCAGTTTCACTGACCAGAGTCACAGGTAGGGAGAGAAGACAGTGGTTGGCCATGCCCTCCTCCCAGCCCACTCACACACACAGCAGACAGCTAGTGGGCTGTAGGTCTGATGACATTGAAGGGAGGAATCCTCCACTTCAATCAAATTTTGAGTTTTTGAGTTCTGATTTTTGCCTGAGATTTGACATTTTAGTAACTGAATTGAGACTCTATTATGAAACTTAAAACAAATGAACACATTTTTTGTTACTTAAGAATGACGAGAGTGTTCTGCCTATGATTATTTCTAAGAGTTTTATAGGTTTTGGTCTTACATTTAGGTGTTTAATCTGTAGTCTTTTATACAGAGTCAAGTAAGTCAGAAAGAGAAAAACAATATCATATATTAATGCATATATATGGAACCTGGAAAGATAGTACGGACGATCCTACTTGCAGGGCAGAAGAGGCCATACAGATATTTAGGACACAGTGGGGTAAGGAGAGGGTGGGATGATATGAGGGAATAGCATTGAGTATACATTACCATATGTAAAACAGATAGCCAGTGGGAGTTTGGTGTGTGAGGCAGTGCTCTGTGACAACCTAGAGGGGTGGGATGGGGAAGGAGGGAGGTTGGGAGTTCAAGAGGGAGGGGACAGATGTTTAGTCTGTCCTGCTTGGAATCTTCACAACAATTAAATCTTAAAGCATTCACTCCTTGAAGTTGGGCTACTTTTGCCCATTTTCTTTTTCTTCTGTGAGATTTATCCTTTTTGTTGCAAGGAGAGTAGTCATTTCTCTCACTGTTTCATAGCCTTTTGCTGTATAAATTACCACTTTTTACAGTAGTTATAATGTTGATGGACCTCTGGGTTGTCTCTAGTTTTCAGCTGAAAACTTGCTGAATTGTCTAATACACATGAAATGGTTTTGTCAGAAGCATTCCATTTACCTGGATGGAGACAATTTAACTCCCACAAGCCACATATGAGGGTTCCTGTGGTTCTGCTGTCTAATCAAAACTTGGTATTGATAGTCTCTTGAATGTTAGCCTTTCTGATGGAAGTGTAGAGGCATCTAAAAGGAGTTTTAATAATGAAAGTCTTCAAACTGAAAGCTTGAAGCTTAAAATCAAGCATGCTTATTTTTTACTTGGATATCCTTTTTAGGGAAGAGCCTGATCAAGTTTTTATATCTTTCATTTGGAATATTTGTTCTTTTCTTTTTAATGTGGAGAAGTGTGTATCTATTCTGGTTGTAAAGTCATTTTGAATATATCTATGTATGTATAGCACATAAATCCTCTCAGGCAATGCTTGCCTTTACAGTCTCTTAAAAAAATGATCTTTTAAAATGAAGAACATTGTCCTGAATATTAACAAAGTCAAATGTATTACTTTTTTTTATGGTTAGTTCTTTTGTCTCCTGTAAGAAATATTTTCCTACTCCAAGGTCATGGAAAGACTCTCCTTTATTTTCTTATAGACAGTTTGTTGTCTGACCTTTCATATTTAAATCTGTGATACTTCTTAAATATTACATATGGTGAGATGAGTTCAAAGTTCATTATTTCAAGGTTTGTTTTTATATCACTTTATATAATTTTTTAATCCAAATGATTCAGCACCAATTGATTAACTAGACCACTCTTGTTCAATGCACTGCACTGTTCAATGTATTCTTTGTCATCATTCAGGTGACATATATATGTGGCTCTCTTTCTGGGCTCTCTATTTTGTATCATTTATTTGCTTTCCTTTTGTTATACTAATCTCAACATATCTTAATTAGAACAGTTTTGTGGCAAACTTGATTACTGATAATTTAAGTCTTTTAGGTTTGTTCTTCTTCAAAATCGCCTTGCTTTCCATAGAGACTTTAAAAAGAACTTTTCAATGTCCATACATACACACACACACATGTGTACAACTGGATTGATATTGAATTTATTCATATATCAATTTCACTTGATATGCCAAAAATATTGATTCTTCCAACATGATATATTTCCACTAATGAGACCTTTGTTAATTACACTCATCCATATTGCTTAATCTTAAGTATAATGCATTGCAAGTATTCCCTCAGAACTAATACAAGATGGTTACATTTTTATACCTTTGTAAACCATATGGTTTTAAAATGTTTTCTGTTGACCACTAACATACACAAACATGCACAATTGCAATCCTCTCACATGCTAACAAAGTAATACTCAAAATTCTACAAGCTAGGGTTCAACAGTACAGGAACTGAGAACTTCCATGCAGTCAGGCTGGATTTAGAAAAGACAGAGGAACCAGAGATTATAATGCCAACATCCATTGGATCATAGAAAAAGCAAGAGAGTTCCAGAAAAACATCTACTTCTGCTTTATTGATTATGCCAAGGACTTTCACTGTGTGGATCACAACAAATTGTGGAAAATCTTCAAGAGATAGAAAGACCAGACCACCTTACCTGCCTCCTGAGAAATGTGTATACAGGTCAAGAAGCAGGAGTGAGAACCGGACATGGAACAATGGACTGGTTCCAAATTGGGAAAGGAGTATGTCAAAGCTGTATATTGCCACTTTGTTTATTTAACATATATGCAGAGTACATCATGTGAAATGCTGGACTGGATGAAGCACAAATTGGAATCAAGATTGCCAGGAGAAATATCACTAACCTCAGATATGCAGATGACACCAGTCATATGGCTGAAATTGGAGAAGAACTAAAGAGCCTCTTGTTGAAAGTCAAAGAGGAGAGTGAAAAAACTGGCTTAAAACTCAGTATTCAAAAAACTAATATCATGGCATCCCGCCCCATCATTTCATGGACAATAGATGGAGAAACAATGGAAACAGTGACAGACTTTATTTTCTTGGGCTCCAAAATTAATGCAGATGGTGGATGCAGCCATGAAATCAAAAGATGCTTAGGCCTTGGAAGAAAAGCTATGACAAACCTAGAGAGCATATTAAAAAGCAGAGACATCACTTTACCAACAAATGTCCCTCTAGTCAAAGCTATGGTTTTTCCAGTAGTCATGTATGGATGTGAGAGTTGGATCATAAAGAAAGCTGAGTATCAGAGAATTGATGCTTTTGAATAGTGGTGTTGGAGAAGACTCTTGAGAGTCCATTGGACTGCAAGGAGATCCAACCAGTCAGTCCTAAAGGAAATCAGTCCTGAATATTCATTGGCAGGACTGATGCTGAAGCTCCAATAATTTGGCCACCTGATGCGAAGAACTGACTTATTGGAAAAGACCCTGATGCTGGGAAAGATTGAAGGCAGAAAGAGAAGGTGATGACAGTGGATGAGATGGTTGAATGGCATCATCCTCTTGTTGAACATGAGTTTGAACAAGCTGTGAAAGTTGGTGATGGAGAGGAAAGCCTGGTCTGCTGCAATGCATGTGGTACAACTGAGTGACTGAACTGAACATACATAAATACTGTATGTCCAAATCCTCAGCAATCTTGCTAAAGTGCCGTTTTAGCTAAAATAGATTGTAGGGGTTTTTTTTTTCTTCAGATTTTCTTCATCATATAGTTATATCTTCTGCAAATACTGACATTTTTACTTCTTGTTTAATATCTATGGCTTACCTTTAGATGGTTTGGAATTTTCAGTACACTATTTAATAGAGGAGCTTGCTGCTGCTGCTACTGCTGCTAAGTCACTTCAGTCGTGTCCGACTCTGTGTGACCCCATAGATGGCAGCCCACCAGGCTCCCCCGTCCCTGGGATTCTCCAGGCAAGAACACTGGAGTGGGCTTGCACTTCCTTCTCCAATGCATGAAAGTGAAAAGTGAAAGTGAAGTTGCTCAGTTGTGTCCGACTCTTAGCGACCCCATGGACTGCAGCCCACCAGGCTCCTCTGTCCATGGGACTCTCCAGGCAAGAGTACTGGAGTGGGATGCCATTGCCTTCTCCAATAGAGGAGCTTATGGTAGAGTTATTCTGTTTTTTTTTTTTTTTTTCCCCCAACTTGAATTAAAAAAATCAATACTTCTTCCTTCAGTATAAGTTTAGGTGTGTTCTAGCCACCTTTATCAGACTAACGATGTTTATTTTAATTCTAGTTTTCAGAGATATTTCATCACCAATACATGTTAAATGTTACTGATTTTTTAAATTAACCTCAAGATAAGCCTATACATTTCTTCTCTATATTGTTAATGTAGTAAGTTATAGATGCACATATACCTGTATAATTGTATAATTGCTATGTAATTACATATGCTATGTAATTATATATGCTATATATGCTATATAAATGCTATGTAATCTGTATAATTGCTCTGAAAATGAAAAGTTATGCTAGTTAGTACTTGATCTTTTTATTTACTGCTATTTACAAATTAGAAAATTGGCATTAAAATGTTTAACAATTTTGTTAAATTATTAGTTGAATTAGTTGAATTTTGTTGAATTATTATTTTAAACATTTAGTCAAAATCTGGTCTGACTCCAAAACTCTTGCTTATAATTTTAATACTATTCTGTGTCTATGAATGTGTATGTGTGTGTATATCTCATGAATAATTTATTATTTTATGCTACAGTTGCACTTTACAGATGAAGTAGAAGATACTCAAAATAAAAAAGTCAGCCATATTTCAACACATACCAGGCTTCCTTTTAAAAAAAAATCAGTGAATATAATATAGGAAATAACAATCAGATTTAGAGTACTAAAAAGGCAAAAATGGAACTGTGGTATATCAGAGATAATAATTACAACAATAACTTAGCAGCTATAGGACTGAGGGGAAAGGGAAGAACTCAGAATTATCAGAACATAGGAACTCAGAAAAAGAATTTGCAGAGTTAAGCTCCAGAGAGCAAGCACAAGGCTAAATTGATGTTAGTATCTCAAGGAGGTCGGGTAGGAGCCCTGTGGAACTGGATCTTAGACAATAAAAAAGGAGAATTATCCATTGTGCTAATATATCTGAGACTCAGACTATGAATGTAGACCTGTAATTGTTACCTTTTATGCTGCTGCTGCTGCTAAGTCGCTTCAGTCGTGTCTGACTCTGCGTGACCCCAGAGACAGCAGCCCACCAGGCTCCCCCATCCCTGGGATTCTCCAGGCAAGAACACTGGAGTGGGTTGCCATTTCCTTCTCCAGTGCATGAAAGTGAAAAGTGAAAGTCAAGTCATTCAGTCGTGTCTGACTCCTAGCGACCCCAAGGACTGTAGCCCACCAGGCTCCTCTGTCCATGGGATTTTCCAGGCAAGAGTATTGGAGTGGGGTGCCACTGCCTTCTCCTTACCTTATGTGGAAACATATTAGATGAGATTATAGATGAGATTATAGATGAGATTATAATTATAGATGAGATTAAGTTAAACATCTCAATAAGGAGGTATCATTCTGCCTTACCTGGATTGGCCCTAAATTAAATCACAAATGTCCTTATAAGAGAGAGGCAAAGGGATGTTACCCACAGAATATGAAGAAGGCTATATAAGGATGGAAGAGGAAAGAGATATGAAGGTGTTCTGCTATTGCCTGTGAAGATGGAGGAAGGGCCAGGAGCAGGAGAATGCAAGGAATTCAACTCTAAAGTTTGGAAAAGAGAAGGAAACTGATTCTCCCCTAGAGTCTTTGAAGGGAGTACAACCCTGCCAACACCTTGTTTTCAGGCTAGTGAGACTATTTCAGACTTCTGACCACTAGAATTACAAAAAATTGTATTATTTTAAGTAAATAAATATATATCATATTTGTTAACATAAATCTAATACACAATCTGTTTTTAAAAATCATAAGGTATATAACAATCACAACAAAATTATTTTTGTTTTGAATTCAATAGATTAATGAATCAATCTTTCTGAAAATTACATAAGGCAAAAGTGACACCATTAAAGCTAAAAACATGTTGGGAAGGTAAATGGTACATCCATTGTGGAAAACAGTATAGAATTTCCTCAAAAATTTAAAAATAGAACTACCATATGATCCAGTAAATGATCCAGTAAATGATCCAGTAAATGATCCAGTAATATATACAAAGGAAATGAAAATAAGACATCGTAAAGATATCTGTACTCCCATATTCATTGGTTCATTGCTGCATTCTTCATAAAAAGCCAAGATATTTTGTTGTTCACTCAGTCATATCTGACTCTTTGTGAACCCATAGACTGCAGCATGTCAGGTATCCTTGTATTTCACCATCTCCAAGAATTTGCTCAAATTCATGTCCATTGAGTCAGTGATGCCATTCAACCATCTCATCCTCTGTTGTCCCCTGCTCCTCTTGCCTTCAATCTTTCCCAGCATCAGAGTCTTTTTGAATGAGTCAGTTCTTTGCCTCAGGTGGCCAAGATATTGGAGCCAAGATATTAAGACAACCTATATTTGTGTTCCTTGGAAGGAATGATGCTAAAGCTGAAACTCCAGTACTTTGGCCACCTCATGCAAAGAGTTGACTCATTGGAAAAGACTCTGATGCTGGGAGGGATTGGGGGCAGGAAGAGAAGGGGATGACAGAGGATGAGATGGCTGGATGGCATCACCTACTCTATGGACATCTGAGTGAACTCCGGGAGTTGGTGATGGACAGGGAGGCCTGGCATGCTGCGATTCATGGGGTCACGAAGAGTCGAACACAACTTAGCAAATGAACTGAACTGAACTAAATGTCTATCAGGGGGTAAATGGATAAAGATGTGATATATAGTTAGAGAGGTAGATAGGTAGAGAGATAGACAGGCAGACTCAAGAGGAGATCAGGAAGTGAATGTCACAGCACAGTCCACATCTGTAAAGAGTCTACAGTTGTTCCTCATGTTCCAATCACTATTGTGTTCTACATCCTTGAATCTGCAATCCTAGCCAAAACTGACTGGATCAAAAATCGACAGCCGTCCATGGAATGGACATAAAAGGAGCCAGTTGACTGTAAAGAGGTCTGATTTGGAAACTCTGATCCCCAGGAATTCTCCTTGAACTTTCTTGTTGGAGAGACTGAACAGGAATCACATAGAGAAGCAGTCTACACTAAACTAGAATAGTAGGTAGAAGATGCATGAAAACCCATAAGCAGAAGCCCTCAGGAAGAAGCAGTAGTGAAAGCAATAGTAATAAAATGGCACGGTTGCATGGTTCTCAATAGGTAGCTAATGAGAATCATGGCATTTTATTACTGCTGTTTCCACTGACTTTACAGCAGAGGAAACTCTTCTCAGTGCTCTGTGGTGACCTAAATGGGAAGGAAATCCAAAAAAGATAAAATATATGTATATGTACAGCTGATTCACTTTGCTGCAGAGAGGAAATCAACACAACATTGCAAAGCAACTATACTCCAATAAAAAATTCAGTGACTCTAGAGAACATGAAGAAGAACTAGCTCAAAAAGTTGGTGCATCACATGAGGTTGCCCAATGAGACGCAACTGTCGCTGAGGAGTTTATGTTTCCTTACAACGTCATGTAGTCCACTTCAGCCCACAGTAAGATGAACATCTATTTTTTTCTTAAAATCTAAAAGAGTCCTACTAAATACTGTACATTATACTGTACAGTATACTGTATACTGTATACAGTATACTGTATACAGTATACTGTAATTATAATTACAATGTTTAACTCTGAAAGCACTTGCAACATTTGGAGCAATTTAAATAATTGAAGATAAGAATGCATAACCTTGTCTCTGTCCATCAGCTCATCTTTTCAGAATTCTTTGTTGATCCCTAAGAGACAGATGGAAAACAATCTCAGCCTTATGAAGGGCCAAACTCAATTTTAGTATATTTTAAATTAGCACTGAAGAGGCATTAAACTTTCAGAATAAAGATGTTTCAAATGGATCTGATTAACTACATTTCATTGATCCCTTTAGATGTTGATGAAGGCACAGCGGGATAATTGCTAGTCCTATAATAAATGGTGTGTTTTTATTATGTTCATTCTTTGGAATCATAGTGTCAAATCAAATCTTATAATAACAATTATAATGCTATTAGGAGTAGAGAAACACTCCTGAAAGAATCAGAATGCCACTAAATTGGTTAGTGTTCTAATGTATAGTAATTTTGTAGCTCTTAGCTTGGAATTTCTTTGTTATCATATATTGTGTCTTGACCCAAAGGACACAGATTTGGTCTGAACACCAAATGATTTAAAAAGATGTTAAAAGATTTTATTCTTAACATGGTTTAAAAAAGCACCATATTTCTTGAATTAAGGTCCTATTTTTCAGTCTCAGGGGATTTTCTTTGTGAAACATTTACTGGAAGGAAAAATGTTAATTGAATCTTCTCATTTACACCTTCCATCTGTTTTCATTCCAGCTGTGTCTCCTTAGATACTTGAGAAACCAGCCTGGTTTGCACTTAATGGTTTTAACTAATTAGAATTGTAATTTAATAAAACTGTTAGAATCAAATAAAATGTGAAGAAATACTATATATTTTATATTAAATGTACATAGTAATGATTCTATATTTCTTGGTTTAGTTTTGCATGAAAAAAATCCAGCATGTCAATATTTTTCTTCTATAGGTTACTTGAAGAGCCATTGAGCATGGGGCACTTATATTTAGTTTCTATAAGTTAAGGTCTTGCAACCTTGGCACTACTGATGCTTTGGACCCAGTTTTTTTTGGTGATGTTGTTGTATGCAGTGTAGGATATTTAGCAGTATCCCTGCCCTCTACTCACTGGAAACCAGAAATACTCACCCAACTCTCCAGTCATGATAATAAAAAAAGGCTCCAAACTTTGCCAAATGTCCCCTGGGAGGCAAAGTCCTTCTAGTTGACAGTAACTGATCTAAGTGAAAAATGAAAAGTATCAAGGGAGATTGGGTTAGATGGACATGGAACAATGGACTTGTTCAAAATTTGGGAAGGATATGTCAAGGCTGTGTATTTGTCACCCTTCTTATTTAACTCAAATGTGGAGTGCATCATGGGAAATGCCAGGCTGGAGGAAGCACAAGCTGGAATCAAGATTACTGGGAGAAATACCAGTTAACTCAGATATGCAGATGATACCATTCATACGGCAGAGAGCAAAGAGGAACTAAAGAGCCTGTTGATGAAGGTGAAAGAGACTGAAAAGTTGGCTTAAAATTCAACATTCAAGAAACTAAGTTCATGGCATCTAGTCCCATTACCTCATGGTAAATAGATGGGGAAACAATGTAAACAGTGATAGACTTCATTTTCTTGGGTTCCACAATCACTGCAGACAGTGACTGCAGCCATGAAATTAAAAGACATTTGCTCTTTGGAAGACAAGCTATGACAAACCTAGATGGCATAATAAATAGAAGAGCCATTACTTTGCCAAAAAGGTCCTTCTAGTCAAAGATACGGTTTTTCCAGTAGTCATGTATAGATGTGAGAGTTGGACCATAAAGAAGGCTGAGCACTGAAGAATTGATGCTTTTAAACTGTGGTGTTGGAGAAGACTTTTGAGAGTCCCTTGGACTGCAAGGAGATCAAACTAGTCAATCCTAAAGGAAATCAGTCCTGAATATTCATTGGAAGGGCTGATGCTGAACCTGAAACTCCAATACTTTGACCACCTGATGTGCTCAGAATTCTTTATAGTCCAACTCTCACATCTATACATGACTACTGGAAAAACCATACCTTTGACTAGACAGACCTTTGTTGGCAAAGTAATTAATGTCTCTGCTTTTAAATATGCTGTCTAGATTTGTCATAGCTTTTCTTCCAAGGAAGAAGTGTCTTTTGGTTTTATGGCTGCAGTCACCATCTACAGTGATTTTGGAGCTCAAGAAAATAAAGTTTCTCACTGTTTCCATTGTTTCTCCATCTATTTGCCATGGAGTGATGGGACCAGATGCCATGATCTTCACTTTTTGAGTGTTGAATTTTAAGCCAACTTCTTCACTCTCCTCTTTCACTGTCATCAAGAGGCTCTTTAGTTCCTCTTCAGTTTCTGCCATAAGGGTGGTGTTATCTGCATATGTGAGTTAACTGGTATGTCTCCCAGTAGTCTTGATTCCAGCTTGTGCTTCATCCAGCCTGGCATTTTGCATGATGCACTCTGCCTATAAGTTAAATAAGTAGGGTGACAATATACAGCCTTGATGTACTCCTTTCCCGATTTGGAACAAGTCTGTTCTTCCATGTCCAGTTCTAACTGCTGCTTCTTGACCTGCATACAGATTTCTCAGAGGGGAGGTAAGGTAGTTTGGTATTCCCATCTCTTGAAGATTTTCCACAGTTTGTTGTGATCCACACAGTCAAAGTGTTTGGCATAATCAATAAAGCAGAAGTAGATGTTTTCTGGAACTCTCTTGCTTTTTCTATGATCCAACAGATGTTGGCAATTTGATCTCTAGTTCCTCTGTCTTTTCTAAATCTAGCTTGGACATCTGGAAGTTCATGGTTCATGGACTATTGAAGCCTGGCTTGGAGAATTTTGAGCATTACTTTGCTGGTGTGTGGAATGAGTGCAATCATGCAGTACTTTGAACATTCTTTGGCATTGCCTTTTTGGGGATTTTAATGAAATCTGACCTTTTCCAGTCCTGTGGCCACTGCTGAGTTTTCCAAATTTGCTGGCATATTGAGTGCAGCACTTTAACAGCATCATCTTTTATTTGAAATAGCTCAACCGGAGTTCCATCACCTCCACTAGCTTGTCCGTAGTGATGCTTCCTAAAGCCTACTTGACTTCACATTACAGGATGTCTGTCTCTAGGTGAGTGATCACACCATCATGGTTATCTAGGTCATGAAGATCTTTTTTGTATAGTTCTTCTGTGTATTCTTGCCATATCTTCTTAATAACTTCTGCTTCTGTTAAGTCCATACTATTTGTGTCTTTTATTGTGCCCATCCTTGCATGAAATGTTCCCTTGGTGTCTCTAATTTTCTTGAAGAGATCTCTAGTCTTTCCCATTCTATTGTTTCCCTCCATTTCTTTGCACTGGTCACTGAGGAAGGCTTTCTTATCTCTCCTTGCTATTCTTTGGAACTCTGCATTCAGATGGGTATATCTTTCCTTTTTCTCCTTTGCCTTTAGCCTCTCTTCTTTTCTCAGCTCTTTGTAAGGCCTCCACAGACAACCATTTTGTCTTTTTTCATCTTCGTTTCTTTTTCTTGCCTTTTTGCACTTTTTCATAATAACACGGGTATTTTTTTTTTAATTAAAGAGTGAAGTTGAAGAATAGGTTACAGTGATTCTATGACAGGACTTGACCCCTCATTGCTAGCTTCAAAGTGAGTGGAAGGCCACCGCAAACCAAGGAGTGCAGGCAGTCCAAAGCAGCTAGAAAGACGAGGGAAGGTATTTTCCTGTAGAGGAGCCGGAAAGCAATGTAGCCCTGCCAACACCTTGATATTAACTCAGTGAGACCTGTGTTAGATTCACACCTTCAGAATTGTAAGTTAAAGTCATTCTAAGTCATTAATAAGTAAGTCATTGTAAGTAATTGTGGAAGTTTGTTACAGCAGCTGTAGAAAACTAAGATAGTTATATTATAGTGTTTTTATTTCCAGTAAATAAATCACTATTTACTCTTGATTATATGTATAGATTTAAAGCTATTTGTAAATTCATAACATATTTTGAGACCAATTCCTCTACCCTGTACCAGCAGGCAATATTTGTGCATGAGTGCATGCTAAGTCACTTCAGTCATATCCAAGTCTTTGCAATCCTATAGACTTTAGCCTGCCAGCCTGCCAGTCTCCTCTGTCCATGGGATTCTCCAGACAAGAATACTGGAGTGGTTTGCCATGCCCTCCTCCAGAGAATCTTTCCAACCCAGGGATAGAATCTGAGTCTCCTGCATTTCAGGAGGATTCTTTACCACTGAGCCACTGAGGAAGCTTCAATATTTGTGCAGGTAATTGCAAATAAATGTGGTTCATATATAAACAAAACTTTATTGTGAAAATTAGTATCTATAAATATACTCTAAGTCAAACTTCAGTAGAAATGGAATTTTCCACTGAAAATCCCTTTTTTCAGTGTAATGCCAAATGTTGTGAGAAGTAATAAATAGTTTATAATTAAAATTGTTCTGACTAAAAAGATGCAAATAAGTTTATTATAAAATATTGGAGAAATCTATATATAAATGCATGCAAACACAAATAAATAAGTAAGCTCAGATTTCCAAGTCTACTAATAAACAAATGTAACGTTTTTCATATATTTCATATTCCTTCTGCTAACACACATATATGCAAGTTTGCTTCATTCTGTAATAGTAATTAAAAGTGTATTCTAACATATTCCATAATGCACCTTTTAATAGCCATTCTGAATGACATATTGAATCATTGTTCAATTGATGCAAATTTACTTTTTTAAATTATTTGTTATTGCAAAACTTGCTTAAGTGAATATTTCATTACCTAACTTGGCATGTTGTGAAATAAATTCCAAGAGTTAAAAAAAACTGGTAAAGAGAACTTACAATTCCAGTTCTGACATTCCCAAACTCCCAGATCTAAGAACTGTGTACAGGAGTGTCTGTTTCATCCCACTTTCCAACAATATCTGTATCCATTTTCTGGAGTCTTTTAAGACCAAATGATAACCAGTCACACGTATACACAGTGTCATATATCAGACTTCACATTAGAAACTAGAGCTTTTATGGTGACAGAAAGCACACAAATTTCTCCCCATATGAAGCTTATGGTATTTTTCTTTTAAAAATTAGTTTCTGGTTATATTATAATTTTGGTGCATTTTCTGTGAATTTCATAGTCAATTCTTAAGAGGCATTGGATCTGAGAAATGAAAGATAACACTGCACAATCTATGGGAAGATCTGGGAAAAGGTCATTCTGGCAGAAAAAAACACAATAAAGGATGTCTCTCTGCCTTCCTGTTTCTTACATTGAAAGGATAGAGACAAACAATACAATGATTAATAAAGAAGAAAAGTAAGAAAACAAAAAAAAGAGGAGAGAGAGATAGGTAATATTTGAAAAGAATCAGGTAGTTTCTCTTGGAAAATTAGACAATGGTGAATAACTAATTGCATATCTTAAACAACAAAATATTGGGGAAGATCTTTGACAAAATAGCATTCAAACTTAAACATAAAAAGAAAAAGTTATCACTCACAGGTATGGGTAAAAATGAAAAAAAAAATAAATTAACTGGGCCAAGGGCTGGAGGTGGTAAAGTGTGGGCTGGCAGGACTGTGCTGTGTTGTGTGAGAAGTACAGGAACACAGGATGGGGAAAATACCCATCCTGGAACCCAGAGTTGAAGGGCCTTTGGAATATTGTATAACATGTATTTATATGTTGTTCTTGAAGAAATGGAAGCCCCTGAATTTATCTAAGCATAACAGTTATTTGGTGGTATCCACTTTTTAAAGGGCTTCCCTGGTAGTTCAGCTGGTTAAGAATCCACCTGCAATGCAGGAGACCCCAGTTCGATTCCTAGGTTGGCAAGATCCCCTGAAGAAGGGATAGGCTACCCACTGCAGTATTTTGGGGCTTCCCTGGTGGCTCAGATGGTAAAGAAACTGCTTGCAATGAACCTGGATTTGATCCCTGGGTCAGGAAGATCCCCTGGAGGAGGACATGGCTACCCCCTCCAGTATTCTTGCCTGGAGAATCCCATGGGCAGAGGAGCCTGGTGGGCTACAGTCCACAGGGTCAAGAGAGTCAGACATGACTGAGTGACTAAGCACAGCACTTTTTAAAATGGTATCTCTGGGTACATATCCTGACGCATACTTTTCTCTTCCCCTGGAGTGCTCTCCTTCAGCTATTTTCATAGGTCACCCTGGAACTTCCACCGAGGAAGCCCATCTCTGTCTATCCTGTTAAAAACTACACACCACAATTTCTCATTCACTTTCCATACTTTTTTTCCCAGCGTAGTTCCTTCAACCCTGTAAACTATATGTATTCTACTAACACTTATTATTTCTTGTGAATTTCATACTTAAAATTATAAGCTCCATGAAGGCAAGGTTTTTTGCCTATTTTGTTTAATACTAGGTTTCCTATACTTAGAACAATGGCAGGCACATAATAAATGTCTCTGTTATGGACTGAATGTTGCATCCCTCCCCAACCAATGCCTATGTTGTAACAGTACCCCTCAGTATGATTGTATCAGGAGGTGGATACTTTAAGAAGGTAATTAGGATTAGATGGAGTTATAGGAGTGAAATGAGACAAGTGCCCAGGAGTCAGGAGAGAGCTTGCTTCATCCTCTGTTCTTTGCCAAGGGAAGATGCAACCAGAAGTCAAGAGTCTGCAACAAAGAAGTCCCCATGAGAACTTAACCATCCTATCCTGCCATCGTGATCTTGGACTTCCAGCCACCAGAACTGTCAATTTTACAAGTCACTCCATTCACGATATTTTTATATAGCAGCCCCAATCAACTAAAACAGCCCCAAATAACTACTTCTTGAATTAGAGAATGTGTGTGTGCTACACTGCTTCAGTCGCGTCTGACTCTTTGCGACCCCGTGAACTGTAACCTGCCAGGTTCCTCTGTCCATGGGAATTTTCAGGCAACAATACTGGAGTGGGTTGCCATTTCTTTCTCCAGGGGATCTTCCTGACCCAGAGTTCAAACCTGCCTCTCTTATGTATCCTACATTGGTAGGTGGGTTCTTTACTACTAGCACCCCCTGGTAATGGTGTGCAAAATTCAAATCAGGACAATCAGATAGAATTTGCATTAGTCCATCAGAAGGATTTGGGGCTTCCATGGTAGCTCAGATGGTGAACAATCCTCCTGCAACGTGGGAGACCTGGCTTCCAATTCTGCTCAGGAAGATCCCCTGGAGAAGGGAATGGTTACCCACTCTAGTATTCTGGCCTGGAGAATTCCATGAACAGAGTAGCCTGGTGGGCTACAGTTCATTGGGTTGCAAAGATTTGGACACGACTGAGTAACACACACATATACTCGAGAAGAATTTAACTGAATTAGCTTATAAAATGTCTATAGAATCGAAGGATTTACTAATAGATTTGAGATGAGGGAAGAAGAAAAGGGTGGAATCAAAGATAATTGCCTGATTTTGCCTGGTGATGTATTTCATTAAAGAGGGAGAGAGTGGCTAATGGAAGAGAGAAAGAAGAAAGACTGTTGTGTGGTCAGGTACTCTCTAGGCAAAGCATGGTCACTACGCATTCTGTTAATGTTAATTTGTACCTTGAAAGCATCTCTCAGTGTTTTGAAAAGTTGTAATCCAGGTATACATTTTACTTTGTGTAGCCATTCATATATGAAAATCCTAGGTCCAGTATCCTAAATATCTATTGTTCTTATTGCTCATAATCGGAAATCTCAACATTGGGAAAGTAATTTCCTACCTCTCTATCTTTTAAATCCCAATAAAGAATGCTTATTTTCAGATGTTGTGGCACTGAGCATTTCATGTATCATTTCTCACAGTCAGACCTTGTGAAGGGATTTGCCACAAAGGAAAAGCAATTGCAAACAAAAGAACTATTTCCTTTCAAGTTAAAATTCATTGTGGGGGAGGAGCCAAGATGGCGGAGGAGTAGGACGGGGAGAACACTTTCTCCCCCACAAATTCATCAAAAGAGCATTTAAACGTCGAGTAAATTCCACAAAACAACTTCTGAATGCCGGCAGAGGACATCAGGCACCCAGAAAAGCAACCCAACTCTTCGAAAGGAGGTAGGAAAAAATATTAAAGACAAAAAAAAGAGACAAAAGAGGGAGGGACGGAGCTCTGTCCCGGGAAGGGAATCTTAAAAAGAGAGAAGTTTCCAAACACCAGGAAACCTTCTCACTGCCGAATCTGTGCCGAGCTTTGGAAGCACAGAGGGCAACATAACAGGGAGAAAAAATAAATAAACAATTAAAACTCGCAGATTGAGAGCCCTACGGTAACTCCCCCAGCGGAGAAGCAGCACAGACGCTGCATCCGCCATTAGCAAGCAGGGGCTGGGCAGGGAGGCGCGGCGCGGGCTGCATCGCTGAGAGTAAGAATCTGGCCTGAATACCCTGAGCGCTATCTGAGCGAAATAATTTGGGCTAGCAAACCAGACTGTGAGATATCTACCACGCGAAAAGCCAGTCCTAACCTAAGACCGCCAGGCCCGTGCACGGAACAAAGGACTGAACAGAGATAGCCGGCTGCAGACCTTCCCCCCTCCGGTGACAGGCAGCCAGAGCCAGAAGGGGGCAATCGCAGCCCCAGAGAGACATTATCTATAAAACTGTAAGCAGGCTTCTTTGCTAACTAAAACTTCTTGGGGGTCTGGACGGTCAACATCTGCCTGAGAAAGTGTGCCGGTTTTACACCCAGATAACCGAGTGGCGGGGAGGTGATAAGTCGCAGCATTGGTGCTCGCCAAACACCTCATCACCTGAGCTGCTCGGACCTGGGAAGAGCACAAAACGCAGGCCCAACTGAGTCTGCGCCTCTGAGGACTACCTGAGTGCCTGAACCTGAGCGGCTTGGACCTGGGAGGTGCATGCAACCCAGGGCCGGCCTCGGATTGTTCCCAGCGGAACAACCTAGAGCCCGAGCAGTATGGGCAGGGAGGCTACACGCGCCGTGAGCAGGGGCAGACCCAGGGTGGCTGAGGCACTGCGAGCCCACGCCAGTGTTATTTGTTTGCAGCATCCCTCCCTCCCTCCCCACAGCGCGACTGAACAAGTAAGCCTAAAAAAAAAAAAAAAGTGTCCTCCACCGTCCCCTTTGTGTCAGGGCGGAAACCAGATACTGAAGAGACTAGCAAACAGAAGAAGATATAACAGAGGGAAACGCCTTGGAAGCTGCAGGCAATAGACCAAAACCCTGTGGTTACTACGGACTACATAGGAAGGGGCCTATAGATCTTGAGAAATATAAGTCTGACCAAGGAACTAGCCAAAAATGAACTGAACCCACAACAACACCAAGAAAGTCCTAGATATATTTTTATTATTTTTACGATCATTCTTTCTTTTTTCTTTTTAATTAAAAAAAAAAAATTAAGTCCTCTATTCTTCCTTTAATTTTCACTTTTATAACCTATTACTTTGCAAAAAAAAAAAAGACCCTATTTTTTTCTTCTTCAGCAAACTTCATATATATATATTTTATAATTTTTTGACCTTTTTTTTTTTTTTTCCTTCTTTTCTTTAACATTGTATTTTTGAAATTCCAAACTCTACTCTAGATTTTTAATTTTCACTTTTTGGTATTTGTTATCAATTTTTTACCTATAGTTTTTTTTATATATAATTTCTGTGACTTCTTTTTTTCTTCTTCTCTGTTTCTTTCTCTTCTTCTATATAACATTGTATATCTGAATAATATCAATTTTGTACCTGTATTTTCTTTATAATTTTTGTGACATTGTTTGTTTTTGTTTGTCTGTTTTCTCTCTTTATTTTTCTTCTTCTTCTTCTTTTTTTTTTTAACATTGTATTTTTGAAATACCAAACTCTACTCTAGATTTTTAATTTTTGCTTTTTGGTATTAGTTATCAATTTTGTACCTGTACTTTCTTTACAATTTTTGCGACCTTGTTTGTTTTTGTTTGTTTGTTTTTTCTCTCTTTCTTTTCCTTCTTCTTTTCTTTAACATCGTATTTTTGAAATTCCAAACTCTACTCTAGATTTTTAATTTTTGCTTTTATGTATTTGTTACCAATTTTGTACCTTTAAGAACCCAATCTTCAGGACCCATTTTTCACTAGGGAGCAAGAATACTGGCTTGACTGCTGTCTCTCCCTTTAGACTCTCCTTTTTCTCCACCAGGTCGCCTGTGTCTCCTCCCTAACCCCTCTACTCTACCCAACTCTGTGAATTTCTGTGTGTTCCAGATGGTGGAGAACACTTAGGGAACTGATTACTGGCTGGATCTGTCTCCCTCCTTTTCATTCCCCCCTTTTATCCTTCTGGCCACCTCTGTCACCTTCCTCCTCCTTCTCTTCTCTGTATAACTCCGTGAACATCTCTGAGTGGTCCAGTTGTGGAGTGCATGTAAGGAAGTGACTACTGGCTAGCCCACTCTCTCCATTATTGATTCACCTCATCTCATTTGGGTCACCTCTAACTCCCTCCTCCCTCTTCTCTTCTCCATGTAACCCTGTGAACCTCTCTGAGTGACCCTCATCGTAGAGAAACTTTTCATCTTTAATGTAGATGTTTTATCAATGGTGCTGTATAGAAGGAGAAGTTTTGAAACTACTGTAAAAATAAGACCGATAACTGGAAGCAGGAGACTTAAGTCCAAACCCTGACTCCAGGGAACTCCTGACTCCAAGGAACATTAATTGACAGGAGCTCATCAAATGCCTCCATACCGACACTGAAACCAAGCACCACACAAGGGCCAATAAGTTCCAGGGCAAGACATACCAAGCAAATTCTCCAGCAACAAAGGAACACAGCCCTGAGCTTCAAGATACAGGCTGCCCAAAGTCACCCCAAAACTATAGACATCTCATAACTCACTACTGGACATTTCATTGCACTCCAGAGAGAAGAAATACAGCTCCACCCACCAGAACGCCGACACAAGCTTCCCTAACCAGGAAACCTTGACAAGCCACCTGTACAAACCCACACACAGTGAGGAAACGCCACAATAAAGAGAACTCCACAAACTGCCAGAACACAGAAAGGACACCCCAAACTCAGCAATTTAAACAAGATGAAGAGACAGAGGAATACTCAGCAGATAAAGGAACAGGATAAATGCCCACGAAACCAAACAAAAGAAGAAGAGATAGGGAATCTACCTGATAAAGAATTCCGAATAATGATAGTGAAATTGATCCAAAATCTTGAAACTAAAATGGAATCACAGATAAATAGCCTGGAGACAAGGATTGAGAAGATGCAAGAAGGTTTAACAAGGACATAGAAGAAATAAAAAAGAGTCAATATATAATGAATAATGCAATAAATGAAATTAAAAACACTCTGGAGGCAACAAATAGTAGAATAACAGGCAGAAGATAGGATTAGTGAATTAGAAGATAGAATGGTAGAAATAAATGAATCAGAGAGGATAAAAGAAAAACAAATTAAAAGAAATGAGGACAATCTCAGAGACCTCCAGGACAATATTAAACGCTACAACATTCAAATCATAGGGGTTCCAGAAGAAGAAGACAAAAAGAAAGACCATGAGAAAATACTTGAAGACATAATAGTGGAAAACTTCCCTAAAATGGGGAAGGAAATAATCACCCAAGTCCAAGAAACCCAGAGAGTCCCAAACAGGATAAACCCAAGGAGAAACACCCCAAGACACATATTAATCAAATTAACAAAGATCAAACACAAAGAACAAATATTAAAAGCAGCAAGGGAAAAACAACAAATAACACACAAGGGAATTCCCATAAGGATAACAGCTGATCTTTCAATAGAAACTCTTCAAGCCAGGAGGGAATGGCAAGACATACTTAAAATGATGAAAGAAAATAACCTACAGCCCAGATTATTGTACCCAGCAAGGATCTCATTCAAATATGAAGGAGAAATCAAAAGCTTTTCAGACAAGCAAAAGCTGAGAGAATTCAGCACCACCAAACCAGCTCTCCAACAAATACTAAAGGATATTCTCTAGACAGGAAACACAAAAACAGTGTATAAACTCGAACCCAAAACAATAAAGTAAATGGCAACGGGATCATACTTATCAGTAATTACCTTAAACGTAAATGGGTTGAATGCCCCAACCAAAAGACAAAGACTAGCTGAATGGATACAAAAACAAGACCCCTACATATGTTGTCTACAAGAGACCCACCTCAAAACAGGGACACATACAGACTGAAAGTGAAGGGCTGGAAAAAGATTTTCCATGCAAATAGGGACCAAAAGAAAGCAGGAGTAGCAATACTCATATCAGATAAAATAGACTTTAAAACAAAGGCTGTGAAAAGAGACAAAGAAGGTCACTACATAATGATCAAAGGATCAATCCAAGAAGAAGATATAACAATTATAAATATATATGCACCCAACACGGGAGCACCACAGTACGTAAGACAAATGCTAACAAGTATGAAAGGAGAAATTAACAATAACACAATAATAGTGGGAGACGTTAATACCCCACTTACACCTATGGATAGATCAACTAAACAGAAAATTAACAAGGAAACACAAACTTTAAACAATACAATAGACCAGTTAGACCTAATTGATATCTATAGGACATTTCATCCCAAAACAATGAATTTCACCTTTTTCTCAAGCGCACATGGAACCTTCTCCAGGATAGATCACATCCTGGGCCATAAAGCTAGCCTTGGTAAATTCAAAAAAATAGAAATCATCCCAAGCATTTTTTCTGACCACAGTGCAGTAAGATTAGATCTCAATTACAGGAGAAAAACTATTAAAAATTCCAACATATGGAGGCTGAACAACACGCTGCTGAATAACCAACAAATCACAGAAGAAATCAAAAAAGAAATCAAAATTTGCATAGAAACGAATGAAAATGAAAACACAACAACCCAAAATCTGTGGGACACGGTAAAAGCAGTCCTAAGGGGAAAGTTCATAGCAATACAGGCACACCTCAAGAAACAAGAAAAAAGTCAAATAAATAACCTAACTCTACACCTAAAGCAACTAGAAAAGGAAGAAATGAAGAACCCCAGGGTTAGTAGAAGGAAAGAAATCTTAAAAATTAGAGCAGAAATAAATGCAAAAGAAACAAAAGAGACCATAGCAAAAATCAACAAAACCAAAAGCTGGTTCTTTGAAAGGATAAATAAAATTGACAAACCATTAGCCAGACTCATCAAGAAACAAAGGGAGAAAAATCAAATCAACAAAATTAGAAATGAAAATGGAGAGATCACGACAACACAGAAATACAAAGGATCATAAGAGACTACTATCAACAATTATATGCCAATAAAATGGACAACGTGGAAGAAATGGACAAATTCTTAGAAAAGTACAACTCTCCAAAACTCGACCAGGAAGAAATAGAAAATCTTAACAGACCCATCACAAGCATGGAAATTGAAACTGTAATCAAAAATCTTCCAGCAAACAAAAGCCCCGGTCCAGACGGCTTCACAGCTGAATTCTACCAAAAATTTAGAGAAGAGCTGACACCTATCCTGCTCAAACTCTTCCAAAAAATTGCAGAGGAAGGTAAACTTCCAAACTCATTCTATGAGGCCACCATCACCCTAATACCAAAACCTGACAAAGATGCCACAAAAAAAGAAAACTACAGGCCAATATCACTGATGAACATAGATGCAAAAATCCTTCACAAAATTCTAGCAATCAGAATCCAACAACACATTAAAAAGATCATACGCCATGACCAAGTGGGCTTTATCCCAGGGATGCAAGGATTCTTCAATATCCGCAAATCAATCAATGTAATACACCACATTAACAAATTGAAAAATAAAAACCATATGATTATCTCAATACAGGCAGAGAAAGCCTTTGACAAAATTCAACATCCATTTATGATAAAAACTCTCCAGAAAGCAGGAATAGAAGGAACATACCTCAACATAATAAAAGCTATATATGACAAACCCACAGCAAACATTATCCTCAATGGGGAAAAATTGAAAGCATTTCCTCTAAAGTCAGGAACAAGACAAGGGTGCCCACTTTCACCATTACTATTCAACATAGTTTTGGAAGTTTTGG
Organism: Bos taurus; assembly: GCF_002263795.3. Taxonomy (NCBI): domain Eukaryota; kingdom Metazoa; phylum Chordata; class Mammalia; order Artiodactyla; family Bovidae; genus Bos; species Bos taurus. The sequence continues at coordinate 26,986,574 of NC_037347.1, forward strand.
CCACAGCAATCAGAGCAGAAAAAGAAATAAAAGGAATCCAAATTGGAAAAGAAGAAGTAAAACTCTCACTATTTGCAGATGACATGATCCTCTACGTAGAAAACCCTAAAGATTCCACCAGAAAATTACTAGAAATAATCAATGACTATAGTAAAGTTGCAGGATATAAAATCAACACACAGAAATCCCTTGCATTCCTATACACTAATAATGAGAAAACAGAGAGAAAAATTAAGGAAACAATTCCATTCACCATTGCAATGGAAAGAATAAAATACTTAGGAATATATCTACCTAAAGAAACTAAAGACCTAAATATAGAAAACTATAAAACACTGGTGAAAGAAATCAAAGAGGACACTAATAGATGGAGAAATATACCATGTTCATGGACTGGAAGAATCAATATAGTGAAAATGAGTATACTACCCAAAGCAATTTATAGATTCAATGCAATCCCTATCAAGCTACCAACAGTATTCTTCACAGAGCTAGAACAAATAATTTCACAATTTGTATGGAAAAACAAAAAACCTCGAATAGCCAAAGCGATCTTGAGAAAGAAGAATGGAACTGGAGGAATCAACCTACCTGACTTCAGGCTCTACTACAAAGCCACAGTTATCAAGACAGTATGGTACTGGCACAAAGACAGAAATATTGATCAATGAATAAAATAGAAAGCCCAGAGATAAATCCATGCACATATGGACACCTTATCTTTGACAAAGGAGGCAAGAATATACAATGGATTAAAGACAATCTCTTTAACAAGTGGTGCTGGGAAATCTGGTCAACCACTTGTAAAAGAATGAAACTAGAACACTTTCTAACACCATACACAAAAATAAATTCAAAATGGATTAAAGATCTAAACGTAAGACCAGAAACTATAAAACTCCTAGAGGAGAACATAGGCAAAACACTCTCTGACATACATCACAGCAGGATCCTCTATGACCCACCTCCCAGAATATTGGAAATAAAAGCAAAAATAAACAAATGGGACCTAATTAACCTTAAAAGCTTCTGCACATCAAAGGAAACTATTAGGAAGGTGAAAAGACAGCCTTCAGAATGGGAGAAAATAATAGCAAATGAAACAACTGACAAACAACTAATCTCAAAAATATACAAGCAACTCCTACAGCTCAACTCCAGAAAAATAAATGACCCAATCAAAAAATGGGCCAAAGAACTAAATAGACATTTCTCCAAAGAAGACATACAGATGGCTAACAAACACATGAAAAGATGCTCAACATCACTCATTATCAGAGAAATGCAAATCAAAACCACTATGAGATACCATTTCACACCAGTCAGAATGGCTGCGATCCAAAAATCTACAAATAATAAATGCTGGAGAGGGTGTGGAGAAAAGGGAACCCTCTTACACTGTTGGTGGGAATGCAAACTAGTACAGCCACTATGGAGAACAGTGTGGAGATTCCTTAAAAAACTGGAAATAGAACTGCCTTATGATCCAGCAATCCCACTGCTGGGCATACACACTGAGGAAACCAGAAGGGAAAGAGACACGTGTACCCCAATGTTCATCGCAGCACTGTTTATAATAGCCAGGACATGGAAGCAACCTAGATGTCCATCAGCAGATGAATGGATAAGAAAGCAGTGGTACATATACACAATGGAGTATCACTCAGCCATTAAAAAGAATTCATTTGAATCAGTTCTAATGAGGTGGATGAAACTGGAGCCTGTTTTACAGAGTGAAGTAAGCCAGAAGGAAAAACATAAATACAGTATACTAACGCATATATATGGAATTTAGAAAGATGGTAACAATAACCTGGTGTACGAGACAGCAAAAGAGACACTGATGTATAGAACAGTCTTATGGACTCTGTGGGAGAGGGAGAGGGTGGGAAGATTTGGGAGAGTGACATTGAAACATGTAGAATATCATGTAAGAAACGAGTTGCCAGTCCAGGTTCGTTGCGCGATACTGGATGCTTGGGGCTGGTGCACTGGGAAGACCCAGAGGGATGGTATGGGGAGGGAGGAGGGAGGAGGGTTCAGGATGGGGAACACATGTATGCCTGTGGCGGATTCATTTTGATATTTGGCAAAACTAATACAATTATGTAAAGTTTAAAAATAAAATAAAATTTGAAAAAAGAAAAAAAAATAAAATTCATTGTGAAAATGTGGAATTTTGCCTCAGGAAAATATCTGGGCTTCTGTATTCAGTCCCGTTTTAGATGGAAAATGTTGTCTTTGTGGACTAATTACAGGCATTTACCATAATGAGTTGGCTTTCTTGTCTTATGGAAGTTCCAAGTCATCAATTTAAACAATGCATTTTTTTGTAAAGTGAAGTAAGGGTGTGTGGTGACATACAAGAAATAACTAGTTATTATATTTACAAAATAACCAATCACTTGCACTTTCTAGAGACTTTCTTACTGGTTCTTCTCATATTCTATCGTTAAGTGCCACATTTGAATGAAGCTCATGAACACCGTCTTCCTTAGAAAACAACACTGAACTGGTGGATTGGTGATGTTACTCTAGTTATAAATATTCTGACAATTATCGTAAATTTTCTCATACTACAGTACTGTATCCAAAAACCTCCAAGGGAATGGTCCCTTCCTGATCCCATTTCCCCTGTTTCTTTCAAGAATATTGGGTGTCTGTGTATGTGTTCAGCTCTTGTGACATCATGGACTGTGGTCCACCAGGCTCCTCTGTCCATAATACTTTCTAGGCAAGAATACTGGAGTGGGTTGACATTTCCTTCTCCTGGGGTTTTTCTCTACCCAGAGATCTAACCTGTGTCTCTTTCATATCCTGAGTTAGCAGGAGGATTCTTTACCACTGAGCCACTTAGGAAGCCTTCAAGGATACTGACACATTTCTACATTTTGGCCCATATCTCAGACTGACTTCTCTTCTTACTTCCCAGTTTTGGTTTTTTTTTTCTGTTTTTATTTAAATCCTATCAATATTTTAGAATGCCTTAACACTGAATATCACACTTTATTTTTTGACTTTAATATTTTTTGTCTTTAATTTTTTATAGTCTCACTGTGCTATGTTTCTAAGTGTGTTTTATTTTGCCATTTTGGACATAGTACGCCTCTTCAAAAATTCTTCTCTATAACCACTTTTAATATCGATTTTTCTCTGTTCTTTTTCTCTTTGTTTTGAATTCATGCTCTTTATATGTAGATGATGCTAAGAATATTTTGCAATTCACTAATTCACTATTTTTGACTGGATCTTTGAGCTGTTGATTTTTTTTAGGTTTGTTCATCTTTGTCTTTTCTGAATTTCTCTGTGTTTGTACTTTCAAATTGATCTTCTTTTATATATTTATTTACTTTTGGCTGTGTTGAATCTTAGTTGTGGTGTGTGGGCTTCTCTCCTCCTAGAAGATGTGGGCTCAGTAGCTGCAGTGTGTGGGCTGAGTTGTCTGGCAGCCTGTGGGATTTTAATTCCCTGACCAGGAATCAAACCCATGCTCCCTGCTTTGGAAGGCAGATTTTGAACCACTGGACAACCAGGGAAGTCCCCATTCTGTTTATTCTTTACAGTCTGTTATTCTTTTTCACTGTTTGGATATTTTCTCATGCTTTTAAAAAAAATCTTTCAAGTAGTTCTACTATCTCATTTTTTGAATATACCTTATCATGTTTGTTGCTTTTTATTATTTGTTTTGCATTGCCGTTCATATCTTTTGAACATTTTTTTTTCACTTTTTTCATCAAAGGCTATTTCCTTGAAGGACTCTGTTTATGGGTAATTGAATCCTATCACTTTAGTAAGTCCTTCATTTTTAATAGCACTCTCTGTTACTAATCAAAACGGAAGGTTTCTTGATTTGCTTTAAAACTTCGTTTCACTTTTTTATCAACAATTTTCTGTCATGAGATTTTTTCTCTTCTTCTGGGGCTCCCAGAAGAAGATGTTTCTAGTTCATGAACTAGAAGATGTTTCTAGTTCATGAATATTTTTATGGCAAGCTAATAATTAGGTCTTTTGTTCCAGTATTAGTATGAATTTGAAGACTATACTATACTACTGGAAGATGCAAGATTTGATTTCTGATTTTCATCCACTGCTCCAAATGGACACCAAAGAGCTTCCTTAAACTGATCATTAGGGATATTCTAGCTCTTGCTTTTGGTTGAACAATCTTTCTAGCTTGTAGCACTATGCACATAGCAAAGTCCAGCTCCTTGTCTCTCAAAGACATTACTCTTATTTCAATTTTTACATGGCCTTCAAATTTCCAACTCCTTATGACTTTTAAACCTGATACATAATTCTAGTGCTGAAACTTAATATTCAAAAACCTGGTCCCATCACTTCATGGCAAGTAGAAGGGGAAAAAGTGGAAGCAGTGACAGATTTTATATTCTTGGGCTCCAAAATCACTGAGGATGGTGACTGCAGCCATGAAATTAAAAGGCACCTGTTCCTTGGAAGTAAAGCTATGACAAACATAGACAACATATTAAAAAGCAAAGGCATTACTTTGCCTACAAAGTTCCATATAGTCAAAGTTGTGGGTTTTTTCCAGTAGTCATATATGGATGTGAGAGTTGTACCATAAAGAAGGCTGAGTGCTGAAGAATTGATGCTTTTGAAATACACTGTTGGAGAAGGCTCTTGAGAGTCTCTTAGATGGCAAGAAGAACAAATCAGTCAATCCTAAAGGAAATCAACCCTAAATATTCACTGGAAGGACTGATGCTGAAGCTGAATCTCCAATACTTTGGACATCTGATGAGAAGAGTTGACTCTTTGGAAAAGACCCTGATGTTGGGAAAGATTGAAGGCAGGAGGAGAAGAGGGTGACAGAGGATGAGATGGTTGGCTGGCATCATTTACTCAATGGATATGAATTTCAGCAAAGTCTGGGGGATAGTGTAGGAAAGGGGAGCTTGTTGTGCTGCAGTCCATGATGTTGCAGAGTTAGACATGAACAACAAGCTGAACAACAGTTTGTCCAGGGCACTATAAATTATTTGCCTTCAGTTTCAGTTTTACATCATGGAGAAGGCAATGGCACCCCACTCTAGTACTCTTGCCTAGAAAATCCCATGAACGGAGGAGCCTGGTAGGCTGCAGTCCATGGGGTCGTGAAGAGTCGGACACGACTGAGCGACTTCACTTTCACTTTCACTGCAGTTTTACACCAACTTGAATTTTGGTCTTTTACTTCTGATTCCTATTGTGTTCCATATTTTGCTCTTGAATTTAGCAATGTATTCAATTTCATTGTTATAGTCTGTTTATTATTTCTATGTATTTAAAATGTCATGAAACCTTAGGAGATCTGCACTCTCACTGATTTACCAGAAGCCCCCAGTTATATTTCACTAGCTCCTTTTCTGTCACTTGAATGAGTTGTCAACATCATTACTAATATCTTGAAATCACATTTACCTTATTCATATCATCACTTATGAGTTCTCTCTGTTTAATACTCTCCTATCTTATTCTTCCAATTTAAGCATTTTCTGGATTTACAAACAACTTAAACTTTGTGGTTATATCACCATTTCAATATGGCAGAAACAGAACTCAAAATTAATGCCAAAATTTTTCTCTCCATTCTGTATAGGGACGTGGTGTTTCCACAGTGCTGTATCTATGCATAATTTTGATTGTTTTGTTTATGTGCTAACAGTAAACATCAGCACAGTGTTCCTGCTGTTTAAGCTGCATCTTCTCTCACTCAGTCATTTTACAGTTATACTTCTCTCAACACTAAAAATTAAAATCTTTATCTGCTGCATTCAGCTCTCTTTTTCATACATTTGAACCTACTCCTCAGCCATTCTACTACGTTCAACATTCTTGTCACACAGTTAATTTTCAGGTCCTACTTTTTATTATCTAATTTCTCCTTCTCTCCACCTTTAATGCCTGTATCTTTCCTGCATAGTTCATTACCTCTGCTCTCAGTACATAAGAGATTAACAGTGATGGAGTTGGGGTTTTCTGACGCATACATGTGTCTATAGCACTTTGGGGAGAGTTTCTTGACTTTAGAAGAAAAGTTTAGCTATAGATTATGACTTATAATGAGAAATCCAAACACAACTCAGGACATTGATTTAAAAATCCATTTAAGAGAAATTTTGAGAAGGCAGGAGTTCCAGCACATAAAAGCAGGAAACAAGAACATAACAAATCTGAAGACTCTGATTTATTTGTATAAAGTTGATCTTATCCCATGCCAGTTTGCATTTGACTAGTAAGCTTCCTAAAATTAGGTACTTCACACTAAGTGTCTATTATAAAAATAGTTTCCTTTATGTACAGCTATTATTTTAAAACATATTGTTTGCCAGAGATAAAATTGCCAACATCCATTGGATCATAGAAAAAGCAAGAGAATGCCAGAAAAAAACATCTACTTCTGCTTTATTGATTACACCCAAACCTTTGACTGTGTAGATCACAACAAACAGTGGAAAATGCTTCAAGAGATAGGAACACCAGACTACCTTAGCTGCCTCCTGAGAAATCTGTATTCAGGTCAAGAAGCAACAGTTAGAACCGGACATAGAACAACTGACTTATTCCAAATTGGGAAAGGAGTACATCAAGGCTGTAGGCTGTATATTGTCACCCACCTTATTTAACTTATATGCAGAGTACATCATGAGAAACGCTGGGCTGGATGAATCACAAGCTAAAATCAAGATTGCCAGGAGAAATATCAATAACCTCAGATACGCAGATGAAACCACCTTTATCACAGAAACTGAAGAGGAATTAAAGAGCCTTTTGATGAGAATGAAAGAGGAGAGTGAAAAAGCTGGCTTAAAACTCAGCATTCAAAAAGCGAAGATCATGGTATCTAGTCCCATCACTTCATGGCAATAGATGGGGAAACAATGGAAACAGTGAGAGACTTTATTTTCTTGAGCTCCAAAATCACTGCAGGTGGTGACTGCAGCCATGAAATTAAAAGACGCTTGCTCCTTGAAAGAAAAGCTATGACCAACCTAGATAGCATGTTAAAAAGCAGAGATATTACTTTGCCAACAAAGGCCCATCTAGTCAAGGCTATGGTTTTTCCAGTAGCCATGTATGGATATGAGAGTTGGATCATAAAGAAAGCTGAGCGCCACAGAATTGATGCTTTTGAACTGTGGTGTTGGAGAAGACTTTTAAGAGTCCCTTGGACTGCAAGGAGATAAAACTAGTCAATCCTAAAGGAAATCAGTCCTGAATATTCATTGGAATGACTGATGATGAAGCTGAAACTCCAATACTTTAGCCACCTGATCTGAAGAACTGACTCATTGGAAAAGACCCTGATGCTGGGAAAGATTGAAGGCAGGAGGAGAAGGGGGTGACAGAGAATGAGATGATTGGATGGCATCACCGACTCGACGGACATGAGTTTGAGCAAGCTCTGGGAGTTGGTGCTGGATAGGGAAGTCTGGCATGCTGCAGTCCATGGCATCGCAGAGAGTCTGACATGACTGAGCAACTGAACTGAGCTGATTGTTTGCCTCCAATAAAGTCTGCAAAATTCTGAGTTCCTTATTAAATCGGAAATAACTTTTCTCCACTCTGAGTTTTCAAGATATACATGTTCTATTTTCTGACAAAGTGTGAAAATTCCAAAGTTACTATATTTTTGGGGAAAGATCATTCCTTGGTTTTCATAAAAATAGATAATCCCCTGGGCAGAAACCTGATTTCCCCCAGAAGTATCATAGATCACAGCACCAACTAGCCTACTCCCAAAATCAGAAATGGAGGATGTGTCTTTTAGTCAAGTTACATTCGATATATTTCTTGGTGTGTTTTGATGCAATTTGTTTCATAATCCATTGCCAGTTTACTGGTATTGATACAGAAACATTCAAATAATGGTCACTTAGCAATAATAGCAATTTCCTTCCCTTCATTCTAAGATTTATATAAATTATTGAGGTAGGTTGGTAATAGACTTAGATGAATTTTTATCTTGAACAAGTATGTGTGCTTGATTTTTCCATTTCAAGAAGCATTTAATTGCAATTACTTTGCAACTAATTGCAAGCTGGGCTTCCTAGGTAGCACTGGTGGTAAAGAATATGCCTGCCAATACGGCAGTTGTAAGAGACATGGGTTCCATCCCTGGGTCAGGAAGATCTCCTGGAGGAGGGCATGGCAACCCACTCCAGTATTCTTAACCAGAGAAGTCCAGAGGAGCCTGGAGGGCTACAGTCCATAGGGTCACACAGAGACAATTGAGACTGAAGTGACTTAGCACACACCTGCACATGAGCAAGCCTCTGTGAGAGACTGGTGGAAAACGATGTTGAAACAGTAAACAGTGAATAAATATAGTTTTCTTCTTTTCTGTTTATTTAGGGCTTCCCAGGCAATGGCACCCCACTCCAGTACTTTTTCCTAGAAAATCCCATGGATGGAGGAGCCTGGTAGGCTGCAGTCCATGGGGTTGCTAGAGTCGGACACGACTGAGCGACTTCACTTTCACTTTTCACTTTCATGCATTGGAGAAGGAAATGGCACCCCACTCCAGTGTTCTTGCCTAGAGAATCACAGGGACAGGGGAGCCTGGTGGGCTGCCGTCGATGGGGTTGCACAGAGTCGGACACGACTGAAGTGACTTAGCAGCAGCAGGTAGCTCAGTGGAGAAGGTGATGGCACCCCACTCTAGTACTCTTGCCTGGAAAATCCCATGGACGGAGGAGCCTGGTGGGCTGCAGTCCATGAGGTTGCCAAGAGTCAGACACAACTGAGCGACTTCACTTTCACTTTTCACTTTCATGCATTGGAGAAGGAAATAGCAACCCACTCCAGTGTTCTTGCCTGGAGAATCCCATGGACAGGGGAGCCTGGTGGGCTGGCGTCTATGGGGTCACACAGAGTCAGACACAACTGAAGCGACTTAGCAGCAGCAGCAGCAGCAGGTAGCTCAGAGGGTAAAGAATCCTCCTACAATACAGGAGACCTGGGTTTGATCCATGGGTTGGGGAGATCCTCTGGGGAAAGAAATGGCTTAAAAAAAATTTGCTAATGAGAGTTGTGTATATATTTTAAATGATAGCATTGAAATGACTCATGCTAGCCTGAAGAATCCCAGGGACAGGGGAGCCTGGTGGGCTGCCGTCTATGGGGTCTCACAGAGTCGGACACAACTGAAGCGACTTAGCAGCAGCAGCAGCAGCAGCAGCAGCAGGAGGAAAATAACTTATGCTCTGTAGCAAAGAGTATTATCCATATGCTTAATATTGCACAACAACATTGCAATACATAGAAGATGGTTACTATTTGTGCAGAACTGTGAATGTTTTCAAATGGTTGTATACTTGATTGCAATGCCTATTTATGTGCCTCTCCATGCCATACCCATGAAGAAACTGAGATAAGAAGTTAGGCTAGTAATTGGCAGAGTATTTCGTCACTCACTGGAGGAACTCCACCTATAATATTGATTAAGCAAATTATCACGTCTACAATGTCTCCTCCTCAGGTTTGTCGGCCAGCTCCTGCTGCTGCTGCTGCTGCTGCTAAGTCACGTCAGTCGTGTCCGACTCTGTGCGACCCATGAGACGGCAGCCCACGAGGCTCCCCCATCCCTGGGATTCTCCAGGCAAGAACACTGGAGTGGGTTGCCATTTCATTCTCCAGTGCATAAAGTGAAAAGTGAAAGTGAAGTCGCTCAGTCATGTCTGACTCCTAGCAACCCCATGGACTGCAGCCCACCAGGCTCCTCTGCCCATGGGATTTTCCAGGCAAGAGTACTGGAGTAGGGTGCCATTGCCTTCTCCGTCAGCCAGCTCCAACACTTACTAAACATATAATTAGGCAAGTTACTGAACTTCTATTGGCTTCAGTTTTTCCATCTATATAAAAAAGGAGATCACTGTCCTATATCATAAGGTTCTTGCAACAATTAAGTGAATCACATATATTAACACCTAATCATTTTAAGTTATATCATTAATTTTTTCTACTACCCTTTTTAATATTCACCCAGACAAATTTGAGGTACAATAGGTTTAGGAGAATAATGCTGCACATTGATAAGATTAGATCCTGCAAAAAATGTTCTATATTTCTTATCACTAGACTTATCACTATGTTTCTTATTAATTTTGTGTGAGACTTATTTTCTTGGGCAGGTGTTGGGGAAATACGGAGAGATTCATTGATTCACTCTGCAAATAGTTCATGGGTTTCCTTATGTGCTAACTACTGAGATGAAAGCTGTAGGAAAAAAAAATGACAAGTGAGACACAGACCCTATATTGCAGAAGCTTACTATTAACCAGGCGAGGGCTAAAGAAAAGAGGCAATTAGATTATGACGGGGATGCACATCATATTTGGACATACTCATGAATTTATTCCAGATTATAAGAATTACAAGAGCAGGGGCATTGTCTTGTTCACTGCCAAATCCACCAAGCCAAAGGATGGGTTAGTGGAAGCTTTTTAACTGGGGTGACAAATAGGAGTTATATCAAGAAGAGGATAAAGTTATTCCAGAAAGTATCTGTCAATTGTAGAAATCCTAGAAAAATAGTTTTGAGAATGTGTGAGTAGTTCACTGTGGCTAGAGTTTAGCTCTAGAGGGGGAGAGTAAAGAAGAGAACAAGGAGATCTTGAGGAGCCTTGCACACCTTGATAAGGAGTCTAGGCTCGATGGGGAAATATGCAAGCTTGTCAACAGAAAATGATAGAGAGATTTACCTGTTAGAAAGAGCAATAGAGCTGTAGTATGGACAGTAATTGAGGGAAGTGAAGAAATGAAAGGAAATGATAAATTAAACATAAATTTTTCTACCATCTTCAAGTAGATCATTTGAGCATATTTATATATCTCTAATTAAGAAGCCCATTATGGCCTGTTCAAGGTTTAATTTTGTTATGAGATTTCATAGTCTAAGAAGCATTAAATATTTAATTACAAAAAAGCAATAGACACATGCTATTCAAAAGCAACACTGTGAAATAAATCACACTTTTTAGAACTCACTAAAAAACTCTCCTGATTACTACTTATTTAAGAAATTGACCTGATAAAGTTTTGGATGGAAGTTTCTGAAAGAAAAATATTTTCCATTTTAGTAGCAAACAGCTGAATTTCACAGGAAATTCCTGTCTGTAAAATATATATATATATATGTCTGTAAAAATTACAGTGGCACTAGTTATCAAATATTCTTATTTTTTCATAATTTTGAACATTTATCCAGCTATCCTTGGGTGATGTATGTAGCTATAGTTTAGTAACCATCTTTTATTTCATGCTGCAGACACTGTCCTCAGTGATTTTGGAGCCCAAGAAAATAAAATCTGCCCCTCCTTTCACTTTTCCCCCATCTATTTGCCATGAATTTTGGGGACCAGATGCCATGATCTTGGTTTTTTGAATGTTCAGTTTTAAGCCAGCTTTTTCACTCGCCTCTTTCACATTCATCAACAGGCTCTTTAGTTCCTCTTTGATTTCTGCCATTAGAGTGATATCACCTGCATATCTGAAGTTGTTGATATATCTCCCAGCAATCTTGATTCCAGTTTGTAATTCATCCAGCCTGGCAATTTGCATTAGGTACTCGGAATATAAGTTAAATAAACAGGGTGTGATTATATACAGTTCTGATTTACTCCAATTTTAAACTAGTTTTGAATGAGTTCAAAATTTTAAACCAGTTCTTTGTTTCATGTCTGATCCTAATTGTTGCTTCTTGACATGCATACAGGTTTTTCAGGAGGCAGATAAGGTGATCTGGTATTCCCATCTCTTTAAGAATTTTCCACAGTTTGTTGTGATTCACATAGTCAAAGCCTTTAGTGTAGCCAATGAAGTAGAAGTAAATGTTTTTCTGGAATTCTCTTGCTTTTTCTATGACCTAAAGGATGTTGGCAATTTGATCTCTTGTTCTTCTGCCTTTAATCCAGCTTGTACACCTGGAAGTTCTCAGTTAATATACTGCTGAAATCCAACTTGAAGGATTTTGAACCTTTTCTTGCTAGCATGTGAAATGAGCACAACTGGTAGTTTAAACATTCTTTGGCATTGCCCTTCTTTGGGATTGGAATGAAATCTGACCCTTTCTATTCCTGTGGCCATTGCTGAGTTTTCCAAATTTGCTGGCATATTGAGTGCAGCACTTTCATAGCATCATCTTTTAGGATTTGAAATAGCTCAGCTAGAATTCCGTCACACCCACTAGATTTGTTCATAGTAATGTTTCCTAAGGCCCACTTGACTTTACCCTTCAGGATGTCTGGCTCTAGATGAGTGATCACCCCACAGTGGTGAACTGGGTCATTAAGACTTTGTCTGTATAATCCTTCTGTGTATTCTTGCCACCTCTTCTTAATGTCTTCTGCTGCTGTCAGGTCCTTGGTATTTCTGTCCTTTATTGTACCTATCTTTGCATTAAATGTTCCCTTGGTATCTCCAACTTTCTTGAAGAGATTTCTAGTCTTTCCCATTCTATTATTTTGCTCTATTTATTTGCATTGTTCACTTAAGAATGCTTTCTTATCTCTCCTTGTTATTCTCTGGAACTCTGTATTCAGTTAGGTAAACTTTTCCCTTTCTCCTTTGCCTTACAGATTTTACTAAACGCACACAACATTAGAAGAAAATAGAGATTAAAGAATTACCAAGTTATCACTAATGATATGAAATATGCTCTATGTTGACATTTAGGAGTTAATGTGATTACATTTTTATTATGTATTTGTCAAGCGGTTAGTAGCTTAATCATACCCATTGTTTATTAAGATATGGAGACACACTGCTGGTAATAGTATAAATTGGGGAGTAATATGGCAATAAAAAATATGGATAATTGGGGTACAGATATTTGATTTCAAGACACTTGAAATCACTTGAAAACACTTATTCTAAAAGTGTCCTCAAGAAAAACAAATGCAAAAAGGCAAAGTGGTTATCTGAGGAGGCCTTGCTAATAGCTGAGAAAAGAAGAGATGCTAAAAACAAAGGATAAAAAGTAAGATATACCCATCTGAATGCAGAGTTCCAAATAATAGCAAGGAGAGATAAAAAAGTCTTCCTGAATGATCAGTGTGAAAAAAAAACAGAGGAAAATAATAGAATGGGAAAGACTAGAGATCTCTTCAAGGAAATTAGAGACACCAAGGGAACATTTCATGCAAAGATGAGCACAATAAAGGACAGAAATGGTACGGACCTAACAGAAGCAGAAGATATTAAGAAAAGGTGGGCAAGAATACACAGAGGAACTATACAAAAAAGATCTGCATGACCCAGACAATCACGATGGTATAATCACTCGCCTAGAGCCAGACATACTGGAGTCCAAAGTCAGGCGGGCCTTATGAAGCACCACTATCAACAAAGGTAGTGGAGGTGATGGAATTCCAGATGAACTAGTTCAAGTTCTAAACGATGATGCTGTTAAAGTGCTCTATGTAATATGCCAGCAAATTTGGAAAACTCAGCAGTTTCCAGAGGACTCGAAAAGATCAGTTTTCATTCCAATCTCAAAGAAAGGCAATGCCAAAAAATATTCAAACTACCACACAATTGCACTCATCTCATATGCTGGCAAAGTAATGCTCAAAATTCTCCAAGTGAGGCTTCAACAGTACATGAACTGAGAACTTTCAGATATTCAAGCTGGATTTAGAAAAGATAGGAACCAGAGATCAAATTGCCAACATCTGTTGGATGATTGAAAAAAGTTCCAGAGAAAACATCTACTTCTGCTTTATTGACTACGCCAATCCCTTTGACTGTGTGGATCACAATAAACTGGAAAATTCTTAAAGAGATGGGAATACCAGACCACCTGACCTGCCTCCTGAAAAACCCATATGCAGGTCAAGAAGCAACAGTTAGAACTGGACATGGAACAACAGACTAGTTCCAAATTGGGAAAGGAGTACATCAAGGCTGTATATTGTCACCTTGCTTATTTAACTTATATGTAGAGTACATTAAGAGAAATGTCGGGCTGGCTAAAGTACAAGCTGGAATCAAGACTTGTCAGGAGAAATATCAGTAACCTCAGATATTCAGAGGACACTGCCCTTATGGCAGGAAGTGAAGAGGAACTAAAGAGCCTCTTGATGAAAGTGAAAGAGGAGAGTGAAAAAGTGGGCTTGAAACTCAACATTCAAAAAACGAAGATCATGGCATCTGGTCCCATCACTTCATGGCAAATAAATGGGGACACAATGGAAACAGTTCTTTTTTTGGGAAGTGGGGCTCGAAAGCCCACCAATCACTGCAGATGGTGACTGCAGCCATGAAATTAAAAGATGCTTGCTCCTTGGAAGAAAAGCTGTGACAAACCTAGACAGCATATTAAAAAGCTGAGACATTACCGACAAAGGTCCTTCTAGTAAAAGCTATGGCTTTTCCAGCAGTCAAGTATGATTATGAGAGTTGGACCAAAAGAAAGCTGAGCACCACAGAATCGATGCTTTTGAATTGTGGTACTGGAGAAAACTCTTGAGCGTCTCTTGGAATGCAAGGAGATAAAACTAGTTAATCCTAAAGGAAATCAATCCATAATATTCATTGGAAGGACTGATACTGAAGCTGAAACTCCAATTCTTTGACCACTTGCTGCAAAGAACTGACTCTTTGAAAAAGACCTTGATGCTGGGAAAGATTGAAGGCAGGAAGAGAAGGGGACAACACAGGATGAGATGGTTGGATGGTATCACTGACTTGATGCATGTAAGTTTGAGTAAGACTTGGGAGTTGGTGATGGACAAGGAAGTCTTGTGTGCTACAGTCCACGGAGTCACAAAGAGTCAGACATGACTGAGTGACTGAACTGAAATGATTCTAAAAGTCTAATAATAAAATTATGGAAAAAATATCTGCAAAGAAGAATGTTCATCCCTCTTTGTATGTGTGTGCATATTTAGAGAGAGATATAAAGTATATATATGGTACCAGGCAGCAATGTAAACACAAATTATACATATGCATACACATATATATGTACATACATACTATATAAAATTTTTCTCATCTGTATTTCTATGTATTTGATATTGAGATATATATATATATATACACATGATACAGAGGTCTGCTATAATGCACACACAAATACTAATAAGTCTTAGGATTTAGAGCTATTTTCCAGTTCTTGTCAGCTGTTCTGTTGTAAAATTTACATTGTAGAAGGCCAATATTTTATGTTCTAAAAGAGAAAAGCATCTGTGGTATTTTAGAGGGGAACACTGACAATCTCTGACTATTCTATTAAGGGCAGGAATTGTCCCTGTGTATCACTACATTTCTGTCAGCAAGTGGTTGACACCTAGCAGATGGTTAATAATAATGTACTGGATAAATAAGTAAATAAATAAATAGCAAGAAGATGCTTCAAATAAGCATGTACTGTCTGAGAACAATTACCTAGAAACTCAGTCTGTTATGAATGGTAAAAATTAGTTTTTTAAATCTAATTTTAGATAAAATTTAGTTAAATTTTTAGACAAAAATTTTTAGATAAATGTTTACTTTTATCTGACAGCTCTTTAATCTATTTTTTTAAACCAATGAATATAGTCCTCAGATTTTGATTCTCCACACATGGAGTAGCTTCTGATTAGTCTTGAAACTCCCTGTTGCTAGTTGAAATATGGGAGAAACTAGAGCCAGCCAATAATCCGGCTGAAAAAATAAGAAAAAAGCCACACACCTGGGGTCAATAACCCACTCTATTTCATAAAGCCATTCTTATTTCCACACTGAAGTGCTTTGGGTAGGTGAAAATGGCAAGACTGATTAGTTCAGGTAACCAAGGTCACAGGAGGGGTTCACTTTACAATTAGATCCACTTGGAGAACTCAGCAATGTATCCTGCTGAGAGACTTAAATCTCCAACTTGTTGATGATCTGAGTGAACTGATTGATAATGTGTATTGTCGAATCCTGCATCTCTGCCTCCAGGAAAGCTCAACCTATCAAAATCAACTCTTCTTCTCAGATCATTAAAATAAGTAAATAAATAAAGAGCACAAAATCAAATGTAATCAGAATCAATTACTCAGTTTTTTTATTATTATTTTGTAGTTCTGGATAATAGTAATTTCTAAAAGATAATTGTCTTGAATGTAAAAATAATATACTTTTTCAAAGTGATATACCCTTATACTTTAGACACTGAAACTTAGTTTTGACTAATTCAATTATGATTAAAGATCAATGTGAAAAGGTTTTGTTCTATTACTAATAGTTCACTCATTTGTATGCAGTTAACATTGATATTGAATAAAGGAGACATATACATACACAGACATCCACATGCACAAACACACCTACAAAGAAAAGCCTAGCAATTGCACCCCACTCCAGTACTCTTGCCTGGAAAATCCCATGGACGGAGGAGCCTGGTAAGCTGCAGTCCATGGGGCTGCTAAGAGTCGGACACGACTGAGCAACTTTACTTTCACTTTTCACTTTCAAGCATTGGAGAAGGAAATGGCAACCCAGTGTTCTTCCCTGGAGAATCCCAGGGACGGGGCAGCCTGGTGGGCTGCCATCTATGGGGTCACACAGAGTCGGACACAACTGAGGTGACTTAGCAGCAGTAGCAGCACACATATCTAATTGGCTGAAAAGTAACAAATAGCTTGAAAATTTCAATAGACTTACCACAGTCTAGTCTGTTATAAGAAAGCTGAGTTGAGACAAAAATCAAAATCTTGTCAGTTTATTATCAATTCTGAGAAATGGGAGGAAACATTAATTTCTTAAACTTAGAGTTGCATCCGTAACAGAGTTCACAACCAAGAGCTCAGACTTTTGGGGAGAAGTGAGGAATCTCCTTGAGAAGGAAACAGGTACTTAGGAACCAAAGAGGCAAGTGTTAAATCAGAGAACAGTTTAGATGGATCTGCATAATTACTTTTCCTTGGCTGGCACTTTAAAGCATATTTTGAGTAGTGCATATCCTGAATAATTGCGTTCAGATCCTATCCCATACACTGTCACCTTGCCTTGCAAGCCCCTATCCCTCTGTTTCAGAATACCCATTTCCTTAGTTAGGTACAACTGCCTTGTTTTAGTATAATTCTGGGTTATCCCACTGCAGCTCTTCTTTTGGGCTTCATACATAGCCCTAAACTTTTAGTTAGTTTCCTTATTTTGGTTCTTACATACATCTTTTCTCTTGTTATACATCCCTTTAGTCTTACAGGCCTCTTTGGTCAGGTGGGGAAGCCCTGGGATGCAGCAAAAGAGGTTGGCTTTCAGAAGGTAGTTGTTTTTACATACAGTTCTCCCTGTACCCTGTGAGCCTGGATGCTGGAAAGACTTGGTTCAGTCTTTGACACTAAGCTAAGCACAATTTAGTCAACAACTTTGAAGCATTTTATAATAGTGAAATGTCATTCCTTTAGATGATGGAGCACATTCCACATAGTTCAAATAGATGGTGAGCTCTTTAAGTCCAGGCATGCTGTCTTATCACTTATCACAGTCCTTAATATACTGTAGGAACTCAGTGAATGCCAAATGAAAGAGTCAAAGAAGAAAAGCCAAACAAATCTTACCTTTTAAATAAGTTCATTCTTTCAAACTCTTTAGGTACCATACGGATGAAATGTTTAGTCAATTTTTATGTGGCTTTTAAAAAATTCAACTATTATCAAAGTCCTTTTTGTTATTTCTCTTTGGACTCACAGAGTAGCACCGAGAAATTACATGTTGAAATTAATTTTATAATTTAAACCCAAGTTTCCAATATTCCAGATTTTCCCAAGGCTAATAAAAACTTAGTTTATTTTTCTTTTTACAAAAATGTACCGTACCCACATTTTTATCATTGGCTTTATTTTTCTTATTTATAGCTTTTCTTTCAAGAAGTAGTAAATGCCAAAGTTTTCCAGATCTACTTCAAACCAATTCTTCATTCCACCATAATATTATCCCATCCAGTTGACATTCTCAAATATTTTTATGTAGGTTTTTTTTTTTCTATTTGACATTTCAGCAATAATCTTGAGAAAAATTCTAAAAACTTTTCTCTGTTTTGAATATTATGGATAACTGATCTTAATTGTGACATTTTATTAGCTGTGTATCCATTTCCTTAAAATGTTATCTTCTGGTTTGCTTTCCAGTTTGACAGTTGATAGGTAACAAAACCTTTCGATCAGCATTTTTCTGAAAACTTACAAAAAAGTCAGAGACTTGGTGTCAAGCTCTCTCAGATTTATTTAATCATGATGAGTGGAAACGAAGATATATTTTGATTAGACTGGCTAACCCGATCAATAAAGACCTTGAACTTGTGTAAGTTACTATTGGCTATTCCCAATAATGGTGATAGCCTAAAAGTGAACCTTCAAACCATTAGCACAAAATGAACAACAGGTAACCTGGAAAATGAGCTTTTCCCCCTACAAGTATTATTTCAAGTTTGTATACCTACATTGGTATTGTAGATATTCATATTATTCTGTCCTTGCTGTTGTCCCTGTTGCTTTTTCCTTTTAAAAATATTTTCTCCAGCTTATCCTTTACATAACTTTATTCCCCAAGTTCCATTAAAAGCACAAATCAGGGAAATCATAGATGGAATAGCCGGCAAGGTATGCCGTTGCAGCTTACCATTTCTGCAGATCCCAATTTTGACAAAGTACTTGAAGTTCAAAAGGCAGAGAAGGTCAAGGTGAAGGTGTACTACTTCAAAATCCTCAAGATCCATTGGATATAAAACTTAAACAAACAAGAAATTACTTTCATTGATTAAATGTAGATTGAATTAGGAGGAAAAAATGACAGGCACTACTAAGGTTATGTCCCCCACTCATTGTTTAACTCAGCATGACTGATTCAATCTGCTGAGCCCCAAGGAAGGCCAAAGATGTCACTCATGGACTCCACACAATGCAGGAGCCTTAGAAGAGCAAAATCGAAAAGTTGCACTTTATCCACTCACAGCCTGGAGCCACTGTTCTCATTCGGTCTTATGTTAGCAGAACAATGAGCTGCAGCAGGCATTGGGCTGCTCCGCATAATAATTATAGGTATCCCACAGGCAAAGCTGTTGTTGCTTTTAAGACTTGACAGAATGTGTCTTGTAGGCATGACCTAGCAGATGGGGACTGTTTCCTTTCATCTTTCACCAAAAGCCACCTAGGTGAAATATATAAAGCATCTTGATAAGGGATATATTTTCTCCTATAGGGGTAGTTTGATTACTATAAGCTGCTCTTCTTGTTCATTCACCTTAAAAATAATTGCCACTCTTGTGGTAGAAGAAGTCAAGTGTAGTCACAGAGACTGGGATAGACCTTTTGCTCCATCCTGCTAATTTGTGTCACCTACTGCACTGCCTTATGTATTGATGGTAGAAAAAAAAAAAATTGAAGCAGAAAATTAAGTCTGAAAGGATTTTTTGTCCTGCTGTCACTTTGTACAACATTTAGTTCAGTTGACATGACACTGTGCCTTTTGTTACATAAAACTGTCACATTGTCCCCTTCTGGTTAGCTGCAGTTGCTGCCCAGATCAATAATAACTGTCAAAACTGTCAAATAATGAAAGGATCCTATGATATGTTGGCTACAATGAATGATATTTTTGGCTATCTTTTAAAATGTTACCCAATTAGTTTCAAACACATATTAGAAGTAAAGAAACAAGATGAGCTTCGTAAATGGTATCACAAACTTGAAAATGAGGACTCACTTATGTATATTCGTTGTATATTACTTGACACACTTTTAATTTTTTTAAAAGTCAGTTTTAGATAGATCATTTTTATATAATGAGAAGTTTAATTCCTAAGCAAAAAAGTAACTCAAAAACCCCAAGCTTCTATCATTTCCCTGTATGTGTAATGGTAGTATTTAGTTATTAGGGGGATAATTTACTCCAGATCTACATACCTATGGAGAAGCTCCTAAAGTATGGTTTGATCGTGGGAGGAAGTTGTCTCTTTGCTGTCATTGTTTTCTATCCAGGTTGCTCAGTTATTGCCCTCTTATAGCATTTGTAAGTAGGAAATCAAGCCACAGACAGATGTAGCAGAATCGATGATCTTAAATATTCCTGGTCAGTCCCTCTAATTGAAAACCACTGGGGAAAGCTCAAGAGTGGTTCCTTAGAAACTTTGTGTGAACTAAAAATTGTATTTTGTATTTTAGTTAAACTCATCTCACTATACTTTAGTCTACTCAGAACTAACATCTTTATGTCTTTGTGTTTTTAGTCTCTAACCAAGAACCACCCTCTAACCCCTGAACCACCTGTTTCAAGCTTTTCCATAATTTGTGTTAGTCTTGAGTTCAGCATACTCTCAGTGACCCTCTTTGCATCTAACCATACTTCACACCCTCAGTTTTTCAAACTGTCAGAAATATTCAGAATTAATTTCTCTCTCTTACATGTGATGCAACTTAAGGTCTGTGATACCTATATAGGTTTACCTTGAATCTCTGCTTCTATGGCTTACAGAAATCTAACGTGCCCTCTGTGTCTACACAGAGTGCTGTGAACTCCCACATAAGCTTATCATTGATGTGGCTCAAATGTAAAACTAAACACCTGAGTTCTCCAAAGAATTTATTGCTATATAGAAACATTAAGTATCTGGGTAGACTTTATTTGATATATTTTTGATCAAAGGTGATGATATTAAACATTTTCTAATGCCTTTCATATATATTCTCTCATACTGAGTTAGCATTGTCAGTGGTGTTTGTAATTTCCTCCGTTCTGTCTCATCCCAACAAAAATTAGAAGTGGTGGATGGACCAGTGTTACAGCTCCGTGTTACAGCTCAGTTTTATTTAGAAAAGAAAGGAAAATACATCCTCGAGGCATGAGGGCAGGCTAACCCAAAAGACGGAAGAGAAGAGAAGCCTCTGGCCCACTTTTGGCTCCTATTTTTATGTCCCAGCCCTCACACCCCCATCCCGAGCCAGTTCAGTTCTGTCGCTCAGTTGTGTCCGACTCTGCAACCCCATGAATCGCAGCACGCCAGGCCTCGCTGTCCATCACCAACTCCCGGAGTTCACTCAAACACACGTCCATCGACTCGGTGATGCCATCCAGCCATCTCATCCTCTGTTGTCCCCTTCTCCTCTTGCCCTCAATCGCTCCCAGCATCAGAGTCTTTTCCAATGAGTCAACTCTTCGCATGAGGTGGCCAAAGTACTGGAGTTTCAGCTTTAGCATCATTCCTTCCAAAGAACACCCAAGGCTGATCCCCTTTAGAATGGACTGGTTGGATCTCCTTGCAGTCCAAGGGACTCTCAAGAGTCTTCTCCAACACCACAGTTCAAAAGCATCAATTCTTCAGTGCTCAGCTTTCTTCACAGTCCAACTCTTACACCCATACATGACTACTGGAAAAACCATAGCCTTGACTAGACGGACCTTTGTTGGCAAAGTAATGTCTCTGCTTTTTACTATGCTATCTAGGTTGGTTATAACTTTCCTTCCAAGGAGTAAGGGTCTTTTAATTTCATGGCTGCAGTCACCATCTGCAGTGATTCTGGAGCCCAGAAAAATAAAGTCTGACACTGTTTCTACTGTTTCCCCATCTATTTCCCATGAAGTGATGGGACCAAATGCCATGATCTTCGTTTTCTGAATGTTGAGCTTTAAGCCAACTTTTTCACTCTCCTCTTTCACTCTCATCAAGAGGCTTTTTAGTTCCTCTTCACTTTCTGCCATAAGGGTGGTGTCATCTGCATATCTGATGTTATTGATATTTCTCCCAGCAATCTTGATTCCAGCTTATGCTTCTTCCAGCCCAGCGTTTCTCATGATGTACTCTGCATGTAAGTTAAATAAGCAGGGTGACAATATACAGCCTTGACGTACTCCTTTTCCTGCCCTATGTAAATTGGGCTAGCCAGGAGGGCTGTTTGTTTTACCTGAGGTTCTCACTCTGGTCCTTGGACCTTCTTTTGTTCTATTTTCTTTGTCTTTTAGCCACCACCATTCTGGGCTCTATTTCCTATTCTAACTAGCTAACAGTATCATAGACTCCTGCACAGAAAGGTAACAAGAATGCATTTCCACTATTTACTATTTAGCCCTAAGTATTCCAAAGCTGTGCCATTTTTGGCATTTTAATAAAAATTATTTAAATTAAAAAAATAGAAGTGGCTACTATCTTTCATATATGAATTTTAGTAATGGGCTTAGAGAAAATATATCTCTCATTGATGCATTAAATCAATACCTATTCTATAAAATTCTACAAGGCTTCATAAGTACTTACCAGAAAACAAACAAAAATGATATTGGGTATAAGAATAGATAGTCAAATTTACCAAAAACATTTAAAGCAACCCTTTATATTCATCTGTATGCTTTTGAATATAGTCATATTAGTAAAAATAATAATACATAAAATTAAAGATTTGCTTTATTTTAAAATAATGCTCTGACAAAATTCCTCTGCATTATAAATCATAAACGTGTCAATATCCAATTCCATCTAAATTTGTTTTTATAGTAATCTGTATCAGTAAAAGTCTTAGCTTGAATCTAGAGCTCAGGCATTTGTAGCTTAGTCTGCAGTTTGCTGGGTTATGCTCACTAAAGTTCTATTTTATGATTGATTGGGGATATTTATGAGTAATAATTTATCATGAAAGCATAGCTAAAGTTGAACTCATGGACAATGCATTATTATTGAAGAGGTTACATGATTTAGAGATTAAAAGCATCTGTTTCTGATTTCTTTCTGGCTCAGCTTTATTGAAATTGTCTAAGTCTTAGGATCAGAAAATACAAGAGAGTAGCAAGGGAAAACTAAGAGTTAATTCAGTGTTATAAACAAAGCAGTGGCAGCATATATGTCAGGGGCTGCAGCAGAATTTGAACAAAATTATACTAAAAGCAAAACATACCTGATTTTGTTGGAAACAGATAAAACTGTGTTTATTTTATTTTATTTTTATTTTCATAATGAATTTTATTTATTTATTTATTTTTTAACTTTACAATATTGTATTGGTTTTGCCGTATATCAACATGAATCCACCACACGTATACACATGTTCCCCATCCTGAACCCTCCTCCCTCCTCCCTCCCCGTACCATCCCTCTGTTTTTTTGGGGGGAGAGGAGCTGGGGCTGGTGCACTGGGACAACCCAGAGGGATCAAAGAAGTAAGTAAGCAAAGGATAGCACACATTGCAATGTCACTTATTTAGAGCAGCCACCACTATAGACTCCAAAGAAACTAAAATAAATTAAGAAAATATTACTATTTACTTCATGTCAACATATTCAACAGTTAAGATGAAATGGACATATTCTTTAAAAATAAGCTATCAAAACTGACTCAAGAAAAAGTTGAAGACACAAATAGCCTTACATGCATTAAGCATGTTTGACTCTAGAACAATGGTGGTGTTAAGTGCCCATCAACACCCTGGGCAATGGAACATCTGCATATACCTTTGTAGTCTGCCCTCCATATCCAAGTTTCCACATCTGAGGATTCAACCAACAGCAGATCATGCAGTTCTGTTGCTCATATTTATTGAAAAAACTCCAAGTATGTATGGGCCCATACTGTTAAAGCACATTGTTCAAGAGCCAATTGTAAATTAAAATCGTAATTAAAAGCTTTCAGAAAAGAAATCTAAAGGCTTCAACAGCTTCACTGGTGAATTCTATCAAATATTTAACATAGAAATAATAGTAATTGTCTAGGTTCAATGCAGGATACAGGATGCTTGGAGCTGGTGCACTGGGATGACCCAGAGGGATGGTATGGGGAAGGAGGTGGGAGGGGGGTTCAGGATTGGGAACACGTGTACACCCAAGTCAGATTCATGTTGATGTATGGCAAAACCAATACAATATTGTAAAGTAATTAGCCTCTAATTAAAATAAATAAATTTAAATTTAGCAATCATGCACAATTGCTTTTGCAAGAAAAAGGAAGGGTATTTCTCAAATATTTTATGAGCCTGAACTATTCCAACACACAAAAAAAGCAAAAAATATAATGAAAAAATAAATTACAGGGCAATATTCTTGCATAATGCAAGTAGTCAGAGCAATTTGGCAAATAAATATGTACATATTTGTGTATATATATATATATGAATATACTACTTCATCACTAAGGGGAATGTATTCCAAGAATGTAAGATTGAGATTCAAAAATCAGTTAATGGAAATCAATGCATTAGCAGAATAAAGGGGGAAAGGGTGTGATCATATTTTAGATATAGCAAAAATATTTGAAATGAATCAACATCCATTCACAAGAAAACTCTCAAACCAGTAGAAAAAGAACTCACTGAACCTGTAAAGAAATCCATGAAAATTTACATTAACATCATATTTGATGTCAAAATAAAGAATGCTTTTCTTTTAACACTTGGAACAAGGCAAAGGTTTTTATTCTTCTTCCTTCTATTCAAACTTATACCAAAGTTCCCCAGCCAGTTAAGTAGGACAAGTAAAGAAAATAAGTATATAAATTTGAAAGAAAGAAGTAAAATTCTCTAAATTCACTGATAACATGATTGTGTATGTGGAAAATCCTAAGGAATCTAATAAAATGATCTACTAGAACTTATTACTGGATTTATTTTGATGATACATTGTACCTTCCTTTTGGGGGGAGAAAATGTTTGTTTGTTTTTTTTATAATGCAGTTGATTTATGTTTTGTGGGAAAATATTTTATTTCTACTTTTTCTTTATATTAAAGAATAGGAAATATATTTTATTGGTGTTGGCAATGAAAGCATAGACTTCAGTGAGAACCCATCATTTGTATCTGTTCTGACATTTTGGAACATTCCCTCAACATTTGAAAAAATGTCTCTGTATTTAAAAATCCTTCATTATTCATGTAGAGTAAAAAGAATCACTGTATTTACAGACTTCATTGTCATTTGATATTTTCACCTGCCAGATGAATCAGAAGAAGACTTTGATTTAAAAAATATATATATATTGAGCCGTTAAGCAGAGAATGAGGTATCCATCTCTTGACACTGGTTACAGCAGATATTAGGTAAAGAAAAGCTGTGGAAGCTTCCAGACACTACCTAAGGCAGAATGGTTTTGGTGCTAAAGGCAGTAACAGATTTCTGGTTCTGACAGATGCTTCATGTGTGATTGGTGGGAGTTTCACCAGAATTAACAGATAAGATCTGAAATATGATGGAAGTTTGGACTGGCTTTGAGTCACTGACTTTATTACTTACCTAAACCATGCACCTTGCAGTGCGGCCTGCAGCTCCAACCCATCTGCCACACCTCTCTGGGAGCATCAGATCTCATTTCACTCTGCACGTTAGCATTAGATGCATGAAAACTCAAAAGCTGACCTTTGTTTCTTTCTTCCCTGCTTTTATGCTGTATACCCCTGCCAAGAGGTAGTAAGCATATAACCTCTTGCTATGGCCCAATTGATGAGTGTAGGGTAAATATAAATGAATTGGAAGGAGCAATACACATTCGTTTAAGGACTGAAAATTAGCCTTGCCTGTTCACATATTTATATATTTGTTCCACATAAGCAAATTACACACCCTTTTCCCAGCATCCATAAAATACAAATATTTATTTTAAAACAACTCCCCAAACCATAAGTGAGTATAAAGAAATAAATTGCTTAAACCATATTTTCTATGTGTAGGAAAGATAATACAGAAAATTAATTTTTCTGTCTCAATTGCTTAGTAATTTAAAAACATCAAATAACTCTTGGATCACAGCCCAAAATAAACTGATTACAGACTCTTAAAAAATCACTAACAATGAGAATTCTAAGTTTCTAAGTTGTAGCCAAAACAATATCCTTTATAATAGAAAATTTCTCCATTTTGGGGAGCACTCCAAGTCTCAGTTGGACTTCAATATATTTTTTGGAAGCTTTTAATCATGTGGTTTCTTCTTTAAAGGAAATTAATCTCCATTTATATTTGTGGAAATCCTAATTCTAAAAGTTACCTCCTGTGTTCATAAAGGTCTAACATTAGGATATAAATTGGCTTTTCCACATTATTGTCTCAGAGCTGGCCATGAGCATGCTCTGTCACTCTGCTGCTCCCAGCTGTAATTAAATAATAGTGAAAGGCAAGTCCCCATAATCCTGAATTTCCCTGAAGTAATCAAATTCTGTATTTTTATCACATAATGAACAACCTTTTCCATGTATTCAGTTTTTCTCTGGGAAATGTTTTGCTCTGCCGAAACATTTGCTCTGCCAAACTGTCGAAGCACAGATTACAGGAACACTGAGAAACCACTTCTCTTACGTCCAAAAGCAGTTCCTGATGGCTGAATGGGTTCTGTGAACAAATGACTTGTGATCAAATATGTACGTTTACCAACACTTTTTTTAACCCCTTGAATATTCCCTATGCATCGTAAACTGAGTTTCTTTTCAGTAAAATGATCCAGAAACCGATCCAAGTTAATGGCAGACCTCACATGGACTTTGTGCTGGTGTGCAACCTGCATCAGAGGCCACCTTGAAGCTGTCCAGCTAGTCCTTGCTGCTCCTCCCTGACTCAAGAAAGATGTGTTCTTGGTCTTTTCTGCCAAATTCCTTGTGAAGGTGTAACTGGTTCTGGGATCCAGGCTTAGGCATCCTTCTAACTGCCACTGCAGAGTGGAGAGAAGACCAATCTGGTTTTTGAAAACAAGAAATGTGGCTTCCTTATACTAAGTAATATAGCATAAGCAACGTGAGATGTTGCACAGACAATTTCAAGGAGTAAATTTTAGTTTTATGGATTATTCTTTGGAAATTTTAATTCTCCTACTGGAATTTTAGAAACTAGTATTCTTTATAGGGGGCGTTGTGACAGACACTAGAAAAGCAAAAATACAAATTTTTGAGTTAGGAGAGACTTACCTTTGAGATTTATTTTCAAAAATATCTTCTTCTGATGGATCTTTCAAATTTTATGAAATACAGTGCATGCACCTGAGTCAGTATGGACACTCCAGGTCAGCAAACATGACACAAGCAATGTTACAGAGATCCTACATATCAGAGGAGAAAGATTATTGCTCTATCAATCCTAAAGTGTTTAAATAAAAAGTAATGCTAACCATCAAAGTTTGTGAGTCACCTTCCCAGTGGCTCTACAGAATGGCTAATGGCAACCTCCTCCAAAAGGACTCATGCCATATACCACACCTCCAGTAACTGCTGCAGACAGAGTGCCTGTCCCCACGGCTGGTTACTGCCGACCCGTGCCTCCATAGGAGACTCTCAAACACACAGAGGCAGGTCTGGCTCAATCTCTTGTGGGGGTCATTGCTCCTTTCCCTGGGTCCTGGTGTGCACAAAGTTTTGTTTGCACCCTCTGAGCACCTATGGTGGATATGAGATTTGATTTTAAATGTGATTGCACCTTCATACCATCTTGTTGTGGCTTCTCCTTTGCCCTTGGTCATGGGGTATCTTTTTTGGTGGATTCCAACATTCTCCTCTTGATGATTGTTCAGCAGCTAGTTTCAATTTTGGTGTTCTCACAGGAGAAGATGAGCACACATCTTTCATCCTTCTACTCCTCCATCTTGAAAATATTCTTGGACAGCAAGGATATCCAACCAGTTAATCCTAAAAGAAATCAACCCTGAATATTCATTGGAAGGACTGATGCTGAAGCTGGAGCTCCAATAGTTTGGCCCCCTGACGTGAAGAGCTGACTCATTGGAAAAGACCCTGATGCTGGAAAAGATTGAAGACAAAAGAAGGGAACTACGGGGAACGACTTGGTTGGATCGCATTATTGACTCAATGGACATGAGTTTGAGCAAACTCAAGGAGATGGTGAAGGACAGAGAAGCCTGGTGTGCTGTAGTCCATGGGGTAGCAAAGAGTCAGACACAACTGAAAGACTGAGCAACAAAGGCCCCTTATTTTGTGGGCTACAGGAGTAGCCCATGGAGCATTCATGCTGAGTGCAGGAATCTGTCACTCTGGACTTTCCAACTTTCACTCATGTTTCTGGTTCCATGACCTTGAATATGCACTGGTATCTTTTTCACTCAGTTCTAACATATATCAGTGACATAAGGGACAGAGTCCCTGGAGAAGGAAATGGCAACCCCCTCCAGTATTCTTGTCTGAAGGATCCCATGGACAGAGGAGCCTGGTGGGCTACAGTCCTTGGGGTCTCAAAAGAGTTGGACCCCATTGAGAGACTAACAAACAAGGGACAGAGTTGACCGTATAACCTTTTCTACTGTAGTTTCTAGTTTCAAGATCACACTGCCCCTGAATTTTTTTCTTAACTGCCTTTTGAAATTCATCAGGTCATAGCCTTGTTAAAATTCTTCAGGTTTAGTTTTAGTTTTCCTTACAGTCTGATGGATTCACTCACTCCTCACATTAGCAGGCTCTACTAAGGAGAATGACGTGGGTGGGGTGGGGGGATTGAGGGAGTGTGAAAAGGAAAGCTCGAAGGTGAAAGATCCCTGGCATCTGTGTATTGGTTGTTAGTTACACTTTGAGTCTGCTTCAGTTTGCTTAGTAATATTCATTGATCTAAAGTTTGCCATAAAATTTTCTAGTGGGGTAATGTTTTATAGGTTTACTTATCAGAAAATTCACAGACTTAATGCAAGAAAAAATGGCTTAATTCTACCAGGTATAAAATTGTATAATTCTACCATTATGCTTGGTTAAATAGAATGAAACAAAAAGTATAGGAAGGTTGAGAATCATTTCAGTCTTACATAAGCACAAACTTTCTATCTCAAATAAGTGATGAAATAACCCCCCAAAAGACAATACCTATATATTTCTGTGTTTTAAATAAGAATCCTATTTTATGTCAGTTCTGCTATGAACTAATGTCACTTATGACAAAATGTTTCCAAGACATTATTACATTGACAAGGAAAATGGGTCACAGACTAGGTCTTTTTCCTTGATACAGCAATTGTGTTTGAAATGTACTAAAATTCTCTTGGTCTGGGTTTTTATTTAGGATTGCTTTTCTTTCTGATTACCAAATGGAATTATGAATTTTCTGGAACAGAATATGTATCTATCCTATACACAGCTGGATCTTCTGTGCTTGCTCTATAGGCTGCAGAACAGTAAGAATCTTGACACACTATAAAATACATTTTTATATCCAGTCTCGTTTTCCAACTGAACCAATCAACTTCCCTTGGTCGTTAATTTCTAAATGAGAACAGCTTGTATAGCACTGGGTTTAATAATCCTGGCCTGAAACTACCCTATAACCTAATTCTCTACAACAGAAGTTTCTAAAACCCGAATGCTTAAGCTACTAGAGCACTCCATGTGAGGAAATGCATCTGGTCAGTAGCAAGTTTCCAATGAACTCAATTTGATCTCAGCAGGTTTTTCTGGTGGTCTTTGAAGGGAATTAGATATTAATTATAATATGACATTGTGTGACTTTTTATACTATCTAAATTTATATGAAAGATTTCCTTTTCCATACATATGGTTGTATCTTTTTAAGTTTTACTGCTGCACAGGATATTAATTACTACAATTCATCAACCATTTCCCCTGCTGTGTTTATCTATTCCCGGGCCCATACCACGACTTAATAGTCAATACTTGTAATATAGTTTGAAAAGTTTTAACTATCCTTATCAAAAAAAAAAAAAAGTCTCATCAGTTTTTCCCTTTTATCCTTCCACATGAAGCTTGTTAAATTTTAAGCAAAGTTCTTTTTTGATTTTGATTCAGGTTGTACTAAATTTAGATAAATTTGGAGAAAATAGTTTGATAATGGTAAATCTTTCTATCTAGGAACCAATTTATATTTTTATAATTCTATTTATGTATTTAGGGATGGGCTTGGGAAGGAGAAAGCTCTCAATATCATCTCTTTCAAGACTGAGTAAAGGTGTAGAGAAGAGGAAATAAAGAAAAATATAAAGGTTGCACAATGTGTTTTTAAAATGAGATTCCTTAAAAAACTGGAAATAGAAATGCCTTATGATCCAGCAGTCCCACTGCTGGGCATACACACTGAGGAAACCAGAAGGGAAAGAGACACGTGTACCCCATGTTCATTGCAGCACTGTTTATAATAGCCAGGACATGGAAGCAACCTGGATGTCCATCAGCAGATGAATGGATAAGAAAGCTGTGGTACATATACACAATGGAGTATTACTCAGCCATTAAAAAGAATTCATTTGAATCAGTTCTAATGAGGTGGATGAAACTGAAGCCTATTATACAGAGTGAAGTAAGCCAGAAGGAAAAACACCAATACAGTATACTAACGCATATATATGGAATTTAGAAAGATGATAACAATAACCCTGTGTATGAGACAGCAAAAGAGACACTGATGTATGGAACAATCTTATGGACTCTGTGGGAGAGGGAGAGGGTGGGAAGATTTGGGAGAATGGCATTGAAACATGTAAAATATCATGTATGAAACGAGAAACCAGTCCAGGTTCAATGCACGATACTGGATGCTTGGGGCTGGTGCACGGGGACGACCCAGAGGGATGGTATGGGGAGGGAGGAGGGAGGAGGGTTCAGGATGGGGAGCACATGTATACCTGTGATGGATTCATTTTGATATTTGGCAAAACTAATACAATTATGTAAAGTTTAAAAATAAAATAAAATTATATAAAAAAAAAAAAAATAAAATAAACTGCATATTTATTTCTTAAGGGTCCATTTGTATAAGCCACACATATTTTGGATAAATATATATAGAGATAGGTGAATTTTACTAATTTACTAACTACAATAAGCTAATTATAATTTAAGAGTAGTAAAATAAATAAGGAAATTTTAGATTATTTACTTGTAGGTTTTAAATTTCAGAAATTTTTAAAATATTAGAGTATTTTGTATAATAAAGAACCATAGACTATTTTATATCATATCATATTATGATTTTAATAACAATAATATCTTATAACAAAATTTAATCATTTGGTTTATTCTATTTTTATTTTTCATTCAAGTCTAAAGATAGTTTTACTTTCTCCAATTACATGTAGACATCTATTAAAACAATAATGCATTTCACCTCATTCAGTTTTTAATATTTAAAATCATTTACTGATTTTTAAATATTGAAGCATTTCTACATTCTTGACCTAAGATAAACTGCATTTGGTTATTATAGTTCATTATTTTATGCAATGATAAATATTAGTTACTATATTTTATTTGTGAAATTTGTACTGATATTCATAATTTGCATTACTCTTTAAAATATCATACTTACCTCTACAGATTGCCAGCCAGTCAAAAAGTCAAAAGATAGTTCCATCTGTTTTCCTGGATAAGTAATATTTCAGTAATAATAGAATTATATCTTTTTTTCCAAAGTTTGCTAAAACTCACCAGTAAAATATATTTGTCCTGGCACCCTTGTAAGATGTATACACTTGACTGTTCTTTCAATATCGTCAAAAAGACAGACACAATCATTTTCTCCCTATTTCTTCAAGAAATTTTGATCACTCAATGTTTTGGAAAGAGACAGTCTAGTTTGATGATTGTCAAATTGGACACCTCTGGAGGATATTTGAAAATGTGTACAGGTGTTTTTAACTTTTATAATGACTAAGTAGACCCACTAGATATTAATGATGGATTGCAAATATGATGAACACCATCCAATACATAGAAAAGTCTTAAAACACACACATATACACAAAAGCCCCAACAATTATCACACTCCAAATTGCACATTTTGAGAAATATAGTCCTATATTAATGCAAATTCATTGTTGTAGTGTTTCACACATTATTTTATACATTTAACTATGCAAGTTTTATTTTTTATTCTTTATATGTATCATTTTTAATGTTTTTGTTTTGATTCTTCAAAAATCTCTTTCAAAACTTACAAAAGGTTTGTTAATGGCATTTGTACTTTTGAAATCATTCCTAGGTGTTCATTGGAAGGACTGATGTTGAAGCTGAAACTCCAGTATTTTGGCCACCTGATGCGAAGAGCTGACTCATTTGAAAAGACCCTGATGCTGGGAAAGATTGCGGGCAGGAGGAGAAGAGGATAACAGAGGGTGAGATGGTTGGATGGCATCACCAACTTGATGGACATGGATTTGAGTGAACTCCGGGAGTTGGTAATGGACAGGGAGGCCTGGCATGCTGCAATTCATGGGGTCGCAAAGAGTCGGACACGACTGAGTGACTGAACTGAAACAGCTTTTGGTTAATATCCTAGTTCTTCCTCCACTCTACTAGCAATTTTTACTTTGGAATAACAAACACATGATATCAATATCAAAACTAGGACACTGACGTAGATATTACCTGGTAACTTTAGTCCCATATCACCAGCTTTATATGTACTCATTTGAGTGTGTGTTGGTGTGTGTGTATGTGTATTTAGTTCTATGCACTGTTATCATATATGTACATTTGTGTGACTACCACTGTAGTCAAGATATAGAACAGTTCCATCATAAGTAGCTACAATCACCCCTATCCCTCCATTCATTCCAAACTACTGGCAACCATTAAGCTATTTTCTATCTTTATTCTTTTGTCATTTCAAGGTTGCCACATAAATGAAATTATTTACGTGATTTACAGTTGATTCTTTAACAACATGGATTTGAACTGCATGAACCCCCCCCCATAACACAGACTTTTTTTTCAGTAATAAATACAACAGTATTATACCATCTGAAGCTAGTGGAATCCACAGATAAGGAACCTTTATACAGAAGCTCAGATATGGAGAAACTGGTGCATAGCGAGGTCTGACTATAAGTTATATGTGGATTTTCCAATGGGTAAAAAAACAAGCCTGTTTTATTCAAGGGTCAACTCTATTTGTATTGGTTTTTTGGTATATCATTCATATGGTATTGGCCTTATTTTTCATTCAACAAAATTCCCTTGAAATCTATGCAAGTTGTTCTATCAATAGTTCATTCCTTTACATCACTAAGTAGTATATTTCATGATAGGAATGTATATAATTTTGTTTAACCATTCACATGTTGATGGAATTGATGGTTTAAAGTTTTTACTATATGAATAAAGCCACTCTGAATATTCATGTGCAGATTTCTGTGTTGTCTTATCTTTGAGATAAATGATTAAGTGTGCAATTTCTGGGTGGTATCATAAGGAAGTGTATATAAATAAGGAACTATAATATTCTTTCCAAAACTGGATATAACATTTTTCATTCCTACCAGTGATATTTAAGTGATTCATTTTTTCCTGCCTTCTTGATAGCATTTGATGCTGTCATTATTGTTTGCCTTAATACTCTCTATCTTTTAGAGAGTTTTGGTCTACAGCAACATTGAGTGGGTTTTACAAAGATTTTTCATACACACTGTTCTGCCCAGGCACAGCCTCCCCTATTATCAATATCCCTCACCAGAATGGTACATTATTTCATGTGATGAAGGTACGCAGATGTGTCATTGTCACCCTAAGTCCATAATTTACATTAGGGTTCATTCTTGGTGTTGTTAATTCAGTGGGCTTGGACAAACGTACACATGTGTAATCACCATTACATGTACCGTATAGAATACTTTCTCTGCCCTAAATATCCTGTGTGCTTCACATAGTCTCCCTCTCCCCTCTAATCTCTGGCAACCAATGTTTTTTAACTCTCTTCATGTGTGTGTGTTAGTTGCTCAATTGTGTCCACCTCTTTGCAACCCCAAGGACTGTAGCCCATCAGGCTCTTCTGTCCACGGAATTCTCCAAGCAGAAATACTGGAGTGGGTTGCCATTTCCTTCTCCAGGGATCCCAAGCCAGGGATCGAACTTGCATTTCCTCCATTGCAGGCAGATTCTTTACCATCTGAGCCACCAGCGATGTCCTTCTTTTTCCAGAATGTCATATATTTTGAATCATAAACAGTATGTAGCATTTTAAGATTGGCTTCCTTCAGTAAGTAATTTGCATCTAAGTTTACTCCATGTCAATTTATAACTTGATAGCTCATTTGCTGTGAGTGAAGAATGATATTCCATTGGCTGGATGTACCACAGTTTGTTTATGCACTTACCTAGGGAAAGACTCTTATTTTCTTCCTAGTTTTGGCAATTATGAATAAAGGAGCTATAGATATCCATGTACAGATTTCTGTAGGGGTAAGTTTCAACTCCTTTGGGTAAACACCAAAAGGTGCCACTTCCGTTTCATATGTTCAGAGTGTGATTAGTTTTATAAGAAACTACCAAGCACTTTAACAAAAGTGTTCCATCATTTTACATTTCCGCCAGGAGTGAGTGAGAATTCCTGTTGCTTCACACACTTCCTAACGTGTGGTGTTGTCAGAGTTCTAAATTTTAACCGTTCTAATAGAAATGACAATAGCAATAGGAATGCAGTCCTATCTCATTGTTATCTTAATTTGCAGTTTCCTGATTATATACAATGTAGAGTATCTTTTCAGATGCTTATTTGATATCACTATATCTTCTTTGGTAAGGTACCTGTTCAGATATTTGGCCCACTTTTTACTTGAATTGTTTTTATTTTTACTTTTGAATTTTAAGGGTTCTTTGTTCATTTTGAAAAATAATTTGCTGTTATTCAGTCCCTAAGTTGTGTCCAACTCCCTGCAACCCCATGAACTGCAGCATACCAGGCTTCCCTGTCCTTCACTATCTCCTTGAGTTTGCTCAAACTCATGTCTGTTGAGTCGGTAATGTTATCTAACTATCTCATCCTCTGCCCCCTCCATTTCCTCTTGCCCACAATCTTTCCCAGGATAATAGTCTTTTGCAGTGAGTCAGTTCTTCTCAACAGGTGGCCAAAGTATTTGAACTTCAGCTTCAGCATCAGTCATGTATGGATGTGATAGTTGGACTGTAAAGCAAGCTGAGCACCATGGAATTGATGCTTTTGAACTGTGGAGTTGGAGAAGACTCTTGAGAGTCCCTTGGACTGCAAGGAGATCCAACCAGTCCATCCTAAAGGAAATCAGTCCTGAATATTCACTGGAATGACTGATGCTAAAGCTGAAACTCCAATATTCTGGCCACCTGATACAAAGAGCCAACTCATTAGAAAAGACCCTGATGCTGGGAAATATTGAAGGCAGGAGGAGAGGCGGACAACAGAGGTGGTTGGATGGCATCACTGACTCAATGGACATGAGTTTGAGTAAGCTCCAGGAGTTCATGATGGACAGGCAAGCCTGGAGTACTGCAGTCCTTGGGGTCACAAAGAGTCAGACATGACTGAATGACTGAACTGAACTGAACTGAACTGATGGGACTGGATGCCATAATTTTAGTTTTTTGAATGTTGAGTTTTAAGCCAGCTTTTTCACTCTCCTCTTTAACCTTCATCAAGAGGCTCTATAGTTCCTCTTCACTTTCAGTTTCTTTCTAGATATGCTTTTGCAACAGTTTTCTCCCAGTACATGGCTAGCATTTTTGTTCTCTTGACTATGTTTTGCCGAGGAGAAACTTTTAGATTAATGAAATTAATTGTATCACATCTTTTTTTTTTAATGGATTGTGCTTTTGGTTTATTTAAGAAGTCATTGCCAAACTCAAGATCATCTACATTTCTCCAATGTAATCTTCTAAAAGTTTGCTGTTTTGAATTTACATAGGTCTGTTGTCCATTTTGAGATTTTGTGTGTGTGTGTGTGTGTCTGTCTGTCTGTCTGATTGTCTGTTTGTAAAGAACCCCCCTACCAATGCAGGAGACAGAAGAGATGCACATTGAATCCCTGGGTTGTGAAAACCCCCTGGAGGAGGGCACAACAACCCATTCCAGTATTTATTCTTTCCAGGAAAATACCATGGACAGACAGCCTGGTGGGATACAGTCCATAGGGTCACAAAGAGTTGGTCACAAAGAGTTGGACACAAATGAAGTGACTTAGCATGCATGCACTTGTATGAAGGGTGCAAAATCTCTGTCTAGGTTCATTTTTTAAAAACTTGAATATATAGTTTTTCCAGCACCACTGCTTGAAAAGACTATCTTTTCTCCTTTAAAGCCTTTGCTCCGTCATCAAAGACCAGTTGACTATATTTGTGTGTGTGTGTGATCCATTTATCTATTCCCCTATTCTGCCACCAATGGAGCTATGTAGTAAGTCTTGAAGTTGAACAGTGTTAGTAATTCAACATTATTCTTCTTCAATATTGTATCGAATACTCTGGGTTTTTTTCTCTCCATATAAATTTTAGAATCAGTTTGTCACTGTCCACAGAATAACTTACTGGGATTTTGATTGTTAACTGTGTTGAGTCTACATTTCAAGTTGGAAAAACCTGATATTTGAATGATATTGAGTCAAAATTAACATGAAATAGCTCTTCATTTATTTAATTCTTCTTTGATTTCTTTCATCAGAGTTTTGTAGTTTTCCTCATATAGATTTGTTTGCAATATACATTTACGACTAATCCAAATCCACTTTCAAATAACGTTATGTGGCTTTATAGATAATAAAATTTCCTATAGTGACAAAATGATCATAATTTTTCCATCACGCCCTTTTTACCACTGCTGTCATTCACTTCACTTGTATGTAAATGTATATATATATATTGCTGCTAGTATTATTTTGAAAGACTGTTAAATGTTGGATCAATTAAGAATAAAAAAATAAAAGTACTATTTTACCTTCACCTATTCCTTTTCTGATGCTGTTCATTTATGTAGATCTTAATATCTAACCTTTATCATTATCCTTATTTCTAAGGAATTTTCTTTTGAGACTTTTTTACAGTGTAAATCTACTTGCAACAAATTGCCTCAGTTTTTCTTTGTCTGAGAAGCTCTTTATTTTTCCTTCACTTCTGAAAGATGATTTTCCAGGATACAGAATACTAGGTTAGTGGGTTTTACTCTTAACATTTTAAATATTTCACTCCACTTTTTTCTCATTTGCCTGTTCTCTCAGAAGTCAGGATTCCCTGATAGCTCAGAGGGTAAAGAATCCACCTGCAATGCAGGAGACAAAGGAGATGAGGGTAGAATCTCTGGGTTGAGAAGATCCTCTGGAGGAGGAAATGGCAACCCACTCCAGTGTACTTGACTGAAAAATCCCATGGGCAGAGAAGTCTGGTGGGCTACAATCCAAAGGGGTTCAAAGAGTCAGACATGACCGAGTAACTAAACAAGAATGTTTTAAGCAATCTGAGAAGTCAGTCAGATATAGTGTACCTTGTTCCTTTATAGAGAAGGTGTATTTTTCCTCTGACTTTTTTCAAAATTCTTTTTTTATCTTTGATTTTCTGAAGTTAGGATATGATATGCCTAGGTTTTTTTGTTTTTGTTTTTTTCCTGCATTTACCCTCCTTGATGTTCTCTGCATTTCCTGGATCTGTAGTTTGGTGTCTGACATTGTCAGGCAAATTCTCAGTCATTATTACTTCAAATATTTCTTTTGTTCTTTTTTTTTCCTTTCTTATACTTAAGGTATCCATATTAGCATATGTTACACTTTTTGTAGGTGGTGTACTACAAAAGAAATAGAGAATGGATAGTGGAAGAAGATAGTCACAAGTTATCAGCTACAACCAAATGGCTAGTTAGAGAAACAAGAATAGTAATTGTCATGAATATTTCTTCCTTGCTTTGTGTTGAGTGCGTGTGTGTAACAATTATCTATTTTTTTCTCTCTTAACCTTTTATTGTATAAGATGCACTAACTTTACATTATAACATTTAATTATCATTGGTTTTACTTCACAGTATTTAAGTGACAGGATATTAAAGCAAAGAATTAAGATCACCCAAGGACTCTTGCCTTCTCTTCTGGGGAGTTAGTGAATTTTCAGATGCATGAGGATAGTTGTATCATGTTAGGTGGAAGTATGACCTTATTATTATCCTAATTTGGATATTAAGTAAGGTTTCAGGGGATGTATATGAATATCGAGTTGTTTAGCGAGGGGCAGGTTGAAATGGTTACATTTATGTATTAACTTGGCCTGGCTATGGTGCCCAATTGTTTATCCAACATTAGTATAGATATTGCTGTGATGGTACTTTAAAAAAAAAAATATATGTGATTAACATTTAAATCGGTAGACTTGAGTAATCAGGCCCACAACTGCCTTGCCCCTTCTTACTTTGCTAGGTGAGGCTATTTTTTTTATACCTCCTACCTTTAGAAATATCAAACAGAGGCTTGTGTTCACTTTTGCCCCCAAATTAGGAAGATCTTGTGATAGGTCCCCAAGGATTCTGTCAGTACATTTTGCAAGAATAAAACCACTTGATGGAAGTGACTCACTTGAAAAGACCCTGATGCTGGGAAAGACTGAGGCGGGAGGAGAAGGGAACGACAGAGGATGGGATGGTTAGATGGCATAACTGACTCAATGGATATGAGTTGAGCAAGCTCTGGGAGATGGTGAAGAACAGAGAAGCCTGGAGTGCTACAGTCCACAGGTTCACAAAGAGTCAGACAAAACTGAGTGACTGAACTGAACTGAACTTAGGGAATTACAGATGCAGCAATTCAGAAAATACCCAGTTAAGAAACAAGAATTCGGTCTCTAACTGTTGTAGTCAGCAGCTTCTAGGCATGATTCTATGCAGGTCTCTCTGGCCTCTTTTCTTGGCTTAGAGACATTTCTCACAAGGCCTGTTACTCTCAGCTCACTCACTCCTGCTATGGTGCTTTTTTGCTTGTTTTAAATGTAGACTTGAGAGTAACTGGGTGGTAACTGATGACACTAAGTTTGACTTTCTTGCCTCATAGTAAACCTCAACTAAAACATTTTCTCTTGACTATAACTATATTTGTCATGCAGAAAAGTTAGGACCCCCTACTCCAGTTTTAAGGTTTATCCTAATTCAATGACCAAGAAAGCAATCTCACCCAACATCCTTGTACATTCTAGAGTATTTTGTAAATTATTGGTATGGGATTATTTTGACAGTCTTCAAAAGCTTTTCTAAACATGTACTTTATTTAGTTTAGTTTTCATTATAGACTTTTGAAGCTTACATTTCAGCTAAAGTTAACTAATTCTATTGTCAGAATCACCCCTATGGTTTTGCCCTTTTATATATAATTCCCCAAAATGAATGTTTCCAATCTTCTTGTCTCCTTTTCATGCCATTACTCAGTGTCTCATACTATCCACACCTTGAAACTCTAAAACTTACCCATAGAAAGTATATGCTTTTCTAGTATAAGGTCTGCTAAATAGCTTCATTTGTGTCCAACTCTTTGTGATTATATGGGCTGTAGCCCACCAGACTGTCTGTCCATGGGATTCTCTAGGCAAGAATACTGGAGTAGGTTGCTGTGACCTCTTCCAGGGGTTCTTCCCAACCCAGGGATGGAAGCCCACCAGGCTCTCTGTCCATGGGATTCTCGTGGCAAGAATACAGGAGTGGGTTGTTGTGCCCTCCTCCAGCTAGTATAAGACAGTGTCAACTCAGCATACAAAACTCCAAAGTAAATTAAAGAGATAAAAAGTAGTAAATATTTTCATTTTTTGTATGTGCTCTTAACAAAATTCAATTTCTTCTTTGTTTCCTAAATAAATTGTTTGAGAATTTGTCCATAAATTTCAGGTATTATTGGCAGTGAAATGGTTTTCTTCCCTGCAGAAAGAGAAAGCCATTGAGCATTATTTATTTTAAAATAATATTTTCTTGTTTACATTTGTGCCTACATGTATGCATATAGATATCTGAGGAAAAGTTAGAAATAATAAATGAGCAAATTAAAGTGAAATAAGCCGTAACTGCATTACTTTACTAGTATGAATTATTAATGGAGATTACTGTTGATAGCAATATAACTATTTCCATATTTAATTTAAAAAAGAACTATACCAGGCATCTTTCTTTGCAAATATTTTTATTTACTTTTAATAACATATTTGGAATCCAATTTTAATTTAATTAATTGACTTTAGAATACCATATTTTTTAATAACTTTAGTGTATTCAGTGGCCTAGAAGTAACAGAGTATACATACTTTATCTTCTGCTTTGAAGCAATTTGTTTATTGTTTCCAGTATATTAAAATTTACATTAGAAATTCTCATTGTATTAACATTTTTAACTATATCCTTACTCTAGTTACAGAATAATTTTACAAAAATAGAATAATACAGTGAAATGCTCCTTACCATTAATTTTGTTTTGAATTTATTGCCATTAGCAGGAGGTATGTAGAAATGGGGACTTCCCCGGTGGCACTAGTGGTAAAGAACCCGTCTGCCAATGCAGGAGATGCAGGAGACCCAGGTTCAATACCTGGGTCCAGAAGATCCTCCTGGAGGAGGGCATGGCAATCCATTCCAGTGTTCTTGCCTAGAGAATCCCATGGACAGAGGAGCCTGGTGGGCTACAGTCCACAGGGCCACAAAGAGTCAGACACAACTGTAGTGATTTAGCACACACTCACCTACCATATGCATGCACATAGATATGGCCAATGCTATTGCCTGAGTTCCCCAAATGAAGGCAAGATAGTGACTACGTGAGAACCGACATAACCTCACTGGGTTAGATCTTTGAGGAAACCAAGGGAAGATGGGAAATACAGAGAAGATGGATGGGGAAAGAATGTTGGAGATCATATACATTTAAGAAAAGGAAAAGAAATGGCAAGCAGATGGAAAAAGAATCTCAAGAAGAATGAGATAGTGCACTTTTTGTAAAGTAAAAATAGAGAGTTTCAAGAAGGTTGTGAGCAATAGTTTGAACGATATATGAACAAATATCAAGAAATTGTAAGTACACCATAATTTATCCACTAAAGATTTTTTTTTTAATTTCAACAAGTGTTTCTTAAAAGCCAGTTTTGTTAGGCATTATGAGCTTGAACACAGATCAACTAAATATATCTTCTTCTCTCAAGAAGTTTAGGGTTTAGCCATTCCTATTAAAATAAGAATGCAAGCAATTTTAATATAAATAGGAAGGCAAATGTAGCAAAACAGTGACACTGTTACATAATCAAGGAGTTCTGAGAGCAAAGGAAAAATGAGATGGTTGGATGGCATCACTGACTCAATGGACATGAGTTTGAGCAAACTCTGGGAGCTGGTGATGGACAGGGAAGCCTGGCATGCTGCAGTCTACGGGGCTGCAAGGAGTTGGACACGACTGACCGACTGAATTGAACTGAACTGATGATAAACATTATTAATTATTTTGAATAAATGTTCGGTATAGGGTTAAGTGGAAAGTCATGGGTAGATGAGCTGATAAATGTTGCTTCAAAATTTTACATGTCCTCAACCACAAG
This sequence comes from Bos taurus, assembly GCF_002263795.3. NCBI lineage: Eukaryota > Metazoa > Chordata > Mammalia > Artiodactyla > Bovidae > Bos > Bos taurus. Next base: position 27,027,725 of record NC_037347.1, read on the forward strand.
TTAATATCTAATTTTTCCAGTTATATGGATTCAGACAAGTACAAATATTTTAATTTTTATTAAGCTATATAGATTTTCAATGTTATTCTACAATTCAAGCATTAAAAATGAAACTTTTGAGGATAATTTACAAACTTTGAATACCAAATTTTAAAAAACGAGTCCCACTAACTTTGTTATTCATCTTAAATTTTAATAATGAAGTGATAGACCAAGATCCTCTGTCTCCAACATTATAAATCAACTATACTTCAATTGGAGCAGGAAATGGCAACCCTTTCCAGTGTTCTTGCCTGGAGAATCCCAGGGATGGAGAAGCCTGGTGGGCTGCTGTCTATGGGGTCGCACAGAGTTGGACAGGACTGAAGCGACTTAGCAGCAACGGCATACTTCAATTAAAAAACAAAGCAGAACTAAGAAGAATATGAAGAAAGTAACCATATTTTCAAATTGAATAAAGGCAATACAATTAGAAAGGAAAAAGAAAAAGAATTTGTATCTCTGTAAAAGGAGGTGACAACAAAATGAAGCACTGAAGCGGGACGCTGTAGAGTTTAGCTGTAAAATTTGAAGTCTCAACATTTAGCCTGTCATCCTGTTGGTCCAAAAGCACAATTCTTACCAAATTAACAACAGTTAAAAAACAGAATGTGTAAGAGTCTTAGAATAAAGAAAATGAGATTCTTTCAAATGTGTTTTCTTTCCATATCTGCAAAATGGTTCTGAATTCAGATATACGCACATAATTTTGTAGCTCTTTGTTCTACAGGGCAGTCATTTGTTATGTAAATGAAAATGTAATGCTTAGGGCATGAATATCAGTTTTGGAGATGATGGAAATTTCACGTATACCAAGGTAATTATGGGTTTCTCTAGTAGCTCAGTCGGTAAAGAATCTGCCTGCAGTGCAGGAGAACTGGGTTCGAATCCTTGGTAGGGAAGATTTCCCTGGAGAAGAAAATGGCAACCCACTCCAGTATTCTGGGAAATCCCATGGAGAGAGGACCCTGGCAGGCTACATTCCATGGGGTTTCAAGAGTCGGACATGACTTAGTGACTAAACAATCTAGGTAAGCATGTTATAATGGAATTCTGTGTCTAGAGCAAAACTCTTATAAAATAATTGTGGATAATGAATTAACAAATTCACTTGTCAATATCTTTTTTCATGCTCTTCAATTAATGTAGTAAGGAAAAAAATTAACACAATAATTTCCTAAAAATTATACATCTGGATTCCCATGCAGTGCCTATGTGGGACTGAAGAAAGAGTTCATCCCCAAAAGAAATTATGGCATCCTCAAGACAACGTTCAGCCCTCCATTGTACCAGTAATAAAGGATTTAATATATACAGAATTTTGGAGTGTTTCTATTTGATCTTCAGCGTATACACATGTCCAATATGCATATGACACATATGAAAATGAAAGCAAAATGATGCACAAGACAATGAAAGCAAAGGTCATACTTCTAAACTAGGGTTTCTCAACAGCAGTGCTAAGGACACTTTGGGCTGAATAGTTCTTTGTTTTATGGTATTATCCTGTGCATTGCTAGATATGGTCTCTAACCACTAGAGCTCAGGAGCCCTCTGTTCCCTAATCATGACAACCAAAGTGTTTCCAGAGTCATCCATTGATCAAAATTACAGAACATTATTCTCTGTTGAGAACCTCTGATTTAAACTATTATCTCTTAAAATCAAAATAGCAAGGGCTAGTAAAAGTAACACTCCTAAAGAGAGGATTCATCATTCAATTTCTTATGCTAACCATTTTAAGAGACTTATCTATTGATTTGGAATCCTATATCTTATCATTTTTGTGATGGAAACATATTTTCACATTAGTCATGTAATTTGCATACAAAGAAGGAGATAAATGTTGACAGATTTGCCTCCATTTGCCCCAGTTGTATAATAAAAGCAGAATTAAAATAGTCTAATCAATTCTAGCTCAAAAGTCTTCCACCAGGTGAAGTTTACAGTAGGTTTTAAACATTTTTAATTTAATTAACTAATTTATTTTTGGCTGCACTGGGTCGTCAGTGCTGTGCGTGGGATTTCTCTAGTTGTGGTGAGCAGATGCTATTCCCTGAGAAAGTTGCAGTGCATGAGCTTCTCACTGTGGTGGCTTCTCTTGTTGCAGAGCACAGCTCTACAGTGTACAGACTTCAGTAGTTGCAGCAGGTGGGCTCAGAAGCTGTGGTTCGCAGGCTCTAGGGCACAGGTTTAATAGTTGTGGCACATGGGCTTAGTTGCCCCATGGCATGCATAACCTTCTCAGACCAGGGATCAACCAGTGTTCCCTGCATTGGCAGGTGGATTCTTAACCACTGGGCCATCAGGGAAGTCCTACAGTAAATGTTAATTCCATTCCATTTCAAATAAAATAATCATTTCAAATCAACCAAATTTCAGTCACACTTTGCACATTCAAAGCATACACACACACACTCTGGGTAGAAGGGGAGGGTATTTGCATATGTTTATTAAATTCTCACTTTAAAATATATATTACCCTATGCTACTGGAATAAGGAAATTTTTAAAAATGTGCATTCATAAGTTAAATCCTTCAAAATTTTTAAGCAACTATACCATTAACTGCTGTTTAGTCACTGAGTCACGTCCACCTCTTTTGCGACCCCATGGGCTCTAGCCTGCCAGGCTCCTCTGTCAGGGATTTCCCAGGCAAGAATACTGGAGAGGGTTGCCATGCCCTCCTTTAGGGGATTCTCCAGACCCAGAGATTGAACCAATGTCTCTTACCCACTGGCAGGCAGGTTTTGACCACTAGTGCACCTCGATGCCCAACGTCCTCTACCATCCCCATCAAAAATCTTTTTAATTCATTTACACTCCCTCATTCATAAAACACTTTTTGAGGTTTGGAAAATGTTACTTGACTTTGTTGCTACTCTCACCATGGGATTTAAAGTGAAGTTTTTATTTTTGCAGTCTTAGAATATTGAGGGATAATATCTGAGTGAAGGGCTCTTGTATTGCCTTTTGGACAGCTAAATGCTTCTTCAATATTTCTAATAGAGGTGTAACTGTCGAAAAGCTCATTCATTGATATTTAAATATGCACTTTCATTACCCTTCTTTTATAGACTCTTACCCTTTTATAACTTAGATTTTATTTACATTATATATATATATATGTACATATATATATAATATTCACTTATGCTTTATCTAACGGCAGGAGAGCTATCTTCAACCTTTAAGGTCAAAGTACAATTCAGAACACATTCATCCAAGATACCTAGGAGGTGTGACATTTTACTCCAAATACACAGGAAATTGATGAGAAAAAGATATATTTTATAAACTCAATAGCAGCATACACTTTTGAGAATAAATGACCTATATCTCTTGTTTTGCAACTGAAAACCAATGAAAGAATACGTGACATTTTGGTATGATGTTCCAAGAGGCAAGATAAATTATATTTTTAATTTTTAAATTAGATAAACAGTTTCATAAGCAGAAATTTTGATTATAAAAATATCATTACTGTGGTTTATCTATAACATTGTATTTTAGATTTTCAGAAATTGTAGTCTCCTTGCCAGTGAATAATGTGTTGACTATTATTCCAATGTTATATTGTTACATACAGAAGCCCAATGGTCTCCCTTGTGACCTGCTTCTAGTAGTATTTATAATACAAATGCTATGTATGTAAAGTACGATTGTAACAAGACATATATTTTACACACATTTGATTGTAATCACATTGTGATTGTGTGTGTGATTGTGATTACATTCTGAAATTTAATTCTTTATCCAAATCAATAAAGTTTTTTGTTTTTTACAAATGTATAATTCCTAAGGAAAATACACCCTTTCGAGAACTTATTTTAAACATCCATGTTAATGACTAGAAGCATACCTGCATATTGAATTTACATGGATTTAAACAAAAAGGAAATACTAATAAAATAGATTCCCTCCCACACAGATTTATGCTATCTAAATACACAAGAGGGAATTAGCACAATATATTCTGTTCATAAATAGAAATTTAAGTAATTAAGTAATGACTTACAGAATAGGATACTGTATTCAGGAAATATTTGGGGGAATGTCTTTGACATGCTAAGATATATAAACTATATCAGGGCTCAGGAATATTTAGAATATTTCAGATACTAGAAATGACATAGTCTTTGTGTATGGTATGCCTACAGTACAATTTAGACCACCATTTGTCCTCAAGTAGGTCTATTTAAAGTATAATTGACTGCCCTAGCAATTATTGTGAATAGCAGCTGTCTGCTGGTAAAAAGGCATATATATAATGAGGGAGAAAGGATCAAATACATGCAATAGAAAAGAAAAGCATAAAGAAAATATCTATATGAGGTATTTTAGCCCAGATTTTATACTTGAAAGGGACAAGGCCTATTAGCCATTTCCAATTAGGGACTATAAAAAAAGTGAATGAAAGTACTCATCTATTTATGAAAAGCAGCTGGGACTCCCTAAATCCAAAACTGGCAAAAGTTTATTTGTTCTAAAATTGTCACAGCTTACAGCATTTCATTTATTTTCATTAGCTGTGTTAGGTTTTGTGAAAACCTTTCTTGTATCATGTACCTTCTGCAACACACAAAAACACCTTGCTTTGGTTTTCTCCTAAATAGCTACATAATTAGATGGATTATTTCATGTGTCTGTGCCTGTGTTTGCTGAAGAGAACAAGCCAGATAAATTAGCACTTAGCAGAACTCACAATAGCACATAATATGCCCTTGTGTTTCATATAAAGCTTTATTTGTCATTCACGGCTGGTTGGCAAAACTGACTTTGCTTTTGAAAATGACAGGTGGTACTCTGGTGAGCTCTGTGCGGAAAAAGAAACAACCTTCACCAAGACAGTTTCTGTCAATAGCTTCCATGATTTCGTATTCAATCCGGGCTTGTGTTTCTTCTAAAGTTCTGTTTCATTTGCATCTCTTAGGTCCGGCCTCACCAAGGCTCTTTCATAATTGGGATTCTCTACCACAAGGCAGGAAAGGCTGGCTTCCTTTCCTCTCTGCAGGCCTGATTAAAAGACAGGTGAAGTTCAGTATATTTCAATAAGCCTCAACATTCCATGTCAGGAATCAATAGCCCTCCTTCTTTTTTTAGGGGTTATTAAATTGCAGCTGTAACATTAGCCTTCTTTATCTAATTGATTGTCTTTTCACAGGGCTAAGAAAATCAATAGCAGTCAATGGCACTGCCCTGTTTTTACCTAATAGATGTTTTCTCCTAATTGGCTGCCTGGGTGGCTCACAGAGCTCAGTATGTTTTCAGAAGTCCACAGTATGTTGCAACCCTTGTAAACTATTTTACCCTGTGCAACAGTTATTGATTTTATAATGAAATCTAGAAAAATCAATAGCAATCAGGAATATAGATCAGGATTCCTAGGTACCTTATGACAAAGGGCAAACTCACTTTGCTACCACTTCAAACTGTGATCCAATTAAACATGTCCTTAAAACATTACATTTTCCAAAGACTTTGATCAAAGTCACTCGATTTGCTGGCCAAGCCCTGGTTCAAAAACCAAGAATGAAAATGTGTAATTAAAAAATAGCATAGCAGTTTTTTAATGGACTGTTTGCCTACAAAATAAATTGAAATCATTAAAGGTAAAATCATGGATTCGCTGGGGGAATGTGACCTATCAAAAGTCACTGTACACATGATATGATCAGCTATACTCATTTCCTGAAACTATAATGTATAATAATGTATATTTTCATTATTAATTCTCAAGAAATGAGTATAGCTGACTGTATCATATGTACAATTCTAAAATGTGTTTGATAGACTTGCCTAATTCTTCACATTTAATAGTAAGCAGCATTGTACCAATATGGGGGAAGCACCATTATTTTCCCATTGGTCTTGCATCACTGAATCTGTGTTCAAATTCTATCTCTGAATGGTATCAGATTTTTGCCATTGAATCTAATTTGGACCCATACCTGTGTAAATAAGAAAATGCTATAAATCAACTTAAGCTATAATCAGATAATGAAATTCTTAGAAACAACCATTTCCTCTTTAAAAAAAACTCAATTTAAGAGATGTGAATATTAATTATGGCTTTTAAAATTTTAATTTCTTTCCTGAGAGAAATAAATGGTTTTTACTTCTAAAAATCAAGAAAAGTAAGATTCCCTTACATCTGTGTTTTTCATTTGCTCAGCTATTGCTGACTTCTGTTGTTTATTGCTCACTATTAGATTGCTTAATTTTGGAATCATCATGTTTCTTGATATCTTGAATTCTAGACTGGTTATGTTTCTCAGATATGCCCTCGTTGCTCATTTTTATTCCACCTCTGTATGAGATGTACATGTTGCATCCTTAAATCCCATTGTCTTGATTCCTACTTAATAAAAAAACCAGGAGTAAGAAGTCAGAAATTTCCACCTAAAGCTTGCCATTTTGTAAACAAGTCTTTTCCCTTGTTATGACGACAGGCTGGACAATGTCATTTTTCAAACTAGAATCATAGGCTACAAGGCAGTTTTCTAACACTTTCCAGATTAGCATGCGTGCAGCTTAGTCTTTATCATTCTTCAGTGAATTGACATGCCCTGCTGAAGTGTCGTGCCGTTTAATATGCCTAAGCATGATGGGGATGACAGTTCTGTAGCTGTGACAGTCAACCCATGTGTGTGGAGCTGTCTCCAGCTCTGAAATCACATATCTTCTGTATATGTCGATTTGACCTCAGCTCCACCAGTTCTTTCTCTATTATCTGGCAAATGAATAGATAAAGAAATCACATTATAAATTTAACGCCATTCACAACAATTGTACATTCACATGTACTATTCCTGAAGAAACTGGAGTCAAGAAAAGATCAAGCATAGATCTTTTTTTTATTTCACTATGCATTGTAGAATGGGGGCAGGGATTGAGGGTGGGGAAGAACATTGAAGATAATGATACCTTTTTCAAGCCTAACAAAGACAAATGTCAAAGAAAGGAACTAAAATGTCAACCAGACATTGTCAATAATGTCCACGTGCCTCAGAACATAATGCCAGTTTGCCTGGTTTAAAGAGTGAATCAGTGTCCTTCCTTGCTTTACAGCACAGATTAAATAGCAGTGAAATAAACAAAGTTAGTTTCCTATTCTCTCCTCCCCTGTGGTGGCCTCCCCTCCAATCTCAGGCACTTAGCTCCTTGGAACTATCCTCTCTCCTATCTCCTGTTTATAATTCTCAGGGCAGAGCATGATAAAAAACTGATTCATGTTAAGTATGAATGACTGATAAAGTTAAATATATCACCTCTCCTAGGCCCAACAACTTTATTTTTTAGGATTTTTTTGGTGTGGATCATGATTGCAATCTTTATTGAATTTGTTAAAATTTTGCTTCTGTTTTATGTTTTGTTTTTTTGGCCAGGGTACATGTAGGATCTTAACTCTCCAACCAGAGATTGAATCCACACTTCTACCCTGGCTTTGGAAGGCGAGGTCTTAACCACTGGACTGCCAGGGAAGTTCCCTCAGCAACTTTTAATATGGATCAAAACTAAATACTAAGAGTATAAATCATTAGTATTGAAACATTTGATCACTAATAAGGTTTCCTGTTGGCTCAGACAGTAAGGAATCCTCCTGCAATGCAGGAGACATGAGTTCGATCCCTGGATTTTGAAGATCCCCTGCAAGAAGAAATGGCAACCCACTCCAGTATTCTTACCTGAAAAATTCCATGAACAGGAGAGCCTGGTGGGCTACAGTCAACTGAGCAACCGAGCATGCATATAGGGCCTGGAATATTTTTAGATTCATTTTATGCAAAGTATTAGGTTCTCATAGCATTTTTGAACTAAGTAAGAACATAATATGTCTATATTCAGAAGGCTACAGTCATGGATAATAGGAGTGCATATGTAAAGTTGAGTTATCTATTACCAAGGATGTTGTTTCATTTGTACAGATATCATAGCCACTTACAAATGTGCAAAATGATTTTTGCTTGAAAACATTTCCGATTTGGTTATTGAGCTAGTTAGAGCCTTATACATCATCAAATGCACTAAAGTTTATGAGCAAATATATTAATTTAATTATCCTAGTTTTCCTCTTCATTGTGATAAGTAATCAACAATGTAATTTCTTGCAGCAAGAAAAAGAAAATTCTATGTGCTCAGAGTATTTTGCCATTAAAGGTTTTGGCTACCTACCCCTTTGGTATTTCTTTCATTTGGGCATGTTGTATTCAATGAATCAAATGTATTTACCTTTTATCCCAAAGTGGATCTTATCGTCTTTTAAACAGAAGCACTACAAAATCTAAATGGATTAAATATAGTAATATATGTACACTTACATTATACTTATATGCGTATGTATATATAGTATGTTTATATATATGTATAAATATTCGTATATTCACTATGAAGTGAAAAGGGAAATTGTGAGTCTCTCAGTCGTGTCCAACTCTCTGTGGCCCCATGGACTCTAGCCAACCAGGCTCCTCTGTCCATTGAATTCTCCAAGCAAGAATACTGAAGTGGGTTGCCATTCCCTTCTCTAGGGGATCTTTCCAATCAGGGAAAAAACTCAATTCTCCCACATTGCAGGCAGCTTTTTTACCATCTGTGTCATATATACCAATATACCAATATATTGTATATATTTATACAATAGTTGCTGGGACTATTCATGCCAGACAGATCTTTTAAAAAGCTTGTTCCCCAACATTTCCACTGAAGAGCTGATTTTTAAAAATGGCATTATCAAGATATAAAATAATGTTCACAATACAGCTGCTGCTTCTCCATCTCTTTCTCCTTCATTAACATCATCACTGTCATATTTTTATAAGTCTGGTGTGATAATAGTTTTAATGATAAAGATGGTGACTTTGTGGCTTATTTCATTTGAAGAGCCATGATTTTCTTTTTATGCACTTTTTCACATTTCAGTTATCTCAACTCAAGACCTCTTTAGATATCCAAATATAAAATATTTGTATCAGAAAGCAGGAGTAAATTAAAGGAAACACTCATCCTTTTTCTTTCTTCAAGTACCCTTTTTCAGATTGGCAACAAATATACTGAATTTTAATCCAAATAATCTAAACACTTTTTTGATTCCTTTTCTTAAAAAATTTCTCTATATAACAACCAATGAACCATTGCTTTTAAGCTTTTATGGCATTTTATTTTCAAATTGGAGAAAAGAAATGTATTTTTAAACAAAGCAGTTTTGTAAGTTTAAATGACAATCTTACATTTAAATTCTTGCATGACAGATCAGAAAATGTAATGATTCAGTCATTTTATTTGTATTTCTAAAACAGGATATATATTACGCTTTTATCAGAAACATATGAATTACTGAGTATCATGCAAATATTCTCTGGTTTCTGGCTGATCATAATCTAGAAGAGGAACAGGCACCAGAGTCACTCTATATAAACAAGGTCACAAGAGACGACCAGAAAAGGACAAGGTGCACAGCCAAGGAGATGAAGGAAATATTCTCAGTGAAAGACCTCTTGCTCCCTCCATGGAAGCTAAGTTAAAAGCTGCATGTTCTGTTTGGATTGCCTTCTCCTCTGCCTTCATGTACTGTGCTAGATGAAAGCCATAAGTAATCTGAAGAAGATAATCATTAGAAAATCATGTTTATTATACTGAGAACTGAGAGGAAGAACTTGTCAAGAATGAACGTGAACAAGGGATTTATCTGTGATCTCTGCAAATAAGCCAGATGATTTAGGAACTGAGACAAAAAGATGACAGTGTAGAGGCTAAATTCTAACCTCTGCAGGCTGGATTGTCACAGGTTATTGAAAAGCCCGTTGGCATCAGCACAGTCTGTCTTGAGTTGGAAATAGTTACTGAATACAGGTCTTTCTTTGACAACATAATGAGCCATAATTGTTACAGCACCTGGACTTCACAGGAAAATTAGAGTAACCTTACGCAGTATCAATCCTGATGTGGGTGCTCATGATTTTTAAATATTGCTTAGATTTTTGCATCCAAAAGAATTATAGATCATCTGTTCAGTGGGTTTATCAAATGAAAACATGTTTGATCATGGCCCTTATCATGAATATATGGAGCATATTAAAATCATGAAAATAATTTCTTCCAACACATTTATTTATGTTCTGCTTATGTCACAAAGGGAACATAATTTCATAAGAAATGAACAGCTCTATTGCAATGCCAGCTGTGATAGAGACAGTCTTTGACACTGTGTTGATGCTGTGTCTGTGTTGAAAATTGATCAAATGCTTCATGGAAAACTGACATTGAGAGATGTCATCAAGTAAATGAAGATTTTAAAACTCTCCCACATTCTCTGAAGAATCATTTTAATTTTTTAGTGATTTAATTCAATGTATACCAAAAAGTCTGACATATAAAGACAATGTGGAATAAAATGGAATGTTCTATAGAAATGGAAAAGAAAGCCAACTCTACTTCCAGTGGGAACGTGATTTGCTATCTAGTCTTCAATCCCTACCAAATCCATTCTTCCTTGGTCCTCTAGGGATTAGGATAAAGGGGGAGAAGTAGAGAGTGTAGGAATGGTGTGGGAGGTCAGAGCAGGATAATATTATGCTGGGGTAAAATGAAGTCCCCTCTAGGTTCTTACTTCTTGAGGGCAATCATTTTGCCTTAACAACCTCAGCAACTGAAGTTTACCAGGGTATTCTTATAATGTACTGTTGCCTTAATGCAATTCAAATGTTCAATATGTGTGGTGTTTGGGTGAACTATTTGAGGCAATTCACTGCTGCTGCTGTTGCTGCTAAGTTGCTTCAGTCGTGTCCGACTCTGTGCGACCCCGTAGACAGCAGCCCACCAGGCTCCTCTGTCCCTGGGATTCTCCAGGCAAGAACACTGGAGTGAGTTGCCATTTCACTAGAGTTGATGTACTCACACATTTAACATACATGTGCAGCATGCTTGAGTTCCAGGTGTTCTTCTAGTACTGGATGGGACAAAGTCCCTGCCCTCACAAATTTTACATGGTAGAAGGTTAATATGAAAAAGAATATTATCATTATTAACCCACTCTCACTCTTTAATGACCATGAGCACATAAGTAGTCTCTACCTCAGTTTTAGAATTTATGACATGAGAGCTTTTTTCTACTCAACTTCAATGCATATTATTTAAATAAATGTTATTAATATATGTTGATATAATTATATATTCTGATATATAATATATGTTCACATAATACTAGACCGGTAGCTAATGATCATAAGCCAACCACCCTGATATAAATTCAGATGACTTTTTCTATGTCATTATAACTATTATAGTCATACTTGCAAACATAAAATTATATTAAATTTCCCTCCATTTTCAATATCCCAAAGTCATCAAGAACTGCTATTAATTTCTGTGAATTTACTTTTGTCTTCTTTTCAGTTTCAGTTCAGTTGCTCAGTCATGTCTGACTCTTGCAACCCCATTGATTACAGCACAGCAGGCTTCTCTGTCCATCACCAGCTCCCAGATCTTGCTCAAATTCATGTCCAATGAGTCAGTGATGCCATCCAGCCATCTTTTTATATTCTTTTACCTGCCCAATTTTGAAGTAACCATCCATTTCAAACTTAATAAATTACTTCACTAAATTTCAAGCATTTCCTTACTTAATGTCTTCAGAAATGCCAAATGATTTCCTAAACATATTTTTCTTCATACTTAATGTGAACTAAAGATTCTCTTGATGAAAGTGAAAGAGGAGAGTGAAAAAGTTGGCTTAAAGCTCAACATTCAGAAAACGAAGATCATGGCATCTGGTCCCATCATTTCATGGCAAATAGATGGGGAAACAATGGAAACAGTGTCAGACTTTATTTTGGGGTGCTCCAAAATCACTGCAGGTGGTGATGGTGGTGATTGCAGTTTGAAATTAAAAGATGCTTACTCCTTAGAAGAAAAGTTATGACCAAACTAGACAGCATATTAAAAAGCAGAGACATTACTTTGCCAACAAAGCTCCATCTAGTCAAGGCTATGGTTTTTCCAATATTCACGTATGGATGTTAGAGTTGGGTTATAAAGAAAGCTGAGCACTGAAGAATTGATGCTTCTGAACTGTGGAGTTGGAGAAGACTCTTGAGAGTCCCTTGGACTGCAAGGAGATCAAACCAGTCAATCCTAAAGGAAATCAGTCCTGAATATTCATTGGAAGGACTGACCCTGAAGCTGAAACTCCTATACTTTGGCCACCTGATATGAAGAACTGACTCCTTGGAAAAGACTCTGATTCTGGGAAATATTGAAGGCAGGAGGAGAAGGGGATGGCAGAGGATGAGATGGTTGGATGGCATCACTGACTCAATTGACATGAGTTTGCGTAAACTCTGGGAGTTGGTGATGGACAGGGAAGCCTGGTTGGGCTACAATCCATGGGGTCATGCTCAGTCGGACATGACTGAGCAACTTATCTAAACTGAACTGAATGTAAAAAGTCTGACAAGCAATTGAAATTTGTCTTCATTCTGTACTTAGCTAAATTTTCTGAAATATATTAATTTTGTTTAAATATATGATGTTATATTAATATATTAATAAGGGTTTATCTAATAATAACTCAGGTTCAATTAAATGGAAAAAACTGAAAATTCCCCCCAAATCTGGCAAAACCAAATACTTACCCATAATACCACTGTAAATTATGATCTCTCTTAATTTTGTAATAAATCAGTTCTCAATTTAATTTTATACTTATAAGAACAGAGATCATAATATATATATACATATATATATATGTATATATATACACCAACTTTAAGGGGTCATTTACATAAAATGAAATGCACCCATTTGAAATGGTGGGTGGATTGAGACAGGTTGAGAATTCTGCACCCAATTACATTGTGCACATTGGCAGGGTGTAGGGGAATGTGGTGGGGGACAGCTCATCATACCACCAAGTAATGTTCTGCTACAGCGTTAAATTTCCTGCAATTTAAGTCAGCTCTGACACTGTCTGACACTAGTGTCAGATACCATGGGTTCAGGGCTGGGTCCTAGAAGACTCACCCCTCACACACACTTCAATGCCAGTCTAGGGTGTCACACGTGCTTTTGACTAACTGGCTATAGATTGGAGGTGTCAACAACCTTGTCTGGGGGTTCAATCAATTTGTAAGAGTGGGTTACAGAACTCAGAGAAACATTTTGTTTAGTAGACTGCTAGTTTTTTAATGAGAGGATGTAACTCAGGATCAGCCAGATTGAAGAGATGCACTGGGCTTCCCTGGTGGCTCAGCTGGTAAAGAATCTGCCTGCAATGCGGGAGACCTGGGTTCGATCCCTGGGTTGGGGAGATCCCCTGGAGAAGGGAAAGGCTACCCACTTCAGTATTCTGGCCTGGAAAATTCCATGGACTGTCTAGTCCATGGGGTCGCAAAGAGTCGGACACGGCTGAGCAACTTTCACTTTCATAGCACAAGTTATGGGGATAGGGCTTAGAGTTTCCCTGCCCTCTTTAAATGGGCCAGTCTCCCCAAACCTCCATGTGTTCACCATCCTGGGAGCTCTCTGAATCTCATCGTTTTGGTTTATTATAGAGGCTTTATTATGTAGACATAATTGTTGAAATCATTGGCTGCAGGTGACTAAACTCCATCCTGGACACTTTTTTCTTTTAGGAAGTTGATGGGAGGATAGGGGACAGAAAGTTCAAATTCTAAACTGCATGACTGACTCCAATGGCAGCCACAGCCCATCCTTAGGTGCATTCCAAAAATTACCTCATTAGCATAAATCCAGTTGTGGTGAAAGGGGCTTGTTATGAATAACACGATACCCATTTCACCTTTATAGCTCCGAAGCTATTTTAGGAACTGTGGACAAGAGACAAAATATTATAACAAGAGGTGTTCCCATTGTTCCTATCATTCAGAAAATTTCAAGAGTTTTGAGAAGTGTGAACTAGGAACCGTGGATGAAGAACAAACATATATATATCAGGAATATATTTCAGTCATCTGAATGACCAAACATATATTTCTTATAAATCAAAATATCACATATTTGATGAATAATGACAATTTTATACACTCAGATAATCACCTCAGTCAAAATATAGAACACTTACATAATCCCAGAACAGTCCTTCCTGTCAATTCCCTCCCCTCATCTTTCACCCAAAATGACCACTGATCTGTGTTACTATAATATAAATTTCTGTCCTAGAATTTTTATAAGTTCAGTCAGTTCAGTTCAGTCGCTCAGTCGTGTCGGACTCTCTGTGACCCCATGAACTGCAGCACGCAAGGCCTCCCTGTCCATCACCGACTCCCGGAGTTTACCCAGACTCATGTCCATCAAGTCAGTGATGCCATCCAGCCATCTCACCCTCTGTCGTCCCCTTCTCCTCCTGCCCCCAATCCCTCCCAGCATCAGGGTCTTTTCCAATGAATCAACTCTTTGCATAAGGTGGCCAAAGTGTTGGAGTTTCAGCTTCAGCATCAGTCCTTCCAATGAACACCCAGGGCTGATCTCCTTTAGGATGGACTGGTTTCATAAGTACAATCATATGATATATATGTATATAAAGGAATAATTAAAGTATACAAAGGAATAATCTTAAAATATGAAAAATGTTTATTTTAATAGTCAAATATTTACATTTTATTATATTATGCTTCTTAGTTTAATAAAAATAGTTTTTTTAACTTTTGAATTTTTAAGCTTTAGGATTTACATTGAGAATGCCAAGCAAATGTTTTTAAAAGATTCACCATACCACAAAGAAGATGGAGAAAATTTATAAGATCATCTAAAAAGATGAAAAAAATCAATATGATTAAATTTCATAAATCTTCATGAAAAGACTAGATATAGAAGGATGTAATTTTAGTATGATAAATGCTATATTTTAAATTCACAGGCAGCATTATGCTTATGTTGAGATGTTTGAGAAACATATTCACTAGGATCAAATATTAGGGAAACACATTTTTCATTTTTCATTTTTAAAACTTTTAATTTGGGGTTAATTTCAGACTTCAGAAAAGTTACAGAGTAAATTAACCCAAAATTAAAAGTTTATATTTGATTCCCAAACATTTCAACATAAAGATATGGTGATACTTGAGAAAGTTGTTCTCAGAACATTTTGACTCTGTAGCCTTCACAATACTGGGCAATGTAGAGTTCTGCCATATACAAATAACCAATGTCTTTAAATATATTCCTCTTGTTTTTGTCATTTCCATGTTCCCAATGCAGAACCTAATGTACATTCTTAACTAAGTTAACTACTTTCTTAACTAGTTCTTAACTAAATTAGGTTAATTTACAGATTTCCTTGACACCTGACTCAGGTTCTATTAATAAAGGCATCGTACCAACTCATTTCTTATATCATATTGTTAAATAAACTGTGTGTTAACAGGCCAAAAATAAATACATAAATAAAGGCATCAGTGGAAACCATGGTTTTAGAAGCTAACAATGGAGTCCTTTATAGGGCCCTATTCAGAGATCTTCTCAGTAGAAGAGACTTTTGGTTATTGTAGAATGGCAAATGGCAGATATAGAATTTCTAGCATGCAGTCAGTCCTAAATGTTATGGATGCAAGTGGGGAAGGTAACAGAGAAGGCAATGGCACCCCACTCCAGCACTCTTGCCTGGAAAATCCCATGGATGGAGGAGCCTGGTGAGCTGTAGTCCATGGGGTTGCTAAGAGTCAGACACGACTGAGCAACTACACTTTCACTTTTCACTTTCATGCATTGGAGAAGGAAATGGCAACCCACTCCAGTGTTCTTGCCTGGAGAATCCCAGGGATAGGTAAGCCTGGTGGGCTGCCGTCTATGGGGTCACACAGAGTCGGACATGACTGAAGCAACTTAGCAGTAGCAGCAGCAGGGGAAGGTAAAGATGTGCTTACTAGAAAGATCGTTATTGTTGTCATTGGTACTATGCTTGACTACATACCTCCTGTGTCTACTTTTCTGGACTTTCTATTAATACCCTTCAATAAAGTTATTTTTTTTTTCCTGTTAAAACCAGCTAAAGTGCGTTCTGATGCTTTTAACCAACAATTCCAATTAATTTAACCAAGCAATTATTAAATACCTCTGCAGGCAAAACAAATGTCCCCAAGGGGACCAAATTGGAGAAATTATCTTCTAAGTGTAATCAGAAAGTTACTCCTCCAACCAGAAGAAGTTGAAAGTATTTGTTAATTTATTAAATTTATGTTCAACTGTTAAATATTAATTTGTTAATTTTCTGTGTAAAGACAAAAGAGATGAGATATCATGTAAAAAGGATGCAGTTTCCTTCAGAAATAAGTCAGATGAAAATCCATGGACACCCAAAAGAAAGTGTTGCTTTGGTTAATAAGCACCACAGTTTAAATTCTATCAGTCACATTTGTGACTCTACAAAGTGTAATAATAAACACTAGATATGAAAAATATTTTGAATACCTTATGAGTAACGATAGACTGGTTCCAAATAGGAAAAGGAGTACATCAAGGCTGTATATTGTCACCCTGTTTATTTAACTTATATGCAGAGTACATCATGAGAAACGCTGGGCTGGAAGAAGCACAAGCTGGAATCAAGACTGCTGGGAGAAACATCAATAATCTCAGATATGCGAATGATACCACCCTTATGGCAGAAAGTGAAGAGGAACTAAAAAGCCTCTTGATGAAAGTGAAAGAGGAGAGTGAAAAAGTTGGCTTAAAGCTCAACATTCAGAAAACGAAGATCATGGCATCTGGTCCCATCACTTCATGGCAAATAGATGGGGAAACAGTGTCAGACTTTATTTTTTTGGGCTCCAAAATCACTGCAGATGGTGACTGCAGCCATGAAATTAAAAGACACTTACTCCTTGGAAGGAAAGTTATGACCAACCTAGATAGTACATTCAAAAGCAGAGACATTAGTTTGCCAACAAAGGTCTGTCTAGTCAAGGCTGTGGTTTTTCCACTGGTCATGTATGGATGTGAGAGTTGGACTGTGAAGAAAGCTGAGCGCCAAAGAATTGATGCTTTTGAACTGTGGTGTTGGAGAAGACTCTTGAGAGTCCCTTGGACTGCAAGGAGATCCAACCAGTCCATCCTAAGGGAGAGCAGTCCTGGGTGTTCATTGGAAGGACTGATGCTAAAGCTGAAACTCCAGTACTTTGGCCACCTCATGCAAAGAGTTGACTCATTGGGAAAGACCCTGATGCTGGGAGGGATTGGGGGCAGGAGGAGAAGGGGATGGCAGAGGATGAGATGGCTGGATGGCATCACCAACTTGATGGACATGAGTCTGAGTGAACTCTGGGAGTTGGGGATGGACAGGGAAGCCTGGAGTGCTGCAATTCACGGGGTCACAAAGAGTCGGACACAATCGAGCTACTGAACTGAACTGAATGACTGAAGATAATGGCTTGAAACATGCAACCACCAAGTTAGTAAAAACTACTGCCTGGCATAGGATAGGATCTTCAAGTTAAAAAAACAAAAAAAATCTATGTAGCTTCCAGTTCAGGATGGTGGAGTGTTCTCATCTCCTCCTACCAAAGCACCCAAATCACAACTAGCTGTTGAACAACCACTGACAGGAGGATGCTGGAACCCACCAAAGATACCTCACATCCAAAGACAAAGAAGAAGCCACAGAAGATGGTAGAGGGGATACAATCATGATAAAATCAAATCCTATACCCTCCCAGTGGGCAAACCACAAACCGGAGAATAGCAATGCCAAAGAAGTTCTCCCACTGTTGTGAAGGTTCTGAGCCCCATGTCAGACTTCCCAGCCTGGGGATCCTACAAAGGGACTGGGAAATCCCCAGGGGATCTGACCTTGAACCCTGCGGGATTTAATTATAGGACTTCCATAGGACTGGGAGATATCGAGACTCCACCCTTGGAAGGCACAAACAAAATCTTGGATGCACCAAGACACAGGAGAAAGGAGCAGTGACCCCAGAGGAGACTGAATCAAAACTACCTGCCAGTGTTGGAGGGTCTCCTGTGGAAGAGATATTAGCTGAAAACTTCCCTGACCTGGGAAAAGAAATACTCAACCAAGTCCAGAAAGCACAGAGACTCCCAGGCAGGATAAACCCAAGGAGGAACTCACCAAGACACATTGTAATCAAACTGACAAAAATTAAAGACAAAGATAAAATATTAAAAGTAACGAGGGAAAAATGACAAACAACATACAAGGGAACATCCCATCAGGTTATCAGCAAGAAACTCTACACGAAACTCTATCAAGAGAAACTACAAACAAGAAGGGAATGGCATGATATATTTAAAGTTATGAAAGGGAGGAACCTATGGCCAAGAATACTCTAACCAGCAAGACTCCTTCAGATTTGATGGAGAAATCAAAACCTTTTCAGACAAACAAAAGTTAAGAGAATTCAGCTCCACCAAACCAGCTTTACAATATATGCTACAGTAACTTCTCTAGGTAGGAAACAAGGAGAAGGAAAAGACCAAAGAAAAGAAACCCAAAACAATTAAAGAAAATGGTAATAGGATCATAAAAATCAATAATTACCTTAAATGTAAATGGATTAACTGTACCAACCAAAAGACATAGACTGGCTGGGTGAATGAACACATACGCATGAATGATTTCCACTTACCATATCACTTTGCTTGACCCCCCAAATCATATGCACTTATTTTGTATTGTTAGGTTAATCATGTTCCCATTATGGCTCACAATTGTAATTATCTTTCATTTTTTGCCTGGCTATTAATTGTGAAAACTGATAAACATCTTTTACTATTTTAAAAGAAAAAAAAAACTACAAAAATGAACTATGTTTTAGGCCTACATGACACTTCTGTAGAAAAGAATTTTTTTTTTAATTTTTACAAGTAGATCAGGGACCCTTGTTACATGTTTCTGAATTACTCAGTATCAGTCAGTTCCGTTCAGTTTGGTCGCTCAGTCATGTCTGACTCTTTGCGACCCCATGAATCGCAGCACACCAGGCCTCCCTGTCCATCACCAACTCCCGGAGTTCACCCAAACTCTATGTGCATCGAGTTGGTGATGCCATCCAGCCATCTCATCCTCTGTTGTCCCCTTCTCCTCCTGCCCCCAGTCCCTCCCAGCATCAGGGTCTTTTCCAATGAGTCAACTCTTTGCATGAGGTGGCCAAAGTATTGGAGTTTCAACTTCAGCATCAGTCCTTCCAATGAACACCCAGGACTGGTCTCCTTTAGGATGGACTGGTTGGATCTCCTTACAGTCCAAGGGACTCGTATAGTACTGAATAATTCAGTACAGAGTAACATCAGTTATTCATATTGATTAATATTGGAGCTTCCCAGGTAGCACTAGTGGTAAAGAACCTTTCTGCCAATGCAGGAGACATAAGAGACCCAGGTTCAATCCCTGGGTCGGGAAGATCCCCTAGAGGAGAGTATGGCAACCCATTCCAGTATTCTTGCCTGAAGAATCCCATGGACAGAGGAACCTGGTGGGCTATAGTCCATAGCGTCACAAAGAGTCTGACACAAGTGAAGTGAATTAGCATGCATTCATTACTCACATTACTCAAGACTTCTACTTGGCTGTGAAGGCAAAGACATCTGCCTTGTTTACTGCTGTATCCTCAACATCTACCATAGTATGTTATATGGAATGCATTCACTTAAACTTTTTGTCTGACTAATAGACAGATTGAGTAAAAAGACAATATGCCTTCCCTGGCTCTATCACAAAGTATTTATATGAATTAAGGAAATTGAATTGATTTTCTAAACCACTTTCCTAATCTATAAAATTATGGGGATTTGAAAAAAAATTGAATGTATTAATTCTTAGTTTCATTTAATATGTAAATATTTATATTTACTTATAAATTGTATATCTTATTTGTAAAGGTTTAATATATAAATTAATACATGACTACTAAATTAGAAAATTTACCGAATCAAAAAACCAGTGATATAAGTATACTGAGAACAGATATTTTAGAATCAGATGCTATAATTTCCATTATTTTCTAAACACAAAGGTTATATAAGTTTGTTATAAAAAATGTAAGAAATGGAAATATTGCTCATGTGAAAGTCTCTCAGTCATGTCTGACTCTTTGCAACGCCATGGTCTATACAGTTCATGGAATTCTCCAGGCCAGAATACTGGAGAGGGTTGCCATGTCCTTCTCCAGGGGATCTTCCCAGCCTAGGGATCAAACCCAGGTCTCCCACATTGCAGAGGATTCTTTACCAGCTGAGCCACCAGGGAAGCCCAAGCATACTGGAGTGGGTAGCCTATCCCTTCGTCAAGGGATCTTCCCAAATCAGGAACTGAACCAGGGTCTCCTGCATTGCAGGCAGATTCTTTACCAGCTGAGCTATTAGGGAAGGTATTCCTAGTAGATACTAGGGAAGCATATTCCTCATGCCCCATCCTTAATTCCTAGAGAATAATATCATAAATGATTGTGTTCATTACACCCTTTGTGAGCCATCTCTTCAAATGAAATAGACCAAAATGCTGTAATAGAATTAAAAAAAAATAGTTCAATATATTTTAATAGCAAACACAGCACAGAAGGCAGAAAAAAAAAAAAAAAAAACAGGTTCGATGCAGGATACAGGATGCTTGGGGCTGGTGCACTGGGATGACCCAGAGGGACGGTACAGGGAGGGAGGTGGGAGGGGGGTTCAGGATGGGGAACACGTAGTGGATTCATGTTCATGTATGGCAAAACCAATACAATATTGTAAAGTAATTAGCCTCCAATTAAAATAAATACATTTAAATTTAAAAAAAAAAAACAAGAAAAAAATAAACCTGTACTTGTATGTAGGACAACTTAGAAAACTATAGTGAATGGATGGAATCTATTGTATAATTAAAATCTGAGGCAATTTTCTTTCCTCCTGTTAGTAATTTTGAATTTTTAAAAAAGCTGCAGTCATCTAACTCAAAGATTTCTTGTGTTTTATAAAACTTTATAATACATTTTTTGCTAACACCTATGTACCGTTCCACCAAATTTCTTTACTCATCTATGTGTGCAGGATAGAATATTAAATATGTTTAAATGTCTTTCAATTTTCAAAATTACTGCAAAGGCATATGTTAATAAGTTCTTTGCTTTTTGCTTAATTTAATTCATATTTAAAAATCATATCAGCAATTCTTTTATGATCCTTTCACTTAAACTCTTCTTTTTGAGTTTTCATAGTTGTTGTTTTTTTTTTTTCCTGTTTTAAATGTTTATCAATTTTTCCTATACTTGCCAATGCCAGAGGTCTTATTTCACTGTGGGAGATTCAGCTCATGAACAATCAGTACCTGACTATGTCAGGTCATGACTTTATTACCAGAAGAATTTATCTCAGAAAATAAAAAAATATCTTTAAAAACACCAGTTTTATCCACAATACCTATTATTTGGCCACCACATGGAAACATTGCTCAGAGACACAATTTGAATGCGAATACTCAATAAATATATGGAAAAGCAATCATGTAAAAGAAAAAATTAGGAGCATTTCTAGGCAAGCAATCTCTTCCACTATGATAAAGGATAATAATTTTGTAGAATAAATCTATAGTTATTTTATAATTATGGGAAAATATAGCATATAGATTATGGGAAACAGTACATAATAAACACTCAATAAATAATATTATGTAAATAATATTACTATTATTAAGATTTTTATTGATATTCAGACAATGAAAGATTTTATCTTACATAACAAACTCCATAATTCTAAACTAGTTTAAAAAATTTTGCTAAAATATACAGTGATTGATTTGTAAAAATACAATTATTTTTAGCTCTGCTCCTGGTTCATGTTGTATTAGATAGGGGAGCAAAGGGAAAAATAAGCTTTTATTATTTCTAATATGTTGATGCATGAATAAATGAATTACATTTTCATTTGTATGAAGATTAATCTAAAAAATGTCAAGGTACAAATGGCATAAAAATAGAAAAAAGCGTGTGGTTTCTAATGACACATGAGTATGTGACTTTAACAAATACCCATAAGAAAGGTAGAGGACCCAAGTACCTAAAAATTGTGGGTGTCCCACTATGCCAGTGTTCTCTGAGTAACAGAGCCCAAGAAGGGATTAGCTGTGCAAGTGCTACACTGAGGGAATGGCCCATGAAAGGTAAAACAAGAAGTAGGAATAGGTGAGGAGAGCCTCAGAATACAGTGCCAGCCTGGTCCCTTTAAGGAGAGAATCAAGGAAAGGTGGGATTAAGAAGGAAACTAAGGGAAGGTAGGATTAAGTAGGAAAAGCCTCAGTGACAGCATAGTTCTGATTTGAAAAGTCTGGGTCAGGCAGATGAGAGGCCATTAAGCAAAGCTTGCTATTATGAATGTGTCAAATTAACCCTTATTAAGTGGAGTACAGGGTGCTGGATGATGAGTCGTGGTTCAATGACAAGGTACAAATATGGGTTGAAGCAGTGAAGTTTATTATTCACAGGTCCTAGTGAAAGTACCTAGTCCACTCAAGGGACCACACAGTAGTACAAGGCAGAGAGGCAAATAGAGAGAGGCAGGACCTGGGGCACATACCTTTATGAGGGCCTCTCGGTGGAGTGCTTGGAATGCTTTAGGGTTCCCTACCTAAGGCTGGATTTGTTGTTGTTCAGTCACTCAGGCGTGTCTGACTCTTTGCAACCCCCTGGACTGCAGCACGCCAGGCTTCCCTGTCCTTCATCACCTCCCAGAGCTTGCTCAAACTCATGGCCATTGAGTCGGTGATGCCATCCAACCATCTTGTCCTGTCATCCCCTTCTTCCGCCTTCAGTCTTTCTCATCATCAGGGTCTTTTCTAATGAGTCAGATGGTCAACTTAAAAGGGCTGAGGGAATTCCCTGGTGGTTCAATGGTTAGAACTCAGGACTTTCACTGCTATGCGCCCAGGTCAAATCACTGGCCAGAGAACTTAAACTGAGGGGTGCAGAGAAAAAAAAAAGGTGCTGGGATTTTGGTAAGTTCCATGGGCTCTCAGAGGCATGTAAGCGAAGGCTTTGGAAGGCAGGGGAGATTTGATTACAAGAACTTTGGGTGAAGTGATATTTGGAACTTCATTGTCGTTCAGTCTCCCAGTCATATTCAAGTCTTTGCCACCCCATGTACAGCAGCACATCAGGCCTCTCTGTGCCTCACCATCTCCTGAAGTTTGCCCAAGTTTATGTCCATTTGGAACTTACGTTGGCTTATGACTGTCAAGTTCTCTTGAGGGCATGAACTTTTATGAGGGGATTAGTGTAAGTTTCGGAGAAGGCAATGGCAACCCACTCCAGTAATCTTGCCTGGAGTATCCCAGACACAGAGGAGCCTAGTGGGCTACCATCTATGGGGTCGCACAGAGTCAGACATGACTGAAGCGACTTAGCAGCAGCAGTGTAAGTTTAAAGTCAATTGTTTGGCCCAACAAAATATTGGATGTCAAAGGAGCAATGCCATGGAATATCTTAGCTAAATTCTTGACACTTTCCTATAAGAGGGGAATAAGAAGTATGTAAGCGTTAGTCGTTCAGTCATGTCCGACTCTTTGCGACCCCATGGACTGTAGCCTGCCAGGCTCCTCTGTCCATGTAATTCACCAGGCAAGAATATTGGAATGGATTGACATTTCCTTCTCCAGGGGATCTTCCCGACCCAGGGATCAAAGCCAGGTCTCCTGTATGCCTGCATAGGGTAGCATCACCGATTCAATGGACATGAACTTGGGCAAACTCTGGAAGAGCGTTAGGGACAGGGAGGCCTGGTGTGCCATAGTCCATGAGGTCTCAAAGAGTCAGACACAACTTAATGACTGAACAATAACAGCAACACAGGGTAACTGTGGCCTTGGTTTACCACCTTCATTCCTCAAAAAAGGTGGCAGCTGAAGGTTGTCAGCCAACTGTGCTCCCTGAAGAGGTTCTTTTGAAGGGAGCTCTGAGTGGGAGACTTCATAGCTGCCTCATCCCAAGAGAATCTCTTTGGCAACATCTAAATTAAGAATGCAAACATATTTATTTGTTAACATGTTAAGCTTTAAACAGTTGATTTTAAATTCAAAGTATTGGAGTAATTTGAAACCATAGGAAAGGCACGAAACAAACATTGCAAAGAATGTTTCAACTTTGCCAATATTTTTAATTTCGTCTCCCCTTTCAGACACTACTTTTTCTCTCTGACCAGCTTACGCAATTCTCTTTGGGGAATTCAGTAAGTTCTATCCTTCCTCAAGTCTTCACTAGGCAACTCCATCTTCCCTGAAAACATGCTTTCACGGCCTTTCCATCACTGACATGCACCCCAACTTTTTAGTACTCCTGCTTTGAATGAACTTTTGTCATACAAAAACAAGTTACAAATTGAAAACAACGTACAAATTCTAATAAGGTTGTACTACAAAACATTAACGCATCCATGGATGACGTTTTGCTGAAATCTGATCATTGTTTACCAGTGAGTATCATCCTTACTGTTTCCTTTCATTCTGGCATACCATTTTACAGGGTGTCACCTGCTGCTTTCATGCCCTTTTCACTTTTTTCTATTTGATTTTGTGCAAAACTTTCTTTTGTACAATGTGTTGAATGTGTTGTTTGGCCTTCCTTCATGTAATCACTCCATCTCAGGTCTTTACACAAGTAATATGAATAAAATAATAGTAAATCCCAATGTGATTGAAAATAAAAATGTTAACACAAAATTGACATCTGTTATATGGTCATTAACTGAATAAAGTACAATGTTTATATATTTTATCATCAGTGTTTATATATTTCAGAAGTTTAACATCATCAACACTAGATGAATAAAATAATGTTGAGTATATGGATAAACATCTATATATATTTGTTGATATAATCATAAATATACTGTCATATACCTGCTGCTGCTGCTGCTGCTAAGTCACTTCAGTCGTGTCCGACTCTGTGTGACCCCATAGACGGCAGCCCACCAGGCTCCCCCGTCCCTGGGATTCTCCAGGCAAGAACACTGGAGTGAGTTGCCATTGCCTTCTCCGGTCATACACCTACTTGCCTCTAATTTTGCCTCATTAACTCGGCTGGAATAGCACTGCTTTCTTTTTGATTTTAGAATTTGTTGCCTGCATTAGGTAAGGCAGCTTGTGTATAGTGCCTTCTTTCTGAGGTCTCACCAAGACAGATAAATCCAGATGTTTCTGTAGCTTAGAAGTCAGAACACCCGAAGCTGTATCCCGATTTTACAACTTATCTGGATTAAATTAATACTTTATATTTGAATATTTAGAGATTAAAAGTATTGGTAGTTAGAAGAGGTCTTTAAAAGTATATATTTCTGCCACCTCATTTTATAATAATTTACCATTGATGGATCACATAGTTAATTCCACAAAGGAGAAATTTCTTATATTATACACAGGAAACACAGGTGAAAGTAAATAGTTGAAGGAATTAACAAATTTTTACCTAATTTAAGCTTTTTTTTTTTTAATCTTTGTAGAGAAAGCTTGTTGCCAAAAATGTGATGCCATTTGAGTCAAGCTGTGCTTATTTTTCCAGTATGACTGATGCTGAAGCTGAAACTCAAATACTTTGGCCACCTCATGCAAAGAGTTGACTCATTGGCAAAGACCCTGATGCTGGGAGGGATTGGGGGCAGGAGGAAAAGGGGATGACAGAGGATGAGATGGCTGGATGGCATCACCGACTCGATGGACGTGAGTTTGAATGAACTCCAGGAGTTGGTGATGGACAGGGAGGCCTGGCGTGCTGCGATTCATGGGGTCACAAAGAGTCGGACATGACTGAGCGACTGAACTGACTGACTGACTGACTTCCACTGTAAAAGTTGGTGAGACAATATTTGTAACTTAGATTAAAAACTCATCTTTAAGGGTTGTCTCTTATAGTAGGTGAAAGATCACAGTTATTGCATCCAGAAGGATGTACTAAGTCACTTCAGTCGTGTCCAACTCTTTGTGACCCTATGGACCATAGTCCGCCAAGCTCTTTTGTCCATGGGATTCTCCAGGCAAGAATACTGGAGTGGATAGCCTTGTTCTCCCCTAGGGGATCTTCCTGACCCAGGTATCGAACCTGATTAGTAGGCAGATTCTTTACCACTATTGCCACCTGGGAAGAAGATGGCCATGTATAAATTACATTTTTCTCTTGATTTCTGGTGTACTTTTCTTTGGTAAGAGGTGAGAGGAAAACCATATGATCAAATTGATTTGCTTGAAATCTAGAATATAAATACTTGAGTGATTAAAAAAGTAAATCAAAAATAAAGATAATGAAGAATGTTTTGTGTGGCCTGCCAAATTCCAAATATCTGCTAATATTGAACAAGTTATTGTTTAACTGAAAATATTGGCAGGCTGTTTTTTAATATTGCTGGGAAACAGACATTTGAAAGAACTGAACAGAAAATAATTGATGAAAAGTTGTGTGTTATCCACACTTAGTATGTTAATGTAGTCTCCAGAAAACTTCATGTTATTGTACAGATCACATCTGTTACGTAACAGGAAGAAAGAATACCTATTCTTCTCCTTTTTCACCGTTTTTCCTGTAACAAGGCCAACTGTGGAAGAATCGTGTGCTGCCAGTGTGCCTGCCAAGTTTTAATTGAAATGTTGTGATAAATTTCCCTGCCAGGTCAGATGTTATTTTCTGGTTAAGGAGGGTCAAGCTGGTCTCTTAAAGAACCACTTTTGATTTTTATAGTGTCCAGTGATTTGTTCCTGGAAGTTGATTTACCGCAGATCTGACCTCCGCCCTCTCAGTTGACCTCTGCCAACGTGTTCAAGTCTCCAGTTCACCTAGGGCCACTGGTGGAAAAAAGTATTTTATTAAACTGGGTTTCTCATTTTATTAGTGTGAAAATAGGCTTTTGCTAATCAATAAAACAGGAAGCATTCACTTTATTGCTTTAGACTAGAGACTAAAGGTCATTTAACATAAATAGAATGAGGCACAAAACAAAGCAAGCAGGAAATATCTGATGACTCAGCATAAACCACTTGGTTAACACAAATATCATCTGTTCTCTTGAGTGTATGCATGAGGTTAATAAAAATATTGAAACTGTTGACATTTAGGACAATTAAATTTTGAATGGTAATCCCTAAAAATGATTAATGTTAAACTACAGCTTTGGTTTGATGGTTGAAACCATATCTCCCAAGTTTCTGCATAAGGGTTGGCATAATACCAGTGTTTATAAAGAAGACAGCTTCTTTTTCACAAATTCAGAGCACTTTATTATCATAAAAGTTATAAAACTTTCTTTAAAGAAAGAGTGGATTTTGAAGAAGGATAGCAAACTGCATAGCAAGAAAAACAAAGAAGAATGGCAATAACTGCCATTCCGTTAATGAAAACCTTGTGGAAGGGACCTGAGGAATCAAAGAAGGTGTATTCATTATCTTTGTCTTGCTGGAGCATTTCTCAAGTTGTCTGAAGGTTTAGAATTAAATGCCTTGGAACTCTGTGAAGATCCTCTAGAGGGGTGGGATGGAGGGGTGGAAAGGATACTCAAGAGGGAGGGGATATATGTATGCTAACGGTTGATGCACCTTGTTGTATAGGAGAAACTAACACAACTTTGTAAAGAATTATCCTCTAATTTAAAATATATATTAATTAATTATTTACTTAAAAATAATCAAATGCTTTGCAAGTTTCCACTGTTCATTTCCAAGCCCGTATCTTTTTTTTTTTTTTTTTTAATTAGAGGCTAATTACTTTACACTATTGTGGTGTTTTTTGCCATACATTCACATGGATCAGCCATGGGTGCATATGTGTTCCCCATCCTGAACCTCCCTCCCACCTCCCTCCCCATCTCATCCCTCAGGGTCATCCCAGGGCACCATCCCTGAGTACCCTGTCTCGTGCATCGAACCTGGACTGGGGATCTATTTCACATATGATAATATACGTATTTCAATGCTATTCTCTCAAATCATCCCACCCTCGCCTTCTCCCACAGAGTCTAAAAGTCTGTTCTTTACATCTGTGTTTCTTTCACTGTCTCGCATATACAGTCATCATTACCATCTTTTTAAATTACATATATATGCATTAATATACTGTATTGGTGTTTTTCTTTCTGACTTACTTCACTCTGTATAGTAGGCTCCAGTTTCATCCACCTCATTAGAACTGATTCAAATGCATTCTTCTTAATAGCTGAGTAATACTCCATTGTGTATGTGTACCACAGATTTCTTATCCATTCATCTGCCGATGGAATCTAGGTTGCTTCCATGTTCTGGCTATTGTAAACAGTGCTGTTAATAACACTGGGGTATACATGTCTCTTTCAGTTCTGTTTTCCTCACTGTGTATCCCAGCAGTGGGATTGCTGGGTCGCATGGTAGTTCTATTTCCAGTTTTTTAAGGAATCTCCACACTGTTCTCCATAGTCCAAGCCTGTATCTTAAACATCTCTGAACTTAGTAATATTCACAGTCTTTCATTAATACTCTAAAATTTACTTATATTATTTGAACAGCAGTTTTACTTTTACCATTTTAAGACAGTATATTTAGGTCATTTATATGACATACCACTGTATATAAATGCTAATATAATGACCATTTTTGCCTATATTTCCAATGTCTTATCAATATTCTTTGGTATATTTTATTGACATATCATGTCTTTCTATGACAAAGGTTTTAACCTACGTGACAAAAATAAAAGAATGTTTGAATCTATATACAAAGGCTTTCTTTCAATAGTGGACAGGAGTTTCTGATAAAAATCTTAGGTATTTTAGACAAAATTATTAAAGATTATGATTGCTCTTAAGCAAATGATTAAGATGATTTCAGAATATATATAATTTGGAATTCAAATTTGAAGAATTACTGCCTTTGAATTTAGGATTACATGAACTGATGTATATAAAAGTATAAAGCACTTTATATGTGTAATTTTTATTATTTCTTGGTGGGTTTTATCGAGGATGCTTACTTACTAAGCTAAATGTAATGCTTGCTTTCATTACCTAAAACTGCAATATGTGCACTTCAATGCTCTAGTTATTTATGTAAATTATTAACGGCCATAAAAAACTCAGAAAAGTTCACTATACAAAAATACAATAGTGAGTAAAGTGCTGTGTCAGACTAATCTTTTTATCATAAAAGACAAGTCAGAAATTTGTCTTTATAATGGAAGAGCAGCATTTTACAATCAGTGGTCTCTGGTCATTCAGAAATGATCAGTCTTGGAGATGTCAGGCATGCAAATTCTATAAAATTAATATTCATGAAATTAAAGAAATAGATTCTGTGGCTCTACATGAAGGGGCACATAATTTGCATTAATTTTTGTTTTCAAGCAGCTATTTAAGTACAATGTCATTATAGCTCTGGCATATATTAGAAGAGAGACCATAACTATGAAAAGGATGACTTTCGTTTTGGTTTCCTTCAGACTATGGGTTGGAGTTGGAGACCTAGGGATATAGGAGTTAGGAGAGAATTTGGGATCATGAGGAGTGTTTTTGCCCAGGTGACAAAGAATGAATGAGAATTGTAAAAGTATCCTTTCTGTCCGTGTCCATAGGGAATCCACTAAAATTTTAGTGACATTGAATGCCACTTGGGATCTTAGAATAGCAGTAACAGTTGAGAGTCCCTTTCAGGTAGGTTTGCTAATTACTTTATGTGAAATAGAGTAAACCTAAGAAGGAAGGAAAATACATGGAAAGTGTCATGTGGCAGTTGCAGTGGTCATACTGGGGACTGATTGTCTTATAAGCAAATGTGAAGGCACATTTAATGTCTCTCAGGAAATCATGAGGAGATGCAGAGCATTGGGAGCATAATCGTGGTATTGTGGGTTGTTTGTTGTTGTTTTAGTTGTTAAGTCACGTCTGACTCTTTGCAGCCCCATGGATTGTAGCCCACCAGGCTCCTCTCTGTCAATGGGGTTTCCCAGGCAAGAATACTGGAGTGGGTTGCTATTTCCTTCTCTAGGGTAGCTACCTGACCCACGGATCAAATACATGTCTTCTGCACTGCAAGCGAATTCTTTACTGTTTGAGCCACAGGGAAGCCCCATATTGTGTGCAGGTTCAGCTCAGTTCAGTTCAGTCGCTCAGTCGTGTCCAACTCTTTGCGACCCCACGAATTGCAGCACACCAGGCCTCCCTGTCCATCACTAACTCCCGGAGTTCACTCAGACTCACGTCCATCAAGTCAGTGATGCCATCCAGCCATCTCATCCTCTGTCATCCCCTTCTCCTGCCCCCAATCCCTCCCAGCATCAGAGTCTTTTCCAATGAGTCAACTCTTCGCATGAGGTGGCCAAAGTACTGGAGTTTCAGCTTTAACATCATTCCTTTCACAGAACACCCAGAGCTGATCTTTAGAATGGACTGGTTGGATCTCCTTGCAGTCCAAGGGACTCTCAAGAGTCTTCTCCAACACCACAGTTCAAAAGCATCAATTCTTTGGCGCTCAGCTTTCTTCACAGTCCAACTCTCACATCCATACATGACCACTGGAAAAACCATAGCCTTGATTAGACAGACCTTTGTTGGCAAAGTAATGTCTCTGCTTTTGAATATGCTATCTAGGTTGGTCATAACTTTTCTTCCAAGGAGTAAGCGTGTTTTAATTTCATGGCTGCAGTCACCCTCTGCAGTGATTTTGGAGCCCCAAAAAATAAAGTCTGACACTGTTTCCACTGTTTCCCCATCTATTTCCCATGAAGTGATGGGGCTCTAAGCCATGATCTTAATTTTCTGAATGTTGAGCTTTAAGCCAACTTTTTCACTCTTCTCTTTCACTTTCATCAAGAAGCTTTTTAGTTTCTCTTCACTTTCTGCCATAAGGATGGTGTTATCTGCATATCTAAGGTTATTGATATTTCTCCCAGCAATCTTGATTCCAGCTTGTGCTTCTTCCAGCCCAGTGTTTCTCACTATGTACTCTGCATATAAGTTAAATAAGCAGGGTGATAATATACAGCCTTGACGTACTATTTGGGACCAGTTTGTTGTTCCGTGTCCAGTTCAGGTAGTGATTATTAAAAACAATATTTAAATCCATAGGCATGTAAAGCCTCAACTTGAGAGGATCCCAAAAGTCCCTAAGTAGCAGGTAATAAGAACAAATCATAACACAGTCACTATTATAAGGGCTGCTGCTGCTGCTACTTCTAAGTCGCTTCAGTCGTGTCTGACTCTGTGTGACCCCACAGACGGCAGCCAAACAGGTTCCCCCATCCCTGGGATTCTCCAGGCAAGAACACTGGAGTGGGTTGTCATTTCCTTCTCCAATGCATGAAAGTGAAAAGTGAAAGTGAAGTTGCTCAGTCGTGTCTGACTCTTAGTGACCCCATGGACTGCAGCCTTCCAGGCTCCTCCATCCATGGAATTTTCCAGGCAAGAGTACTAGAGTGGGGTGCCATTGCTTTCTCCAAATTATAAGGGCTATATACTCATAAATGACTCATAAATCCACATAACAACCATACTGAAGCATTAATAAGTAACTAAGTAAATGGTGGATTTGTGATTCAAACTTAGGTAGTTCATGTTCTGAAGTTATCCTATACATCCCTACACACCTCATTTTTTAGATGAGGGTATGAATAAAAAGTTCAAGTTACTTAGCCAAGCACACAGAGTTAGCTAGCACAAAGCCTGGATATAAACCCAGGTCATTCTGACTTCAAATTCAGTGCTTTTAACCATCCCATTATCTTAAAGTGTGTGAAGAATGTCTGGAGTAGTGAAGATTCTGAGATTCAGAGCTTTTCTCAATTCTTACCTTAGGTAACAAGTTTCTACTAGAGGAGAGTGTTAAGAGTTGTCTGCACATATTTACCAAGTCAGCTATGATTAAGTCCACTCTAAGATTCTTAATGTCTTAAATACCTGGTTGCCTCAAAAGAAATTGGACTTCCTTGGTGGTTGGGACAGTAAAGAATCCACCTGCAAATCAGGAGACCCAGGTTCGATCCCTAGGTCGGGAAGATATCCTGGAGAAGGAAATGGCATCCACTCCAGTATTCTTGCTTGGAAAATGCCACGGACAGGGGAGCCTAGTAGGCTACAGTCCATGGGGTAGCAAAGAAACAGGACTGAACAACTAACATTTTCGAAAGTAATTTAGTCCAAGTCAGCTACTGGCACCACTATTGCCTGAGAGCCTGCTATGTATCAGGTACCACACTAAGCATACGTATATGCATATATATATATATACACACACACACATACACACTGTGGCTGTTAGTCCTTGCAATGATGCTGATAAAAATGTGTTGTTAACTTCTTAAATTTATTTCCATGTGAATAAAACAAATTTGAGAAGTCTAACTCACCTAGCCAACTGACAAGGAGCAGACTAAGTCCATCTAAGGATGTCATTAATTCTACATCACCCTCTGTTTTACACTCAGATCCACTCAATCAGCTGTATGTTCTTTGGTTTTATGGACATAGGTCTTCTATAGTGGAGTCTTGTCTGAACTTTATTTTGTCTGCCCTCTTATTTACCTGTTTTCTTGGTTGAGTTTCATACATAATCAATGACAATGGGAATGAAAAAGATTAAAACAAAACAACAAATTCATAGTAATACCTATATGTACATATCTGTGTATATATACACTATATATATATATGTAATATTCTTGTTAAAATACTTCTTGTGTGCTTCTTACATCTCAAGGTAGATCACCAAGGCCAATGAAATAGATCTTATGTTTTAACTCGTATTTACTTATTAAGGAAGCTATAAACATCAATGTGCTTTCAAATGTTTGTATTTCTCACCTATCTTCATATTTCTCACCTGTCTTTATGTACATTGTCCTTTGGCTTATAAATTAATGAACTGCCATTTAAAATCATGGTTTTTTTTTTTCTCCTATTTGATGTTTAGCAGATCGCCACCTGTCTCCAGAGGACAGGTTGTTTGTTGTTTTTAGGGCACTATACAGGGTACAGCATGGATAAACGCAGTGGTTGGAGTCTAATTACTTGAGCTCTTTATGGAGGTGGATCATCTCACAGCACAATGCTCAACAGGACAAAGTCAGGCCAACTGTCTTTTACAGCATCAGCTGCCGCCCTGAGTTTGGTGTTTTGCCACTGACACCAAGTCTTCTTTGTTTATCAGGTAATTAACAGTAATGATGTCTTGCTGCTTAGCTTTGTTCCTGAACCAAGGCTCCTTCTTTGCAGATTTGGGAGGACTCCTAGTCCTAGGTTGGTGGTTTGACTGTCATAAGCACCAGCAGGCAATTCTAAGCTTAATTACCTCCCTGTTTTGTTCTTTACATTGGGCAATAAACATCCAGTCTAAAGGCAATTTGTGGGAGAGAGGGGAGAGAGAAAGGAGGGGTGCCTTCTCTCATGACAATGCATCCATCAAATAAACTAACTTAAAAATGTTTTGACCTTGAGTTCTTAAACATTATTGTAATTCCCCATCTTATAAGGAAAAGCATTTTAAAGAAAGTTATTCAAATAAAACAAACCCTACAGATAGGTAGTCTGTTTATGAAATATGAGGGAATTCAATTACCTATGAATGGATGAATGGCTTTTTTCCCCTCCCTTTGTCTGGTCATCATTGTTACTGTGGATTTCTTTAACAAAAGATAGCAAAATAAACAGAAATGTCTCCGATGAACTGTGAGCCTGCAGTTAAGTGGCATATCTATGGGAGTGTGCTCTGGGATGTATTTAGTATAGCTATGATTTTTTTTTAACAGTACATTATTGAATTTTTAGCAAAGTCACACTAGAAAAAAGAAATTACTACTTCAGAATGAACAAAGATCTAGAAAAGCACCACATGTAGCTTTTTTTCTTACAAAAAGCTGGATTACTTATTTCATTAGACATCTTAAATAAAATTTGTGATAATTTTGGTTAAATTCTGTTGATTATAGACAAATTCATATGGATATTATATATACTCATTTGAGTGATTTTTTAATCACAGTCACTATTAATTTTCAGCCTTTTTTAGTGTGGAAACAATATTTTAAAATAATTGTTAGTATGTAATATTTGCTAGTAACTTTCAGTACTCATTAGTGATATTTGAAACATTTCAAATGCCAACATCCTAAAACTGTAGAGGTAATTTTATTAATTATAAGCTGTAATTTATTACCCATACTGTTTTTGCTAGATAACTCTTGTGGATAAATGATTAACCATTTAAAATGAAGTTTTTTGCTTCCATGTTTATAAAGAACTTAATTATTCTATAAAGTGTTCCCTATTTTGGTCTATTTTCCATTTAGTAGGATATCTGGATTAAATTATAGATTCTGCATGTAGTAGATAATATTCAGTATATATTTCAAATAGTGAAATAATTTTCCACAAAATTTAACAAATCTTGTATGGAAAGATTTATATGGAAAGGAAGAGCATTTGTATAGAAATGTGAATTTTGGCGGTGGGGGGGTGGTTCTAAAGAAATTTTGCACCAAATATATTCAATGTTGTGAAATTCCTCCATTACTAGCAGTTGGAAATGTTTCTACTTTTTACTAATATTCCTCAGATTTGTATGGATAGGATATGTTTCATAATGATGATACATATCACCATCCTAATTATGATACATTGCCTTCTCCCTGATACAAAAAGCAAGAAAACTATGGTTTTCTTTGGCGTTCAAGTAGTCTTTTCCATTTTAACTTCATCTTGAAAAATGTTTTACTTGCTGTTTTTACATGTGTATATAGAAGAGAATATTTTAAACAATATCCAACTTACTACATGCAAAATATCAGAAATATGTCAGACTTTCATTGCATATATAATTTATCAAAAAGCTATATAGTAAGGTTACTGGGAATATTTACATTGAGAAAAGTGAAATATTTTTCCCCTAAATTTACTCATTATTGGGTTAACATCTTTAACATTTATCCTACTGAAAGTAAAATTGATTAAATTGTTCAAGTGGAGTAGTGGAATATGACTTATATTATCAGGAATTTTGAAACCTGTAAATATGACATGACATTGATAATCTTCTAGAATTTATCTGCAGAACTCTTAACATTTAAGGGTTGTCTTTCTTTTTTAATATAAATATTTTCTGTAACCTTGAGGTTTGTAGAGGAACCAACAAGCCCTTCACACCAGTGTTTCATATTTGCTTCATACACGCAATAAGCATAAAGGGCTTAGACTGAATTGGCTCTTAATAAATCATAGCCATTTACTATGATTCATATCATAATGCTTATTATTTTATTTGTTCAAAGAGGAACATTATAATTGTTTTTGGACATGTGTTGTCAACTGGGGAAAAATAGTTTCATGTCTAGGAAAATGTGACTATTTCTCTTGGAAAATAACATCAATATCACTGTGGGTCTGGATGACTGCAAAGGGAAAATGTACCTGCTTTAGTCCTAGACCCCTCCCGCTTTTCTTCCAGTGAGATGCTTTTTGCTTTACTTTCAATGTTTGCTTTCTACACTCTAAACCACAAACCAGTGCCAGGGATGGTAAAGGATACAACAGTTTATTAACTAAGAATACAATGCAAGAAAGAGATCCTTAAAAGCATTTCGACCTTGGGCCGTCTTTTCTTTTCCCCAAAACAAAATATTCTGGCAGTCAAATATTTAGTGAAACAATAACAATAGGCCAGTAAGCTGACGTTTCTTTTCTGTGGGATAGAACTATTTAGACAGACTTGGTGACTTCATCTGAACATCTGTAGACATGAGCTTTGTTGATTTGAACAGTAAGGGTATATTCACACACACACACAAAACCCAACTAGAATATTCACAGTACTATTTTAATATTTTTTAAAAGTAGGATTAAAGTTTAAACTCAAATAAGTTCTTGATAACCAGCAAATGTTAAGCAGATGATTTGTACACTGATCTTTTTTTTTTTTTTTTGGCAATTCAACACCAAATTGCTTTTACATTTTCCTTACAGACCATGGAAGAGAAAGGAAGTAATAATAACAATAATGATGATGATAATCCATTTTGACCATCTTATTATTTTCCCCTTATTCATTTGGGAGCTACAGTGAAGTCTTAACCACCACATAAATACTTATTTAGTAAAAGGAAACAGAATATATTTTCCCTCGGACTCTCTGCATTGATATATTGAAGTAGGAGGGAAGGGGAAAAATAAGGTCCATAATGCTTCATTAGTTAATTGTGCAGAGTACAGCTCTTTAGGGGTAAACAAGTGAAGGACATTTGCTGAATGGCCCATCCTCGTCACGCATATTATGGCCTAATGATGCTAGTAATGGTAGGAGGCTCCTGGAGAGTCATCTGTCAAATTAGCACATTGAATTATTTATTGCCTCAGAGTAAAATTGTTGAAAGGTAGCAGCTGAGACATAGTTTTTATAAATCTAAAATTCAGGGGGAAAAAAACTAAAAAAAAAAACAAACTTGTGCATCTGCTTTGTAGGTGCATTTGTTTTTTAGCACTTGCATTTATGAACACAATAGTCCTTACTGGATAAACAGATCATTTCTACCTTAAAATCTCTTATGTAGTGGGTGTGTGTATGTGTGTTTGTGCATGAAATTCTGTGTATTTCATGCCATTACTTATAATGTAATAGCCTAAAATTCAAGACAGTTGTATTTTTTTAAGCCTTCATAACTCATTTCCATTATATCACCTATGTAAAGCATAAGACAGAATGCCAATCTTTACTAGGCTCTGTGTCCGGAACTAAAATGGAGGGCATGGTTCTTCACTTCCAGTTCTCAAAACTGTTCATATTTCTGATCTTGCACAGTGTTAGATAAAAGTCTGTCTTCCTAGCATTTAGAGAAGAAGACAAATCTGTGTTCAATTCAATGAAATAAGACAGTAAGTGTGATAAGGGACATAAATATGGAGAAAGTAAGCATTTGAAGGCCTGAACAAGCTAATAAGTTGTCTTTCAAAAATATTTTATTATTTATTCAGTATTTATTTAGTGAATGTGGGTAATGTTTTCTGTCAATAAATATTATAAATAAAGTCACTTACCAAGGGCTTCCACTGACCAGTGAAGATTCACTGTTCTGGAAGGAGGATAAACAAAAATTTTACTGATTCTCTATGGCTTCTATTATCTTTTTATTTCTTATTTTTTAAATCCTTTTTCTGAATTAGGAGCTTTCCAGGTGGCTCAGTGATAAAGAGTCTGCCTGGCAATGCGAGAGATGCAGGAGATATGGGTTCAATCCCTGGGATGGGAAGATTCCCCTGAGGAGGTCATGGGAATCCACTCCAGTGGAGAATTGTCTGGATAGAGGAGCCTGGCAGGCTACAGTCCATGGGGTTGCAGAGTCAGACATGACTGAGTGAGCAAGCATACATGCAACCTGAATTAGACAACTCCTGGGAAAAGGCTGAAATTTTTGATGATAAAATACACCACTAATGTCAGATAAGCAGAGCTACACTATGAGCATCTGGTGTCAAAGCAATAATTGAATGACCTCAAAGAGACTAAAATTTAAATCACTGTGTGCAATTGAAGATACATGTACAGGTGTAATCCACTCCAGTATTCTTGCCTGGAGAATCCCATGGACAGAGGAGCCTGGCAGGCTACAGTCTACGGGGTAGCAAGAGTCAGACAAGATTTAGCGACTAAACCACTATCATCCTTTTTTGGTTAGAAACAGCTCCAATTTATTCTAGTGATGTTTTGGTATCCTGAGACTGGCACCTGGCACCTTCTGGGTCAGCCAGTCTTTTGTTTCATGAAAAATCAATGAGAAGCTCTCATTGGTTCAGGGTCTTGAGATATACATGGGCTATTTATGGGCAGAAGGTAAGACATGTACAGAGTCATCTTGAAAGATAAACAGCGAGGAATATATATATTCCTATAATATATAAAAGAAGATTTCCCCTTGAACACTGTAGACTACTTAAGGCATGTTAGACACTGCATCTTGAATCCAGGCAAGAAATGGAAAAGATATTTGCTAAAATAATAGTGGCAATAATTGAAATAAGGAGGTAGATTTAGCTGAAGATTCTTTAGGTAAAAGTTAAGTAATGTTATGTATATGTTGTTATTCACTCAGTCATGTCTGAACTCTTTGCAACCCCATAGATTGTAGCCCACCAGGTTCCTCTGTCTATGGGATTCACTAGGCAAGAATGCTGGAGAGGGTAGCCATTTCCTTCACCAGGGGATCTTCCCAACCAAGGGATTAAAGCTGGGTGTCTGGCATTGAAGACAGATTCTTTACTGTCTGAGCCACCAGGGAAGATGCACTATACAAATTCTAAAAAAAAACGTGTACATTCTGATTTTCATCGTAACACCACCATCCCACACACAAACACCACGTGACATTGGAGGGGTTGGTAAAAAACGAAGAAAAAAATTGAAGTACTGATCTAAGTACTGTAACCTCTGTCCTAGGAGAACAGTGATGTTATTAATAAAGGAAAAAAGTCACTAGGGGAAGGTGAAGTTTTATAATGAAGATAATAAGATTCCATTACGGCAATTTTGATTTTTAGACGTGAATTAGATTTCAAACAGAAATGTCCAGAAAGTTATCAAAAAGTGGAAATGTAGCTCAAAAAGGAGTGAAGGAAAAATTTGCAGATTAAAATTATAAATGACATTGATACAGAAAAGAAATCATGGGGATAGCTAAATCTGTTATTTAGTGTATTTTGGAGAAGGCAATGGCACCCCACTCCAGCACTCTTGCCTGGAAAATCCCATGGACGGAGGAGCCTGGTGGGCTGCAGTCCATACGATTGCTACGAGTCGGACTCGACTGAGCGACTTCCCTTTCACTTTTCACTTTCCTGCATTGGAGAAGGAAATGGCAACCCACTCCAGTGTTCTTGCCTGGAGAATCCCAGAGACGGCAGAGCCTGGTGGGCTGCCGTTTATGGGGTCGCACAGAGTCGGACACGACTGAAGTGACTTAGAAGCAGCAGCAGCAGTGTATTTTGGCCAGCACAAGCATAGTTTGCCAGTATATTTTGCTTTGTTTTCAAAATGCAGGTATCACATTGAGCCAGTACTGTTCTCATTACAGCAACAATTTTCTGATCAAGGTCTTGTGTTTCCTGTTACTGTTGCAATTTCAATTCTTTTCCTTTCAGCTCCCAATTCTTAAATTTTCTTTTATTGCCTCT
Organism: Bos taurus; assembly: GCF_002263795.3. Taxonomy (NCBI): domain Eukaryota; kingdom Metazoa; phylum Chordata; class Mammalia; order Artiodactyla; family Bovidae; genus Bos; species Bos taurus. The sequence continues at coordinate 27,066,853 of NC_037347.1, forward strand.
CCTCCTTTGTGTGTCTGTGTGTCTACCATGGCCAAAGGTCTTCATTAATTTTTGACTTATCTTTTAACCTCTCAAAGGAACAGTGAAATTTAAAATATTTATTGTGTGTTTTAGGATCCTAAGCATTTTATATGTATTACCTATTTCAACTTTAAAAATTAAGAGGAAATTGTTATTCTTAGTTTGTGGGAAACTCATCCTTAGCAAAGTTAAAGACCCTTCCCAAGCCGTAGTGTTAATGAACCCAGGTCTGTGTAATTCCAAAGTCTTGATTTTGCTCTTTTGTTATTTTTTTATCACATTGTCTCCTGCCTAGACATTTCTCTACATAGACACAACTGTACTATTACTTCTGGCATCTCAGCTTTTTATTCTCATTCCTAATCATTATCCTTAATCTTCTACTTCCCATTTTTCTTTCTCTTTCATTGAGCTCTTACTCTAGACCCTCTCCTCTTGTTGGCAGCCTTCCTCATTCTGTGGCTTGGTACCCTTAAATCTTCTCTTTGTCTTTTCTTATACTGATCTACTAAAATGCCATCAAGCTATATTAACTCACTAATAGTTAAAATACATTTACCTTTAAAGCCGATAGCAGCACTGTAACTAGGCTTAAAATCACCCTTCTTTCACCAACACTCAAAAGACAGAACTGAAGTCTCTTGCTTACGTTACAAATGGCCACAGGGTAACAACTGAATGAAGAGTATAATTTCAGTTGTTTGCCATTTTTTCAGAGAAATCACCAACAGTTCTGCTGCTCATATGAATACATATTAAAGGTCATTATTCTTCTTCTAAACCATGTACCTGTAATATGTAGTTCACAAAATAATTTAAAGATGAAAAGTTTAAAAAGATTAGAACTGCTGCAAGCAGTCAGATACATATTTAAAAATAGTGGGTTTTTTTTTTTTCTCTTTTTAGAATCATTTTTTACTACAAATCCAATGTGAAAGTTGGATTGATCAAGATGGGAAACCCAGCTGGTACCCACTGGACATTTTAGAAAATGGAATCTCCTCTATTGCACCCCAACCAGCTTGTGAGAGTGACCCCAGAATAAGGAGTAGTGGTGCCCAAGGGTTGACTGCTCATATTTAGCTCTTTGGAGGATGACTAAAATAATTTCATATCTAGGTGCCTCTCTTGAAATAACTGTGGGAAGGTTTTATAGACAAACTGGGGTTTTAGTTTTAAGGTCTACAATTTTAAAGAAGCTGTATTTACGTATACTCTAAGACCTAAGGGAGTGGTGTTGGCACTCCAGTAGGTGGCAATCTTTCCTCAGAATATATGTCAAACCTGGGTCCCAGTTCAGGCTTGGGATGTGCTGTTTGCTTAAATTAACACCATGGGTATTGTTTCTAAAAGTTAAAAACTCTAATAAAAGGGAATTCTTCTCCATATATATTAGAATGCATTCTATGCTGTTACAGAACTAAATTTTAGTGACTCTGCTTCATCAAAATAAAACTAAGTTAGGAATTCTTTGGTCTTTATATTGTTTTTTCTTGTCATTAATAATATAAGGGTAGCTACATTCATATAACATCTCTTTCATCCTTCTCAAATAACTCAGGTACTATGTAGCAGAAACTGCTCTTTGCCAAAGATCTATTTATGCCACTTTCCATAGAGTAAATAAGAGCTATAAAATGTCAATACAACTGCAATATTTTTTAAGGTAAAATATTTAAATGATTTTGTGGACTGCATCTGATTCTCCACCATCTCCATTCCACCTATTAAGGAATTTAGACTTTAAGATTTTGAAAAGATTTGAACAAAATAGCAAATGTGTTTCTCAGTGGGATATTTAAAAAGATAGATTTTATGAGGAAAGACAAAAGTACCTTATCAGAACACCTTATCTTAGAGAGAAAATTTACAAGAATATTTTGCTATGCTATAACATTATATTTTTTGTAAAATGTTCTGATGATGTGTAATACAATTACTACTGCTGTCATTCTAAGATTTGACCGCCATTCTTCCTAGCAACCACAGAATAGCTGCAATCTTCAATCTTCTTTTCACCCTTTTGTTTGTTTGTTTGTTGTTTTACTTATTTTTAAATAAATCCAGTATTTTATTTTAGGTAATTCTTTTGAATTTGGCACTTAGTCCTATAAATACTGACTAATACGATAACACTACTACTATTCAGTCATATGTAGCCCTTTTTGACTTTTATGTCAAGAAGGAATTGTGTTTCCCAGTTTCCTTGATGTTTATGTGGGTGTGACTCACTTTCACCCAGAAATGAGTGTGGAAGTGACATATGTCACTTCTGAGCAGAAACATAGTGAGAGTTTGCGAAAAGTGAGAATTTGTGGCTTCCAGATTGTGACTTCTCTGTCAAGCTTCGGTCATTTAGTGAAGTTAAAGCAGAAGGCTGACCCTAATTCACCATAACAGATACACAGTGTGATACAGGAATAGATCTTTAACATCTTGGGCTGCTGAAATTCGGGATTTGTTTTTAGCTTTGCATAACTTATCCTGACTTGTGCGCATGCTCAGTCTCTCAGTCATGTCCGACTCTTTGCGACCCAATAGACGGTAGCCCACCAGGCATTTCTGTCAGGAGATTTTTTTCAGGTAAGAATACTGGCGTGGGTAGCTATTTCCTCCTCCAGGTTGTGTTCCTGACCTAGGGATCAAACCGGCTGCTACTGCTGCTGCTAAGTCGCTTCAGTCGTGTCCGACTCTGTGCGACCCCATGACAGCAGCCCATCAGGCTCCACCGTCCCTAGGATTCTCCAGGCAAGAACACTGGAGTGGGTTGCCATTTCCTTCTCCAATGCATGAAAGTGAAAAGTGGAAGTGAAGTCGCTCAGTCGTGTCCGACTCTTAGCGACCCCATGGACTGCAGCCTACCAGCCTCCTCCTTCCATGGGATTTTCCAGGCAAGAATACTGGAGTGGGGTGCCATTGCCTTCTCCGGATCAAACCGGAGTCTCCTGCTTACCCTGACAACACTATTAAAAGGAATTAAGGGCTTCCCAGGTGGCGCTAGTGGTAAAGAATCTGCCTGCCAAGGCAGGAGACATAAGAGACCTGGGTTTCATCCCTGAGTTGGGAAAATCGCCTTGAGGAGGAAATGGCAACCCACTCCAGTATTCTTGCCTGGAGAATCCCAGGGACAGAGGAGCCTGATAGACTATCGTCCATGGGGTCGCAAAGCATCGACATGACTGAGCATCTGAGCACAAAAGGAATTAAATTAAGCAGTGTGGAATAGATGACATTATAGCAAACTATATATTCTGTTTAACTCTCCCCTTCTAGGATGAGAAAAAATGTAGTGGCCACATAGATATCTACCTTGAGAGTATATACTTATGCACTAAAATTATATCACATTGTCAACATGTTCTCCTAATTTGGGGGAGGTAATTGATTCCCCATTTGCCCTCCCATGTAGGCAAAATTTGGACCCCTGTATAATTAAGCAAGATTCTTATTTTCTCAGTAGGTTTGAGAATCTTCTAGAAGATGGTATCCCAGATGAGTTTTAGAAAACCAGAGGTTTAGTTGAAAATATAAAGTTAAACTTTAAGATTAAGTTTGATAAGAGATGATTATCATTAGAACATAGAAATATAATTAGAACATACCAAGCCTTACTTCTACTTCAGGATTTTCAGGTACTTCAATATTTGTTGTAGGTTTCCAAAAATAGAATGTAGCACAGCTGCCAAAGTTGAAGGCCTAATAATTTCTAAGAAATGTGATTTTAGTATGACTTGTGTTTAAACAAAAATAATATTTCATATAAAAATAGTAATGTATTTAACCTTCATTGGAGAAGGTGATGGCACCCCACTCCAGTACTGTTGCCTGGAAAATCCCATGGATGGAGGAGCCTGGTAGGCTGCAGTCCATGGGGTCTCGAAGAGTCAGACACGACTGAGCAACTTCACTTTCACTTTTCACTTTCATGCATTGGAGAAGGAAACGGCAAGCTACTCCAGTGTTCTTGCCTGGAGAATCCCAGGGACAGGGGAGCCTGGTGGGCTGGCGTCTATGGGGTCACACAGAGTCGGACACGACTGAAGCGACTTAGCAGCAGCAGCAGGAGCTCACAATCGGAGAAGGCAATGGCAACCCACTCCAGTACTCTTGCCTGGAAAATCCCATGGATGGAGGAGCCTGGTAGGCTGCAGTCCATGGGGTCGCAAAGAGTAGGACACGACTGAGTGACTTCACTTTCACTTTAACCTTCACAGAGGAAAATTTCCTTCATAATCATTTCCTTTTATAAGCATATTTCTGAAGGAATCACAGAAAAATTTGTAAATGATTTTCTTGATTTTATTTTAACACATCCATGATTGACCCCAAATATCATACACTCACTCATTCTCATTCTGATATGTTTCCTGATTGGGAGATGCAAGGAGCTGAGCTTAATTCCTTGGAAATTGTACAGCATCATGTATTATAGCTTTGGTCTGCATTGAGTACCTAAATCCCATCCTCCATTTATCAGAACATCAATCAAAGTTTGCCTCCTGCCATGCCGGAGCACAGCTTCCCTCATGATTTCTCTGTCTGGTTAATATTTAATGATATAACTTTCTCATCTATTCAACAATTGCTTATTGCATAGGCCAGACTCTGTGTTAAGCACCAGAATACAACTTTAAAGCATGCATGATTCTTATTCTGAAAAATGTCATATTTTAAATCAGAGAATACAGATGAGTTCAATATACTAGATTCATTTTGATATTTGGCAAAACTAATACAATTATGTAAAGTTTAAAAATAAAATAAAATTAGAAAAAAAAATAAGATATCATCAAATACTTTAGATACCAAAACAATTAAGCTGTTAATAGAATTTTAGAGAATGATCAGAAGTGCAGAATTTGCAAGGTTTATCAGGTATTTGGAGAACTATGTGTGATGTGCTATGGTTCAAAATTACCCAGGGAGATTCGGGATGTAGGACTTAACCTAAAAATATTTGTTTGATATAAAACAAATACAAGTTTGCTTGAAAATAAATACTTGATACAATTCAAGATAGAAAATAACTAAAGAATTTTGAAGTTCACCAAGTAATATATGCTGTGAATATTGACCACAAATGGTCCAAATAAGAATCAGATTGGAATAGTAAGGTGGAGAGAAGGTGCCATAGTGGAGGTAAAGTAGGGAAATAAACATCTATTAATCATGTAGATTTTTTTAGACACTCTGGCTGTATTTTACACATATTATCACATTTTCTGTTCAGGACCAGCCACTTAAGTAGGCATCATAAATTCTCATTTCACAAATATGCTCAAAGGGCTCTTGGACAAAAAAAATAAATAAATAAAATTCTTAAAATTATGAACACAATTTTTAGAAAATAAATTTTATAATTTAATCTGTTTTTGCTTATGATATACAGTTATAATTTGCTTTTAGAAGTTTTGCTTTTCTTGTAAACTTGCTTTAACTGGGCATTAAATTGTTTCAGTGCAAAGAAGTTAGCACTACATATTTCCCTGAAAATAAAACATTTTTATAGAAATGGTAGCAAATAGTTAAGCATGTTTGAGGAAATACTTGTAGCTTTAAATTAATCTAAACAGACTTTGAAGGGCAGAAATAGAAGTTACTTTCTTAAATGTACCCCTTAATCTGAAAGTGAGTATTTACGAGAAAACATCTCACTGTCATTTTTTTCTTCTTTCTATTTTTTTTCCTAGCTAACATATCTAGCTATCATAGTCAGTATGACAGGAAAAATTACTGTTAAATATCTGACATTATTTAGTGCAATGTAAAAATGGTTCTCTAATAAATTACTATTGTTGTTCAGTCACTAACTCCTGACTCTTTGAGACCCCATGGACTGCAGCATGCCAAGATTCCTTGTCCTTCACCATCTCCCAGAGTTTGCTCAAACGCATGTCCATTGAGTCGGTGATGCCATCCAACCATCTCATCCTCTGTTACTCGCTTCTCCTCCTGCCCTCAATGTTTCCTAGAATCAGGGCCTTTTCCAATGAGCTGGCTCTTTGCATGAGGTGGCCAAAGTACTGGAGCTTCAGCTTCAGCCTCAGTCCTTCCAATGAATATCCAGGGTTGATTTCCTCTAGGATTAACTGATTTGATTTCCTTGTTTTCCAAGGGACTCTCAAGAGTCTTCTCTAGCACCTAATAAATACTCACCTAAAAACTCTTCTCTTGCTTTTTTTTTCAACAATATCACACATGTATCAACAACTATCAGAAAGCCTCTTGACACTTTTAGACCTTAAAATTGGGCAGTATGATGGCTCCTCCCATTTTCTTGGTTTCAGTTTTTATCATTCTCGTTCACTGTCCCGAATTTCAGCCTGTGCACTGAAATCACATATAGTCAGTACATTCCCCATATCCACCCAAACTTTGACCATGGGTTCAGTCCACCCTTCTTTCACTGACATTTCTTACTGACTTTTAGTTAATGCATCACTAAAGTTGTTCTACCATAATTTATATACACTTATCAAAAGTTCATGATATGCACAAATATAAAGTAAAATGGCTGACTGACAGAATAGCCTATCAAAAGGCAGTATTAAGTGAAAGTTAAGGCTATCTACTGCCTCTGTCATAAAATACAGCCTCATAGCAGAGGGATAAACAGCAAATAAGAGTGTAGTGGCAGTAGCACCCTTCAGGCTTAGTTGTCATGATCGATAATCACCAAACTATCCCAGCTAAGGTGAAGCTACTGCTCAAGTATTCTTGCTCTGGCAGTGAATGCACTGAACAGTCAACAAACTCCAGAAGTCCAGATTCCGCCTCTGTCCACTTGAAAGATGATGAAATAAGGTGTTCCCCTTCAGGGACAGGCACTGCACCCAGTGCTTAAAGGTCTATTTGACATTACTGGCAAGTCTTGCCTGTACAAGTGTCTGTTTTTACACAGTCATGCATGGGTGTTTGTGGTGCCTAATCAGTCATTGGAGAATGCTCTCAGGACATTTCATGCCCAGGCGTCTGAAAGAAGTGCCATGCAAATCCAGATATTAAAATTGCTCATTGAAAATATTATACAGATCAAAAACCTGATATTTAAGTGATTCCCTCTGATTTATACTTCAACAACAAATTTTGTTGGTGATGTTCAGTCACTCAGTCACGTCCGATTTTTTGTAACCCCGTGGACTGCAGCATGCAGGGCTTTCCTGTCCTTCACAGTCTCCTGGAGCTTGCTCAAACTCATGTCCATCAAGTCAGTGATGCCATCCAACCAATCATCCTCTGTCATCCCCTTCTCCTGCCTTTAATCTTTCCTAGCAGCAGGGTCTTTTCCAATGAGTCAGCTCTTCTCATCAGGTAACCAAAATATTGTAGCTTCAGCTTCAGCATCAGTCCTTCCAATGAATATTCAAGGTTGATTTCCTTTATGATTGACTGGGGGCTCTCAGGAGTCCTAGGGACTCTCAAGAGTTTTTAGCACCACAGTTCGAAAGCATCAGTACTTCGGCGCTCAGCCTATTGTCCAGCTCTTACATCCATACATGACTACTGGACAAACCAAAGCTTTGACTATATGGACCTTTGTAGGCAAAGTAATGTCTCTGTTTTTTAATACACTGTCTAGGTTTGTCATTGCTTTTCTTCCAAGGAGCAAGTGTCTTTTAATTGCATGGCTGCAGTCACCCTCCACAAGCAGTCATCGTCCACAACAAATGTAACACTGATAATTATTGCACAAACTCTCTCCCTTCAAAATATGAAACAAACAGCAACCAAAACACTATGTTATAATGGATTACCCTCATTACATTTAAATATTAAAATAGTTTATTGCTAATTAATGCAAATTTAAATGGTTCACTTGAAATAATTTAAAATCAACTCAAGAATACTATTGAACATAGACCTTGAAGAGTGCTAAAGGCCCTAAAGCAGATATTATAATATTGCTCCAAGACATCTTGACCGTAATAAGCTATACCATGAGTATAGCATGAGCATTATTCTGCTCAGCCAAACGAAAGATTTGGTCACCTAATGCGAAAAACTAACTTGGAAAAGACCCTGATGCTGGGAAAGATTGGAGGCAGGAGAAGTGGACAACAGAAAATGAGATGGTTGGATGGCATCACTGACTCAATGGACATGAGTCTGAGCAAGCTCCAGGAGTTGGTGATGGACAGGGAAGCCTGGCTTGCTGCAGTCTGTGGGGTAACAAAGAGTCAGACATGACTGAGTGACTGAACTGGACTGAAAGGAAAGAACCCCAGCTCCTGGTGGAAAATAAATGCACAAAATGTTGTGGGGTTTTTTTTTCAGTTTTTTATTGAATAAGGGATTCTTTAAATTTTATAGTACTTTACAATTTTCATTTCACACATGATTTTATGCAATCACAAAATAACCCTTTTCTTTCCCCTATATCGCCCCCCTCCTCCTTCCCTCTCCCCACTGGTAATCACTAGTTTGTTCTCTATATCTTGTGAGTCCACTTCTTTTTGTTTTATTCACTAGTTTGTTGTATTTTTTGGATTCTACATAGAAGTGACTTAATCCATTTAGCATAATGCCCTCCAGGTTCGTCTATATTGCTACAAATGGCAAAATTTCATTCTTCTTTATGGCTGAGTAGTATTCATATACATATATATGTATATACACATATATACCACATCTTCTTATTCATTCACCCGTTGATGAGCCTGGTTTACTTTTACAAAAAGAATAATTTTTACCAACTGAAAATCACTGATTTTATTTATTAATAAGACTTAACATTTAATCATCATAAAATATTTAATCATCATTGAAACTTTTTGATAAAAATGTAAATTATCAACGCCATGAAGTTGAGAATTTCTAACCATCAACATACTGAAATAGCAAATTCAATTTCTGTTTATAGTTAAGAATCAGACTTAAGCTAGTTTTAATACAGTTTGTAGAATGGGTATGTCTATGCTGCTGCTGCTGCTGCTAAGTCACTTCAGTTGTGTCTGACTCTGTGAGACCCCATAGACGGCAGCCCACCAGGCTCTGCCGTCCCTGGGATTCTCCAGGCAAGAATACTGGAATGGGTTGCCATTTCCTCCTCCAATGCATGAAAGTGAAAAGTGAAAGTGAAGTTGCTCAGTCGTGTCCAACTCTTCATGACCCCATGGACTGCAGCCTACCAGGCTCCTCCGTCCATGGGATTTTCCAGGCAAGAGTCCTGGAGTCGCATGCCATTGCCTTCTCTGGGGTATGTCTATAATCCCACTCTAATAATTTGTTATAGTAGCTTGATGTACTATAAGAGCAGATAAAGAATGTGTGACATTACTTTAATAGGCTATTATCATCATTCATTCAGCAAATATGTGTTGAGTGGTTATTAATTACTAGTCCTAATGAGACCTAGACTAAACATTTACCAAATCCTTAAGAAGGAAGATGTTTCTCTGAAAGAATTATGGTTTGGGTGGACATAAAATAAGTTTAATAAATATATTCCTGATTGTAATCTGTGGCCAACAGGCTATAATGAGAACTGAAGACATCTGGGGGCTTTGTGGGGTTTTTGGTATTTGAATTGGAATTCATATTGATAAATCTCATATTAAAAATCTGGTTTCTGGCTTCTTTTGAAACATTAAAAGTGGCTATAAACAGGAGCTGACGAGCTGGCCATGTACTCTGAAGATTTCAACAATCCCTACACTTTCTAATACCTAGCTGATCATACACATTTATGTCATAGACTTGGCCCCCTGAGATGCCTGAGTTTTAGATCTTTTGTTTTAGATTCTTTCACAAAGATACAATGAACTATGCCTGACTCTGGATGTGTGTCTTCCTCTCAGTCAGTGACCTCATGGAATTTTTCTGTCTCTTCTCCTATCCCAGTGCTTGTTCAAATATCCCCAGGTCTGAAGAAATATGTCTGTTCACCACCTAATCATAAGTCTGATCACATTTTATTTTATAATTAGAACAAATTGAGGGTATTGTCTATAAGCTCATTGGATATACAAACAAAATTTAAATTTAGGTAATTTTAAAGTTCTATGAATTAAAACTGACTTTCTTAATCAACCATTTTTGGGTAATGATTTTATCTGCATATTTCTTTTGGTGTAAAGATACAGAATCAGTCTCTGGATCAGGTTAAATTGTTTGTCTATCATCTAAAAATTAACCACTACAGTCTTTTCTTCCTTGTGAAAGGGCTGACCTCAGGAACATAGGCTGTATATCCTATATGCTGTTATCCTATAAGCAGAACATTGCTTATATCCTAAAATGTCAAGAAAACTGGGAAGGTACTGTTTCCCCTGAAATGCTCATTTGCAGCATTATTTTATACCTAAAACACAACAAATGAAACCTCATTTCATGAAGGAACAGCTTTTTGTTGTGCTAAAAATTAAGTGCATAGTAGTTTGTTAGAATGATCAATAGTAGATAGAGTCAGCCAAAAGACTCAAAAGGGGATGATGATCTGGGCACAGAGTTAGGAAAGAAACCGTCTAGAAACACAGCAATCCATATGCAGATGAGTCTGGGCAGATGAGTATGTAGAGTCATATATCAACAAAGTAAATAGATACATAGATACAGTTTTATATATTCAACAACAAAGGGGATAAAAGGAAACAACAATGACCTATAACCAAAAAAAAAAAAAAACAACCCAGGGTGTTAGAAAAAGCAAAGTAGACTGGTGTGCACCTGTGACAACAAAGAAAGGGGGCTAGTAAGAGTAGTAATTGAGGAGATGGTTAAAGGCATGGAGTTTAGACCATCATCATTTGAATGACAAGGGATCAGCCAAATGGGTAGCATTTATCCCAGGCATTCAAGTCACAGATAATAAAGGTGGAGATGACTCAAAGGAAACTGTGTAACCAAATGGACTGTTGGATCTGAACACTATTTGGTGTGTGTTTTTCAGAAAGTCACCATTACGTTCACTGAGATTCCTCTTCTGGATTTTTGGGCTTACCCAATGGATTTACTTCCTTCAGGGCTCACATAATCACTTCCATCTGATGTTCAGGTTGGGTCTTCCAGAACAGAGATAGCAGAGTCTTCATCTTATCAAAAGATAGGATAGCAGTGAACACTAGGATAGCATCAAGCACTAGGTTGACAAAGCTTTTATGATCCATCGCTGATGCCTACTGTAAGTGTTGGACTGTGTTATGAGACACAAGTGCCTGGTGTCCCAACATTAAAAGGGGTTTTCTTTCCATTTGGAAGTATTATCTCCAGTCTATAAAAAGCAAAATTTTAGTTTTTTTTAGGAGAAGTATAAATGACAGAAACACTTTAAACCTCATTACTCTTACTCATTTAAACCTCATTACTCATTACTCTTGCAGGGTAGAGCTGTTTATCTGATCTTCCGTAAGGGCCTAGGGGTGGTTTTCAGTGGCTGAAAATTTCTGCAAATCTAGAAACAACCTGGGAATAAACCCTTTGGATGGAAACTAAAGCACAGACAGGGAGAGCCTGGGCTCCAAACTTTTTCCCCCCTGTTTCAAGCTTACCTGTTGCTGGAAGTATAAGAAGAAACATTGAATCTATCTCTATAGGTCTCTAGTTTTTTAAGATTTTACCAGTTGTGTGTAGTTCTCTTTTGATATAGTATAACCTTTTATCAGGAAAAATACTTAGAGGAAAAACCTTTAAATTTAACATAAAATCTAATTCTTTTGCTCCTATTGAAGCTTGGAAGACTGGATCTTTATTAGAGTGCATTTCTACAAAGAGATAAACATTTTAAAAAATAAGCATGAATGGAATCCAGGATAAAATGCATCCATTTGTGCAAGAAAATAGCTTTTACTGAAGAAAATGGCACAAATTCATCATATGGAGAAAAATGTCATTTCAAAGCCTATTTCTGAGATCAAAATGTAGAACTTTTTCATATAATATATTAGCTTTTTAGCTACTCTAACTCTACAACTTTTTCAAGCCAAAGGGGTTTTTCTTTTTCTTTTTAGTCACTGAAAACATTGACAATTAATTACTCCTATTAATAGAGAAATTGTTAAAACTAGACTAAAACTGCCTAGGTACAAACATCACATAAAAAGGAGCTTTGTCCTTTTATGCATACCAGAGATGCTACACCAAGGAACAGTTTTACCAAAGTATTTTAATTCATCTTCATATATAACTCAGTACTAAATGCAAATGACTAACTTTCTGAAATAACTCACGTCAGGATGGTTGTTCTGTCTCCTTCATGTGAAATGCAACTCAACATGCCGTGACACACAGCTAATAAAAGGGCATCTGTCACAAGGGACTAAGTACCAAAATCAACAATTTGCATAGTGAACAAGGTTTATATTGAGGCGACTCATGTTGCCTTGTAAAGAACAATGGGATGAACACTCCCTTATGGCCTCTGCTAAGTACTAGACATGTGGCCTTAGAAAAAGAAATCCCCTCTCAGCCCACTTTTCCCCAGTGGTGCTTTGTTGGTTCACAGCAAGGGTTTGACTTCATGGCCTGGTCTCTGTCTGAGAGGAAGTCCAGTTCAATTCAATTTGCATCTCTCTGCCTTTTGGTAATGAAACAGCGTCCATCTGAGCAGGCCCCATGATAATGCAGAGCAGATGGGCAGAGTTTTGTCTAATTAGATTCTGGGCGGCCTGTTTGCTATAGTAAATGTGCATGTATTTGCTTATTTCACACTTATTTCAGTGACAACAGTTTAGTCAAAACAAGACAGAAATGAAAATGGTAGATAGCCTCACTAATAAGCTATTTAATGCAAATCAATATTTTTAATTCAATTACTATTTACTCTTGTCTATGTTCCCCCCCCCTTTTGAACTTTTTATTTTTATTAGGGAATAGCTGATTAACAATGTTACACTATCACCTATTTAATGAGTTGCTTGCAGGCTCTTTGATCTCAAAAGAATACAAAAATCCCCTTTATAAAAATTATATTTTTAGTTTTTTTTCCCTTCTTTCCTTCTATCCTTTTCCTCCCTCCTTCCCTTCATTTTTTTTCCTGTCCAAAGATTATTGGTAAGGTAGCAAGGTTTGTAATACAAATTGTTTTAAAAATCCAATTATATCATTGATTTTTAAAGTTCAATACCAAGAGAGTCACCCTATTCTTTATGCACTTGGACTCCTCAAAAGACACATGCAGATATTTTAAAATATACCACAGACTTGTATTTTATATATCTACCCAAGTGATATCCCCATCATTATTACTTGCTGTGGTTTCCTGTGTTCTCTAACTGTTCACTATGCTTTCTCGTTAGAGAATCAGCAAAGAGCATTCAGGCTGGAAGAGTCCCAGTGGTTAATTTCAGAAACAGGATTTTTCAGACTCCTAGTCATGACCTTTTCCCACTAACTCTGCACTTTTTATTTTTCCTAAACTCTTCATATATAGATGCAAGTATAAAGTCTGAGAGAGATCATGTGCAGGGAATGTGGACATCAGAGGTATGTTATTATCTAGCCTGCCTTACCCTTAATCTGTTCACAGATATTTATTTACTACTATTTTTTATTGTAAGTTATGGGATAGGAAAATGAAGTGCTTGCTCTTCATTTACTAAATGATTGTAAACTCATTTCTCATCAAAATAAAATTCCATTGTTAAAAAAAAAAAGGCTAAGAGATATTAGACATGGTGAAATGGAAAAAAGCTTCTATTTGGGAGGTCACAGTTTGCTTCTTACTCCAGTGATCTCTCCTTGACTCCTTGTCCCCTATGTATCCAATGCCTGAGGACTTTCTCCACCTTCTCAATCAAATAACTCATAGTATAAATTGAAATCAATGTCTTGCAGAGCTAAAACCACAGTTGTACTTTTACTTTAAATGAAAGTCAATCACTTAAAGTTATTTCATATTTTCAATAAAAGTTATATGTTAAGATTTAAAAACGGAGCGGAAGAAAATCTTCTGAATGAAATCTCACCATATAGATAGTGCACTACTTGATGTGCTTACAAAGAAATGACCCATAAGACTAGGAAGTACTCATTGGAAAACCAAGATGTTTATTTTGGATTATGGCTATTGGATCATAAGAGAAGCTCTGTCTCCTGAATACATAGGGCCTATAATATGAGTCCCATTCTTTGGAGTTGCTTATCTGTAAATATTGCTAGGCCCAGTGAGCAGACATCATTAACCAGATGCTGAATGTCAAATGTTCAACTCACTTCTCCTCGTGGGCTATTTCAACAGTAAATAACAGGCTTGATTCCTACAACAGCAGCAAAAAAAAAGCACAATCAGTGCAAAAATGTGCAAAGCTGGTTTGGGAATCCAAACAGTTCTTACCTAAATCAAAAAATTGAAAGGCTCTAAAACAATTAAATTGCACTGATAACCCTGGTGAGAAGAAAATGAATCATATTCTCATCACAGATGCAAGGAAATATATAGGCTAATCACCTTTTGCCCATCAAGGTGAAGAGGAAGAGAGGCCACGTCTCTGAATTTTTTTCCCAGGGTGTATTTCAACATCCACCAACATGAATTTATTGTCTGCCCCTCCTCCTCCTGAGACCTGCTTCCCTTCCAGTCTTCTGTATCTTAGTAAACGACACATCCGTTTTGTGTCACACAAACCAGAAACCTTGTAGTCTTCCTTGATAGCTTCACCTCCCTCCCACCTCCTGCCTCTATCACATCACTTATTTCTGTTAACATCCTTCTAAACAGCTCCTGAAGCCATTTCTTTTTCTCCTTATTCTCCTCCAGCCCCAGAGGAGGTCTTCACTGTTTCTCATTCAGAAGAAAATAAAGTCCTAGCCAGCCTCCTCACCTCTTCACCCACAAATCCCAACATAATATTTCTAGAATTAAGTATAATTTTTTATACTTAAAAATTTTTTTTAAGTTTTTTTCTGTTTTTTTTTTTACGCTTTTTTCTGTTTTTTCTTTTCTGCTTTACAAACTTCACTGGTTCCCCTTGTTGATGGAATGAAAGATGAAGTCTATATCATTACCAACAACTTCTAGCACCTTCTCCCTGTCTAGTACCTGAGTGTCCAACCTCACCACATTTCTCAACCCTCAGAACACTCCACAGTCTTGGTTTCCCTAGGTTGCAAATACTGTTCTCTGAACTTCAAAGTCTTTTGCTGAATTTCTGGCCTGGGGAGCTCCTGTTAATTTTTAATAGTCATCTAACATAGATCCCGCTCTGCACAATTGCTCTGGATTGTCCTAAGCTTTGTGCTTCTCACATTTCATTGTAATTGTTTTATGAGAACAGAGAACCTCCCAGAGGTCTGAGCACCTGAACAGTGGAGACCATATTGTTTCTTTACTGCAGTCTTGGTGCTTAACTGCAAGGAATATGAAAGAAAAGAGAGGCACTCCTTGAATCAATGACTATAATACCAGTGTCTCCTCTCTAAAGTTTCCTTTCTTTGCTAGAATTGCTATTATTTGGTCACCAGGCAAAGAACTATGCAGTTGCCTTGGCAAACATTTCCTCCAGCCCTTCCTCCGGAGTTTTTCCTAGCCTCTAGTTCCTTTACAAATTTAAATTCTTAACTCTAATTAAAACTAAACTTTCTCACTGTTGATGAGTCACTCTATTTTCCTGTAAAGAATAAAATGACTTTGTTAAAATTATTAATAACATCTCAGAAGAGATCATTGATGTTTAATAACAAATCTAAAGTAAAATATGAAATTCTTCTTGTACTTTTAAAGATATAGATTTCATTTTACTTGGTGCATGATAGAGAAAAGGAGACATTTTCTTCTGGTCAGAGGGAAATTCTCCATTGAAGGAAACTGCCTCTCAGTTGCTCCTGATCTTCAACCCATATCCCATGACTTTCTCTCCACATCACCTCAATCACCAGATACTCATGGTTTTCTTATACAGATCTATAAGATACGATCTTTTCTTATCTTTCAGGGAACCAATATGCACTGTAAGTAGCTAATCTACCCCTTCTAGACTATTCTCCTCCCAAATTAAGTAAAATAATGCTACTACCAAATTAATTAAACTCTTTAATATCAACAAATAAACACTAAACTCCTTAGCCTACCCTGGGAACCCCTTCCTGATCATTCATTCATCCAACATTTCTACTTCACCTCCCACTATTATATGTAAATATAAAAATATTTGATACAGCTCCCTCCTAGAACTACTGTTGACAAGATCATTTATCCTCTTCACATATTTCTCACCTTTACTCTTCTTTATTTATGCCATCCACTCATTGTAACCAGAGAGCCTCTTGGATCATTATTTTTAAATAACTGAGATGTAATTCATGTACCATAAAATTCACCCTTTTACATGTAACATTTAGTGTTTATTAGTATATTCACAAGGTTATGTAATCATCACTGCTATCTAATTCTAGAATATTTTTATCACTAAAAAAAAAAAAAAACAACAACCCTGTACCCATTCCCAATCACTGCTCATCTTCTCTTCCCACAAATTTACTTTCTGTTTCTATGGTCCTAGACATGGACATGGCCTTTGTGTCTGATTTCTTTTACCTAGCATGTTTTTAAAGTTCATCCATGTCGTGGCATATATTGGTACTCCGTTCCTGTGTATGGCTGAATATTCTGTTGTATGAATATACTGCATTGCTTTTTTTAATCAGTTCATCACTTAATGGACATTTGGGTCACTTACACTTTTTGTCTATTATGAATAATGCTAATATAAACATTACGTACAAGTTTTTGTTTAAACATATATTTTGGTCGTCTTGGATGTATACTTAGGAGTAGAATGCTGAGTTATGCATTAGCTCTCTTTTCTTTTTTTGAGGAACTCACAAGCTGTTTTCCAAAGTGGCTATCCTATTTTATAGTCCATTGGCAATTTCTATATATACTTGCTAACACTTTTTATTATTTATCTTTTTTATTTAGACATTCTAGTAGGTAAGAGGTGATGTCTCACTATGGCTTTGATTTGCGTTTCCCAAATGACTAAAATATTAAGCATCTTTTCATGTGCTTGTTGGTCATCTGTATATCTTCTTCAGAGATCCTAGTTCAGAGACCCTAGATATGTGATTTGTAAATATCTTCTCCCATTCCATGGGTTATCATTTCATGTTCTTGGTGATGTGCTTGAAGCTCAAACCCCTTCTGTATCTTATCAATTAAAATTCTGCTTATTCTTCAAGATTATTTTTAAATTCAATACATTTCTTAATAGTCTTTTTCAGTTCAGTTCAGTCACTCAGTCATGTCTGACTCTTTGCGATCCCATGAACCACAGCACGCCAGGCCTCCCTGTCCATCACCAACTCCTGGAGTCCACACAAACTCATGTCCATTGTGTCAGTGATGCCATCCAACCATCTCATCCTCTGTCATCCCCTTCTCCTCCTGCCCTCATCTTTCCCAGCATCAGGGTCTGTTCAAGTGAGTCAGCTCTCCGCATCAGGTGGCCAAAGTATTGGAGTTTCAGCTTCAACATCAGTCCTTCCAAAGAACACCCAGGACTGATCTCCTTTAGAATGGACCAGTTGGATCTCCTTGCAGTCCAAGGTACTCTCAAGAGTCTTCTCCAACACCATAGTTCAAAATCACCAATTCTGCGCTCAGCGTTCTTTATAGTCCAACTCTCACATCCATACATGACTACTGGAAAAACCATAGCCTTGACTAGATGGACCTTTGTTGGCAAAGTAATACCTCTGCTTTCTAATATGCTGTCTAAGTTAGTCATAACTTTCCTTCCAAAGAGCAAACATCTTTTAATTTCATGGCTGCAATCACAATCCACAGTGACTTTGGAGCCCAGAAAATTAGTCAGCCACTCTTTCCACTGTTTCCCCATCTATTTGCCATGAAGTGATGGGACCAGATGCCATGATCTTAGTTTTCTGAATGTTGAGCTTTAAGCCAACTGTCTCACTCTCTTCTTTCACTTTCATTAAGAGGCTCATTAGTTCTTCTTCACTTTCTGCCATAAGGGTGGTATCATCTGCATATCTGAGGTTATTGATATTTCTCCTGGCAATCTTGATTCTAGCTTGTGCTTCATCCAGCCCAGCATTTCTCATGATATACTCTGCATATAAGTTAAATAAACAGGGTGACAATATACAGCCTTGACGTACTCCTTTTCCTATTTGGAACCAGTCTGTTGTTCCATGTCCAGTTCTAACTGTTGCTTCCTGACGTATATACAGGTTTCTCAAGAGGCAGGTCAGGTGGCCTGGTATTTCCATCTCTTTCAGAGTTTTCCACAGTTTATTGTGTTCCACACAGTCAAAGTCTTTGGCATAGTCAATAAAGCAGAAGTAGATGTTTTTCTGGAACTCTCTTGCTCTTTCCATGATCCAGTGGTTGTTGGCAATTTGATCTCTGGTTCCTCTGCCTTTTCTAAAACCAGCTTGAACATCTGGAAGTTCATGGTTCACATATTGCTGAAGCCTGGCTTGGAGAATTTTGAGTATTACTTTTCTAGCGTGTGAGATGAGTGCAATTGTGCGGTAGTTTGAGCATTCTTTGGCATTACCTTTCTTTGGGATTGGAATGAAAACTGACCTTTTCCAGTCCTGTGGCCACTGCTGAGTTTTCCAAATTTGCTGACATATTGAGTGCAGCACTTTCATAGCATCATCTTTTAGAATTTGAAATAGCTCAACTGGAATTCCATTGCCTGCACTAGCTTTGTTTGTAGTGATGCTTCCTAAGGCCCACCTGACCTCACATTCCAGGATGTCTGGCTCTAGGTGAGTGTGAGTGATCATGCCTTCATGATTATCTGGGTCATGAAGATCTTTTTTGTACAGTTCTTTTGTGTATTCTTGCCACCTCTTCTTAATATCCTCTGCTTCTGTTAGGTCCATACCATTTCTGTCCTTTATCGAGCCCATCTTTGCATGAAATGTTCCCTTGGTATCTTTAATTTTCTTGAAGAGATCTCTAGTCTTTCCATTTTACTGTTTTCCTCTATTTCTTTGCATTGATGGCTGAGGAAGTCTTTATTATCTCTCCTTGCTATCCTTTGGGACTCTGCATTCAGGTAGGTATATCTTTCTTTTTCTCCTTTGCTTTCACTTCTCTTCTTTTCACAGCTATTTATAAGGCCTCCTCAGACAGCCATTTTGCTGTTTTGCAGTTCTTTTTTCTTTTTCTTGGGGATGGTCTTGCTCCCTGTCTCCTGTACAGTGTCACGAACCTCTGTCCATAGTTCATCAGGCACTTTGTCTATCAGATCTAGGCCCTTAAATCTATTTCTCACTTCCACTGTATAGTCATAAGGGATTTGGTTTAGGTCTTTTTAGTACTCTCAAATGCATATTGTCTCTTCATTTTTCTTTTGTATGGATATAGCAGTTGGATAATATATTCTATAGTATTAATAAAGTATTACCTTTAGGAAGTGTCTGTTCTCTACATTTGGATTTTCAAGATCACTGACTGTGTTTTTTAGACTTTATATGCTCCACAGAGAAGGCAATGGCACCCCACTCCAGTACTCTTGCCTGGAAAATCCCATGGACTGAGGAGCCTGGTGGGCTGCAGTCCATGGGGTTGCTAAGAGTTGGACACGACTGAGCAACTTCACTTTCACTTTTCACTTTCATGCATTGGAGAAGGAAATGGCAACCCACTTCAGTGTTCTTGCCTGGAGAATCCCAGGGACGGGGGAGCCTGGTGGGCTGCCGTCTGTGGGGTCGCACAGAGTCGGACACGACTGAAGCGACTTAGCAGCAGCAGCAGCAGCAGCTCCATGGTATCTTAGCTTCTAGCAAGAGCCCCCAAACACATTTCATGCATATATTAAAGAAGCAAGGGTCAGTAGAACTGTGACAGGTAGTCTATGTACAGTGTAAGTGTAAATAAGTGTGAGGAGCATGTTTAAAATGACTTTTACATGAATAAACTTTTAAGGAAACTGCTCTCTCCCAGGGTAGGAATGTCAGCATGAGACATTTGTATACATCTGGATACTCTGATCAAGGGTTTCCCAGGTGGTGCTAATGGTAAAGAACCCACCTGCCAATACAGGAGACATAAGAGACAGAGGTTTGATCCCTGGATTGGGAAGATTCCCTGGAGGAGGGCATGGCAACCCACTGCAGTATTCTTGCCTGGAGAATCCCATGGACAGAGGAGGCTGGTGGGCAACAGTCCATAATGTCACAGAGAGTCACACACGACTGAAGTGACTTAGCACTCACACACTGTAGACAAGAATGCCAACAGGAATTGTATTACCTGATATTTTTCAGTTTGTTTCAAAGCTAGATTTTTCTTTTAAAGTAAAAACACAGTTAAGAGTGTTATATTTATCAGCACACAACACAAACTGGTTTTGGCATGTTTCTAATCATATTGTTCCTATAATTGCATTTTCTTCTACTGTTCACAACTAGAAATTTGCTTTCTTTAAATGTGTGTTTTTAAAACCATGAGTTTTTGATTGCTTACTTCTCAGGAAGAAATTAGTATTGGTCTTCTTTCCCTTATGACTAGGTAATACTGTACTAATGAAAAACAGGGCTTCTTTATTTATAATGGCCTTGGGGTCAATTATCAATTTATCATCATGTCCTGCAGATTTAAAATAAAATATGCTGTGCAGTATAACCATTGTACAAAATTGACATTAAGTAGATTCTCTGAGTTTGGACTTAATAAAAAATACAAAGAGTGCTGCCTAAAAGGTTTCTCCAACTATAAATTCTATTAGGTAGCTTTTAATACAAGACAGTAGGAAACTGAACAACTAGATTAGAGAGAATGTTTTTCACCACTGCTCTTTGTCTCATACATGTGAACAGTCATTGGAGGACAGTTTGCTAATTCACAGAAACAATATTTCATATCTCTATAATAATAATTCAAATGCTGCCTAAAATTGTCCTTATGTCAATCTCTGTATTGATCTTAAAATATTAACAACCAATGTCAACCTACTTGCATGAGACACTCTGTTAACTTTAAGGAATATATGCATATGATATAAGGAGCAATCATTTTTGGTTTTTGTCAAAAATAGCCTTTTACAATTACCAATTAATTCATTGGTTCAGATGGTAAAGAATCTGCCTGCAATGTGGGAGACCGGATTCAATCCCTGGGTGGGGAAGATCCCCTGGAGAAGGGAATGGCTACCCCTTCCAGCATTCTTGCCTGGAGAATCCCATGAACAGAAGAGCCTGGCGGGCTACAGTCCATGGGGTCACAAAGAGTCAGATATGACTGAGCAACTAACACTTCCACTCCACAAATTCAGATCATGTTGAGACTATGCTCTGGGAAGTCTGTGAGATAACATAAAGTTTTATATTTCATTTTTCAAATAGGATGAAAATAACTCCTATTCCCACATATGTATGTTACTGTCCATCCTGAGATCCAGGACCTGTTTATGTGAGATTAAGAGCATATCCTGCCCATGCGTGTGTTACAGATGCACAACTTAAAGCCACAGACTCAATTAGACAGACATAAAGAAACAGGCAGAAACAGACATGAAGGTCAATTGTACATTTGTGAGTATGAGGTTGCTTGTAAATTTTCAATGAAAATATGTCTGCTAAGTTCCATCCAATGAAAAATGAGAAAATGCTAGGTATTCTGCTATTAGGTCCTTAACAGCAGTAAGCCCTATTGAGAGTGCTTCCTAGACACATGTGAAGATATCGGTTACTCTGTTGGACAACATGGCTATAGAATAACTCCATCTTCATAGAAAATTCTATTGGATGGTGTTGTTTTGGAAAGCAAGGGATCAATTTCTTATACCTTAACATCCATTACATTTTTACTGGTCTCACTTTTGCAGAGGGACTTGGTTTGGTACTGCCATTGTTAATCCTGCCTATTTTGAATCCTTGTCTGCACATTATGGTTAGTGTTCTTTGGTGAGAAGAGTAGAAATGGGATGTTAAAAAAATAGAGGAATGTAAAGTGAAGGGAAAGACATGAGGATACACAGTAGTGATGCCAAAGGACTTTGACCTTTAGTTCAGAAGCTGTTTCTTTTGGGAAGAAAAAATATTAAATTCACAGAGCCCAGAAGATCCAACATAAAAGTAAAAACAATATTGACAAATTTTGTTTGTTAATTTCAAATGACTACCAGAGCAGAAACTTTACATATTTTCTTAGTGACTAGTTTTTTACTTATAATTTTTCATATTAAATTAAGCAATAACTTAATATGAAAGCATAGGAAATTGAGCATAAGGGCTTCCCTAGTGGCTCAGCTGGTAAAGAATCCACCTGCAATGCAGAACACCTAGGTTCGATCCCTGGGTTGGGAAGATTCTGGAGAAGGGCATGGCAATCCACTCTGGTATTCTTGCCTGGAGAATCCCTATGGACAGAGGAGCCTGGTGGGCTACAAAGAGCTTGACATGACTGAGCAACTAAACACACATAAGAAATTAAAGCATAAGGAAATTAGTATATCTAGGTAGATGGAAATACATAGCCCTGTCATGGGAATCTAAATATCAGGTTTCCATACTAATATTTTATGTAATTGGAAGCACTGAAAATATTTGAACAGAATTTGTTCTTAGGTTCTTTCTAGAATTCAAATTTCTTTCTTTTTGTAACTGTATTTATGTCTATGTCTATTTCTGGCTGCGCTGGATCTTCGTTGCTGCACCCGGGCTTTCTCTAGTTACAGCAGCCAGGGCTACTGTTAGTTCTGGTGTATGAGCTTCTCACCGCAGTGGCTTCTCTTGTTTCGGAGCATGGGCTCAATAGTTGTGGTGAACGGGCTTCACTGCCCCTTGGGATGTGGAATCTGCCTGTACCAGGGACTGAACTCATGTCCCCAGCTTTGGCAGGCAGAGTCTTAATGACTGCACCACCAGGGAAGTCCTAGAATTCAATTTCTAATAAGCCAATTCATAAAGTATATTAATATTAGAGTAAAAAAAAATACCATTTCCTGAAAAAAATTCTTGTTTCAAAGAACTACTTCTGGAAATGCATGGGTTACCATGAACATCTTAGATTATTCGTGAATAGTCATCTGGGAAATTGGTTTAAAGTAAAGTTTATTTGAACTACACAGGTAATGGTCTTTCCCTCATTTGCCAGGAGCAGCCTAGATGGGAAAAGGGTTTTGGTTATACATGTCTATTTCTTTTAATGATTTTTTTCACCATTTACTTTCAAACTGAGTCCTTTAAAAATAATTATAACAATGTCTGGCTGCCCTGGAGAGAAAGACATTATCTATTCTCCAGGAAGGGGATAGCTTGCCTTGAAGCAGATACATTATGCATTAACCACTAGCAGTCTGGGTCCACATGCAGGCACTGTTAGGCAAAACACACCAACAGGTTGCAGAGACAAGGCAGGTTTTCCAGCAGCACCTTCTACTAAGCCCTCCCAAAGCACAGCACACCCCAGGCCCTGTCTGTGCAGTTGATGAATGTACTTCAGGCAGGACTCGGACACGGCTCAGTACAGTTCTCTAAGCGGTGATAAATGACCACCTCTGTGTGAAATGGGTTAGGTGGGAGGGCCACCCTTTGACAAGGCAGAAAATGAAATGATTACTATTGGATTCTATTGACTTGTCTGGTTAGAACAGTTGTGCCTCTTCCTAGAGGTTAATTGGACTTGAACTCAAGAAATTAAGAGGTCAGCGGAGGTCACAGTGACAGCAGGCCTACTTTTAACTTGCTGCTAATAACATTTGGCAGAAGGAGGATGAATCTGGGAATTTTAGTCTGGGTGCAGTTCAATTTCTTTAAGAGTGATGGTTTGTACAAACCTAACTTTGTATCACATATAAAAATTCAATGAGGTTTTAATTCCTATGAGGCACTCCTGTATTGCTATGAATTTTCTTGAAACAATAGACATTAGAATACTATATATTTCCTTGATGTGTGTGTGTGTGTTATAGTATTCTTAGACTAGTTTTATTTTATTGAAGACTCTCCATCAAGAAATCTGGATATAAAAAGAGAAGATTCAGAAATGCTTGAAAATGACATTCTAATGTAGCTACTGGGGTCTTTCTTTTTATCCAACACTAAATGATACCCACTGTTTATCATGGAAAATGTAAGGAAAGCAGAGAGAAGCATTTTACAATTCATATGTAATATCTATGTGTTTATACATATATTGTATATGTAGTAAGGCATATCCTAATATATTGATACAAACTATTTCACAAGTATGTTTGCAAGCTTCAGACATGTTGATTGGAGACTATGGTAAAATATTTGAGTTGTTACCGCTTCCTGAGAAGAGATCCCAATTTAGTCTCACAAAACTTACTTCAACTTCTCTGTCCTTTTTGTTGTTACTTTACACTTCAGGGTCCCTCGCTTGAACTGACTCTGGCACTTTCCCTGTGGTACCAGCCACTCCACTGCACCCCAGCTGGAGTGAGGGGCTAAGTTCCCAGGTGGTTTTTGAGGGGGACAATGAGCCACAAGGGAGACTAGAGATGGGACTGGTGGAGCCGTACAGATGGTAGCAACAAGGCACATCGCCTAATTAACGGTGCCGCTCCAGCAGCTGTGTAACTGGGGCAACTCCGGGGAGGCAGGCAACAGCCCTGGAAGCAGAGGGCACTGAACCCGCTTTCCAGTTTGTACCAGTCGGGAACTTGTACCGCATGCCTGAGACACTCGGGCATAAAGGAGAACGGCTTCATTGTCCTGAGGATAAAACAAGAGCACAGCTTTGGAGTTCATGTACACAGCTCTTCTTTCTGCAGCTTTATTGAGATATAACTGGCATATGACCTTAAGTTTAAGGTGTACAATGTGTTGATTTGATACACTGTTATATCACAAATGATTACCAACACAGCCTAAGTTAACACTCTCAACATGTCACATAATTACTATTTCTTTTTTTGTGGTGAGAACATATAAGATTTACTTTCTCAACAACTTTCAAGTGTATAATACGTTATTGTTAACTCCAGTCTCCATGCTGTGCAGTGTCCCCAAAATATATTCATCTTCTATCTGGAAGTCTGTGGCTCTCTGATCAACATCTATCCATTTTCCCCACCACCAAAGTCCCTGGTAATCTCCAGTCTACTCTCAGTTTCTATGCATTTGGCTTTTTAAAAGTGATATCCAATCCATGTATGAATGATATCATACAATATTTATCTTTCTCTGACATTTCACTTTGTGATATACTCTCCAGTTTCATCCATGTTGAGGCACTGGGAGAAAATATTCACAGACCAAATATTTCATAAGGGATTGATATAAAGAAATTACAGAGAAATTAACATGTACAATAAATATATAAAGAATTCACACAACTCAGTTTAAAAAATAATCCAATTAAATCAGCAGGGGAACTAAAAAGAAATCTTTCCAAAGACACACAAGTGGCCAACAAATAGATCTCCTTTTTCTAATGAGAAGCTATATTCCCTTAGATGTTATATCTTCCCAGGAAGAGGATTTTCACAGCAAAGCTTTAGGAATACCATCCTATCAAAGGAGCATGGTAGTCTACTAACCAGAGACAGCCACCATAGTCCAAAATCTCATTACCAGCTAACTTAATAAATTATCAAATCTCTAAAGCTACCAGAGAACATATGTCAGATTTTGATATATGCTAGAAAGGTGAAAATTGTTCTGGGCTAGAAATCAGGAAGTTTGCATTCTTTGCCACTTAACTAAAAATGATCCTAGACAATTCATTGAATTATATTGGTCCTCAACCCCATCTGTAAAAGGAGGGCATTGGTTTCGCTGATCACTAAAAGCCCTGATAGATTTTAAAAACTGGAGGGTCTATAGCAGTGCACAACCTTGGCACACATTAGATTCACCTGGGGAGCTTTAAAGCAAATTAATCTCCAGTGTAGACCTGGATATTGGCGTGTCTTGAAAGTTCCCCAGGTGATTCTAAAGTGTAGGCAGGGTTGTGACCTATTGCTCTATGATATCACCAAATCTAGGTCATGCCTATAATTATAAGCCTACTCACATTTATAGGACACTCACTATAGGCACCGCACTTGGCATCAATTATCTAAATTATGCAATCATTGCAATTTGCCATGGATTAGGTATAATTAGCTCCAATTTACAAATGAGGAAACTGAGGCTTATACAGGTGAAATAAATCATCCAATGATGCCCATCTAGAGAGCAGAAGAGCCAGTGGGATTTGAGCCTGAGTTGGATGCCAGAGCCTGTGCTCCTAACTGTGCTGACAGCCTAGGAACATCTCTAGCCCATGTGTGTGTTCAGTCATGTTTGACATTTTGCAACCCCATGGACTGTAGCCCACCAGGTTTCTCTGTCCATGGGATTTTCCACGCAAGAATACTGGAGTTGGTTGTCACTTCCTACTCCAGGGGATCTTCACAACCCAGGCATCAAACCTGAATCTCTTGAGTCTCCTGCATTGGTAGATGAATCCTTTTACCACTGAACCACCTGGGACATCTCTAGCCTGCTTCTCTACTAAGTCAGACAGTATGAAAAGTGAAAGTGTTAGTCCTTCAGTCGTGTCCAACTCTTTACGACCCCATGGGCTGTAGCCCACCAGGCTCCTCTGTCCATGGAATTCTCCAGGCAAGAATACTGGAGTGGGTTGCCATCTCCTTCTCCAAGGATCTTCCCAACCCAGGGATCAAACCCAGGTCTCCTACATTGCATTCTTTACCATCTGAGCCATCAGAGAAGCCCCAAGTAGTATCACAGCTGCAATTTGCAGCTGGAAATATCAATGTCTATGACTAGTTTCTCACACCTGTCTGTGCTGATGCTTCCAGAGACAACCTCCATCCTCCACTTAAACCCCCAACCTTCAAGCACTCTATTTGGACAACAGCAAAATCTTTCTAGAAGCTGAACAACTAAATGACCGGATCGAAGCATGTTCCTATGAAGAAGGATGTTGTCCTGATAAAATCCTTGAAGTCTCTCATGACAAAGACAAAGGTATCTAGTGATGTGGTGATCTGGATTCAAGCAGTTCATCAAAGACAGATTGGATCTTGAAGCTTTGACTTAACTTTTTTCTTTCTCAGTCACAGGAGAAAAGTCAGAGTGAATCTTAACTAATCATAAAAACTCTGTACCTCAGCTTCAAGCCTATGAAAGCATAGCCTCATAAAATTAGATTATTTAATTAAAGTGAAAAGAAAGTGAAATGGCTCAGTGGTGTCTGACTCTTTGAGACCCCATGGACTGTATCCTATCAGGCTCCTCAGTCCATAGGATTTTCCAGGCAAGAATACTAGAGTGAGTTGCCATTTCCTTCTCCATATTTAATTAAATGAAAACATATATCAATATAGGCACATTTTGCATTTGAAGGTACAGTGAATGTATTAATTGCACTCCCATTCATTGAAATATGTTATTTTGAAGGAAAATATTACAAAATTTTCAGAATAACCTATAATTAAATCATTGATTAAATCATAAATCGCTTTTTGAGTAAGAACATTTTGATGTTCCAATAACTGTTTGATACGTATAAAATACATCTCTAAATACTTTTGTTTTTGCACAACCAGAAAACTCAAATCATGTCAAGGGTAAAGAAACCTGGACTCACTGTTTTCTAGCTTCTTCCACCAGCATCTCCTGGAAGGAATGCTCGAAGAGCCTCTTGCTGTTAAAGACCATCAATCCTCCTCAGCTGTGTTTCTGCTCCTGACGCCAGGAGGGTAACCCAACTGCTTTACTAAATCCCTGCTCACTTTAGAGAGAACTGAGCATTTGCCATCTATTGAGCCTGGATGCAATTCAGAAAGAAAAGAAAAGCAGCAACTCATATTTGAAGTTAGTCCCAGGTGGGCACGAAGGGATGTTGACACCCATGCCTCAGTGCAGAACTTCCACAAAGGAAAGTGAAAGGTAAATTCCTATCCTTTGAACCATAATGCCTCTAATTTATACTGCAGCCTGTCAACAAAGTATTAACGTGCACTTTACCATGAGGCCTGATTGAAGGTAAGACAACAAGCTACACCTGCTGTGTGTTTATATATATCTATGTTTTAACCTCAATTTTTAAAAATACAGTTTACCAAAATAAAACTAGTAACTTTAAGGCATGAAGCATGCTTTAAGTGATAAAACTAGTGCATTCATTGCACAAAATTTTTAATTAATTTTTATTGGAGTACAGTTGTTTTCAACGTTGTGTTAGTTTCTATGGGACAGCAAAGTGAATCAGCTATACATATAGAGATATAGACATATCCCCTCATTTTTAGATTTCCTTCCCATATAGGTCACCACAGAGCATCAAGTTAGAGTTCCCTGTGTTATACAGAAGGTTCTCATTAGTTATTTATTTTATATGTAGTTATCAATATATTGATTAAATACCTTCCATGTGCCTATCCCTGTGCTGGCTGCTGCTGCTGCTGCTGCTAAGTTGCTTCAGTCGTGTCCGACTCTGTGCGACCCCATGGACTGCAGCCTTCCAGGCTTCTCCATCCATGGGATTCTCCAAGCAAGAACACAGGAGTGGGTTGCCATTTCCTTCTCCAATGCATGAAAGTGAAAAGTGAAAGTGAAGTCACTCAGTCGTGTCTGACTCTTAGCGAGCCCATGGACTGCAGCCTACCAGGCTCCTCCATCCATAGAATTTTCCGGGCAACAGTACTGGAGTGGGGTGCCATTGCCTTCTCCCATCCCTGTGCTGGGCCCTGGGATAACTACAAAATCACGATGTCCTCCAAGTCTCAAAAGTTCTACTTGGTTAGCTGAGACATGTGCACTAATAACTTCTGTCAAATTTTAAAACGGACTATTTGGTCACTGCTTCAGTGAAGCCTTGACTTCTATGCTCTATTTATTTAGAATACTGTTCTTTACTGAGAAATCACAAAACTTTACTCCTCACATTGTATCATTAAACCTTTATAAAATGAGAAGGTTTTGGCAATAATATTTGTAGGCTTAAGCTGGGAAATTTAGTTATAGTGCTTTTTTGCACTTTGAAGAGACAGTGCAACACCTACATATGGGTTACTAGTGTTTACAGAAAGAGAGATATAATGATAGAAAAAAATTTCTCCTTTTGTTTCCTTCCCTTTCTCTCCTTCCCCCACCCTCCAAATTGAGTCCTTGGAGTACAGATTTAGAATTAGGGCACGAAAGGTATGTTTAAGAAGAGAAGAATTTGCTTATTTAAGAGCTTTAGCAGAGGGAGAGTGAGATAAAAGAAGTAGAAAGGTTGGAATGGTGGAATGTTCTGAACTGAATTATTATTGTTGTTCAGTCATTCAGACATGTCCATCTCTCTGCCACCTCATGGACTGCAGCATGGTCAGGCTTCCCTATCCTTCACTATTTCTGGAGGTTGCTCAAACTCGTTGAGCTGGTGATACCACCCAATCATCTTGTCCTCTGTCATCTCTTTCTCCTCCTGCCTTCAATCTTTCCCAACATCAGGGTCTTTTCCAATGAGTCAGCTCTTCGCATCAGGTGGCCAAAGGATTCAGTCGTTCAGTCATATCCAGCTCTTTGTGACTCTCATGGACTACAGCATACCAAGCTTCTCTGTCCATCACTAATGCCTGGAGCTTGCTCAAACTCATGTCCATTGAGTCGGTGATGCCATCCAACTATCTCATCCTCTACCATCCCTTTCTCCTCCTGCCTTCAATCTTTCCCAGCATCAGGGTCTTTTCCAAGGAGTCAGTTCACATCAGGTGGTGAAAGTATTGCAGTTTCAGTTTCAGGATTAGTCTTTCCAATGAATTTTCAGGACTGATTTCCTTTAGGACTGACTGGTTTGATCTCCTTGTAGTCCAAGGGACTCTCAAGAGTCTTCTCCAACACCACAGTTCAAAAGCATCAATTCTTCGATGTTCAACTTTCTTTATAGTTCAACTGTCACATCCATATATACATGGACCATATTTGAACCAGATGCCATCATCCTCTCCCGAATTTTCATGTTAGAGACCTAGTCCCTAATGTGACTCTCTTTGGAGATAGGAACTTTAAGGATGTGATAAAGGTTAAATGAGATTATAAAGGTGGAGTCCTAATCCAATAGGACTGTTGTCATTGTAAGAAGAGGAAGAAATCCTAAGCAGTAATCGCTCATTTTCTTTCTTGATCTCTCTCTCTCTTTTCCTCTCTTTCTGTTTCTCTTTATTTCTTTCTCCCTTTCTCTCTGCACAGTCTCCAGAACTGGGAAAATAACTTTATGTCATTTAAACCATGCAGTCTATGCTGTCTATGGCATCCTGAGCAGACTAACACATTGAAGGAATCTAGGTGTAGGTAGATGAATGGAAAATTGCTGCTGGCAAGGTACCCAACATGACTCTTATGAGAAAGAATGTCTTATGTGGAATTGAGAGGGTTTTTGTGTGTTGATGCTTAGAAAGATTTAAGGCAAAAGGAGAATGGGGGAGACAGAAGATGAGACGGTTAGATAGCATCACGGATTCAATGGGCATGAGTTTGAGCAAACTTTGGGAGATAGTGGAGGACAGAGGAGCCTGGCATGCTGCAGTCCGTGGGGTTGCAAAGAGTTGGATACAGCTAAACAACTGCGTAACAACAAACCAAAGCATTCTACCTGTGACCACAACTTTAGTAGAATCTGCTGTGAGTATATATGTTCATTGTTCACCTTTTAATTTGCTCCTAGCAGTCAAGGAAGGGGCAGAATTTCATACCTGGGTAGACATAATGCAAACCAGGAACAGCACACACAAAGAAGAGCCCAGGGACAGCTGGTGGCCAGGGGAATACAAGTTGGGAGCAGGGGTGACATTGCAGAATTTGGGGGAATGACTTAGACTTTGGACAACCTTATCTAGATCAAGATATCTCTAATACTTCTATGTAAAGATGAAGGAACTGGGCTTTGGGAGGTGAGGACTAAAGCCTTCCTGGGCTGCATTCTTGTCCATCTGGAAAATAACAACAAGTTTTTGGAATTCCATATACAGTACTTTTTTGTTTGTTCACTAGGATACTGCTTCTCATTTGCTTTAGACAATATAACAAAAAAATTTTTTCAGTCCTTGACATTTGTGCCACGTTTTTAAGTTTCCCAGTCTTATTGATATAAATTTATTTTGAAAATTCATGTAATAATTCTATCCAGCATTGTTCAAAAAACAAAATTAGATGATTGGGTGTGAAACCACCTAGCAAACTGTCAAGTTGTATAAACTGTAGGGTGTTATTGTTATTTCTTGTTCAACTGTATCAGTTCAGTTGCTCAGTCATGTCTCTCTGTGACCCATTGAATTGCAGCATGCTAGGCCTCCATGTCCATTGCCAACTCTGGGAATTCACTCAAATTCATGTCCATCAAGTCGGTGATGCCATCCAGCCATCTCATCCTCTGTCATCCCCTTCTCCTCCTGCCCCCAATCCCTCCCAGCCTCAGAGTCTTTTCTAATGAGTCAACTCTTCGCATGAGGTGGCTAAAGTACTGGAGTTTCAGCTTTAGCATCAGTCCTTCCAATGAACACCCAGGACTGATCTCCTTTAGGGTAGACTGGTTGGATCTCCTTGCAGTCCAAGGGACTCTCAAGAGTCTTCTCCAATGCCACAGTTCAAAAGCATCAATTCTTCAGTGCTCAGCCTTCTTCACAGTCCAACTCTCACATCCATACATGACCACTGGAAAAACCATAGCCTTGACTAGACAGACCTTTGTTGGCAAAGTAATGTCTCTAATACGCTATCTAGGTTGGTCATAACTTTCCTTCCAAGGAGTAAACGTCTTTTAATTTCATGGCTGCAGTCACCATCTGCAGTGATTTTGGAGCCCAAACAAATAAAGTCTGACACTGTTTCCCCATCTATTTGCCATGAAGTGATGGGACCAGATGCCATGATTTTCGTTTTCTGAATGTTGAGCTTTAAGCCAACTGTCTCACTCTCCTCTTTCACTTTCATCAAGAGGCTCTTTAGTTCCTCATCACTTTCTGCCATAAGGGTGGTGTCATCTGCATATCTGAGGTTATTGACATATCTCCCGGCAATCTTGATTCCAGCTTGTGCTTCTTCCAGCTCAGCGTTTCTCATGATGTAGTCTGCATATAAGTTAAATAAGCAGGCTGACAATATAGTCTTGATGTACTCCTTCTCTTATTGGCAACCAGTCTGTTGTTCCATGTCCAGTTCTAATCCTGACCTACATACAGGTTTCTCAAGAGGCAGGTCAGGTGGTCTGGTATTCCCATCTCTTTCAGAATTTTCCACAGTATTGTGATCCACACAGTCAAAAGCTTTGGCATCGTCAATAAAGCAGAAATAGATGTTTTTCTGGAACTGTCTTGTTTTTTTGATGATCCAGTGGATGTTGGCAATTTGATCTCTGATTCCTCTGCCTTTTCTAAAACCAGCTTGAACATCTGGAAGTTCATGGTTCACATATTGCTGAAGCCTGGCTTGGAGAATTTTGAGCAGTACTTTACTAGCATGTGAGATAAGCGTAATTGTGTGGTAGTTTAAGCATTCTTTGTCATTGCCTTTCTTTGGGATTGGAATGAAAACGGACCTTTTCCAGTCCTGTGGCCACTGCTGAGTTTTCCAAATTTGCTGGCATATTGGGTGCAGTACTTTCACAGCATCATCTTTCAAGATTTGAAATAGCTCCACTGGAATTCCATCACCTCCACTAGCTTTGTTTGTAGTGGTACTTCCTAAGGTGCACCTGACTTCACATTCCAAGATGTCTTGCTCTAGGTGAGTGTGAATGATCACAGCTTTTTGGTTATCTGGGTTATGAAGATCTTTTTTGTGTAGTTCTTCCATGTATTCTTGCCACCTCTTCTTAATATCCTCTGCTTCTGTTAGGTCCATACCATTTCTGTCCTTTATTGTGCCCATCTTTGCATGAAATGTTCCCTTGGTATCTCTAATTTTCTTGAAGAGATCTCCAGTCTTTCCCATTCTGTTGTTGTCCTCCATTTCTTTGCACTGATTGCTGACGAAGGCTTTCTTATCGCTCCTTGCTATTTGGAACTCTGCATTCAAATGGGAATATCTTTCCTTTTCTCCTTTGCTTTTCACTTCTCTTCTTTTCACAGCTATTTGTAAGGCCTCCCCAGACAGCCATTTTGCTTTTTTGCATTTCTTTTCCATGGGATGGTCTTGATTCCTATCTCCTGTACAATGTCTTGTGTTCAACTGTATAGTAGCTTCTTATAAACATGTTTTTATTTATCTGATGAGTGAAGGAAGATGTCATTTTCATGTTAGAAACTGTTTAGACTCAGGAAATGCAGTCTTCTTAACTAGAACTGGAAACACTCTTGACTCTTATTAGAACCCACACACAGTTTCAGTAGAAACATCCAACTAATGAGGCAGAAAAATGGAAAAATACTGGAATTTTTCTGATAGTCCAGTGGTTAGAACTCTGTGCCTCCACTGCAGGGGTCATGGGTTCACTCCCTGGTCAGGGAACTAAGATCCCATATGACACACAGCATGGAAAAAAGAGAGAGAGAGAGAGAGAAACACTGTGCAGTTAAACAGTCCCAAGTTAATTAAACCATTGCTTATCCTGCACCATGTTCCTGAACATCCCTATGACTCAGTTGCCTCCTCTGTGAAATGGACCAATGCATTATTGTCAGTTTTGCTGTGAGGATAAAAGAGATAAAACAAAGTGTGGTTTCCCAAGTGTCCTTTACAGGAATACATATCTGTGTAATCCTTATAGAAATGACTCATTAGTGAAGTGGGAAAGACAGACGATTGTCATCACAGGGTTGCCCGATATATGACAGGAAAGTCCACACATAGCAAACATTACTTCCCTTCTTTTTAAGGAGAATTAGTCTTAGGTACTTCCCCAATGGATCAGACGGTAAACCACCTGCCTACAATAGGGGAGACCCGGGTTCGATCCCTGGATCAGGAATATCCTCTGGAGAAGAAAATGGCAACCCACTCCAGTACTCTTGCCTGGAAAATCCCATGGACAGAGGAGCCTGGTAGGGTACAGTACATGGGGTTGCAAAGAGTCAGACATGACTGAGCGACTTCACTTTCTTTCTTTCTTTCTTTCTTTTTCTTGAATCTTAGGTAAGCCTTCCCTGGTGGCTCAGCAGTAAAGAATCTGCCTGTCAGATCAGGAGATGCAGGTTTGATCCCTGGCTTTGGAAGATCCTGTGGAGAAGGAAATGACAACCCCCTCCAGTATTCTTGCCTGAAGAAGAGCATGGACAGAGGAGTCTGGCAGGCTACATTCCATGGGATTGGAAAGAGTAGGACATGACTGAATGACTATACAACAAGAGTCTTAGGTAGACTTAATCTGTGAAATGAAAGGGAGATTTAAAAAAAAATTACATTCACACTATATTAAGACCAGGGTTCCTTTATGTAATTAAAAGAGCAGATAAGAGAGATAAATAAGGCTAGGGCAACAAATATATATTTATTTTGTCAAGTGGGTTTCCAGTCAGTCCTTAAAGCTGTTTACCTCAGTAAAGAACTGGCTTACAATTGATCTGATTTTCTGTCAGGGGGATTGTGCTAATGTTAACACAGCTCCACTGGGTCTGGCACATTAAAGCGGCCCCAAAGGGTGAAGGCAGTTACTGAAAGAGAAAGAATAGAAGGGCTTTTAAACTCTCCAGTTTCTAGTGCAGGTGAGATCATATTGGACGCAGTACAGTCATTGCTTTTCCCTGAACAGTGGAGCAATTCAAAGACCCTTATATTTTTGCATCACAAGTACCAACGAAAATATTTACATTTTAATCCATTGCATTTAAAGCTTTTTTTTGTAGACATTTAGAATACAGCAATTTTGTCTGAAGCTGAGTTAAAGAAAAAAAAAATTAAAGGTAAACATTTATTTCAATAAATGTTTCTATTTCATCAGAGATTTAAACAAGAATATCCACAGTGAGTGGAAAGGTAAACCAACGTTTAAAAAATAGAAACAGTAAGAAAATAGAATAATGACAAAGGTATTTTGTTCCACATATTAACTGATGCTTGGGAGCAATTTCGTTCTTGACTGGCTCTTGGGTACTCAGAAATTCCTTTTCCTTATATTACTTAGAATTTGATAAAGATTCTGACATTTGGAATATGATTTTGGAGTACAGTAATGAGATTTTTAAGTACCTTGAATGTTTTATTTGAGTGAAAATATTAATTTTTGCCAGTATAGAAGTAAAACTAGAATAAATTCTAGGAGATAAAATATCTGTAGCAATCTAACTAAAAATAGATGTTATTATTATATATTATTTTTTCTTTTGGTATAAAAATGACCCCTAAAGTAATTCAGAACACTTTCAGTTCACTTTGGTTACTCAGTCAGATCTGACTCTTTGTGATCCCATGGACTGTAGCACGCCAGGCTTCCCTGTCTATCACCAACTCCCAGAGCTTGCTTAAACTCATGTCCATCAAGTCGGTGATGCCATCCAACCATCTCATCCTCTGTTGTCCCCTTCTCCTCCTGCCTTCAATTTCTCTAGCATCAAGGTCTTTTCCAGTGAGTTCAGTTCTTTGAATCAGGTGGCCAAAGTACTGAAGTTTGAGCTTCAGCATCAGCCCTTCCAGTGAGTATTCAGGATTGATTTCCTTTAGGATTGACTGGCTTGATCTCCTTGTAGTCCAAAGGATTCTCAAGAGTCTTCTCCAACACCACAGTTCAAAAGCATCAATTCTTCAATGCTCAGCTTTCTTTATAGTCCACCTCTCACATCCACACATGACCACTGGAAAAACCATAGCTTTGACTAGACAGACCTTTGTCCGTGAAGTAATGTCTCTGCTTTTTAATATGCTGTTTAGGTTGGTCATAGATTTTCTCCCAAGGAACAAGTGTGTTTTAATTTGATGGCTGCAATCACCATCTGCAGTGATTTTGGAGCCCAAGAAAGTAAAGTCTGTCACTGTTTCCATTGTTTCCCCATCTATTTGCCATGAAATGATGGGACCAGCTACCATGATCTTCATTTTTTGAAAGTTGAATTTTAAGCCAACTTTTTCACTCTCCTCTTTCACTCTCATCAAAAGGCGCTTTAGTTCTTCTTCACTTTCTGCCATGAGCGGTGTTATCTGTGTATCTGAGGTTATTGACGTTCTCCCGGCAATCTTGATTCTAGCTTGTGCTTCGTCCAGCCTGGCATTTCGCATGATGTACTCTGCATAAAAGTTAAATAAGCAGAGTGACAATATACAGTCTTGACGTACTCCTTTCCCAATTTGGAACCAGTCTGCTGTTCCATGTCCAATTCTAACTGTTGCTTCTTGACCTGCATACAGATTTCTCAGGAGGACAGTAAGGTGATGTGGTATTCCCATCTCTTGAAGAATGTTCCACAGTTTGTTGTGATTCACACAGTCAAAGGCTTTGGCATAGTCAATAAAGCAGAAATAGATGTTTTTCTCGAACTCTCTTGCTTTTTCGATGATCCAGCAGATGTTGGCAATTTGATCTCTGGTTCCTCTGCCTTTTCTAAATCCAACTTGAACATCTGGAAGTTAATGGTTAACATACTGTTGAAGTCTGGCTTGGAGAATTTTGAACATTACTTGCTAGCATGTGAGATGAGTACGGGTTGTGCAGTAGTTTGAACATTCTTTGTCATTGTCTTTCTTTGTGACTGGAATGAAAACTGACCTTTTCCATTCCTCTGGCCACTGCTGAGTTTTCCAAATTTGCTGGCATATTGAGTAAAGAACTTTCACAGCATCATCTTTTAGGATTTGAAATAGCTCAACTGGAATTCCATCACCCCCACTAACTTTGTTCTTGGTGATGTTGCTTCCTAAGGCCTACTTGACTTTGCATTCCAGAATATCTAGCTCTAGGTGAGGAATCACACCATTGTGGTTATCTGAGTCATGAAGGTCTTTTTTGTATAGTTTTTCTGTGTATTCTTGCCACCTCTTCTTACTATCTTCTGCTCAGTTAGGTCCATACCATTTCTGTCCTTTATTGTGCTCATCTTTGCATGAAATAGTCCCTTGGTATCTCTGATTTTCATGAAGAGATCTCTAGTGTTTCCCAGTCTATTGGTTTCCTCTATTTCTCTGCATTGATCACTGAGGAAGGCTTTTTATCTCTCCTTGCTATGCTTTGGAACTCTGCATTTGGATGGGTATATCTTTCCTTTTCTCCTTTGACTTTAGCTTCTCTTCAGAACACTTTAGAAAAAAACACTTCTCTTCAGAACCCTTAGGAAAGTGTTAAATGCACTACTTCTTTAAACACTTTTAAGAATTAACAAGTTAAACATAGACCAATAAAGCAAAGTAAAGAATTATCTTGAGGTCAAATATATTCCAATAAATAAGACAGTGATGGGGACTTAGAATAATAAGGTAAGTTTCAATGCTAACTAGTCCCCAAGGTCCCTGAGAAGTCCTCTGTTACTTCAGTGAACACAATATTTCCAATACCTAACTTACTAGCTAACAAAATAATGAAAGAAGAAAGGGAGGAAAGGAGTGAAGAAGAAAGGAAAGACAAAGATAAAAATAAGAAAGGAAGAAAGATAGAAGAAAGGACGGACTAGCTAACAGTGTAGAAATAGGGATTCAGTGTATATCAAGCAGTCAATAAATCACATCTAGTATTATATCACTGTTGTCAATATCAGAGACTGAGTTTTAGAAACCTTATATAAGGATCATGAGTTTTCAGTAGCACTACATGAAGATTTGAGCCTTAGAGAGGGTTAAATTGCAAGTCTCCTGTGTGTCTTAAACAAAGAATTACTTGAAGAGTCAGGATTAGAAAAGCTGAATGATGCAACAGTGAAGCCAAAGGTCAGGATACAGCTGTCCAGGAGCATGAAGTAGTCCTAATGACACCTCATATGGATGGGGAGCAAGGAGAAACTTCTACACTACCTTCTACCATAACAATTCAGTCACAATGGTTAATGTGTTAGTCACGCACTCGTGTAAAACTCTTTGTGATCGCATGGACTGTAGCCCATGAGGCTCCTCTGTCCATGGAATTCTCCAGGCAAGAATACTGGAGTGGGTTGCCATTTCCTTCTTCAGGGACAATTATTAACAGCATAAATTAATTTAAAAATGAGGTAAATAATAAAATCCATCAATAATATAAAAGAAGTGGAGGTGTTAAAACAATAAAAGAAATAGATGGATTTAATACACCCAGATATTTGGCAGAGTGAAAGAAGTGAATCAAGAAAGTGTTATATTATGCATGGTTCATTAAGTGAACATTGCAAAGACAGAGGAAAACAATAGAATGGGAAAGACTAAAGATCTCTTCAGGAAGGCACCTTACCTGCCTCCTGAGAAATCTGTATGCAGGTCAAAAAGCAACAGTTAGAACTGGACATGGAACAATGGACTGGTTCTAAATAAGGAAAAGAGTACACCAAGGCTGTATATTGTCACCCTGCTTATTTAACTTCTATGCAGAGAACTTCATGTGAAATGCTGGGCTGGATGAATCACAAGATAGAGTCAAGATTGCTGGGAGAACTGTCAGTAACCTCAAATGACACCACCCTTATGGAAGAAGGTGAAGAGGAACTAAAGAGCCTCTTGATGTAAGTGAAAGAGGAGAGTGAAAAAGTTGGTTTAAAATTCAACATTGAAAAAACAAAGATCATGGTATGCTGTCCCATCACTTCATGGCAAATAGATGGGGAAACAATGGAAACAGTGACAGACTTTATTTTCTTGGGTTCCAAAATCACTGAAAGAAATTAAAAGACACTTGCTCATTGGAAGAAAAGTTTTGAAAAACCTAGACAACATATTAAAAAGCAGAGACATTACTTAGCAGACAAAGGTCTGTCTAGTCAAAGCTATGGTTTTTCCAGTAGTCATGTACAGATGTAGTAGTCATGTACAGATGTTCGAGTTGGACCCTAAGAAACTGAACACTGAAGGATTAATGCTTTTAAACTGTGGTGTTTGGGAAGACTCTTGAGAGTCCCTTGGACTGCAAGGAGATCAAACCAGTCAATCCCAAAGGAAATCAGTCCTGAATATTCACTGGAAGGACTGATGCTGAAGTGGAAGCTCCAACACTTCGGCCACCTGATGCGAAGAACTGACTCTTTGGAAAGACCCTGATGCTCAAAAAGATTGAAAACAGGAGGGGAAGGGAACAACAGCGGGTGAGATGGTTGGATGGCACCACCAACTCGATGGACATGGTTTTGAGCATGCTCTGGCAGTTGGTGATGGACAGGAAACCTGGCGTGCTGCAGTCCGTGGGGTTGCAAAGAGTCGGCACAACTGAACAACTGAACTGAACATTTTATAGAAAAATTCTCTTAGTGACAAAGTTATAGATGGATAACAGAGTAGTAGTTGCCAGAGACTAAGAATGGCAAAGTGGGGATTGGTGTAGTATAAGAGTCTCTTTGTGGTGACCAAGTGGTTCTGTCTTAAGCATGGTGGTAGTTCATAAATCTATACATGCAACAATATATCATAGAACTAGCTCATATAGAATTACACATATATGCACACACATTAGTGCCTATAAAACTCCTGAAATCTGAACGTCCATAGTCTTGTTAGTAATGTTGTGTTAATGTCAATTTTCTGGTTTTGATATTGTATTCTAGTTATATAAGGTGTTACCATTGAAGGAAATTTGTTGAAAGGTTTATGAGGACCTCAGTACTGTGCTTTCAACTTGCTCTGAGAATCTAATTATTTCAAAATAAAGGGTTTAAAATTTTAAACTCACAAAAAGAAGACTGAGGCAATAATCACAAAAGGCCTAAAATAAAATGTAAAATTCTTAATAATTATATAGTTCAGTCATTCAGTCATGTCTGACTCTTTGCAACCCCATGGACTGCAGCACGCCAGGCTTCCCTGTCTATCACCAACTCCTGGAACATACTCAGACTCATGTCCATCGAGGCAGTGATGCCATCCAACCATCTCATCCTCTGTCGTCTGCTTCTCCTACTGCCTTCAATCTTTCCCAGCATCAGGGTGTTTTCCACTGAGTCAGTTCTTCACATCAGGTGGCCAAAGTATTTTAGCTTCAACTCTTCAACTTCAGCATCAGTCCTTCTAAAGAATATTCAGTACTGATTTCTTTTAGGATCGACTGATTTGATGTCCTAGATGTCCAAGGAACCCTCAAGATTCCTCTCCAACACCACAGTTGAAAGGCATCAATCCTTTGGTGCTCAGCTTTCTTTATTGTCCAACTCTCACATCCATACATAACTACTAGAAAAACCATAGCTTTGACTATATGGGCTTTTGTCAGTAAAGTTAATGTCTCTGCTTTTTAATATGCTGTCTAGATTTGTCAATCAAGACTTAAAATGAGGCAGTAACAGAGGAAGTGAAGAGACATACCTCTGCTTGATAGTTGAGGAAAAAACCAATTCTAGGTATAGAATCCCAGGAATACCTAGTACGCGTCCCTGCCCCTGCTACACACATATACACGGACTACCTATTTTTTACAAATATTGAAAAATCATTCACTTAACTCATATTCACTAAATATATTTTTTATTATCCATGTGCTCTGTCATGTCCAACTCTTGACAACCCCAAGGACTGTAACCTGCCAGTCTCCATTTTCCATACAATTTTCCAGGCAAGAATACTGGAGTGGGTAGCCATTTTGTACTGCAGGGGACCTTCCCGACCCAAGGATCAAACCCGCATCTCTTGCGTCTCTTGGGTCTCCTGCGTCTCCTGCATTGGCAGATGGATTCTTTATTACTGTGCCACTTTGTAGTCTACATACTGTTTTTTTGTATTAATAACTTCCTAGAAGTGATAAGAAAAATGAATAATAACTGAAAAAAACACAAACATATGTTTCTACAAAGTTTGAATTAATAAAATTAAGTATCACCATATGATTGATCCAGTTTGCTGTCTCTGGTATTGGCTCCGAGGGGCATGATGTGGCTGCTGTTTTAAGCTTGAAGTTTGGGGAATATCTCAGAAATCCACTAGATTTCTGTAATAAACTTCATGGGTATGAGACCAGGTTCAACAAAGCTGGTCTATAAAATATTAACCTGACCCAGGAAAAGAATAGGTTCATTATGTTTTCTATGTAGGAGATATAAGGAAAGACCTATTAATTTAGAACCTAAAAGTATATATATCTGAGGAAAGAACATCAGAAAAAAACAGCTAACATACCTACAGTATCCAGAAATACTGTTTCCAGCTTTTAGCTCTAGATCCCAGATTGATTTGTGCCTGCTGGGCTACTTTGTTTCATTTCTTTGTCATGATAAATAAATTGTCCAGCTATATTTGAAATACATCTATATTTTTAGTCTATGGCTTATCATCTTTTAGACATGCAT
Organism: Bos taurus; assembly: GCF_002263795.3. Taxonomy (NCBI): domain Eukaryota; kingdom Metazoa; phylum Chordata; class Mammalia; order Artiodactyla; family Bovidae; genus Bos; species Bos taurus. Next base: position 27,108,057 of record NC_037347.1, read on the forward strand.
TTCATGATCTTATTCCTTACTAGAAACACAGAAATCATTATCAGATTTTAATAATTCCAATCATTCAGGGGTCAGTGTCACCAAATTTAGCAGACTATAGCAAATGGAGAAGAAATTTAAGAAAACAACTGCCCCAATATTTGCTCAATATAAAAAGAATTATTTTTCTCCTTTGTACAAAATTGTGAACCAAGTTTATTTAATTACAAAGACTTCCATTTTGTCTAATATTAGAAGACATTGTCTTGTCTTTGGCAACCCAACTCTCTAATGTGAGTTCTCTTTAATACAGATGTTTACCAAGGTTTTCATCAAAATGGACCAGTTTCATATGCATGGAAACAGTAAAACAACTTGTATTTTGGTAGCTGATCCTCCAAGGTGTCCTTACAGTTAATCATTTCTCCCAGTATTTGTGCCATTGAATAGTTTATTCTCCTTGAATCTGGCTGGTGCTGTGACAAACTTACAGCTAGTATAGTCCCACAGAAATTATTCTGTATGATTATAAAGACTACATTATAAGGAGCCTTGCAACTTTTGCCTTGATGTCTCGGGATGCTTACTCAGGAAGCCAACAGCCATGTAAGATGTTGCTCTACCAAGATACCACCAGCTTTTAAGAAAACAAAGGTGACCTTGTGGACACACAGATCCCCAAGCAATGCCTGACTTTTCCAGCCATCCCAGCCCAAGTACCATATATGAAAAAGGAAGATATCCGAGTCCTCTCGCCACGTGACTGAACCAATACTTCAACTGCAATCTCCTGAGAATATCGCGGAATTGACCAGCTGCGTCCTGTCAAGGCACAGAATTGTGAGAGAGAAGAGTAAATTGTTATTTTAAGCCACTGAATTTTGTGATGCTTTATGGTACAGCAATGGGTAACTGGAATATTTATTCATTGGGAAAACGGGTTTGTTGTCTTTACTCAAACATTTGCCACCTGTTACTTCATGAAAAGTTTAAGTACAGAGGGGTGAATTTTGCTTGAATCAATTTTAAGAGTGAAATATTTTATGCATATGTATAAGCAACTACTGCCCCACGTCTTTTTGACTCTCAAACAGTTTCATTTCTCATTTGATGAGCATTTTAATTCTGGCAGAAATACAAAAGTGATTTCAAAAATTTCTTTCTCTTGTTTCTGAAAAAAAAAAAAAAAGTGGGGTCATTCCCACAGTAGAGGCAGGCCTTGGACGAAATTGACTTTCCACTCAAAATTTATCCAAACCTTCGATTTTTACTAAGAAGGCTATCTTTCTTGGAACATTTAGTTTTTCTTATTTTCCATGCTTGCGGTAGCAGTTGGCTTACTTATCAGGACCATTTACGTCATTTGATTACTGAATAAAAGAAGTAAACACAGATATTTGAGCGGTAATGATACGCCAGGCACTACAGGAGGTGCTTGGAACGGAACAGTAAACAGGGTGGACTTTGTCCCTAACTATCTGGAGCTTATAGATTAGTGGAAATGACCATCAGTTTCCAGATTTTCTCTCATCATGGACCTCGTCTTTTTTAAAGAAAGTTTTCTCATGGTGTACCTAGACAAGAAGACATAACATTACACTTGGTGAAAAGTGAAGTCCAAACAATATAATGAGTATTTTTGTTCGAAAAACTTAGTACATAGAAATAATACATATAAATTTAAAGAAAAGTGAACTAATATGTTAGTTCACTCTTGAATAACCACAATTACTTAGTAATGCTGTTGGGCTTTGCACAAGTTCTCAAACATTGGAATCAGATTGGATACCACCAATCTCATTTCCTGTTTTACACTGATTTATACATAGTGCTTTCTTATTATTGTAGGAAACACTGAAAATTCAGCTTGGTAAAGACATGATGACATCATTTCTACTAGCACCATCTCATACAGAAACTGTGAACTTACCTTGGGCTTATAGTTCACAGAGTTCCAACAGGTATCAAGTATCACTGTGCTTCTTTCAAACTTTCAAAGTTTTTGAATTTTAAATATCCAGAGGCATTCCTGTGAGTTTACTGCAGTGCCCCAGTGAACTTGAATGTGCAGTTTGGGAAATTAAGACAAATACAGAATAATACACAGTTGATCCTTGAACAAACATGATTTGAACTACACAGGTCCACTTACAAACAGACTTTAATACCAGAGTACTAATACTGGTCAGTGGATCAGTGGTTGATTGAATCACAGATGAGTAGGAAGGAGGGCTGACTATAAATTATATGTAATTAATCTCTGCCCCAATTCCCTGGAGACTCAGTGGTCAAGAATCCACCTGCCAGTGCAAAAGGCTGGGTTAAATCCCTGGGTCAGAAGATCCCTTGAAGAAGGAAATGACAGCCTCCCTGTATCCCTGCCTGAAAAGTTCCATGAACAGAGGAGCCTGGTAGGCTACAGATCCATGGGATCACACAAGAATCAGACATGACTTAGTGACTAAACAACAACAGAAATCCTTGCTCCACTTGATTCAAGGCTCAACTGTAGCATGAAACGGAGCTGGAAGACTGCACGGATTCCCCTCACAAGCTTGGCACAAGAGAGTTGCCAGATTAAAGTTTGATGTGTATTTGCTTCATCAAAATAATAATATAGCAAAGTTTGTCAATACTCAAGCATTTGTGAATGGGCAAAATCTTATTGCATTTATGAAATGTAATGATTCATTATATATAAGTAGAGTCAAGTTAAATGATTAATTAGATATGATAGGAGTTATAAATGCAAACAAAGGTTATATAAAGTGCATAGAATAAAAATTTCTCCACTGGATTTAGGATATTTTGTCTTTTGAACATGAAAAGTGAAAAGCTTTTCCTCAATTTTTCAAAGAGTGATTGTTATTGTGGAAATTGAAGTCCTGACTGAGCAGATATGGTACACAGAAAAAAGAACTTTTGCAATCCATTTACTATATAATATATAGATTATAAAATATTATATGCTTCCCTGGAGGCTCTGATGGTAAAGAATCTGCCTGCAATGCAGGAGACCTGGGTTCGATCCCTGGGTGGGGAAAATACCCTGGAGAAGGGAATGGCAACTCACTCCAGTATTCTTGCCTGCAGAAATGCCATGGACAGACGAGCCTGGTGGGCTACAGTCCACGGAGTTGCAAAGAGTTGGACATGACTTAGCAACTAACATTATTCAAAATATCAGTTCAATTCAGTTGTTCAGTTATGTCTGACTCTTGCAACTCCATGAACTGCAGCACACCAGGCTTCCCCGTCCATCAGCAACTACCGGACTTTGCTCAAATTCATGTCCATCAAATTGGTGATGCCATCCAACCATCTTATCCACTGTCATGCCTTTCTACTCCTGCCTTCAATCTTTCCTAGCATCGGGGTATTATCCAATGAGTCAATTCTTTACATCAGGTGGCCAAAGTATTGGAGCTTCAGCTTTAGCATCAGTCCTTTCAATGAATATTCCGGACTGATTTCCTTTAGGACTGACTGGTTTGAGCTCCTTGCTCCAAAAGATAGCTCAGGTTTTATCTGCAATATGAGATATAAGGATTTTGTTATTATACTAAAAGTAATTAGATGTACAGAAATCTCAGGACAAAGATCTTTAAGTATATTTATATCATTTAATAAATGAGGAAAATCTTGAAGAATTTAGTCTGCTGCTGCTGCTGCTAAGTCGCTTCAGTTGTGTCCGACTCTGTGCAACCGCATAGACGGCAGTCCACCAGGCTCCCCCGTCCCTGGGATTCTCCAGGCAAGAAAATTGGAGTGGGTTGCCATTTCCTTCTCCAATGCATGAAAATGAAAAGTGAAAGTGAAGTCGCTCAGTCGTGTCCGACTCTTCGAGACCCCATGGACTGCAGCCTACCAGGCTCCTCCGTCCATAGGATTTTCCAGGCAAGAGTACTGGAGTGGGTTGCCATTGCCTTCTCTGGAATTTAGTCTACGAAATATCAAATTAAACCAGCTTATATTTCAAGAGCACTTATTTTGTATCAGGCTTTTAAAATGTACTCAGAGCCAACAATAACACAGTTACTATTGTTAACCAACTGAACTGTCTAGAGCAGAAATTACCCATTGCCAACCTTTTGGCCATGTCCACTTCTCCTTCTTGTATACTTGGCCTTGAATGAATCAAGTGGGGTTATGTCGGGGGTATGGCTTTAAAGAGGTAGTAAGTTCACTGTCCTGTTTGTCACTTTCTCACCATGCCCTGTTTTATTATACCTGAATTATTTAACTGATTCATAATTCATGCCTGGCCAGTAAGCTTCTGAGTTTGTGGATCCTGATATAAGATAGTGGATTTATTCAGTTCAGTTCAGTTCAGTCACTCAGTCGCGTCCAACTCTTTTGTGACCCGGTGGACCAGAGCACGCCAGGCCTCCCTGTCCATCACCAATTCCTGGAGTTCACCCAAACTTATGTCCATTGAGTCAGTGATGCCATCCAACCATTTCATCCTTTGTCGTCCCCTTCTCCTCCTGCCCTCAATCTTTCCCAGCTTATTCAGGTAATGTCTAAATCTTAAGGATAATTGCAAAGTGGCAATAAATGTTTTATATAAAGCAGATATATTCTTAGTTTACCAAGACACTTATAAGTCAGATTTTTTTTTTCTCCTCTGGAAGAAATGCAAAGGAAAAAAATTCATTAGCCTCTTTAATCACAGGTAAGTTCTATAACCTCAACTTGCCATATAAAGTCTGGGGTGGGAGCTTTTTAGGTAAGTAACGAATAAGTAGAGATCATGTCGGAGAAGGCAATGGCACCCCACTCCAGTACTCTTGCCTGGAAAATCCCATGGACGGAGGAGCCTGGTAGGCTGAAGTCCATGGGGTCGCTACGAGTCAGACACGACTGAGCAACTTCACTTTCACTTTTCACTTTCCTGCATTGGAGAAGGAAATGGCAACCCACTCCAGTGTTCTTGCCTGGAGAATCCCAGGGACGGGGGAGCCTTGGTGGGCTGCCGTCTATGGGGTCACACAGAGTCGGACACGACTGAAGTGACTTAGCATAGCATAGCATAGCATAGAGATCATGTAGAAAGACTAGTGAAAAGCCTGAATTCACTATGGAAATCTAAAAACAGCTAGAGGCAAATATCATTTTTCCAGTAATGTTTTAAAATTATTTAATTTGTGGATTAAATAAAATAAATAAGGATAGAAAACTCAAATGACTAAGAAGAAATAAGAGCACCTCATCTTTTCCCTCCATGAAGCTTATCATCCATTTAAAATACAATGTAGAATGTGTTAATTCTTATATTTATTTATCTTTGTATTGTTATTTCTTTTAATTTCAAAAACAATTTGAGGTGATTTTTAAAATTAAGTACAATGTAGAGTTGGGTCATTAAAATGCAGACAGGAGCACAAGAGATTAAGCATCCTAGTTGATTCAAAATTTATTTGTTTACTAAATTTAAAAGTAAATCTCTTGATATCAAAAATAAAGAAATCATATATATCTATAGATACTTGGTAAACAATTATGTCTGTGCTAGGATAGATACAAGTTTTTCTAAACAAATAATTCTACATAACTTCAAAGATAAATATAACATGCGATGCATTATTTATAATGAGGTTTGGCTGTTTATTAAAAAAACAAAATAATGATAGTTTAAACAAGCATGATAGGCAAAATTCTAAGATGTGCATAATATTCCCAATCCTTAATGTATGTTCTCTGTAGAGAACACATGAATGTGGGACTATGAGTGTAATGCATTTCAATTTCATGGTTAAGTTGTACTATATGACAAAGGTGAAAGGATTTTGCAGGTGCCATTAAGGTCCCAAATTAATTGACTTTGAGTTAATTAAGGGAGATTATTCTGGGTGAGCCTGATCTAAAAAGATGAGCCAGCCCTTAAAAGGGACTGAACCTTTGCTAAAAGAAGAGATTTGAGTCACCACACCGCGGAACCTCCTGCTGGAATTGAAGAAGTAGACTACCATGTTATGAGAGGGCCTAGGGAGAAAATCCTGCTGGAGAAAAGTCTGTGATGCTGGGAAAGATTGAAGGCAAGAGGAGAAGCGGGTGGCAGAGAATGGGATGGTTAGATAGCATCACTGACTTAATAGACATGAGTTTGAACAAACTCTGGGAGTTGGGGGAGTGCATGGAAGCCTGGCATGCTGCAGTCCATGGGGTCACAGAGTCCGACAAGACATCGTTCATTGTTGAACAATAACAACAGAGGAGAAACCCGAGCAGCAGACAACTGCAGGTAGCCTCTAAGATCTGGAGCCACCCTCACCCGATGACTACAAGAAAATGTGAACTTCAGTCCTACAATCACTATGAACTGAATTCTGCCAACCAAGGAGCTTGGAAGAGGCCTCAACACATATGAGATTGCAGTTCTAGTAGATTAATGCCATCTGTGAGGTAATAGGTGGGCATCATTTAAAGTCACTAAGTCTGTGGTAAATTGTTATGTAGCAATAAAAGTTGAATTTTTATTGAACAAAATTCAATATTGAACAAGATGGACTTTTATTTCTCTAACATATGAAAGCAGCCCAGACATGTATAATGTAGGATTAATATGTTTTCTGAATTATCAAGATCCAAGCAGCCTATCATATTGCTTGGCCTTTCATTTTATGTTACTTCATGATGCAAAATTGTGGCTGAAAATCTAGCAATCACATCTACAAGTAAAGAAAAGGAAGAAAGAGGTTATGTCCATTCCCCTTTAATTCCAGGATCCCACAACACTTGTGCTTTTATATTTTGGCCAACATTTACATACACAACCATACCAGTTTCATGTGTGGTTGAGTAAAGGAAGGATGTTGACAATTGAGAAAAGCAAAAAGCTAGCATGTCATTATACTGTCCCTTCCTTTTAAACAAAAGTTATCTTAAGGGACTAGATTACAACAAAGTTGAGATTATTCTGTCTTCTTTTTGGAAAAGAGATCCATGTGTTGAACAAATTAAATTATAAAGAAACTTGGACTTTGGAACAAATTATAGTTCCACGATTTATTATGTAGCTTGGGAGACTTGCATAGCTTCTCCATTTGCTTTTATAATCTGTAAAATTTAGGCAATTATTCCAATGCGTAAGCACTGTTGGGAAGAAAACGCAAACTGGTGTAGGAGATGAAGGTGCCAGTTGTGAAATATACTGCAGTATGGAATCTGCATTCACTTGCTAAGGAGTTTGGGTCATGAATTGCATTAGTGAGAAATATTATCTTTATCACATAAAGAGTTTTACATCAGCTTTAGCATTTGGGCAAATATGTAATTGAAACCACAGATTACCACAATGCAATAACATGGATAGGTGTTTTTCATCTATCATCTTGTCTACAATTTAACTAAACATCACAGGAAAATGAAATGGAACTCCCGTAGACTTGTCAAAGATGAATTGGTTCCCAGAAATATCTCCATATGACTGAACAAAATAATTTATTTCATAAAACCACCTAGCATAGCCAATTAAATATGAAAGAATATCTTTAAAGAATAATGAATTACATTAAATTGATACACACTTACTTTGTTGATGATTAACCATGAATTTCTGCTGCTACTTAAGGTTACTCTTGTTTGGATGTAGTAAACCTGATCTGTTAACAAAGAGGTCCAAGTTTCCTATTTGCTAGATCTGGTATACATTCATCTATTTTCCGATTACACGGTGTACATTTTGTTTACTGAGAGGTTAAAATGAAGTCAGTGTGTGGGGTTGAAGGCACAGTCCTATTTTCTTCAGATAAGTTATTTAAATCACCAGTTTTATTTGTCAAAGAAATCTTTTCTTTGTACTCTGATTTTAGCTGTGGTACCAGGAAGTAGGCTTGAAATGTATTAATAGACTGAAAATTATGATAGCTGTATGATCAGACTTGGGATAGTTCTTTAAGTGGAATCAAGATCTAATGAGAAATTTTTTGAATGCTGCTGCTGCTGCTAAGTCACTTCAGTCCTGTTCGACTCTGTGCGACCCCATAGACGGCAGCCCACTAGGCTCCTCTGTCCCTGGGATTCTCCAGGCAAGAACACTGGAGTGGGTTGCCATTTCCTTCTCCAATGCATGAAAGTGAAAAGGGAAAGTGAAGTCGCTCAGTCGTGCCCGTCCCACATAGCAATTTCATTATTATTCTCAATCACTTGCTATACAAGATAACATACAGCACAGCGATCAGAATTGGAACAACTGTAAACAAAGCTTGATTCTCTCTCATACAAGATACACGATTAAATGATTTAGTCTTGCGATCTTGTTGAGAAGACAGGTGATATTTTGAGAGGATATGCATGCACACATGCTAAGTCGCTTCAGTAGTGTCTGACTATTTGTGATCCCATGGGCTGTAGACTTCCAGGCCCCTCTCTGTCCACGGGATTCTCCAGGCAAGAATATTAGAGTGAGTTGCCCTGGTCTCCTCCAGGGAATCTTCCCAACCAGGGATCAAACCCACGATTCTTACTTCTCCTGCATTGGCAGGTGTATTCTTTACCACTAGTGCCACCTGGGAAGCCCTTTGCAGGAATATGACAGCACTAATTGGTCCTATACATTTTGGTTAAAGTGTGTGCAAATTGAAAGTATTTCTGTTGGATATATATGTATATATATGTATATATACATATATATCTCCAACAAAAACATATATATGATATATATATATAGTGTGTGTATATGTCTCTATGTAAAATATAGATATTAAAAATACATATTTCCATATATACAAGCATATACCTTATACATCTATGTATCTCTGTGTGTAGTACATACATTTACATTTCAAGGATACTAGCAGTAGTAAATTTCCTTATAGCAAAGACAAATAGAAATTTTAGGAAATTTATATACATTCATGTTCCTCGAGAAAGGAATGGCAACCCAGTCCAGTATTCTTGCCTGGGAGATCCCATGGACAGAGGAGTCTGGTGGGCTACAGTCCTTGGGGTTGCAAATAGTCAGACACTATTGAGCAACTAACATTAATATTCTTATCAATTTTTTAACTTTGTTTATTTTTGGCTGCAGTGGGTATTTATTGCTGTGTGAGGGCTTTCTCTAGTTGCTGTGAGGGGGGCTCCTCTTAACTGTGGTGCAGGCTTCTCGTTGCTGTGGCTTCTCCTGTTGTGGAGGACAGGCTCTAGGCACACAGGCTTCAGTGGTTGTGGTGCACAGGCTGAGTTGCTCACAGCATGTGGGATCTTCCCGGACCAGGGATCAAACTTGTGTCCCTTGCATTGGCAGGTGGATTCTTAACCACTGGACCACCAGGAAAGTCCTATGTTCTTATTAATTATTTTCCCAATTTACGCTTGTATAAGACATATAAGGCAATGGCACCCCACTCCAGTACTCTTGCCTGGAAAATCCCATGGACGGAGGAGCCTGGTGGGCTGCAGTCCATGGGGTAGCGAAGAGTTGGACATGACTGAGCGACTTCACTTTCACTTTTCACTTTCATGCATTGGAGAAGGAAATGGCAACCCACTCCAGTGTTCTTGCCTGGAGAATCCCAGGGGCGGGGGAGCCTGGTGGGCTGCCGTCTATGGGGTCGCACAGAGTCAGATACGACTGAAGTGACTTAGCAGTAAGACATATAAACATTAGAGATATATACAAGAAAAAGCAAACATCATTGAAAAATAGTTCAACAACAAAAAATGTTCACCTTGTAATATAAAGTAAATATGTGGAGAAATATCTTGGTTGATATTGTTAAATCCATTAAGATCATTTTTAAAAACTCACAGATTTGCCTAAAAACATCAGGTAATTGTGGAAAATTGAGAATGAAGTGTCATAATCTTTTTTTTTTCATTTTTTTATCATGCCTTATCTTTGTTAAGGTAACAGAATTATAATAATTTAAAATTTGTAAATTTTCTGATTATAATTTGTTAATAATTTGCTTCCTTAATGATTATAATTTTGAGCCATTCAAACACCAGCTTTATAGAAAATCCTTTTTTTAAAAGAAAAAATATTCCTGAATTATAAATAATTGAGCTCTATTATTGTCTGTGCGTGGGCCAGGGAGTAGGAGAAAGTGGAGTAGTTAGCCTTAATTATCTGGATAATTTATTTCTGTCAACTCAGCCTTGGTGCCCTTTCCTTTCAAAACTGAAAAGTTATATTAGAAATTATAGTTCGTCTTAAAGGAACTATAACATTAGAGATGACATTTCAGCACATTTGTGGATAAGTTATTTTCACTATGTCACCTCTCCCTGTGATAGTTGTGCAGCGCTCCGATCCTAGGATGGAGATTGAGAGAGTAGATGACAGGAGGGTCAGGGGACTCTTCTCTCTCACTCAAAGCCTCCTACTATTGCCATCTGCAATCAGATTGTTAGCATGTCAGCTCAGGCTGTCAGAATCCCTCGAGTGCTGCTCAGCCAGCAAAGAGAAAATACCTTGTGTATTGGCTGTGGATGTCCCTTAACAACACCCAGTCACTCAGTCATGCAGCCTAAATGGGGCAGCAGACAGCACCTTCACACCAGTGTACGATAACTGAGCTTCCCATCGATGTGTCTTGACCTTATAAGAAGGCATAGCAAAGGGCCAGGGTGAAGAGCCCAGAAAGGCTTGATTGCTACTAACCTTCTCTTGTCTCTTAAAAATGGCAGCTTCTTTCACTCCAGTCAGTCAGAAATAAATGTAATAAAACAATCTTTACTCAGAAAAATCAGTAAGCCATTTCTTTTATGCAGTGATGAAATACAACCACTAGATGACACCAAGAGATAGTTTCTATATGTCTGATTAATATCCCACACTCAGTTGCCTGTTCAAAGGTAACACCCTTGTTAAGATTTTCTTTGAGATCACAGATGTAGGCCAATTAAATGAGCAGAATTTTTAGAATTACCTTGCTTTAAAATGATCAATTATCATCTAATCAACAAAACCAAACAAAAAATAACGACAACAACAAAAACATTGGTCATTAGGACATCCAACCTTACACATTTCAACTTTTGCTTCTTGCTGTACACATCATTAATGAAGTATTTGAGAGGAGGCATTACTGTAACTGTGATTTTGGAAAGATTCTCCCAGCATTTCTTCATAAAACCTTCTAAAGAACTTAAAATTCTGTTCTAATACTTCTCTCCAGTCTACATTTTATTATCCAAATCTCAGGAGTATGCATGTTTACATGTGTTAAGTCACTTCAGTCATGTTCAACTCTTTGTGACCCTATGGACTCTAGCCCTCCAGGTTCCTCTGTCCATGGGATTCTCTGGGCAAAAATACTGGAGTGGCTCGCCATGCCCTTCTCCAGGGGTCTTCCTGACCCAGGGATTGAACCCAGGTCTCCACATTGCAGACAGATTATTTACTGTCTGAACCACTAGGGAAGCTCTGGCTGCAAACAATTGACTTGCTTATATGTTCATGTCAGAAGAGGAAAGAAACTGTAAATACTAATAAGTTTGTACTCTCAGATGATTATCTATATTTCTTTCAAAAAACAACTGATGTTGCACCATAGATTTGGTGTGGTCATAGTTCCTGGCCAAATTAATGTTATGTGTATCCTGGGAACAGGTCTAAGTTTTAAGACAGTAGTTTCTCTATATTGTAGAATACTGTTTTAGTAGCAGGGTATCTACATAATAAAAGTTGCATATCAACTTCAAAATCTGATGTCTTTAAGCTCAAGATTATAAAGCAACAGTTAATATCACTTAATAATTTAACAAGTATTGCTTGAAACTTCTTGAGTAGTTTTGAAAACACAATTGATTTTAGTATGTTGCATTGCCACATGGTAAATTAAATTGCATATTTTTCAAAAAAGATATTTTTTATTAGAAACAGACTGTGTATTGTTTATGTAATGGGATAACAATTGTTCTTAATCCCCAAAGTAACATTTGAAACATATAGTAATTAATAAGAATTAAATGTGTCAAAATTAACAGAACACAAGGTCATACTCATGTACTGAATATTAGTTTGGTATAAAATATGCTCATCCATAAATTCACAAACCTAAAATGACAAGGAAAAGCAAATACAACCTCACTTTGAAATAACTCATTTTTTTAAACCACGAAACTCTATTCTGATTATTCAGTACATCCTTTCTGTTTCCTTTATGAATTTTGAACCACTACATATCTGATTTTCATGGTATTTGGGGAGAGGGGTCTGAAATTATGGCAAGGTTTTTAAAATTTAAATTGCACTCATATTTTGAAATCAATATACTGAGACATATTGTGCATCGAGTATTTCATTGAAAAATGTTGACCAATTTGCATAGGAAACATTGGTACCTATATAACTTTCCTATTTTTTTTTCTTATTTTCATAAGTGGAACAACTTAGGAGAGATCTACTTAAAAGCTTGGTTTGTTGCCAACACTAAGAATGTTAACTTCTATGTTAACATAAATTTTATGTGCATAATTTTCATAAGAATTTCTTTGAAATTCAAGAATATAGGAAATGAGTCACTCAGAAATATTTGACTTTCAGAAGAAATTTTTATTCTATTTATATTCATTTTATTTCATTGGAATATATAGGTGAGAGAAAGCTCTTACAATTTTACACCAACTACTTATTCTCCTTATGCTTCTATTGACTTATATCTTACCTGTCAAGTTGACTATATAACTTTCCATTTTTGAGAAAAAATATGGATTTCAAGTTCATCCATAAAATAAAAAAGACACACACACAGAAACACCTCATTCTAACATGTACTGAATGTACTATAAATTGCATATAGAGTAATATGATTTTGTAATGCCATAACATGTTAACTCTTCTTTTGTGTGAGAATTCCTGGAGTAGTGGGTGTTATCTTCTAAATCTTATAATAGCAGTTATACAGAGACATGGCAATGGAAAGAAAAAGTAGTTTGAGACTGTGTAATTCACCGATGAAATGGGTACATTAAATATAAAATATTAAGCTTAATTGAGAGTTTTTGTTTGTCATCATTTATTCTCATATGTCCTAACCTCTGCAGTCACTTAAGCAGAGATATTTGCTCATTTGATTCTATTTATGGAAAACTTTGAATTATTAAGTATCTGAGTTTTAGAGGGAAAGCTCACAAAAGCAGCTTAAAAATAATTTGGCTGTCTAATTTATTTTTCTTTTTATTTATTTATTTTTTTGAAAGAGATATTTTCTTTATTTTTTCTCTCCATTTACAGGTGCAGAATTAAAGAACACGTTTGCTCACTATATTATTGATGCACTTAAGTGGAGTGTTCCAAAGCATGTAATTACCGTGTAGGCTTATGGCCCTGAAGTAGCCGGGGATAGTGGTGCTGCATATCCATGATTTGAAGGACATACAGTGATGATTATAGAGGCAGTACTCTACATCCATTCTAGCCCTTTTGTGTTTAGCTGGTTGTCATGGCAAATAATTGGATAGAATTTAAGCCACTTTCTTCCAAGTGGGAAATTCATAATTTTACCCTTCACCTAATTTTGTAGATACTTTTAAAGAATCTTAAAGTTTCTTCAGGAATGACGTAGAGCAGTGTGGGAAAAATTTTCTCGTATAGTGGGCATCTCAGAAATTAGGCTGCTTCTGTTTTAGAGGGGTAAAGATGCCAATTTCTATTGCATCAGTTTGTTTCATTTTCTCTTAACTAAGCCACAGACTTTGATAAAATGAGACCAATGTAGTTTACTTTGACATCTTCTGAGAGAAAAGGAAAAAGAGGGTAAAAATTTGAAATCTTATTCGATTGTAGCTAAAAAGACACTGTGACTACAGTTGTATCTGGGAAAGGCTGAGACCTTTGCAAAACATGGCTGATGGAGAAAATTATAAATAGTAATGATTTAAGTTAATAGCATGATTGGGTTTCCATGAGGCAGAGAGTCACAATTAATTTACCCAAAGGGTATATAAGTCAAGTAATAATGATGTATTTTATTCATTACCTTCTATTTTATTTATATAGTGGCTTCCCTGGTAGCTCAGCTGGTAAAGAATCTGCCTGCAATGTAGGAGATCCCAGTTCTATTCCTGGGTAAGGAAGATCCACTGGAGAAAGGATAGGCTACCCACTCCAGTATTCTTGGGCTTCCTTTGTGGCTCAACTGGTAAAGAATCTTACTGCAGTGTGGATAAAATATTTTAATGTATATTTATTATATTATATCCTCCTTTTTGAATTGTAAAATAGTTATAATAGAAAATTTAAATTTGAAAGATGTTCATCATATCCAGTTCAATATTCTCTGAGTCATTTAACCTTTATTTAATGAGCCCGTATATAATGCCAGCTACCTGTCAGTTATTGAGAATATGATAAATTTTTTAAAATGATCAAATAAACACACTTCTGCCATCAAGAAGTTTATAATCTAGAAGAAATGTGAAATATGGAAGACTATGCCTGAGAGAATTGTAGCCATCTTAGTCAGGCAACTATTTGTCTACCACCACACTAGACTCCAAGTCTAAGTTCCCAACACTGTCATTCTTTGGACAAGAAGGCCCCTTGGTCAAAACTCTTTGTTGTTTAATTGCCATGTTGCCTAAGCTCTCTTACATTTAACAGTATGTAAATGCTAAATCCAGTGATGGAGAGTACAAAAGTGTGCAATCCCAGAGGGTTTGAAGTGTTCCTTTAAGGCTGGAATTCCTATCTGTGCACAGAATCATTTACTAAAGATAATACAGCAGATCACTGCCACAAAGAAAGTTTTGACTATTCTTTTTCAGAGTCTTTTCCGTTACAAGATATTGAATGTAATTTCCTGTGCTGTATAGTAAGTCCTGTTGTTTATCTATGTTATACATAGTAGTGTGTCTTGAACATTTTGAATATGCTGTTCTCCTGTCTTCTGATTTCCATAGTTTCTGATAAGAAATTAGCTGTTAATCTTATTGAGGATTTTTTATAAGTCATGAGTTCCTTCTCACTTGCAGCTTTTCAAGATTCTCTCTTTGGCTTTCAACCATTTGATTATGAGGTGTCTAATTGTGAATCTTCTTGTGTGTATATTATACATGGAATTCACTGAGATTCTTATATGTTGTAGATTAGTATTTTTCATCATATTTAGAACGATTTCAGCTCTATTTCTTCTTCTGTTTTGGTCCTTTTCTCTCTCTGGTGTCCTTCAGTTCTCACTTATGTGTTTGCTGAGTCTTTGATGGTGTATATCAGTGTCTCTAAGACAGTGTTTATTTTTCTTTTGGGAATATACTGCTGGGGCTCCCATGTCCCAGAAATGTCTTTTTCCACCCTCTGACACTAGGCCCCTGTTGGGAGTCAGGTCAAGGGGCCTAGACCCTCTCATCTGTCTTTCTCTTGTGAGACCATGGTCCCAAGTAATTATAGGTCCTATTTTTCATTGCCATCTTTGTCTTACAGTCTTTTAAATATCTCCAAACAGAGATGAATTAGGCAGACTTGTTTGACTTGTTTCGGGCTTTTAATGTTGGCAGAACTTCAGGGGCTTCGACTGACCCATGCAAGTTCCAAGAGTGCTGGATTAAGACCTCTGTTTTGACCCCATCGATGTTTGCTTTATTCATCCCATTTCTTAATAACCATTTGAAGATTTCCATACTGTTGGGAAGAGTCCTCTGACTTACTCTTTTTTCTAACCTCTTTATTTTGCTCATTATCTTATAAGTCATTCTAACCTTCTTTGCTGTCTGTTGTTTCGCACAACTTTCCCCTTTGGAAGTGGACTTGAGATCCAGTATTAAGATCTACTTCATGTTTTATTTGCTCCAGTTGTAACTTTACCCATTGATGAGGGCCCTGAGATTAAAACTTGTAAGCTCAGCTGGTCAGGATCCAAGCTTGGCCTTAATGACTTTTAATTATTTTATTTTAACTTTACCCATTGATAACCTGAGGTTGAGGGCTATAACTTGGACCAGTCAGAATCCAAATTTGACCCAACATTCTCCCTTGCTTTAATTTTGGCAATTTACAGGTATCAATAACCAAGGAATTGCATATTTATTTTTTGTTTTAAATTTCTTTATGTAACCAGTGAACCAACACATCAGAAGATTTATCATTTTAAAGTAAAAGAAACTTTCATGTCCATTAACTGAGCAAAACACAGCTTTAGTTAACATGAGTGACACTGTGACCATTCAAAATTTCCTCAGCCCTGATTTTAGTCTACCTTTTTTTTTTTTTTTCTAAACCACATGTTTAGGATGAATCAGTTGAATCAGGATTATTCTAGAGAACTTCTAATCCCGGTACCAACTACCCAGAGTTAATCGAACTGCAGAATTTGAGGACATAATCCTCCAGACTGCCAAGTTTTCCCAAAACATTTGACACCAACTGCAGGTTGGAGCTGTTCTCCAAATCACCTGAGTTTTGTTAATTGCTAGAGGTCCTCACAGAACTTACTAAAAGCTGTAATACTCACAATTATGCTTTACTACAAGGAAAAGATACAAATTAAAATCAACCAAAAGAGAGATAAATTAGGCAGAGTGTGGGAGGGTTCCAAACCTGAAGCTCTGTTGTTGCCCAAACACATTATCCTTCTGGCATTGATATGTGACAATATATATGAAATATTGTAACAGAGATTCATTGTTAGAAATTTTATTGGAACTTCACTATATATTCATGACATGATACTTGGTTGAACTTAAGTCTCCAGACCAATTAATACTGCATGTCAAGCTTTCCCTCCTTACTCACACAGTTGGGTTCTGGTATGGCCAGTGTCACCCTAAGATCTGGTGTGACCAGCCTCTGCTTTAAATTGTGACCCTTCTAGCAGAGTTGACATTGGTTACCTCCCAGTCACTGAGGGCAAAGGACAGACCTCTCTTTGGACAAGGTCCAGTTCTTTCCTATATACACTTGACAGGTCAGTAATGACAAATACTAGGGAATGAGACTTGAAGAAGCTCCAACCTTGTTCTAATCTTATTCTCCAACCTTATTCCAACTCTGATGGCTGCCTTGCTGCTGTTTTCCACTGTGATTGTAGGGTGATAATTTTCAAGGCTATCCCCTGGAGCTGAGGTGGAGATTGAGAAGAGGTCAAGTTAAAATATCAGAAATGTCACTGGTTTTAACTGAGATTTTCAGCTGTTTATTTTTTCATTCATTTTTGAATTGCTACAAGCCTTTGATTAATTTCCAGAGTACTAAAAGAGTCAATTCTGATAATTTTGCCATTTTTCATTGATTTTATGAAGGAGAAAATTTTCTGAGGTCTTTTTTCTATCATTCACTGATGTCACTCCCTCAGCCTACTTTTCTGAATAAAGCTTTGTCGGAACATAGCCATTCTCATCTGTTCACACATCATCATCAGTGGCTGATTTCCTACTGCAGGGAAAAGGTGGGTAGCTGCAACAGAGACCTTCTGGCCCACAGAGCCTAAAACAGTCTGAAATTTATGCTACCCTTTAAGAACATTTTGGCAGCATTGGTTCTTGTATAGATGTTACTCTGTGCGTTTGCATATATGTGCACATAGATATTCCATAGTCCATAGCCCTGTACACCAAATATATCACTAGGTTCTCAGAATCCTGGGGGAAAATGTTAGTGATATATGACAAAAATTTATTAAAACAACATTGAGCTATACAATTCTTCTCCATGTTGCTATTTCTCATTGTTTTTGAACATACAAAGGAAAGAAAGAGTTAAAATAAAAGCTACATCAAATCTTATACTACAAAGTCTCTTTAAAAATCTAGACTTTACCATCTTTCACATTTTTATTGATTTTTTCCATATACCATTTATCAGTTTCATAACAGAAAAGTGAAAGACTATCTTTTATTCTCCTGTATATGGGAGAGTTAAAAATAAACATCTTAAATACTATTCTCTACCTAATAAAAGTTACATTTTTATGGAAATTGCTTTGATCAATTATATTATTTACTTTTAAAATTTTATATTTGCTTATGTAAAAATTTGAGAAAAGTGATTCACTTATTCAACAAGGATTTCTTTACATGTTCATCACTGCTCAGTTATTTTAAATAGAAATTCTTTAGCTTGAGCAAGTCCCCTCTCTTCTCATTATGGCTGCTCCCTCAGCCATGGTGAACACACATATCTGATGGAGCTTTAGATTCATTGAACTTCTGTTAACCTCCCTAATGAAGAAATAAACCATGTTCTATAAGAGTAGTAAAGTAGAAATTTTAAAGGGTAAAAATAAAGTCCGGTATTACAGGTTTGAACTACTAAACAAAATTTCATGTGCAGAAAGAAGCTGTGAGTCTGATTCTAAAATTAACAACATCTCCAACCCGCTTGCATGATTGAGTCTTTTAATTTATTGAACAGAGAGTAGGCATTGCCTTTGAAGTTCTATTATGATGAATTTAATTATCCACCAGAATAATTCTGAACCAAGATTTGACATTTGTGTCAAAATATACAACATTATCTCTGCTTATATACCACTTTGGCAGCAACTAAAGGAGATTATTTACTACTTTTTTGAACACTTTTACCAGAATAACAGCAAAATTTGAAACTTTAGAAAATTAGATTTTATTGGAAAAACACATAAACTCAGGATATAAATCCCTTGGGAACCAGGGATTGTAAGAGTGTCTAGTCACCTAAAAAGCTGCTATTAATGATTACTGATATCGATGTAAATTTCTATGTGTGTTTACTACTCTATCTTCCCAAAACTCTTGATCCATTTTGTACTGGGCCTCTCAAATGTAGACCCAGAAAGGTCACACAATATTTTGTATGTGATCCTCTGGGGACAACCAGATGTTCTTTTTGCCTTGGAGTGGGGTGCAAATATTTGCAACAAAAATTTAATTCAGTGTTGTTGCTTTCCCTATACTTCTGTATTTATCAGAGACTGAAAATTATCACCCCTTACTATAATTTGTACATACATACACACATACACCCACACACATGCTATCAAATTCTGAGGTTTCAGAGCAAAAGAAAATGAAATTTGATTAGTTGGCATACCCCTGTTCTGAGTTACCCCCTCCTTCACTTGCCGCCAACAGCAGAGGTAATTATAAATAAGTTCACTATACTTCATCACTTGACTTTATCTGTCAAAATGTTGTTTCAAAAAGTATATGCCTGCTGTTTTTAAGTCTTTCTGCATCCCAGTCAAGGTCTTTGTGCACAAAATGTTACAGTTGTGCCTTTTTTCCCTTGCTACCCGGCACAGAAGGAGAAGGTGGGTAACCGTCTGTGAGCTAACAGGGAACTTCAATAGCTCCCACAGAAAGAACCTGTAGGGAGTTTGTATTTTTGGCCATGAATCCAGGGCTTTCATTTTAAGTTTCAGGGTGCGTCATGCAGTTGAGCACTGATTGAATGGGGGCACTGGAGGCTCTGGGGCTCAAGCTGTGACATTTTTCTGAGCCTGAAGGCTGCTCACAGTTATTACTGCACAGGCCTTGCTGACTGCTACTTCAGGGGACACAGGGAGAAGGAGGTTGTGCTTCTGAGTGTGGGTGGTCGAATAAACTCTTTTAGCAGCAGCAGTTGGTCTATTTAGCCTGAAAAAGAGACCACCAGCAGCCCCCAAAGTGCTAAAAAAATTACAATCAATTTTAAAAATATATATTATATTACATAAAAGACTGTAAGAGCAAGTGCTGAGCATTGCTCCACAGAATTACCAGCTGCTAAATGAGGCAGTCACATGCAGCCAAGCGGGGTTTATCCTGTAACCCAGAGAACTGCCAGCTCTCCCACCACTCTACCCTTCTCTCAGGGGAAGGAGAAGAAAGGAAAAAAGAAACCTAAATAAAACAAAAAATTGCAGCAGAAAGCAAAAACCCAAGCAAGTTTAGAGAATATGGGTTGAAGGGACTACTGAAATGTAGTAGTCTTGGAACTTAGACTTTAGTTGGGAGTATTTACGATATGTTTTTAAAGGGATTGCCATACATTTAGATAGTGTTGAAGGACCAACTTACTTCTTCAAATTCATTTAGGGTATTGGTTGTCAATAACGTTCTTTAACATTGGTGTAAACGCAATTTTGGATTGTCTCAAAGTTTTAAAAGTCCTAAACTGTGTCCTTTACTTCTACATTTAATTTAAGACATTCCTAGAATTTTTCTAAGTGCTAATTGTTATGTAATGCATAAAAGATACTTCAACCATACTAAAGTCAGCACTCGGCTTTGTTAATTCAAGCAATTCAAAAATTTAAAAATGTGATATGTACTTTATAAATTTTTAATCAGGATTCCTAAATGCGTATTAAGCACCTACTATATATATTTGTAATATAATGAAATGAATAGGACTAATTTTCTGCCTTGAAGACTTCATAAGACTATAAACCCCAAGAGGGAGGGACCATGTCTGGCTGATTCACTCTCACAGTCAGAATCAACACCGATGCCTGGCACACATCAAGTTCATGATGTCCTGTGAATTAATGAGTAGATGTTGGAGAGGATGTAAGAATTTAAACAATATATTACATTATGGCAAATGCCAATCTAATTTCTATTAAAAATTATGACCATGGACACAATTACCAAGTCTGTATAGATTTCTGCTAGAACGTTTCCTCTACATTTAATTTACTTCAATTGAGCACTTCAGGCAAATTACATTTCATCCAGAAGACCCTCCAGACAATCAAGCACCCTGATGAGCACAAGATACTTTCTGCCCAAAGCAGTCTGCTCGAGACCAACTCTTGATGCCCAAGTTTAAATTACCTTTTAACAATGAAAATTTAACTTTTTCAAACATCACCTGAATATTCTCCTCTTATAACCTAGCCAGCAAAGGTTTTGTAGGATCCAAATAGTGAAAAGACAGTTTCTTTAACCATAACTGTAACACTGAACTTGTGAATGAATGCAGACCCTTGTTGAAAAGGAAACCAAAGAAAGAAATTAACTGAGGGAGATACCAGAAGTAGGTTTTTTAATCTGATGTCCATGTGAGGGCTCTTCCCTGCTTAAAGAACTCTATTAAGGCATGCTAGAAAATGTGTTACATACACTTTGGAAGTTGTGTTGGCTTCTAAATGATCACTTTTGAGTTTTAAACAAATTTTACTGGCAATTAGTTGCAAGACACTCTTTCTGAGTTTGCCAGTCAACCTACCTATCTTTTTGGTAAAATAGGGCAATAGTTGCTATCTACAGATTTTATTGTTAAATCTATTCGCAGGAATAAAGATGGTCTTTAGTATCTTTGGATCTATGATACAAACTTTCTTATCCAAATTAATAATTAAACCTTTTTTAAAAATTCTAAATCTAAATAATTATGTGTTTTTAAAATAAAATTATCATCATATTTAATTCTGAGATTACATGTACATCATTTTATAATCTGCCTAATTTTTAAACAGAACTTTGAGCACTTTATAGTCACCTTGTGTCAAATCATCTTATAATTCAAGAAATTTATTTAGTACATAAATAAATGTTGAAACAGTCTCAGAAACTTATTTCCTTAGTTTGGTGGACTTCTAATCTATTTTAAGTATCTGACCCTTTTATTCAATGGAAATCTTATACATTTTAAACAACAACAATAACAATAATAAAATAGCATAATAAAATCTCTATGGTTGAAATAGGTTGGGATTTGGAAAAGAAAATTCCCATCCAACCAATTGTGTGAAGTTTACATTCTCTCCATAGTTCGAAAACGGATCCAACAAGACCCCTATAGAAGACTTTGGTTATATACAAAGCACTGGTCAAGGAAGAGCTGCTTCATTGTCTACTGTCTCTAGGTTTGTTAACTATTTTTTGTGTCTTCTTGATCATGAGGTTCCATAGGTCACTCAGGTGAAAGTGACCTTTTCACCAGTCAGTGTCAGAACACCTAGACAGCATTTTGTTAGTACTCTCCAAAACCACTCAATGATTCAATGACAGTTATTTTATTGTGCTGACCCCTCACCACACAGAGAATAGACTCATTCAGATGTCAAGTGCATGCTGACAAAGGCCAGCTTAGTTGAGAGTGGTTGTGCTTTAAACCCCTTTAAACAGATTTATCTATCAGATGTGAATGTTTAAGTGTTTTTGAACAAGTATTATAAAAACAGCTATTGTAACAAATATTTAATTGGGTAAAATTGAATTTTTTTCAAGGTTGATCTAAGTAGCTAGGTTTTTTTATTATTAAATGTACAAAGCAATTTTTTTTCAAATCAATAGCATTTTTCTTTTTCAAGATGACTCTGTGATGATAGAGAGTAAAATTAATTGAATATTGTTCAGTTACTTTCAGCCTATTTAAAAAAAAAGAAACATATATCATTTGTCTCCATTTAGTATATATTAAATAGTTTTCTAGAAAAAAGTAGGTGTATTATTTTAGTTTTCTGTATCAAAGACCAAGAGAGGCTTCTCAGACAATGGATTATAAAGAAAGGCTCACAAATAAAAAATAATTATGTCAGTTTAGAAGTGAGATAATTTTTCAGATTTGAATAGTTTCAGTAAATCTTGACAAAAGGAAGAAAAATTGATAAACTAGAGAATTCTCAAGATGTTTTACAGACAGATCTTACATAAATTTTCCAAGTTATTTTACTTATAATTAGAGTAATTAATGTGGCTTAGTTTGAAATTAGTCATTTTCTCAGTCTTTTCCTTTTCCAATTATTATTCTAATAATAATGCCTGAATAAGGTACTTCCCTTTAGTTTTTGGTATTTTTTTCCAATGATGTTTTATTTCTCTAGCTGAGCAAATTCATTCTTGCTGATGCTTATGTCTATCATCCAAATAAATTTGTGTCTGTTATTTATTGTTATAGGTTCATTTACTTCTCTGTGTTTCATCATTGTATTCAGTTCATGTCCAGCTCTTTGTGACCATGTGAACCGCAGCACGCCAGGCCTCCCTGTCCATCACCAACACCCAGGGTTTACCCAAACTCATGTCCATTGAGTCAGTGATGCCATCTAACCATCTCATCCTCCGTTGTCCCCTTCTCCTCCGCCTTTAATCTTTCCCAACACCAGGGTCTTTTCAAATGAGTCAGCTCTCTGCATCAGGTGGCCAAAATATTGGAGTTTCAGCTTTCAACATCAGTCCTTCCAATGAACATCCAGGAGTGATTTCCTTTAGCATGGACTGGTTGGATCTCCTTGCAGTCCAAGGAACTCTCAAGAGTCTTCTCCAACACCACAGTTCAAAAGCATCAATTCTTCGGTGCTCAGCTTTCTTTATAGTCCAACCCTCACATCCATACACGACTACTGGAAAAACCATAGCCTTGACTAGACGGACCTTTGTTGGCAAAATAATGTCTCTGCTTTTCAATATGCTATCTAGGTTGGTCATAACTTTCCTTCCAAGGAGTAAGCGTCTTTTAATTTCATGGCTGCAATCACCATCTGCAGTGATTTTGGAGCCCCAGAAAACAAAATCAGCCACTGTTTCCACTGTTTCCCCATCTATTTGCCATGAAGTGATGGGACCGGATGCCCTGATCTTAGTTTTCTGAATGTTGAGCTTTGAGTCAACTTTTTCACTCTCCACTTTCACTTTCATCAAGAGGCTTTTTAGTTCCTCTTCACTTTCTGCCATCAGGGTGGTGTCATCTGCATATCTGAGGTTATTGATATTTCTCCTGGCAACCTTGATTCCAGCTTGTGCTTCATCCAGCCCAGCATTTCTCATGATTGTATGCATCGTATGAAAAATACATGTAATACATGTAATAGTAAAATTATTTTATTTCTGGCATTTTCTAATAAGATTTGTGATGAAAGAACTAAAAATGCTCCATCTTTTTCTCATCAGGAAATTCTACACTATCTGGAAAATATTTAATCTCATTTTCAATCTCAATTCAATGTCACATTAATGTCAAAGCATCACCACTCTTCTCCTCTTCCATTTCCACTGTTAATCATATTTTTAATGTTTTCTGAAAATTACTAAATGCTAGAAAGTTAAAGGCACAGGATATATCCATGTGTTTGATGGAAACCACGAACTATTAATCTCCTGGCTTACATTAGAGCTTTATGATAACATATGAGGACAACAGATAATAGTCTTAGTAGGGAAATAATAACACTGATTAAAATTTAAAACACATTCATTGGCTAATAGACAATACACTGAGGTTATAGAGCCTTGAGATTATCCAGCTAGTGATTATCTAACTGGGTTCCAATTCTATTTCTGCCTCCTTTTAGCTATGTTACTTTGAATAAATTATTTAAAGTCTCTGTGCCTAGTTTCTTCATCCCTCAAAAGGGGATAATGATGATGCTTCTCTCCAAGGAGTGTGATGAGGCTGAATTAAGTTAATATAAGAAATAAATTCAGAACTATGATTGGAACTTAGTACGTGCTATGTGCTCGCTTGCAGTTATTATTTTTAAATGTTATGTAAAGTAAATTGGCATTAGAATTTGCTGGTTACCTCTGAAACATTCAAACTGAAATGTTATTTTAGGACATATATATGCGTGAGCATATATACATATTTTAAATACTTCTCAAATGAAAACTTGAAGCCCATATTGTCAGTCAATAAATGAATGATGCATGCATGCTAAGTCAGTTCAGTTGTGTCTGACTATTTCTGACCCTACAAACTGTAGCCCTTCAGGCTCCTCTGGTTGTGGGATTCTCCAGGCAAGAATACAGGAGTGGGGGTGCCATGCCCTCCTCCAGGGTATCTTCCCAACCCAGGGATGGAAACCATGTCTCTTATGTCTCCTGCATTGGCAGAGGGTTCTTTAATGCCACCTGGGAAGCCCTGAGTGAATGGTAAGAAGGAAGTGAAAGTTAGTGTTAGTTAAGTGTCCGACTCTTTGTGACCACATGAACTGTAGCCCACCAGGCTCCTCTGTGCTTGGAATTCTCAAGGAAAGAGTACTAGAATGAGTTGCCATTCCCTTCTCCAGGGGATCTTCCCAACACAAGGATTGAACCTGTGTCTCCCACATTGCAAGCAGATTCTTTACCATCTGAGCCACCAGGGAAGGGAGGAAGACCT
This sequence comes from Bos taurus, assembly GCF_002263795.3. NCBI lineage: Eukaryota > Metazoa > Chordata > Mammalia > Artiodactyla > Bovidae > Bos > Bos taurus. The sequence continues at coordinate 27,132,985 of NC_037347.1, forward strand.
GAGTATTTGCTAATGGGGAAGGAAAGAAGAAAAGAGATCGAGAAGTTGAGGTGTGGAGTGGAGTTAAGATTTAGGACAATTTAGCTACTTTGTTATAATAAGTCAGAGGTCAGGGAAGGTTTTTTTTTTTTTATAAAGCTTTATATATTTTTATAAAGCTAAATACATTTTAGAAAGCTGTATATATTTACTATCCTGATAGTAAATGTTTTAGGTTTTGTAGACCTAAAGGTGTCTGTCCCACGTACACAATTCTGCCTTTATAGCGAGAGAGCTGCCATTGACAATATGTAAATAAGTAAGCATGGTTATGTTTCCATAAAGCTTTATTTGCAAAACCAGAGCAGTCTGACTGGACTTGCAGACTGTAGTATACTGGCCCTGTAGTAGGTCACTGGGTGTTCACAACAGGGGTCAAGCCTTTTCCCTCTTCTCATTGCCCTTGACCAGGTGTTTTGTATACCTGCAGGGGTTCTTGGGCATTTCCAGTTAGGAGATTCAAGCAAATAATCGAAAGTTATACAGAACCCTGAGAAGGAATTCAAATAGATACAAATATATCTGATAAAAATATGTCAGATCCTTGAAGAAAATGTCAGATATCCACACAGATTATCTTCTATCACTTTTGAATTCAGTAATGATAAATAGTAATCCAAGATTAAATTCCCTTATAAGACATCAGATACAACTTAAAGAATCAGATACAACTTCACTAAATGTCTAAGTAATTTGATTCAATAATTATGTATATAATTTACTAAAATCTTAAATATGCTATGATGATTATATACTTATTGTACAACCAATTTGTTTGTATGTATGTAATTTCCAAGTGTAGTTTGCAAAAGTCTGAACTTTATTCCTCTGTGTTATTGCTTTCTTTTTTTACATATATTATATTTAGCTTCTTAGATGCCTCTTTGGCAACTATTAGACTACTTTTTCACAGACTCTTCTGGTATCTTAAATAGGATATATATTCTTTAAAGTAATAGTCTATTTCGTGTCATTTGTTCTATTCCGTCTGTCTCTTAAAATCTGAAATTAGCTGCATAATTCAATATAGCAAATACTCCATCTAGCAAAGATTGTAGAGACAGTCAATGAAACTAAACTAGCTACATTAGACATGATGAGTAAGATGTTTTGAGAATCTATAGCTCTCCTTTCCATGAACACAACTCAAGTGATTATGATTCGGCCTATTTTTTATCTTCCTGAGTGCAGTGGAAGCATTTGTCAAAGTAGAGCTACCCTCACATTAACGGGAAAATGTTCACATAACACCAGATGGAAAAGGGCCAGGGAAGACATTTTAGTCTTTGGGGAAGAGGCAAATATGTGAAGGCCAATTTTATTCCTTAAATGATGTTATCTGTGATATTATTACTACTACTAAGCATTTAGTGAGTGCCAACAACATAGATACTCAGAGGACCTCGTCAGTGCTGATGGAAGCATTTTGTTATGAAAAATAACTCCTACTTAATGCATTGGTATATGACATTCTTCTTGACAAAAACAAAAAACAAGTGACTCAAGAAGTTCTCCCAAAGCTCATGCATCGCTAATGAGTTTCCTCCAGGATTAAACTGACCAAAAGTGTAATACCAGTAAAATACGTTCAATGGCTGCGTCTTTCATATTGCTTTCTTAGCATTTCTCATTTCCCTTAGTCAGTTTTCTCATATATGTGTGGGCACATATTCTCCATTTTTCTCTTTTTTCCATGTATTATTTCTCTTTCTCTTCACCTTCCATGTATTATTTCTGACCTGCTCCAAAGGAACTCTTAAACTTTATTCTCACCTACATTTACTCTTCTCATGTTCCTTTAGAATTCCTCAAATTTGGCAATACAGAAAGAAAAAAAATAATGTGATTAATATGGTTAGCTAGTTGAGAAGTGTTATCTCTGTTGACTCAATTCCAAATTAATATTCATCTTTTCAACTGAAGTATGCAGTAGGAAGGGCCATTAAAAATAGTATTGGGTTTATAATGTACACTTTTAGAAATTCATATTCTTCTAATATTGTTCTTCATATGTAGGACTAGGTATTTTTGACAAAGCACAATGAATATTTAGTTGTAATTTTTAGGTCAGAATACAAATTTATTATTCACAGTAATTATCAAACACATTAGAAACAAAGACCTATTTTTACTTAACTTACTGCGTTCTGTCATAATCCAGTTGGGATCAAATTGTGTGCTGTTGTTTTTCTTCAAACACACGTTGTAAGAATTATTTTTACGTTACTTTCTTGTAACCTAACAATCTTAGAAATATTCAAAATTTCCTCTCCTTTTTCCCTTTTGACCTTGGAGCTCCATTTAAAAATCCTCATCTCTGTGACCCCGATCAACCCCTCAGTCAGTGACCGAGCTGTCACAGAACTCACCAAAGCTGATCTCTTTTCTCTAAGGAGACAGCTGTTCATTTCTTACAATCTTTTGCCCCAAGCACTGACAACTAGAAAACTTGCTTCTAATGTGGTTACAAATCTGGATCCAGCTGGTGACTCCTTTTCAACAATGAAGGTTACTATGAGCCCCATGGTAGCAGTTACAATTGAAACTACTCTCTTACAGCACTTTCAGCTCCATATGCTGGCCCTTCACCCCTTATTCTGGGCCCAGCCCTGGCCCTCAAGCCTATGCCTACTATCAAGGTTAGTACATGTCTATGAATGTTTATCTCTTTGTCTCACTCTCAGTATGCCTCATATATACCAAGGCAGAAAATTTTTAAAAGTTACATTGTTATTAAATTTTTTTCCTTAGGATTTCTAAGCTACTCAATTGCAGTTAAGATGTAGAGTTTATCTTAGATTTCAGCTTACCTGTTTCACCCTGGAAAAAGCATTTGATCAGATCCCAATTCTCTTGTAACATTTTAATAAATTCGCTTACTATAATATTCAACATAAACATACCTTCTAGCAAAATGAGTGAATGGCAATTGAAAGCAAGGTAATACAATTAAAGTTTTAACAAGTGTTTTACATTGCACAGTAAAAGATGTTTGTCTTTCATAAAATTTGAATAAAAATTAATGAGCTTAAACCAACTTCAGCTTAGCAATTAATGAGTCAATTTTTATTTTAGATCAGTTTACCTATGTTAAAAAATGCCGTTATTTCATTTTCACATATGTTTACCATCTTCTATTTTTTTATTCTGTAATTCATCAAAATTGCAACATTTTATAATTTCTTAGGGAAAAAAATATTTTTCCTAGCTGAATTTTTTTATTATCAGAGAATCATGCAACTAGTTGAAACAGATTTAATTTTGTTTATTTAGAAACTATAATAATTATTAATTTTTATTTGAAGAACCAGCAAAGGAAACTAAAACTGTGCCATATGTTCTCCAGAATTGAAAATGATGTTTTTTAAATATAAATAATTAAAGCTGAAGTAAGAATTTGAAACTTTGCTTTACAGTTCAAATAACACAAATAAAAACAGTATCAGTTCAGTTTAGTTCAGTCGCTCAGTCGTGTCCAACTCTTTGCAACCCCATAAATTGCAGCACAGCAGGTCTCCCTGTCCATCACCAACTCCCAGAGTTCACTCAAACTCATGTCCATCGAGTCAGTGATGCCATACAGCCATCTCATCCTCTGTCATCCCTTTCTCCTCCTGCCCCCAATCCCTCCTAGCCTCAGAGTCTTTTCCAGTGAGTCAACTCTTCGCATGAGGTGGCCAAAGTACTGGAGTTTCAGCTTTAGCATCATTCCTTCCAAAGAACACCCAGGTCTGATCTCCTTCAGAATGGACTGGTTGGATTTCCTTACAGTCCAAGGGACTCTCAAGAGTCTTCTCCAACACCACAGTTCAAAAGCATCAATTCTTTGGCACTCAGCTTTCTTCACAGTCCAACTCTCACATCCATACTACTGGACATACCATCCATTACTACTGGAAAAGCCATAGCCTTGACTAGATGGACCTTTGTTGGCAGTATAGACTATATAAAGGTTTTTAATCATTAGGCAAATAATTTTTGAAGTTCGAAATATCAAAGCTTAGTCATAATTATGCATTTTTTTTTGGATGATTTCAAAGTGTTCAGTTCATTACATTATACATGAAAGAAATCTAGATATATATATATATACATATACGTATATACATATAAAGTATATCGGTATACATATCAAAAGAGATACCACATTAATTTTATTTTCACTTTATATATACATATTGAGAAAAAGAATGAAAGCAAATTCAGTTATCATTCTCAAAGCAATTTCAAAAGCTAACTAATTGAAATTTATACCTATATGATTAGTGGAAATGAGAAAATGCAGTGGATGAAAACTTGAAATTGGTTTAATGTTATAATAGCAGACTATATTTCAGCAAAGGCAATTTAATCTCTATTATTGTTAGACATTTTTGATTTGTACTTTTCTTCCTTTGAAACTCCTATACCAAAAACTGTATGTGTTCTACTGTGGCTGAAAAAAGTAATACAGTGTGTTCAAGACAGGTGCTGCTTACAGCATTTATGTAAACACTTTAGCACATTTCTGACCCAGCATGACCTGGACAAGTAGTTCATCCTACTAGTCGTAAGGAAATAATAAGGAATGTGTCAGAGCCAAGTTCATTCAGATATAGCAAAATTCAGAACAGATTATGAAAATGTTAGCCACTGGTAATTGATTACAAAAATTGCTGGAGAAGTTGCCCTACTGTGAAGGATATTGACAGAATCATTTACTGCTGATAGACCTTGTTTAGACCCTTGTTGAGATAAAATTTAATAGAATACTAGATGGTATAGAACTTTATCTTTTCCCTTCTAATGTTCGATGATATCACAAACTTCTGATTTTGCAACTTTAGTACTGAGTCCTGCCATACATTGTCTCAATAGAAAAGTTAAGAACAACAAACTATGGTCCTGAAATAACATTTTCATTTTCTTTTTGGACCTTTTGTGTCTTGGTTTGATTTGTTTGTTTTGTTTTGTTTACATTATGTCTTGCTGGACTTTACAAATTCTTGACATTAGTGAATTTTGAAAGTATAGACCTCATTGAATGTAATTCTGAAATACAAGTGGTAGAATAGCCATTTCTAATTGTAAAGACGTTGAAGTCAAATAATATTTTCACTTTTGCCTCCAGAGTGAATACACAAACATTTATACATACATATATGTATGCATATAGATGTATGTTCACACATATCTGTGTGTTATATACATATACATATATTAAACTATATATGTATATGGGTAACATATGTAACTATGCCTTAATAAGGCTGAAAAATGTCATAAATAATTTGAAGCAAGGGTTCGGTTCAGTTCAGTCGCTCAGTCGTGTCCGACTCTTTGCGACCCCATGAATTGCAACACTCCAGGCCTCCCTGAAGCAAGGGTATTTTTCAGTATTTACAGTAATAAGTAAAACTGAATTAACATATATAGAAAGATATGAAGTTTCATATGTTTTTTCATTTTTATGATTAGAGAAGAAATATATGAAATGCTTAGGAAATTCAGAAAACTGTGAATAACAAATTTAAATCATAATACCAAATCCAATTTTATACTTTTTAGTATCTTGCCTTAGAGTCTATTTTAAAACTACATAAAGTTTTTTTTTTTTTTTTTTGCAACAAAGGTCTGTCTAGTCAAAGCTATGGTTTTTCCAGTAGTCATGTATAGATGTAAGAGTTGGACCATAAACAAAGCTGAGTGCTAAAAAACTGATGCTTTTGAACTGTGGTATTGGAGAAGACTCTTGAGAGTCCCTTGACTGCAAAGATCAAATTAGTCAATCCTAAAGGAAATCAGTCCTGACTATTCATTTTAAGGATGGTTGCTGAAGCTGAAACTCCAATACTTTGGTCACCTGATATGAAAAACTGACTTATTGGAAAAGACACTGATGCTGGGAAAGACTGAACACAGGAGAAGGGGACAAAAGAGGATGAGATGGTTAGATGGCACGACCAATTCAATGGACATGAGTTTGAGCAAGCTCCAGGAGTTGGTGATGGAGGGCAGCCTGGCATGCTACAGTCCATGAGGCTGCAGAGTCGGGCATGACTGAGTGACTGAACTGAACTGAAATGAAAGTATTTTTACAAATATGAGTTACTATAGTACATAGTTTTATCTCCTGATTTTTAACTTAAAGTTTTTATTGTCTTTTGCATTTAAATGTATTTCAAAAACACTTTGCTTTTTCATACTGTTCATGGGGATCTTGCAGCAAGAATACTTTATTTCTAACTATATCTTTTCTCAGTATCTGATTATTTTCTTTGGATATATTCTCAGAAGTGTTTTCGTTAGACTATAAGGGCAAGGAGTTTTTAAGACTTCTAGTGCATATTATCTAATTTCCAGTCAGAAAAAAGTCACATCTCTGACCAAAAGCATCAAGACAGAGCAGTTTCCCTGAGTGCTTGGCTGTTTTTTATGTATTAATAGAAAATGGTCAACTTATGTTGTATTTCACATTTTTTGGTTATTAGTGAGAATGAATATTGGTCCACTTGTTATTGCCATTTGTATTTCCCGTATATTATGTATTCTTTAACTACTTTGTATCATAGGTTAGAGATTTCTATCCTAGTAGGAACTTGTTTCATATTAAGGTGCTGACCTCATTAAATATCAAATTCTTTTCCTTTTCTTTTTTACTTAAAATATGTCCTCCTTCAATTAAAAAAATAAAAATATTCAATTATTTCCTTTCACAGTGTGTGTACTAAATATAGATGGACTTACAGGGCATTATTTATACACCTTCTTGTATCATAGGTCAGATTTTTTTTCAGATGGCCAATGGGATATTTGTTGAAAAATATCATCTATATTAAATATTCTCTCTTTAAAATTTATCCTAATCATATATTTGTTTATAAAGCAGTATTAATGTTTTAAAAGGTACATTCAATTTTTGTTATTGATAGCTTTGCTTTTTAGTACATCATGTGATATTAATATCATAAAACAAATTAATTTAAATTTTAATTTCTTAATATTTCATATTTAAGTTATGAAATATAATAAGCTATAAAATGTTATTCTTTTAAAGAAAAATAGCCTTAAAAATGTATTTTAAGCTATGCTTATCTCTTTAAGCCTTTCTTCCTTGGGTATATTTGACAAAGAACACAAGGCAACAGTGAACATTAAGCACCAGTAACATCCCTAATTTGGGGGCACTGCAGTATGAACTGGAGAAGGCAATGGCACCGCACTCCAGCATTTTTGCCTGGAAAATCCCATGGACGGAGGAGCCTGGTGGGCTGCAGTCCCTGGGGTCGCGGAGAGTCGGACACGACTGAGCGACTTCACTTTCACTTTTCGCTTTCATGCATTGGAGAAGGAAATGGCAACCCACTCCAGTGTTCTTGCCTGGAGAATCCCAGGGACGGGGGAGCTTGGTGGGCTGCCGTCTATGGGGTCGCACAGAGTCGGACACCACTGAAGCAACTTAGCAGCAGCAGCAGCAGTATGAACAATGCTATAGCTAAATTCTGTCCACTTTCATGCAGGAATCTCTAAACTGATCATTGTAAACCAATGATAGCAAAATTTAACTAGCTCATGATCAATATCTGTTTTATGTCTGTAAACTAATAAAGTGAAAGTGAAAGTCGCTCAGTCATGTCCAATTCTTTGAGATTCCATGGACTATATACAGTCCATGGAATTCTCCAGGCCAGAATACTGGAGTGGGTAGCTATTAAAATGCATTTAACTCCATGTTTTAAGAGACTACAGAGGCTCTATTCAGAAATTAACCTTGGTGTCTTGCCAGAGCATAATTGCTGTCATTTCAGCTGGACTGGACCCTCTTGCTTGTCAACCCAGGATACTTTGACCAGAATACAGCATGCAGGAGACCATTGACATCTCTCCTTCTCAGAGTCCCAGGCCCTGGACAACTGAATAAGTCCTGCTCATTCCCTTAAAATAAGCATCATGGTGGCTCAGGGCCTTCCCAGTGGGCACTAATGGGAAGCGCCTGCCAATGCAGGGACATAAGAGATGCGGGTTCAACCCCTGGGTTGGGAAGATCCCCTGGAGAAAAACATGGCAACCCACTCCAATATTCTTGCCTGGGGAATCCCTTGGACAGAAGAGCCTGGTGGGCTATAGTTCATAGGGTCACAAAGAGTCAGACACAACTTTAGCAACTGAGTATGCATACAGGCATGGTGGATCAGACAGTAAAGAATCCACCTGCAATGCAGGAGACGTAGGTCCAGAATATTCCCTGGAGAAGGGAATGGCTACCCACTCCAATATTCTTGCCTGGACTATTCCATGGACAGAGGAGACTGGTGGGCTATCATCCATGGGGGTTGCAGTGGGTCAGATATGACTGAGCAAATAACACTTTCAAGAGCTATTCATGCTTTTCATTTCCCTTGCTGAAAAATTTCATTTAATTTGTTCCACTATTAAGGGCTCTCACAGACAAGATGGTTTTGGGGATCTAGTTATTTATCTCCCATTTATTTTCATCATTTTAATATAGATAATCATTAGTTATATAATGAACTTCTGAGTCATTTTCTGGGTTATACATAGACATTATAGCGAAAGACACTAAATATGTGAAGAGCTTGCAGAATTTTATGAGGAGTTATATAGAACCTCAGTGGCCTATTTGGGGAGCTTGAAATATGAATAAAATAATTTAACTGTGTGGCATGTTAGAAATCAAAGTATCCTAAGCTTTAGAATATTCAGTGGTCAATACACTTCAACAGGAAGAGGCTATTAAAATCCAGGAAAATTCTACAGTTGTTACAGAGAAAAAAGAAGTACCTATATGGAAGAGCTAAAATTTGTATTTAAACAATTCCCTCTTCCAGATATAACTCTTTCCTGGCCTTTCTCTTGGGCTCCTCTATTTTTACCCCAACGCCCCACCCCTCAACCCTTGCTTTACCCTTTCTCCTCTTTGCCCCTTCTACCCTCTTCCTTTTCCTCCACCAAACTTTCCTACATATACACAATCTTGTTGGTCAATCTCCACTTACAATGTCTTATAAGATAATTGCAGAAGAAGACCAGCCTTGCTGGCTTTATGGTTTTAAACCTTAGTCAAGATTAGATTCAAATTATCTAAAGACTTTCCTAATCCTCATAAGCAAAGATAAAAATTCACCCAAGAATTTATTATTGTTCTTGGGACATTTTGTCCAAGAGTCTCCTCTTAGGACCATAGAAGGTCAAAACTTGGTTGCAAAAAATCAGAGTGAATTAATTACTAAAATGATATCAAATATATGGATCAAACTGAAACTTATATAACATTATAAATCAGTTATACTTCAAAAAAATAAAATTGAAAAATATGAATCAAAAGTTGGCCAAGGATCAATATAAAGAGCATAAAGATAGAATAAGGTCCATTAGAGGCAATCTTTGGGGCCTTTCTTGTAAAAATTGGTAAAAATCTAGTCCTATGTACAAGGGGAAGAAATGAATTCATCCCAGATATTAAGCAATCATCTCACTAATACTTTCAGAAAGCACCTTAGTCCCAATCAGATAAAAGATATTATAACTGTCCTATTCACCTTTGTTGTTGACTGTCTTAAATTTAAGATGACAGATTTAGAAAGAAAAGTGCAAAAAATAAGGTAGTAGACTTCCTCATCTCTGCCCTACAAGACCTCACTGAGCATTTTGAAGATACTTTAAATAAATAAATAAATAAATATATATATATATAAACCAGCAAAATCACTCTTCAAGTTTAGCAATTAGATAAACCTAAAAACAAGGACATCTCCGGGACTACTCTTGGATAACAAAACAAAACAAATTAACAACAACAACAACCCCCTCCTACCTGTCAATATAGGAAGAACCGGAGACATTGAATAAACAATTGCCCTTCCTTATCTTAAAAGATAAAGAACAAACTTTGTCTGATCTAATGATGAATGATGCCTCCTGTTTGACCAAAGTTTCCCTAAACAAAATAGAGAGAAATTCTTATACAATGTCAAGAAGAAAATATTTCATTTCTAATTCGTTTTGGGATTACTGAGCTCTGACAAGTAGCTACAGACAGAAGAAGAAATGTCTATAAAGATAGAATTTATCTTTTTGAACCATAATGATTTTGGTGCTTTGGAAGCAAGAAGGAGGCACTATTACAATTAAAGATGGCAACCATATCAAAACCCAATTCAATGTTTTGCTTCATCCAAAGGAATGAGTTATAACTAAGATGGAAGCACATACTAAAAAACAGATTCAGCACAAAATGGCAATGTTTTAGTGAATTATAGTGCTAGATGAGCTGCTTTAAAATACATCTAGACTATCCAACAAGTTCAAAAATCAAAGCCAAAACTAAATCCTGACTGATGCCTTTAGGTCTTGATTCAATGCTAGTTTTCATCACTGAATCCTGAGGGGCATGGGGAGAAACTTTGGTAAAGATTTTATTCTTTGTTCTATTCAGAGTGTCTCTCTGGTGGCATTAAGAATATCTGCTCAAATAGGCTGAAATAAAGTCTATGAAAAATGTAGTATGTTATAACCATACTAGGATAGGAAAACCTATCATCCTAAATGGACTTTATTGGTGAAACTTCAATGAGTGTCCAGATGTCTTTTTTTCTTTCTTTCTTTTTTATAACTATTCAAACTCAAATTCCTAAAACAATTTAAAAGTGACATGAGAATATAGGCTCAAATTTTAGGCTTGTTTGAGTATCTACAAATAAGGTTTATTCTAGCCCCCGCCTCAAATTGTTATGAATATACTCAATATTATCTGTTTGTTTTCAGATTGGCTAGATGCCTCTTCATGCTCCTTCTATCCTTTTCCAGATTTTTTAATAATAGTAAAAAAAAACTTCTCCTCACAGAAACACAGAAATTTTAGACCTTACATTTTCTTTCTAGGGAAGAATCTCCTATATGTCTAGCAATGGGAGTGTCAATTTCACTCTGAGAGTAAATAAGAAACTCTATAACAGTAGGTTATCACTGCCTTACCATCCTCAGTCCTCAGATAAAACAGAATGAATGAATGGTATGTCAATACTGAAACTGACAAAATAAATTTTGTCAGTAACCAGCCAAAGGCTTTGTCAGTAACTCTCATGGCCATTAGGTCCATCCAACAGGAACTCATAAACTATTTTCACATAAATTAGGCCCAGATATCCCATGAATCTAGAGACCTAGCTCCTCTCCTTGATGCAGTTGTTCAGAAGGCTCATCTGACCAAATATTGTAGTGGTTTTGTGTACTATTGGGTTTTCCCTCATAGCTCAGTTGGTGAAGAATCTGCCTGCAATTCAGGAGACCCTGGTTTGATTCCTGGGTTGGGAAGATCCCCTGGAGAAGGGAAAGGCTACCCACTCCAGTATTCTGGCCTGGAGAATTCCATGGACTGTATAGTCCATGGGGTCACAGAGTCAGATATGGCTGAGTGGCTTTCACTTTCACTTTCTTTCACTTTCTTTCACTTTGATGTACTATATCCAAACTTATCATTAACAGGTTTGAGTAGCTATTGCCAAACCACAGGAAGGACTACACGCATTTCAGCCCAGGCACCTGATTTATAGAAAATGGAACCAACATAAAATTAGTCTTGAACCTCACCAGACAGTTAATTCATTTCCCCAAGGAAAATTACTGGGTATTGTTAACCACAAATGAAATGCTATAGGAAAAAATTCAAGGAATTGATAAACCCTAACATATATAAGATCTCTCATTTATTATTTTTTATCTCAAAAAATTCAAAGAAAATTTCAAGTTGTGACTAAAGGTGTTAACCAAAACTTAAACTTTTTTCAGTTGTGGTAAATACACATAACATACAATTTATCATCTTGGCCATTTGAAAGTATATAGTTCAGTAATCTTAAGTATATTCACACTGTTGTGCAGTCAATCTCCAGAACTTTTTCACTTTACAAAACTGTATTTCTATATCCATTAAACAACAACTCCCCATTTCTTCTTTCCCAGCCCCTGCCAGTCACCATTCTGCTTTTTGTCTTTTATGAGTTTGACTAGCTTTTATAAGTGGAGTTGAACAGCATTTGTCTTTTTTGTGACTGGCTTATTTCACTTAGCATAATGTCCTCATTTCATCCATGTTGTAATTGCATCAGATTTCTCTTTCTTTTTAAGGCTAAATAATATTCCAACGTATGTATATACCACATTTTATCTATTCATCTGTCAGTGGATGAGTATAGGCAGTCAACTAGGACTGTCTCAAGCAAACCAGGCTATATACTTGCTGATAAGCGTCTTGGCATCCTCATTGCCTGATACAGTGCCTAATCCACAATAACTACTCATTTTTTGATAAATTGATAAGCAAATGATTCAGTCCATGCTCTGTATCACTAAATATCCTATTTTATAAAATATACTTTTTCTTCTAGATGCTAGAAGTATCAAACTAATCCAGACCTAGCCCTCTTTTCACTCCCACACTTAATACCCATGTGTACTCTTAAGCTCCTCTTACCTCCTATACATCCCTCATCTTTGTTCTCCTTCCCTATCCACACCATGACTTCCTTTGGATCCTTATTATCTTTCAGATGGACTAACTGAATAGAGACCTATCAGCGCTTCCTGCTTCCAGTCTCTCCTCTAAAATCTATCATTCATTCACATTACTGCAGTATGATTTTCCCCAAATAGTAATCTGATTACAGCATTCCTCTCTTAAATAGCCTTTAAATGTTTACATCTAAGAAATGAAGATCATGAAAATAAAACACCCATGTTGTCTCACATCAACCAAAATGTCCAGTATCCTCCACTTCCTACCACTCTCTCCATGTACACTATTTCAGCCACACCCAAATTATAACGTGCCACACTTTCTCACTTCCGTGCCTTTAAACTGCAGTTCTCTCTGCCCGAATGCCCTTCTCCCAACTAGTCCAACTTCCCTCCTCTCCACATCCCTCATTCCATCCCCTTCTCCCAGACTCACCTTGGAACAAATCACCTCAATTTCCTTCTCACTCCCACGGTCCTAAAACAAATGAGTGAGAGACAAGGCTAGAAATGTGGCAATGATTTAGTGGACTATTAATACTTAACTCTGGATTTCAGTGAAATTTAAGGCTGTAAAGAACCCTCCTAGGTCATCTAGGCCATTTCTCTTCTTCATCAAAGACTGCACCTTCACAGCTAACTAAAATAAATATGTAAATAAATTATACAACCTAAAGGAGCATGTACATTTTGTAAACCATTCTCAGGAGCTCTTAATGATGTGTAATGAATCTGTTTGCTAAATTATTGTTAAAATTCCATAAATTTTTCATCCAGAGATTTAGACTGATTTCCTCCTTTTAATTCATGGAGAGGCTTGAAACGGGCACTGTATATTTTTAACTTGAGGATTTAAATAACTTCGAAGTTCTTGCCTCCAAGTTGAATAATTCCAGATCTTTTAACCTTTTCTTGTAGGTCTTACTTTACAACCAATTCATTATCTTTGTGGCTGTCCTCTGAACCCTCTCCAAGTTTTCACATTCCTTTTAAGATGGGGAGTCTTCTACAGGCTGCAGAATTCCAGGAAGGGTTTGACAAGTTGTCCATTCATTAAGAAGATTACCTCATAGTTCTTACACACTATTTTGTAACATAGCATTAATTTTGCCTTTCCAACTGTGATGTTTATACTGCTGATTGTGTCAGTTTCTTCTTCATACCCTATTTTTTCCCATTGCTCCCAAATTTAATCAGTTAAATCTTTTTGTTTGTTTTTAATTGAAGTATAGCTGATTTACAGTTTATGTTAGTTTCAGGTATACAGCAAAATGTTTCATATATATATGCACATATATACATTTATGTATATTTGTTATATGTATATTCTTTTTCAGATTCTTTTCCCTTATAGATTGTCACAAAATATTGACTATAGTTTCCTGTGCCAAACAGTAGTTACTTATTGATTATCTGCTTTATATATGGTAGTGGGTGTTAGTCACTCAGTCCAACTCTTTGTGACCCCATGGACTGTAGCCCACCAGGCTCCTCCTTCCATGGAATTCTCCAGGCAAGAATACTGAAGTAGGTTGCCATTTGCTTCTCAAGGGGATCTTCCCAACCCAGGGACTGAACCCAGCTCTCCTGAACTGCAGGCACAATCTTTACCAACTGAGCCACCAGGGAAGCCTATATAGTAGTGTGCATATGTTAATCCCAAAGTTCTAATTCATCCCTCCTCCCACCCTTTCTTCTTTTTTCACTTCCATCTTCTTCATCTGTTCTCAATAAAATTTGTCTCAATGAAGCTATAATCAATTTATATCTATTTTTCATGTTTGCTAAAGTAATATTGAATTTGTAATCTGTCTTCCAAAGCTGCCAGTTTTAAGTCATTATTAGTCACTTATTAGTTGGGATAATGGACTAGTTTAAAATAACAAAAAAATAATTGTACCAGACATTTAATATAGATTACTTCACTTAAAAGTAATGTCAATAGTAGTATTTTTAAAATGAGGAGTTTTATAGTGTTCATATTTAGTTAGTTATCTTTGCAATGATCTCATAAGTTACTAGTTTTCATCACCAGGTTACAGAAAGGAAAATAAAGGTGCTGAGAGTTAAATAGTTTTACCATTGTCTTGGACAAAAGGGCCAGAATCATGCTAATGCTTGATTCAGGCATGATTCAACCATGATTTATAATTTACCCCAGACTCTGCATTCCTACACAACCACCTAGGCATCCAGAAAACCAAATCTACTTAGTATTGAGTTCTGAGGATAAAAAGGTACTTCTTATTCTTTAGAATCTTAAAGTTCCAGCATTAATGGAGAATGGATTTGGACCTCTGGTTGCCCTGGGGGTGGGGGGTGGGGAACTGTGGAGAGAGATAAGTGAGGGGAGAGACAACAGACTGAACACTTCTGTCTGCAAAAGGAATTATTGCACTGCTAGAGGAAAGCTCTGTTCCAGACCTTATTAGCAGAAGGAAGCAAAAGTGATGCCTTACTTTGATAAGATAAGCCAAAGCTTACAAGGATAAGCTGATAACCAGGACAGCTTTAAAATTCCCTGAAGCATCTATGTTCTTTTGTGAGACTAGGAACTATATTAAGGTTGCATTAAAATAAGCATTTTATAAAGTTTGCTAGTTAATTAGATAGGTAATTCATTTTTTAATGATATTTCTATTAAGGTTAACATATAAGATGGTGGAAATTATTGTTAGATTTAATTTTCTAAAAGTTATATTTTATATAAAAATTTAATAGAGTAGAACAATCGTATAATCTCTGTAATACTAATGGGATACCCTAGGAGTTAATCTAAATGTTGGAAGTATGTACCAAGCCAGCCCTGAATTTCCCTTGTCGCACAGCAGAAAATGCAAGCTTAGACTTTCAGAACAAAATATAATAAGCCTTTAAATTCAGTTCAGATCAAGGAACATTTTCTGAACAGCAATTAAATGAAAGACAGTCTGTTAACAGCTAGCCTTGCTCAGGAGCAGAAATTATCAAAAATTTTTCTTTAATTCCATCAGTTTAATGGGAACCATAAAGGAAGTAGAATGCTACTCTTTTGTTCTGCTGGTAAATACAAATTAAATGAACAGCTTCAGAAGGCTTATATATGTGAAAATGCCTCTAACTCTATTGTAATTCTTTGATACATTCTTACTTGCTATTAATAAATGCCACATTCAATGTTTTTAAGTTATCATAAGACCTTCAGACCTTTTCTTCAGATAGTAGCTATAAGGACAGTAATTTTGTCAATTAATTTTGTCAGTTTCTCTTAGCACTTAACTTTTACTCTCTGGTTTAAAATATTGTAATCAGTTTCTCAAAACCTCATTGACCAAGTACAGGCAATCTTGTTGATTTCTAAACACAATTTGTAAAACTGAAATTCTATTTTTTAATCAGCTCATGTATTCTGAACAGTTTGTAGATTTTGTTCTAATTCTAAATTTTACACGTATAAATCTGAAAAATGTTAAGAATATTGCCTCCTATAATTAGTGGCAGTATTTTTATTTTTAGCATATGAGTTTGCTTCTAAACAAAAATATTTGTCAAATACATTTTTATGACATTTTTATGACAGTGTATTCTCTCCTCAGCCTTTAAACTCCATATATCTAGATATATGCTCTGAATCCAATCAATCAATAGAAATATAATAAGCATGGAAGTGTACAGGACACTGTGCTGAGTGCTGAGCCCAGCTATTACGGTTGCTTTTCAGATGTATAAGGAGTAAGTCCACTATGTGACTATGCGTGGTCTCCATTATGAAACTTTGTCTTGATGCCTGATGGGATGGGTACCTGATTATATAAACCACAATTCTTTCCACTTTTCCTTCTAAAGCTGGGTATTATTAACCTTAATTTTGAATCTATCTTTAGTATATCAAATGGTGTTTTTTTCCTATCATAAATTTCATTTATGATATGTTACCCTCTAATAATCTTGTTTATTATATGAAAAGCAAAAAAATATAAAATTTTTCTGTTGATTTCTTCATTTCTTCCTGCATCAATAAATGGTGATGAAACTTAGTCAATATATCTCATATTTTCAATTCTTGATTTAAAAAAAGCTATATCTCTAATTTGAAATTGTTTGATTTTCGTACAGGGAAAAACACTGTTGTATCTTATAGTTGTCTAATCTTGTTGGTAATGGTTTATTTGGATCCATGTACAAATGCAAAAAATTATCCAATTTATTATTCTCAAATTTTTAAAAATATTCCTCTCTTCAAATTCTAAGGGAAATTACTTTTACCCCATTGGTAATCACAGAAATGAAAATTTAAATAATAATGATATAATAATAATTTCTGCCTGCAATGCAGGAGACCTGGGTTCGAGCCCTGGGTCAGAAAGATCTTCTGGAGAAGGAAATGCCTGAAGAATCCCATGGACAGAGGAGCCTGGCAGCCTACAGTCGATGGGGTCACAAGAGTCGGACACAACTTAGCAACTAAACTGCCATTAAATTTTTAAAATTATTTAAAACATAATAATACCTAACACAGGATAAAAATGAGCAATGGAATTGGCATAATAGAATTACTTAAGAGGCAGTAAAGATACCTTTAAAGGTTGTAAAGTGAAGTAAAGCAGGAAAGAAAGATATTTCATCTCAACTTGCCAGTACAAATATTAAAAATCATGATTCTTATTGCTACTCATAAGGCTGCTTCACAATTTGAAGAATAAAAATAAGTCCAGTCCATGGGGTCTCAAGGAGTCAGACACCACTGAGCGACTGAACTGAACTGAGCGTTTCCTTACAGCAACCACATATGAACCAAGAGACTTAAAATTATCTTTATAAATTAATGCAGAATGTATTCTAAAGACATTCTAAAGACATTACCAGAAATGTCTCCATATTGCATACCATATTATTGTGAATAATGTCAAAATATCAAAATGAATTTCAGCATTCAACAATTAGGAACTGGTTAAATACTTTAAGGTGCAGCAACCTAATGTTTTTTAGCAGATCATAACTAATATATATGGAAATACACCAAATTAGAAACTGATTATTTCTCTATGATTTGATTACTGGGGATTTCTTTTTTTTTTTCTTTTACTTACTTTAATTAACACTCACATACAAAAACCCTTCTCACTCTTAGCTCTGCTGCTGCTGTTGCTACTAAGTCGCTTCAGTCGTGTCTGACTCTGTGCGACCCCATAGACGGCAGCCCACCAGGCTCCCCATCCCTGGGATTCTCCAGGCAAGAACACTGGAGTGGGTTGCCATTTCCTTCTCCAATGCAGGAAAGTGAAAAGTGAAAGTGAAGTCGCTTAGCTACTTATTGTTTTTCAGTCACACAGTCCTGTCCATCTGTTTGTGATCCCATGGACTGTAGCCCACCTGGCTCCTCTGTCCATGGGATTTCTCAGCAAGAATAACAGAGTTGGTTGCCATTTCCATCTCGAGGCGATCTTTCTTTCTCAGAGACCAAACCTACCTCTCTTGCATTGCAGGCAGATTCTTTACCGCTGATTCACCAGGAAACTCAACCAGTTTAGTTCAGTGCAGTCGCTCAGTTGTGTCTGACTCTTTGTGACTCCATGGATTGCAGCATACCAGGCTTCCCTGTCCATCGCCAACTCACAGAGATTGCTCAAATTCATGTCCATCAAGCAGGTGATGCCATCCAACCATCTCATCCTCCATCGTTCCCCTCTCTTCCTGCCTTCAATCTTTCTCAGCATCAGGGTCTTTTCAAATGAGTCAGTTCTTCACATCAGGTGGCCAAAATATTGGTTTCAGCTTCAGCATCAGTCCTTCCAATGAATAGTCAGGACTGATTTCCTGGACTGGTTTGATCTCTTTGCAGTCCAAGGGACTCTCAAAAGTCTTCTCCAACACCACAGTTCAAAAGCATCAATTCTTCAGAGCTCAGTTTTCTTTCTAGTCCAACTCTCACATCCATATGTGACTACTGGCAAAACCATAGCTTTGACTAGATGGGCCTTTGTTGTCAAAGTAATGTCTCTGCTTTTTAATATGCTGTCTAGGTTGGTCATAGCTTTTCTTCCAAGGAGTAAGTGTCTTTTAATTTCATGGCTGCAGTCATGATCTGCAGTGATTTTGGAGTTCAAGAAAATAAAGTCTGCCACTATTTCTATTGCTTCCCCATCTATTTGCCATGAAGTGATGGGACCAGATGCCATGATCTTCGTTTCCTGAATGTTGAGTTTTAAGTCAATGTTTTCACCCTCCTCTTTCACTTTCATCAAGAGGCTCTTTAGTTCTTCGCTTTCTGCCATAAGGGTGGTGTCACCTGCATATTTGAGGTTATTGATATTTGTATTTGAGGGTATTGATATTTCTCCAGGGAATCTTGATTTCACTTGTGCTTCATTCAGCCCAGCGTTTCTCATGATGTACTCTGCACATAAGTTAAATAAGCAGGTG
This sequence comes from Bos taurus, assembly GCF_002263795.3. Lineage (NCBI taxonomy): Eukaryota > Metazoa > Chordata > Mammalia > Artiodactyla > Bovidae > Bos > Bos taurus. Next base: position 27,151,939 of record NC_037347.1, read on the forward strand.
ACAATATATAGCCTTGATGTACTCCTTTCCCAATTTGAAACCAGTCTGTTGCTCCATATCCAGTTCTAACTGTTGCTTCTTGAACTGCATACAGATTTCTCAGGAGGCAGGTAAGGTGGTCTGCTATTCCCATCTCTTTAAGAATATTCCACAGTTTGTTGGGATCCACATAGTCAAAAGCTTTGGCATAGTCAATAAAGCAGAAGTAGATGTTTTTCTGGAATTCTCTTGCGTTTTCGATGATCAACAGATGTTGGTAATTTGATGTCTGGTTCCTCTGCCTTTTCTAAATTCAACTTGAACATCTGGAATTTCATGGTTCATGTATTGTTGAAGCCTGGCTTGGAGAAATTAACTTTGCTACTGTGTGAGATGAGTTCAGTTGTGTTATAGTTTGAACATTCTTTGGCAGTACCTTTCTTTGGGATTGGAATGAAAACTGACCTTTTCCAGTCCTGTGGCCACTGCTGAGTTTTCCAAATTTGCTGGTATAGTGAGTGCAGCACTTTAGCAGCATCATTTTTAGGATTTGAAATAGCTCAACTGGAATTCAATCACCCCCATTAGATTTGTTCATAGTGATGCTTCCTAAGGCCCACTTGACTTTGCATTCCAGGATGTCTAGCTCTAGGTGTGTGATCACACCATCATGATTATCTGGGTCATGAAGATCTTTGGACATTCAATACCTAGCTATATTCCCAGTTACCTTCTACTCTTCTTTTAACTTTATTCTCTTTATTACCTCCTCTATGAAGATCCAGCTTCCCAAATAGTGAATCCTGTACTTGATAGACATCCCTAATTGTTCCTGACTTCCAATATTTTCTATACTCCAATAATTATTTATATGAATATTTATTCTTCAGATAGACCAGTTTTCTTATAGTAAAGACTGTTTTCACTTTTGTATCTCTATCACTTTATGCATGTCTTACAGTGTCTTGAATATGAGTACACTAGGCATAACATTATTTTCAATAGGGATAAACTATCAAGAGTAAAAATCTTGTCAAAATGGAGTTAAGAATGTAATTTTAAAGATTTTTGCTTATAAAATGGGCTTCCCTGGTAGCTCAGCTAATAAAGAATCTGCCTGCAATGCAGGAGACCCCAGTTCGATTCCTGAGCCAGAAAGATCCGCTGGAGAAGAGATAGGGTACTGACTCCAGTATTCTTGGGCTTTCCTGGTGGCTCAGCTGGTAAAGAACCCACCTGCAATGTTGGAGACCTGGGTTAATAAATCTTTTAAACAACTCTATTAACTTACAGTTTTAAACATAATTATTTTACACTCATTCCTAGGGGTGGGAGTAACACATCATTACTAACTATGTTTCTACCCCATAACATTTACTATTTTTTGAAAACCTACCATATGCTAAAGGCTTTGCTAATTGCTTTATACACATTATCTCTAAATCTTAAAGGAGTCTTCCAAAATTATTGCTGTTCTTATTGTTATTTACATTTCACATTTGAGGGAAAAACAATTAAATGTTTCATTCATTAAATATTAATGAATTTTTCCAGAGTCAAAAAGCTATGGTAATGGAACTAAGATTCGATCTCAACTCTGTTGCTCTTTCAAATACAACACAGTTTTTCTCTAGAATAGCATAAGAAAAGTTGCCGCCCTAAGCTTCCATAAACTAAGTGGGACTTTCAATTCTAGCTTTCTTTCAGGAAAATGATATAAATAACATCTTGATATTAAATTATTTGATCAGTTTACATAATTAGGATAACTTGGAAATTACATCAGAGTGTTTTGAATTGAAAAAGAAACTCCAATAATAATATTTAATACATTATCATAAAGTTTTTATTACAAATTTGTTAGTTAATTTAAGGATGTCAAAGAATAAATGTGAGTTCCTAAATAGTTGGAAAGTGCGTCTTTATAGCCAAAACAGTGCAGAAATTATGAGCAAAGCTTAGATGACTCAAGATCATAAGAAACTATAATTCTATATTTTATTCCACTCAACCCGTATGGTTGCCTAACCCTGTGTTGTGTGTGCTTAGTCATTCAGTCATGTCTGACTTTTTGGGACCCTATAGACTATAGCCCACCAGGCTCCTCTGTCCATGGGCTTCTCCAGGCAAGAATACTGGAGTGGGTTGCCATTTTCTTCTCCAAAGGATCTTCCCATCCCAGGAATCAAACCCAGATCTCCTACATTGCAGGTAGATTTTTTACCCTTTGAGCTACCAGGGAAGCCCCACTTAACCCTTTTCATCCTATTTATACTGTTTACGTGTAACCATAAACTATATGGATAATTCCACTTAGTTACAATTATTAGCAGGGAAGAAAATTTATCTCAGTGTCAAACTATAAAAGATGAATTTTGCTCTCCAATCAAAAAAAATCTCTCCATAATTTTAAGACAATGCTGTATGACTTTTGTATCATATTTCACTTCAAGGAAATTAAAATGCTTGGACAGTGAACAATACTATTCTTTAGTAGATGTCCATAATCATTTCATTTTTTTGTAATTTCTGAATTGTTAAAGATCTACAGTTTCACGGTTTTCGCTAGTTTCAAAGCACTGGTCAAATGCTTTACTTTTGGAAATCCAGATAATTTTGATCTTAAAACATCAAATGCCTGTTCCAGTATAAACAAAGATACTGTTGTTATGTGGCTGCTCTTTCTCCCCTCCTGGGTTGGGGGTTCCTACAGAGAAGCTATATATTAAAGATGTGTAATTGCCGAAATTAAAAATGACATAGTCAGTATTTTTCCATTGCATAAAGTGAATTTCAATTCAGATTTACTTGTAAGTACTAACTTTTTCTATTACAACTGCATTTAGTTTTGGGGGGAGTAATAACATTTTCAAAACCTAGAAAAATACTCCACAGCTAAACATCCATAGTGCTTCTATGATAGACAGAATTTTAAAACATTCACATGGATTATTACTTAAAATGATAATTATCTTCTCCCTCCACATCAAAGTTTATATAGACTGGATGAAACACAGTCAAGAGGATCTTTTTCCCTGTTAATAGAGATTACATGACATCTTAGTTTTACTGCTAGAAAATAAAAGCAGTTTGCAATGTATCCAGAATTGCCTTTCCTTTTACCCTCACAGAGCACTTAAGTGTCATGTTAAGCCTGAGGCAGATCTGTCTAGAACTGTGTTTACTGTATTCCTTTCAAAATGCAGCACAGAATCTTATCGCTTATCAGCGCATAAAGTCTAACAGATTGCAGACTCAAATTTCCCCTTCCAGGCAATGTTGGGTTTCACTATTGTTTGCCATGACAAAGGTTTTCATGAATTCTACAGCTTGGATTTCTGCCTTGTTTTCCTTAGCATAACCCTCTAGGCAACCAATCGGCATTTTTCAACTTTTAGAAATTGTTCAAAATGTTACTACAAAAGCTGCACTTAAGAATCCTGTGCCTTGCTTTTGACTTTTTTCAAAAAAGTTATACTGGGTAGTTTCAGTTGTATTGAAAAGAAGCAGCAATTAAACATTGTCTGCAGATGATGCTACTGTAAATGAGGTTGACTGAATTTGGTGAAAGCAAATATGTTCACAATTCACATTTGGGCTGCAGTTCTGAAAGTGTAGGTGGAGGAAATTATCTCGGCTAAGTACAAACTTAGCTATGTAGACTTTTTCTTTTTTTTAATATCAGAGACATCCAAGCATGACTACTTTCATATAATTTAGAGACACTTTAGAGATGATCAGCTGTGGATCTGAAGAGTTTCTTAGGGTCAGAACAAATAATTTTGATCCTACTGATTAGAGAATCAATTTCAACTTTTAGATACAATTCAAATCAAATTAGTTTACACGAGCAGAGTACTTTCTGTTGACTAAATTGTATTTTCAGTTTATTCACATATTGCATGTAGGTTTTACCAAGCTCAGGGGATGTGATTACTTAGTTATTTCTCTAATCTATTTCCTCCATGCTACTCCCCTCCACTACTTTATGTGAGGGACTTGCAGTTTCTTGCCTGCACTTAACATAGTCGTTTTAACTTCTAAATCATCTCCATAGTGCTCTAAGAGCGTGCCTAATGTGATCATATCATTTCCATCTTAAAATCCTTTAATGACACAAAGTCTCCTACACTATAAAATCCGAACTTCCTAGGAAGACCTGAAATGACTTTCATGGTCTGACTTTGCCAATGTTTCTAAATTTCCCTCCCACAATGCCTCGTTAACTATTTTGCCATTCCAAAACAAGTAAGTACACAGTTCTCCAATCATATTAACTTATTTTTCCTTATTCAAATCCTTTTGTGTTACATATGCTATTGTATACAATCAGCAAAAACAAGACCGGGAGCTGACTGTGGCTCAGATCATGAACTCCTTATTAACAAATTTAGACTTAAATTGAAGAAAGTGGGGAACACCACTAGACCATTCAGATATGAACTAAATCAAATCCCTTATGACTATACAGTGGAATGAGAAATAGATTTAAGGGACTAGATCTGATAGAGTGCCTGATGAACTATGGACAGAAATTCGTGACATTGTGCAGGAGACAGGGATCAAGACCATCCCATGGAAAAGAAATGCAAACAAGCAAAATGGCTGTCTAAGGAGGCCTTACAAATAGCTGTGAAAAGAAGAGAAGCGAAAAGCAAAGGAGAAAAGGAAAGATATTCCCATTTGAATGCAGAGTTCCAAAGAATAGCAAGGAGAGATAAGAAAGCCTTCCTCAGTGATCAATGCAAAGAAATAGAGGAAAACAATAGAATGGGAAACACTAGAGATCTCTTCAAGAAAATTAGAGATACCAAGGGAACATTTCATGCAAAGATGGGCTCGATAAAGGACAGAAATGGTATGGACCAAACAGAAGCAGAAGATATTAAGAAGAGGTGGCAAGAATACACAGAAGAACTATACAAAAAAGAGCTTCATGACCAAGATAATCACATTGGTGTGATCACTCACCTAGAGCCAGACATCCTGGGATGTGAAGTCAAGTGGGCCTTAGAAAGCATCACTTACAAACAAAGCTAGTGGAGGTGATGGAATTCCAGTGGAGCTATTTCAAACCCTGGAAGATGATGCTGTGGAAGTGCTGCACTCAATAAGCCAGCAAATTTGGAAAACTCAACAGTGACCACAGGACTGGAAAAGATCAGTTTTCATTCCAATCCCAAAGAAAGGCAATGCCAAAGAATGTTCAAACTACCACGCAATTGCACTCATCTCACACGCTAGTATAGTAATGCTCAAAATTCTCCAAGCCAGGCTTCAGCAATACGTGAACCGTGAACTTCCTGATGTTCAAGCTGGTTTTAGAAAAGGCAGAGGAACCAGAGATCAAATTGCCAACATCCACTGGATCATCAAAAAAGCAAGAGAGTTCCAGAAAAACATCTATTTCTGCTTTATTGACTATGCCAAAACCTTTGACTGTGTGGATCACAATAAACTGTGGAAAATTCTTCAAGAGATGGGAATACCAGACCACCTGACTTGCCTCTTGAGAAAGCTATATGTAGGTCAGGAAGCAACAGTTAGAATTGGAAATGGAACAACAGACTGGTTCCCAATAGGAAAAGGAGTTCGTCAAGGCTGTATACTGTCACCCTGCTTATTTAACTTATATGCAGGGTACATCATGAGAAACAATGGGCTGGAAGAAGCACAAGCTGGAATCAAGATTGCCGGGAAAAATATCAATAACCTCAGATATGCAGATGATACCACCCTTATGGCAGAAAGTGAAGAGGAACTCAAAAGCCTCTTGATGAAAGTGAAAGAGGAGAGTGAAAAAGTTGGCTTAAAGCTCAACGTTCAGAAAAAGAAGATCATGGCATCTGGTCCCATCACTTCATGGCAAATAGATGGGGAAACAGTGGAAATAGTGTCAGGCTTTCTTTTTTGGGGCTCCAAAATCACTGTGGGTGGTGATTGCAGCCTTGAAATTAACAGATGCTTACTCCTTGGAAGAAAAGTTATGACCAACCTAGATAGCATATTGAAAAGCGGAGATATTACTTTGCCAACAAAGGTCTGTCTAGTCAAGGCTATGGTTTTTCCAGTGGTCATGAATGGATGTGAGAGTTGGACTGTGAAGAAATCTGAGTGCCAAAGAACTGATGCTTTTGAACTGTGGTATTGGAGAAGACTTGAGAGTCCCTTGGACTGCAAAGACAGCCAACCAGTCCATCCTAATGTAGATCAGTCCTGGATGTTCATTGGAAGGACTGATGCTGAAGCTGAAACTCCAGTACTTTGGCCACCTCATGTGAAGAGTTGTCTTACTGGAAAAGACCCTGATGCTGGGAGGGATTGGGGGCAGGAGGAGAAGGGGATGACAGAGGATGAGATGGCTGGATGGCATCACTGACTCGATGGACATGAGTTTGAATGAACTCTGGGAGTTGGTGATGGACAGGGAGGCCTGGTGTGCTGTGATTCATGGGGTCACAAAGAGTCGGACATGACTGAGCGACTGAACTGAACTGAACTGATGCTATTGTTCACTTAGCCAAAAATGGTTTTCCCCTATTGCCTGTCACCCTTGTGCCTCTGCCTCATTCCCTTCCATTCCCTTCAATTTGTCTAATTTATCTATTGTCTCAATTCCAATGCAGTTGCTCATTGTAAGCCTTCACTAATGTTCTCTGACAAGGCAGTGATAATTTTTACTCTGTGTTTCCATAATGATGGCTACACCCCTGGGTTTTAATATGCTTGCATTATATTTATTGAATTATTAATCTACAAATATATATACAAACATTGCACTAAACTGTAAACTTTTGAAAGTTTGCCAAGTAGAATTTAATACATTTGCTTGTTAGATAAGTAATTGTAAGTGATTGTTAGATAAGTAATAGTAAGTAATTACTTACTTAAAGATAAATAATAGTAAGAAATTAGGAAGTAATTGCCCACTATAAACAAAAACGGAAAAATTGTTGAAGACTACAACGCACATCATTATAGTATATTCTAGATATTCTTCATTCATACACTCAGTCATTAAAGAGCCATTTATTGAGTACCTCCTGGCATAAGTCCTTCTAACTATAAAAATACTATTTTTATATGTATGTGGTAGCAGTGGGAAATAAAATGAAATATAAGATTCTATATCATATCCTCTGTGGATCTACACTCCACTTACCTTCTAAGGTCATTCTCAAACTTTAATAAGTGTCTGAGATGGTTGCCTTCATTATAGTGGAATAAGCTAAACATATATGCTATCAAAACCCCTTTCCCTATATACCCACACTCTCACACAGAGAGAAACAGAGAGAGACAGGCACATAGAAATGTTGGATTGAATATAATAAAAAGTAATACCTTGCTAAGTTCTAATAATAATTGAAAAAGATACAAATCTTAAAAATGAAAGAGAAAAACCAAAGCCAGAGTAAAAAAGAGAAGGCTGAAAACTTCTGCAGTCCATTTAGCCTGGGCAAGATAAAGCCCCAATTTGGGGTTAAGTTCTCAAATTCTAATGACCATATAAAATGAGGAGATGGCCACAGTTGTGAATATTGGAGAAGTTACATTTGAGCCCTTACCTAAACTCTAAAGCTTTGAAGGCTTCCTTATTCTCAGACACTGGAAGATTTCATCCATCGATGAAAAGAACTGGGAAAGCCTGCAGTCTGTAAAAGGATTTGGGGCCTAAAAATAAGTTGTGGGCATAAAATACTACCTCTTAAAGAAAGGAAATGAAGAGGTAGGGTCTGTACAGACATAATCAAGTTATATGGAGTCACAAGGAGCTGTGATCTAATACGACTGATGTCCTTATAAGAGGGCTGTCCAGGTGGCTCCAGTGATGAAGAAGCTGCCTGCAATGCAGGAGACTAAGAGAAGCAGTTCAATCCCTGGATTGGAAAGATCCCCTGCAGGAGGGTTTGGCAACTCATTCCAGTATTCTTGCCTGGAGAATGCCACAGACTGAGGAACCTGGTGGGCTCCAGTCCATAGGGTTGCAAAGAGTTGGACAGGATTGAAGTAACCTAGCACTCACACACACACACATCCTTATAAGAGGAAATTTGGACACAGATAGGGATGGAGGGAAGACAATGTGAGGACACCTTCAAGACAAGGAAAAAGGTCTGGAATAGATCTTTCTTCACAACCCTCAGAAGGAACAAACCCTGCCAACAACTTCATTTCATTTTTCCAGGCTCCAGAAGTGAGACAATAAATTTATCTAATCCATTCAGATTGAGGTCCTTTGTTATTGCAGCCATAGCAAACTAATATAGCAAGTTACTAACCTTTCTGAACTGGCAATTTTCTTATCCACAAAAACAGAAGAATAACTTACTTCACTGTGTTACTATGAAAAATGAAACAAAAAATGTGTATGAAATTACCAAGTTCAGTCCAATTCAGTCACTCAGTCATGTCCAACTCTTTGTGACCCCAAGGAGTGCAGCATACCAGACTTCCCTGTCCATCACCAACTCCTGCAGCTTGCTCAAACTCATGTCCATCAAGTCAGCGATGCCATCCAAAACTCTCATCCTCTGTTGTCCCCTTCTCCTCCCGCCTTTAATCTTTCCCAGCATCAGGGTCTTTTCAAATGAGTCAGTTCTTCACATCAGGTGGCTCAAGTATTGGAGCTTCAACTTCAGCATCTGTACTTCCAGTAAATATTCAGGGTTGATTTTCTTTAGCATCAACTGGTTTGATCTCCTTGCAGTCCAAAGGACTCTCAAGAGTCTTCTCCAACACCACAGTTCAAAAGCATCAGTTCTTTGGTGCTTGCTTTCTTTATGTCCAACTCTCATATCCATACATGACTACTGGAAAAACCATAGCTTTGACTAGACAGGCCTTTGTTGGCAAAGTAATGTCTCTGCTTTTTAATATGCTGTCTAGGTTTGTCATAACTTTTCTTCCAAGGAGCAAGAGTCTTTTAATTTCATGGCTGCAGTCACTATCTACAGTGATTTTGGAGCCCAAGAAAATAAAGTCTCTCACTGTTTTCATTGTTTCCCCATCTATTTGCCATGAAGTGATGGGACCTGATGCCATGATCTTTGTTTTCTGAATGCTGAGGATTTTTAAGCCAACATTTTCACTCTCCTCTTTCACTTTCATCAAGAGACTCTTTAGTTCTACATTGCTTTCTGCCATAAGGTTGGTGTCATCTGCTTATCTGAGATTATTGATATTTCTCCCAGTGATCTTGATTCCAGCTTGTGCTTCATCCATTCGGGCATTTCACATGATGTACTCTGCGTGTAAGTTAAATAAGCAGGCTAAGAATATACACCCCTGGTGTACTCCTTTCCTGATTTGGAACCAGTCTGTTGTTCCATTTCCAGTTCTAACTGTTGCTTTTTGATCTGCATACAGATTTCTCAGGAGGCAGGTCAGGTGGTCTGCTATTCCCATCTCTTTAAGAATTTTCCACAGTCTGTGCAAAAATGAAATTACTAAGAAGTCAGTAAAAATGAGGGCTTTACCTTCTCTATCACCCTTTCTATGTATAATACATTTGTTAATACATCTTTAAAAGTTTAGAAGCTCTAAGTGCATCACTTGATTCCCTTAGGTTCCTGTATTTAGGAAATATAAAGGGTAGAAATCATCCAGAGAAAGTTACCGTATAATAGATTAAGAATCATAGTTAAGTCCTTGGGTAATAACCTTATAATTCCTGAAATATTAATGCTAAATTTAAACTAATATTTTATATGATGATAATACTTAATATAGTGACTTTATCCTACTTTGTTGGAAACCTTTTAGTCATTTTACAGTTTCATGTGTGTGGTTTGTTTGGAGGAGATGCTCACTCTAGTGTGCTCCATCCCAAGAGAAAAAGGAAATGTGAACACAGGGACTCGACTTGTCAGATTGTCACTTGTCTAAAAACGCCTTTAGAAAAGAAGATAAAGCCAACTCTAAGCAATGTAAACAAGTGGAAATATAATAGCTTTGACCTTCTATGTTCCTCTTTTCATCAATTGTTTTAATTCTTAGAAATTTAGATTTTTTTTTAGAATACAAGGAAAACAGCCTCTCCCAAGAATTTAACATCTTAAAGATGCCCATATTTGCTTTTATTCAAAGTGTTGGACAGACTTCCCAGACTTTAAGAATTGCCACATGGCAAAAAAAAATTTCAAACAGAGACTATAGTTTAGAATGAAAACCAGACTATTTGATCTTCCTTTCCTTTTTACCACTCATCCTCTTTCTTTCATTTGTTGTTTGAAAGCCCAATGTAATCCTTTTTTATAGTAGATTCTTGGTTTACAGAGGACTTTCAGATGCTATTAAGAGTCAGAGGTTAAAAAGAAGTCTTAAATCATTAGACACACAAGGCTAGATTTCTGAGGTTGAACAAATGTACAAATGTTTACATGCTGTCCCAGGTCTGAACGATGACACGGTCTATAACTCTTGAGAATGATTATATTTTTCCCAAATTTTTCTCAATAGGTTAAGAATATTACACTTATCTATCCTCTACTACATTTTAAAAATTTCAAAAAGAATTAATAAGAGTGAAAATCAAAGTGAATGTTATCTCATCAAACTATTTGAAAATAAATATTTGAATCAGTTTTGCTTTGTGTTTTAGAAATGGAGCTGTATTAGCTTAATCTTTAGTAAACATTTTTATGTACATGGCTATTAATACTGAACTGTAATTGATATAGAAAGTACAATGTGGAATATTTATAAATGGTTTTTATTTTAATTTTATGAAAATGTATGGGTCCCTGTAAAGAAAGAAAGTTATGAGCTTTACTTTTTTGTGACCTTCGTGGTATGTACCATTAAATTTAAACTTGTTGAAACAGTTTGCTGTATTAGAACTTAACTCTGGCTTATGATTTGCTCTCTCACCTTTTGTCAAGTGTCACCTTCTTCAGAAGTTCTTCCCTGATCATCACATTTCAGCTCAGTCCTCTCCCCATTCTGTCACTAGGCATGATACTACAAATTACCAGAAAGAAATATCGTTATCCTCCCGGTGTAGAGTATTTTAGATAGATATTTTACCAGTGAATAGGTGAGACAATGAATTTTAAGCTGTCTAATTTAAAAATCTCTATTTTTAAAACATTTCTTAGACTTCTCTGTTGGTTCAAAGACTGGGCACAAGCTTGATCCCTGATTGAGGAAATAAGATCCCACATGCTATACAGCATGGTCAAAAAGAGACAGAAAACAAACAAAAAATCATAAAGCATTCCTTTAGGAAACTTAACCCTCATTCTGAGATATGTTTTGTGTGTCTAGCAGCAAACTACTGAAATCTATCTTTTCAAACTGAATATAGCAAAGAGAGAATTTGTGTCCTCTAACATGGAGACCCAATGTTTCTTAAATTAAACCACACTACTAAAGCCTAGGGTTAGTTGAGTCTTTATAGGAAAACCAGAATCAGAGTCCTATCCTTCAATCTAATATTGAAAACTAAGAAAAGAAAAATTGCTTAACGTGTAATTTTATGGAAATTTCATATCAACTTTGAAATGTAAAAACGCAGTCTACAAGTTCTGCTATGTTACTTATAGTTAGAACAATTTTGAAGAAACTCTACTAAAGGACAAATTAACAAATCTAAAGAAGACACTCATACTACTGTAGAGCCTTCTCAGTTCTGAATGAAATATATTACTAAAGACTTGGATAAAGATTAGCCTCTGTTACTTGAATCTTGTATGCTTGCTGGATTTCTGGTTTCAATTAAAGGTTGTAGCATCGGGCTTCCCTGGTTGCTCAGATAGTAAAGAATCATCTGCAATGGAAGAGACACAATTTCAATCCCTGGGTTGGGAAGATCCCCTGGAGAAGGGAATGGCAACCCACTTCAGTATTCTTGCCTGGAGAATTCCTTGTAAAGAAGTGTAGCATTAACACCACTCAAAATTTTATCTTTAGGACCTTAGGGGCTGAATGTACCATAAATCATTGTTATGGATCAACTGTCTTATAAAAACTTTTTTTGTAGTAATGTTTGCTATTTTGATTAATAACTGTATAAGCTGATTTAACAAGATAACTGACATAAACTGGAATTGACATAAGGGTAGTAAAATTATTTTCAATTTTATCTTGTTTCTTCAGATTGAGATCTATAGTTGCTTAGCAAAAGGGAAGTTTTTCTATACTCAAAGATCAGAAATAATCTCTTAAGATTTTAAAAGATGATAGTACTGGTCAACTGAAAAAAAGATATATTTTACATTAATTTTTTTAAATGAAAGCTAAATGTGTGAGATATTTGAAATATAATTGAGGTTTCATTTTGTTTGAGACAACAGTATTAACACACACTAACCAATGTTTTTAAAAGATAGTAGTTTTGCTTAAACCTTTCCTTATTTTGCTTAAACCTAGAATTACTTGAACTACCAAAATCTGTCAGCCTGGAAGTTGGCAAGTGTTACCCTCGGATTCAGTTTTAGTAACATAGTAAGCATATTTGCTATGATAGGTTTGCGCAGGAACTATTTCTCTGGTAAAATTTTTAAACCAATTTAACCGACACACAAATTGTTAACATAGTTTGTCTTACATGCGCCCCAAAGAAGACATGTGTTAGTTTTCTACAGATCAGTGAGGGGCAGGGAGACACAGGGAGCTGACAATACCCCTGCCACCATCACCAAATGAAACTTGAAAACCTCTGTCTTCAGATTTCTCTTTCTTGCTGGACTTCCTCTTTATCTACAGACTCATCCTTTTCTATACCTTTTCTCAGTGCTGTAGCGCATTTGCCTTTTCCACTCTTCTTTTTGTTTCCTCATCTCTCTTTCACTTGTCCTCACTTCTCTCATGATTCTTGGTTTACTCACTCAACTCTCAATACAGACTCACATACTGCTGACATGCCACCTCTCCTGCATTCTCACCCTCAACCTCTGCACCCACTCCCTCCCTCACCCTCTGGGTGGCCTTTTTTTTTTTTCCTTTTAAGTATTTGAATCGTTCCCATTGTGGTTTTTTTCCTGTACATTCAAGAACTGTTTCTATGCCATCTCTTCTTTTGTTTCCCTTTCTTTTTATGAAATCATTAAAAAGAGGAGAGAACAAACTTGGGATTTGTTATGGACCAGAGATGAATTCTGTAGCTTTCAGTATGTTTTGTTTATGCCCTCCTCATTTACAGGTAATTGTCACTGTATGAAAACAGCCAACTGGATCAGGAAATGCCCTGTTATTTCTTTCAAAATTATTTAAATTTTGAGTGCATACTACTTTTTTCTCTTTCTACATAATTTTTTTTTTTTTTTCTTTCCTCCACTACCCTTAAATTTGAGAGTTGAAGTATCCCAAAAAGGCAAGTCCTAAGTTCCGGTGAGAGGCCAAGATATATCACTGTCACCTACTGGGCTTGTTAATAGCATTATTCCAGTGACATGCTGACTCTATGAGCCTGGAGGAGACCCAGAAATTCGTATTCTTCATAAGCTTTCCAGCTGATTCCAGCTCACAGCAAGTTCTGAAATCACTTCCAAGGCCTCAGCGTCTATCTGGTTTCTAAATGAGAGTAAGAAGTTAATAACATAATCATGGAGATAATGGAAACAGTACTCTCATTCTCTCAGATAAGTAACCTAAAGCTCAGAAGTAAAATTACTTGTTATTGATTAGACTGCTACTGCTGCTGCTGCTAAGTCACTTCAGTCATGTCCAACTCTGTGCGACCCCATAGAACGGCAGCCCACCAGGCTCCCCCATCCCTGGGATTCTCCAGACAACAACACTGGAGTGGGTTGCCATTTCCTTCTCCAATGCATGAAAGTGAAAAGTGAAAATGAAGACGCTCAGTCATGTCTGACTCCTAGCAACCCCATGGACTGCAGCCTACCAGGCTCCTCCATCCATGGGATTTTCCAGGCAAGAGTACTGGAGTGGGGTGCCATTGCCTTCTTCTAGAGTAACTTTAATATCTTACATGTAGGCAGGAGATGCCCCTTTATTTTTTGTTAAAGTTAACATTAATATGCTAAGTCAGAAAATATTTCATGAAGTTTTATGAGATAAGTTCAGCTTATGTATTTTTTTAATTAAAGTGTGGCGGATTCATTTCGATATTTGGCAAAACTAATACAATATTGTAAAGTTTAAAAATAAAATTAAATAAAAAAACAAAAAACAAAAAAATAAATAAGATAAAATAAATGTGTGATTATCTTGTGATCAGCAATTATACTGCATTGCCTTTTTCTTTGATATTAAAAGTGATAACCTAATAAATGTAAAAATTTAAAATAAAAAAAAATAAATAAAAATAAAATTGAAAAAATAAGGACTTCACTAGTGGCCCAGTGGTTTAGACTCTGAGCTTCCACTGCAGGGGGCACAGGCTTGACTCCTGGTTGGGAAGCTAAGATCCTCCACAAAAACAAAAAACAAAAAACCCTATTTTCTCACATGAAATGAATGTTCTATATTATGAACCAAAGAATTATTCAATAATTTCTATATTTTATAAAATGGTATAGTCTTTAATATCTGTTCATGTCACAAAAAATACTTCCTATGCCAAAAAAATAAAGACTGAATACACCCTAAAGGCAAAGGATGGATTTTTTGGCCTCACCACTGAGACTTTTCATACGCACATAACATATTTGTAATTTTCATAGGTTTTTTGAGGTACAATTGACATATATTAGTTTCAGGTGTACAACATGACTTGCTATTTTGTGTATTGTAAAATGATCATCACAATAAATCTAGTTAACATTCATCAGCATACATAGCTAATGAAATTATTTTTTTCTTGTGATGAGGATTTTAGTCAATTATTTATATTTTAATTTTTCAAACATATAATAAGGCAATATATGCTTTATTCTTGTATTCCCAGTGGTGTGCATGTGGGGCTGTGGTTTAAAAAAAAAAAGAGAGAAGAAAGGTGAAAATATTTCTTATACGATTACAACAAAGTTCTTTTGCAACTTAAAAAGTGAGGTGTCCATTTTATCACAGGGAGCTGTACAGTACTTAGGCTCCTTTGTTGCCTTTTTTCTTTATTGCTCTGTGTTATACATGTCAGCTTCTAGGATGATTAATTATCCAGCCTATTAGAGTCAGGATGGATTTGGACGTGTGAGATGGGATGAGTGATAAGAAGACAAACACATGGAGAGGAAAAACAATTTCCTGGCATAATCAAATTAAAAATAACCCACCCGCAAAGCCAGACAGGTGTCTCTGGGGTTCTGACTAATGGCACTTTTCTAATAAGACATTAGACATGAAATGACTTCTTATATTAATGGTGAAAGATTAATATTCACTAAAAATAAACACTAAATGGTATTGAGTGCTATATGTGTGTATGTAACATATACACAAGAGGTTATATAATAGGATGCTCTCTCTCTCTCTCTCTCTCTCCCTCTCTCTCTCTCTATCTCTCTCTATATATATATCTCCAACTATATGTTGGAGTTGGTGATGGATAAGGAAGCCTGGCATGCTGCAGTCCATGGTGTCACAAAGAGTCAGACATGACTGAGCAACTGAACTGACTAATATGTGTGTGTGTGTGTGTGTGTGTGTATCATATATATATGATAGAATGCTATATGTTATCATACATATTACTCTCTTAGCTACTCTTTTTTTTATTTTTAAAGTAATTCCCTTTTTTATTTCGAGATTTTACTAAAAGAATATTTATATAGTATTCCTGACACAAACATTTTAGCATTTTGACAGCCAGGTAGCTTTATAAAATCATCAGTCAACTGACTGAGTTTATCAATTTAATCTTTCCACAACAAAACAACCAGCTTTGAAAGTAGACGGCAGGATTGAATAGCAATTGTATCATGGTGTTGACTCAGGATGCATATCCAGCTTTTCCTGACTATCCAAAGTAGATATTTTAAGAAATACTTTGATTATTTATTTATGGCTGTGCCAGATCTTTGATGCTGCGTGGGCTCCTCTCTCACTGCGGTGTGCAGGCTTCTCACTGTGGTGTGTAGGCTTCTCATCGCTGTGGCCTGTCTGTTTGCAGAGCACAGGCTCCGAGCACTTGGGCTTCAGTAGTTGTGGCACATGGACTCAGTAGTTTGAGTTCCCAGGCTCTACAGCACAGGCTCAATAGTTGTAGCACACAGGCTTGGTTGCCCCATGGCATGTGGAATCTTCTCAGATCAGGGGTCAAACCCATGCCTCCTGCATTGGCAGGTGGATTCTTGCAGGTGGATTCTTTACCACTGAGCCACCAGGGAAACCCTGTATGTGTGTGCTCATTGCTCAGTCATGTCCGATTCTTTATGACTCCATGGACTGTAGCCCATCAGACTCCTCTGTCCATGGGATTTCCCAGGCAAGAATACTGAAGTGGGTTGCCATTTCCTCCTCCAGGGATCTTAGCTACTCTTGTCCTGACCTGATAATATGCTTTAATCACCACAGGAAAAAAAAAATCTTGAAGCTCTTTTCTAATATATAAAATAAATGTGAAGATGCAACTAAATTGGAAAATAAATTTGTTTTAATGTGCAGTAGAACCACAGTGAGTAAACATAAGCAAATCATTGAGTGGGGACATAGATAATTAAAGCCCTTAGATAATTAAGAATTCACATTATCCTCAGATGAGTATTATATTCAGAAATGACCCTTGATTATGATCCATTGTTTGTGGGGCAGAATAATGAAAACTTAGTTCTGAAAGAGACTGGGGAAATGAGCATCTTGTGTGGGAGACGAATAAAAATGAGAGACTCAGGTCTGGTTTAAAGTAGTCATAGAGAGAGGTCTGTGGGAGGTGGAAGTGAGTACTGAGTTTAAAGGTGTCCAGATTCATTTAAAATAAATTAAAAAATAAAAATCCACTCTAAGTACAAACCAAAATATCTTACTGGACCGCTAGTTCATAATTTTCTCACATGCCTCCATTTTCCCTCTAGTGTCATTGAGTTTCAATTTACATAAATAAAATTCCCCCACGTTAAGGACACAGTTTGATGAATATTGTCCAGCTTGTACCTTTGGGTGACTCCCACCACTATCGAAATTTAGAACATCTTCTTTCAAAAAGTTCATTCAACTCGCTTTCATTTTATAAGTGAGCAAACTGAGACATGGGAAGATTAACTGGTCCTAGGACTTGGCACAAGCTTGTTGCAGTGATTGGTTTAAAATGTATTTAATTTAATTTACAAAGCTATCACTGAGGTCTGCTGTGCTTCAGGCACCAAGGAGAAAATAAGAGAAGGGGGAGAAAAGAGATGATGTCAGAACAGGGGAAGCAAAAGTCATGAAAAGAGACACACCTGACATCCTGAAGAAGCAGAGGAAACTAGAGGAAGCTTCATCCAGGAAAGGACCCTGGAGTTTAGATCTGAGTCCCAAATTAGTGAGTAAATACCTCTGGGAGGATATATTTATTCATTCATATATTTATTCATTCTTTCGAGTAATACTTCAGGCTCAGCATGTGTCAAGCACTGTGATAGGATATGAGGTTTCAAGGGTGCATCGCAGTGATTTATGATTAGCAGTTAGTGGAGGATCCAGACTGGTGGATTTAGGAATCAGTATCAAGCACAGTGATTAATAAGGAACAGGACAAAAGCATAAAGATTAGACATCCTGTGTACTATGGACACTGTTTAGTGCTTCTCGACTTCAGCATCATTTCCGATTCAGTAAGGCTGTGGTGGGGACCTGGAATACACATTTCTAATAAGGCCCCGTGGCATGTGGACACTGCCCTCTGCTTACATCACTTTTTACAGTAGCACTTCTTTAAGCTGTCTTCAACAATTGCAAATAAAAGCTATTAGAAGAATTTTAAACATGAATATGTTTTTGCTTCATAAACATGACCCTGACTACAGTATGAAAGTTTTCTCTTAAAGAAGAGAGAAATCAAGTGTTTAAAATATTATCTCTTTTATTGAATCCATTGAAGAAATTCAATAAGCTTATATAAAAAGTATACTCTATATAAACTAAATGGTTCAGATCCTTAAATCTTTCATAATGTACAGGAGAGTTTTCATTTTTACAAAAACAATCATGACAGCTGCATTTTTATAAAACTGATCAAGTAAATATTAGATTATTTCTAGAGAAAAAATTTAGAACAAGCAACCATATTAAGTGCAAATATACATACATGGACTGTTTGAAAATTAGTGGTTTCAAATTTCTCTGTATGATAAAATATATGATGTGTTTGTTCAGTCGCTAAATCTTATCTGACTCTCTGTGACTACATAGACTGCAGCATTCCAGGCTCGTCAGTCATCCGTTGTCTGCCAGAGTGTGCTCAAATTCATGTCCATTGAGTTGGTGATGCTATCTAACCATTTCATCCTCTGCTGCCCCATTCTCCTTCTGCCTTCTATCTTTCCTAGCATCAGGGTCTTATCCAATGACTCAGCTCTTCCATTAGATGGCCAAAGTATTGGAGCTTCAGCTTTAGCATCAGTCCTTCCAATGAATATTCAGGGTTCATTTCTTATAGGATTGACTGGTTTGATATCCTTGCAGTCCAAGGGACTCTCAAGAGTTTTTTCCAACACCACTATTTAAAAGCATCAATTCTTCAGAACTCAGCCTTCTTTATGGTTCAACTCTCACATCAGTACATGACTACAGGAAAAAACATAGTTTTGACTAGATGGACTTTTGTTGGCAAAGTGATGTCTCTGCTTTTTAATATGCTGTCTAGGCTTGTCATGGCTTTTCTTCCAAGGAGCAAGCATCTTTTAATTTCATCACTGAAGTCACTGTCTGCAGTGATTTTGGAGCCAAAGAAAATAAAATCTATCACTGTTTACATTTTTTCCCCATCTATTTGCCATGAAATGATGGGACTGGATGCCATGATCTTCATTTTTTGAATGTTGTGTTTTAAGCCAGCTTTTTCACTCTCCTCTTTCACCTTCATCAAGAGTCTCTTTAGTTCCTCTTCACTTTCTGCCATTAGAGTGGTGTTATCTGCATATTTGTGGTTATTAATATTTCTCCCTGAAATCTTGATTCCAGCTTGTGCTTCATCCAGCCAGGCATTTCACATGATGTATTCTGCATATAAGTTAAATAAGCATGGTGATTATATACAGCCTTTACGTACTCCTTTCCCAATTTGGAACTGGTCCATTATTCCATGTCCATTTATAACTATTCATACAGGTTTCTCAGGAGGCAGGTAAGATGGTCTGGTATTCCAATTTCTTTAAGAATTTTCCACATTTTGCTGTTGTCTACACCATCAAAGGCTTTAGTATAGTCAATGAAGCAGAAGTAGATGTTTTTCTGGAATTCTCTTGTTTTTTCTATGATCCAACAGATGTTGCCAATTTGATCCCTGATTCCTCTGCCCTTTCTAAATAAAGCTTGCACATCTAGAAATTCTCGGTTCACATACTGTTGAAGCCTAGCTTGAAGGATTTTGAGCATTACCCTGCTAGTATGTGAAATAAGTGTAACTCTGTGGTATTTTGAACATTCTTTGGCATTGCCCTTCTTTGGAATTGGAATGACAACTGACATTTTCCACTCAGTGACCACTGCTGAGTTATCCAAATTTGCTGACATATTGAGTGCAGCATTTTAACAGTATTATTTTTTAGAATTTTAAATAGTTCAGTTGTAATTCCATCACCTCCACTAGCTTTGTATGTAGAAATATAGTTAAGGAACACAATGAGAATATTGCCAAGATTGCTCTCATTTTCTGATATAAAGAATGGTTAATATTTTTAATATGTCAAGATCTTTCACAAATGAATAAGAACACGAAATGAAAACCTTGATGGGAGGGCAAAGATTTGAATGAATAACAGAAAAAAATAAGGCAAATATCTAGTAAGTTCATGAACAGCTATTTTATAATAATAAAATAAAGAGCTATAGGACTAATTATCCCCTATTCCATTTAATCAAATTTATGAAATTAAAATTATTAATAATAACTACTGTTGTGGATAGTATGAGAAAATGGCTATTCTTCTACAAAGTTCAGGAGAATCTTTTTTTTAAATTGAAGTATAGTTGATTTAGGAGAAGGCAATGACATCCCACTCCAGTACTGTTGCCTGGAAAATCCCATGGATGGAGGAGCCTGGTAGGCTGCAGTCCATGGGGTCGCTGAGGGGCGGACACGACTGAGCAACTTCACTTTCACTTTCCACTTTCGTGCATTGGAGAAGGAAATGGCAACCCACTCCAGTGTTCTTGCCTGGAGAATCCCATGGACGGAGAAGCCTGGTAGGCTGCAGTCCATAGGGTTGCACAGAGTCGGACACGACTGAAGCGACTTAGCAGCAGCAGCAGCAGCGTAGTTGATTTACAATATTGTGTTATTTTCAAGTGATTTAGCTTAATATGTGTGAATATATATGTACATATATATATTCTTTAAAAATTATTTTCAGTTACAGTTTATAATATATTGAATATAGTTCCCTGTGTATACAGTAAATCCTTGGTTTTTATCTATTTTATATATGGTGGTATACATCTTTAATTTCCATACTCCCAATTTATCCCTCCCTCTCTTTCCTTTTGTAACCATGAATTTATTTTCTATATTTGTGAGTCTGTTTCTGTTTTATAAATAAAAGTTCATTGTGTATTTTTTAAGATTCCACATTTAATTCATGGCTTCCGCATTTAAGTCATGGCTTCCCTCAATGGCTCAGTGTTAGAGAATCACGTGCAATGCAGGAGATGCAGGAGATCCCTGGGTTGGGAACATCCTCTGGAGGAGGAAATGGCAACCCATTCCAGTACTCTTGCCTGAAAAATCCCATGGACAGAGGAGCCTGGTGGGTTACAGTCCAAAGGGTTATAAAGAGTTGGACACAACTGAGCAACTGAGCACAGCGCCTAAGTGATATCATATGATATTTGTCTTTCTCTGCCTGACTCACTTAGCATGACAATCTATAGGTCCATCCGTCTTACTGCAAATGGCATTATTTCATTCTTTTTAATGGTTGGGTAATATCCATTGTATATATGTACTAAATCTTTATCCGTTCATCTGCTGATGGACATTTAGGTTGCTTCATGTGTTTTCTATTGTAAATAGTTACACTATGAACATTGGAGTGCATATATCTTTTCAAATTAGAGCTTTTATCTTTTCTGGATATATGCCCAGGAGTGGGATTGCTAGCTCATATGGTAACTATATTTTTAACTTTTTAAAGGAATCTTCATAGTGTTTTCCCTAGAGGCTGCACCAATTTACACTCCCACCAACAGTGTAGAATGGTTCTCTTTCCTCCACAACCTCTACAACATTTATTACTTATAGACTTTTTGATGTGCAATGCCTTTTGGATAATGGCATAATATGCTTATTAAACAATATCTACCAAAACTGTAAATCTGTACATTGCTTGGTCTAGCAATTCTAATTCTTCAAAATTATTTTATAGACATATTTACTGCAGTATACAAAGAATTAACCTCAATTTATTGGCACTTAATTTATAATAAATAAATGAAGATATAGAAGTTCATCAATAGGAAATAGGTCAAATAAATGTCTTTTCAATACTATGTAGCTTAAAAGTGATAAAAATGATATATATTGATAATAAATAATAATAATTGCTAACATTACTAACCACATATAATAGGTTAGAAATTTTTAAACTATCTTAGAATAATTATCTGGAGAAGGCAATGGCACCCCACTCCAATACTCTTGCCTGGAAAATCCCATGGACGGAGGAGCCTGGTAGGCTGCAGTCCATGGGGTCATGAAGAGTCGGACATGACTGAGCAACTTCACTTTCACTTTTCACTTTCATGCATTGGAGAAGGAAATGGCAAGCACAGTCCCAGGGGCGGGGGAGCCTGGTGGGCTGCCGTCTATGGGGTCGCACAGAGTCAGACACGACTGACGCGATTTAGCAGCAGCAGCAGAATAATTATCACAGTTGTATAAACTGAGACATAGTGAAGTAGAGGTAACTTACACAAAGTCACAAGGAGAACTTCAGTTTCAATTCAAGCTCTTAATCTGTACTAAACTAACCAAAAATGCTCAAGTTCTATAACATGGTGTATAAAGTTTCATTTATAAACATATATGTGCATATGTATATATTTATTTATACACATACACATAATAATAATACATACATACATATATTCATTTGTATACATTCATATGTATGTGTACATACATTCATAACATTTCAAATCCTGAAAGATGATACTGTGAAAGTGCTGCACTCAATACACCAGCAAATTTGGAAAACTCAGCAGTGGTCACAGGACTAGAAAAAGGCAGTTTTCATTCCAGTCCCAAAGAAGGGCAATGCCAAAGAATGTTCAAACTACCACAAAATTGCACTCATCCCACACATTAGCAAGGTAATGCTCAAAATTCTCCAAGCTGGGCTTCAACAGTACATGAACCATGAACTTCCAGATGTTCAAGCTGGATTTGGAAAAGGCAGAAGAACCAGAGATCAAATTGCCAACATCCATTGGATCATCAAAAAAGCAAGAGAGTTCCAGAAAATATCTACTTTATTGACTACACCAAAGCCTTTGATGGTGTGGACCACAATAAACTGTGGAAAATTCTTAAAGAACTGGGAATACAAGACCACCTGACTGGCCTCCTGAGAAATCTGTACGCAGGTCAAGAAGCAACAGTTTATGGACTCTGTGGGAGAGGGAGAGGGTGGAAAGATTTGGGAGAATGGCATTGAAACATGTAAAATATCATGTATGAAATGAG
Source organism: Bos taurus (assembly GCF_002263795.3). Taxonomy (NCBI): domain Eukaryota; kingdom Metazoa; phylum Chordata; class Mammalia; order Artiodactyla; family Bovidae; genus Bos; species Bos taurus. Next base: position 27,174,641 of record NC_037347.1, read on the forward strand.
ATGCCAGTCCAGGTTTGATGCACGATACTGGATGCTTGGGGCTAGAGCACTGGGACGACCCAGAGGGATGGTATGGGGAGGGAGGAGGAAGGAGGGTTCAGGATGGGGAACACATGTATACCTGTGGTGGATTCATTTTGATATTTGGCAAAACTAATACAATTATGTAAAGTTTAAAAATAAAATAAAATTAAAAAAAAAAACTGAACACGGAACAGACTGGTTCCAAATCAGGAAAGGAGTAAGTCAAGGCTGCTTATTTAACTTACATGCAGAATACATCATGCAAAATGCCAGACTGGATGAAGTACAAGCTGGAATCAAGATTGCCAGGAGAAATATCAATAACCTCAGATATGCAGATGCCACCACCTTTATGGCAGAAAGCGAAGAACTAAAGAGCCTCTTGATGAAAGTGAAAGAGGAGAGTGAAGAAGTTGACTTAAAAATCCTCAGGTTTCAGAAAACTAAAATCATGGCATCCAGTCCCATCACTTCATGGCAAGTAGATGGGAAAACAATGGAAACAGTGAGAGACTTTATTTTGGGGGGTTCCAAAATCACTGCAGATGGTGACTGCAGCCATGAAATTGAAAGCTCCTTGTTCCTTGGAAGAAAACTATGACCAACCTAGACAGCATATTAAAAAGCAGAGTCATTACTTTGCCAACAAAAGTCTGCCTAGTCATGGCTATGGTTTTTCCAGTAGTCATGTATGGACGTGAGAGTTGGACCATAAAGAAAGCTGAGCACTAAAGAATTGATGCTTTTGAACTGATGTGTTGGAGAAGACTCTTGAGAGTCCCTTGGACGGCAAGGAGATACAACCAGTCCATCCTACAGGAGATCAGTCCTGAATATTCATTGGAAGGACTGATGCTAAAGCTGAAACTCCAATACTTTGGCCACCTGATGCGAAGAACTGACTCATTTGAAAAGACCCTGATGCTAGGAAAGATCGAAGGCAGGAGGAGAAGGGGATGGCAGAGGATGAGATGGCTGGATGGCATCATTGGCTTGATGGACATGAGTTTGAGCAAGCTCCAGGAGTTGGTGATGGACAGGGAAGTCTGGTGTGCTGCAGTCCATGGGGTCACAAAGAGTCGGACATGACTGAGATACTGAACTGAACTGACATGCATTCATAAAATAGACACACACCAACACACACTGATATGTATGTATGTATATATATATATAAAATCCTAATTTTGTTTAAAATACACAAGGCTATATATTTTTATATGTACAGAAAATCTCTTAAGGGGTAAACTGAATAGATACCATTTAATATTTTTCCCAGGAGAGTAGGGTTAGAACTTATACAATTCCCACTTTTTTTCTGCACCTTTGCCATTTCTTTATTAACTTGTACTACAACTGTGCATTGCTTTAATGTTTAAAAAAAGCAAAGCTAGACAAAAAGCATATGAAGTTTTTATATCTAATCAAATTGCATATCAAATGGAATTTGGAAAACCCTCAGAGGGAGTAACATTGTATTTTTCTTTTAAACAAATAAAATTTTTAGAAATTCTGTATCTTTGTAGGTAAGACAATCATGATGTGGTTTTTCTATTTTTGTTATCTTAGTGTTATGTATTGGCTGGCATTGCTGAAATGCATTCGCAGTAGTCTGCATCAGCTGTTAACTTGCTGGGATGAACTGTATGGACTGTCAGGGGATCATTATATACATGGGCAGGAGCACACTACCTCAGTTGGCGCTAGAGGTAAAGAGCCTGCCTGCCAATGCAGGAGACATAGGAGACCCAGGTTCAATCCCTAGGTTTGGAAGATCCCCTTCAGGAGGGCATGGAAACCCACTTCAGTATTCTTGATTGGAGAAGCCCATGGACAGAGGAGCCTGGCGGGCTATGGTCCATAGGGTCTCAAAGAGTCGGACGTGACTGAAGTGACTTAGCACACAAATAGGATCACACTTCCTCATATCACAGCAACAGAAGGGAGTTTATTTTACCTTCCACCCCACTAAATTATTAGAGCTAATTTTGTAATTGATGAACAACACAAAGTTCAGATTATGTTTACTCAATTAGATTTTACCTACAAAATATACTATTGCAAAACAAATGAGATCGTGAAACTTAGAAAACAGTCACTGAGTTTTGATTTATAGTCTTTGGCTTTTTTTTCTTTATGAGCGTTTTAGACCAAAAAAAAATACAAAAACCCTAATATTTGTTAAGTACGTTTTATCTATATTAAATAATTTGGTTTTTTGCAACAAACCTATATTGTAGAAATTATTCCCTATATATCCCCTAAATTAACACCTCATGGGAATGTTTAAAGATTGTATAAGTTATAGTCTCCAAAGTTATAGTCTAGTCAGTTCAGTTCAGTTTGGTCACTCAGTCGTCTGACCCTTTGAGACCCCATGGACTGCAGCATGCCAGGCCTCCCTGTCCATTGCCAACTCCCAGAGTTGACTCAAACTCATGTCCATCAATGATGCCAACCTATCATCTCATCCTCTGTCGTCCCCTTCTCCTCCTGCCTTCAATCTTTCCCAGCATCAGGGTCTTTTCAAATGAGTCAGCTCTTCGCATGAGGTGGCCAAAGTATTGGAGTTTCAGGTTCAGCATCAGTCCTTCCAAAGAACACCCAGGACTGATCTCCTTTAGGATGGACTGGTTGTATCTCCTTGCAGTCCAAGGGACTCTCAGGAGTCTTCTCCAACGCCACAGTTCAAAAGCATCGATTCTTTGATTCTCAGGTTTCTTTATGGTCCAACTCTCACAACCATACATGACTACTGGAATAAACCTAGCTCTGACTAGACTAGTGAAAAGCTTTGACTTTTGACTAGTCTAATAAGAGATATTAATGGTGTTTAAGCAAAGATCTATTCAACTGCCCACTAAAACTTTATTATGTAGGCTTTCCTATTAATTTATTATTGTCTTCATTTTCATCTAATTCAGTGTAATTCATTTTATTTAAAATATGAGTTTGAGCTAAAAATTATACTAAGGCATTTATTCTTCATAAATTAATGAGCTAATTCATATGAAAGTTTCTAATTACTTGTATTCAAAGATCAAATCAACATTTCTGGATAATTTTTTTGAATAGCACGTTTTAGTTTCTAATTTTTAATATTGCCATTAAAATCAGCATTTCTCTTGTCATAATTTTCCATTAAAATTATATAAAACAAATATAAATGTTCAGCACAACTGGGTAATCTTATTTTTTTGCAGTTTTAAAATCTGAAATCCTCTACCCTGAGTAATATTTAGTTCTAATTTAAAATATGACTTTTAAAATGAAAATATATACATAGGCTTTTTTTTTTTTGCATTTTTAACTATAAACATAACATTCCCTTTTGGAAAAATGAAACCTATTTATAAGTGTTTTAGAGTATCATATCACTGTACAGTTTAAATTTAAGAGCCTGAAAATATTTTTTGTTAAGTTTACACTTTAAAGTATTTTTCTATTAAAAGTTATTTTTTAAATTGTATATTCAGTTTTAATATTTGAATAGATCATTTTAATTGATGAATCAATTAGTGTAATTTTTAAAGCATCTAATAAGTTAATCATTTTAATATTTTATTTTTAGATTAAAATATAAACAAATCCTGGGTAATGAGATTTTTATTTGATCAAATGTGCTACTTGGGTTCAGTGTAGCCTTTTAGTGTTAGTGACAACTATATCTGTTTGCACAAACAGCATCTCTGGGGAGTGAAGTTCTTTGTTCTGGTGGAGAGTAGCCCTGCTTACTGGCAAAGCCAGTACCTTCCTGCCCTATTATTGACCTCGACTTTGACCTGGCTGGACCACCCTCACAGGAATGGAGGGTAATAAAGTCCTCTGGCTGACTCAAGCCTGAGTTTAAGCTAAGCAGATATAATCAATCACCTAAAATTAACTGTTGTGGTTTTGTGATGTGGACATTTACTGGGGACAGAGCTGAGATCACCAAACACCATTCATTTAAGTTTTCAGGGCTGTCTCAGAGAAGGATCAAGGGTATTTTAACTAGTATTTCAGGAACTGTTTACCAGATTCAGAGTACAGAGATATGATCTTACAGGCAAAAAAAAAGAAAAAAGGATGGACTTACTGACTTATAAACAAGGAGTTAAAAAGAGCTAAAATGCCTTCAGGAAATATTACTTTTCTTAATTTATCTCAAACTTTGATTGGGCTAAACTCATTAACAGCTCACATTTCTCTATTGATATGTCTTTGCTGGTCAAAATAGTTTGCTTCTTAAAATCAATTTTGGAATATTAGAAAAAGGATCGTATTGTGTTTAGATACTTTTCAGGATGTTATTCCAAAAGTCTTGCTTCTTCTCCCCCTACTCAGCTTTCCCAAAGTATTTTAGTGCTTCTAAAGATCAAGATTATCTTAACTGTTTGAAATGACCCTGTCTCCTAAATTCCAATTCCACTTTGACCTTTCCCCTTTTAACTTCACCCCCGGAATCCACACAATATTTAACAGAAAAGGGAAGAAGAAGAGGAAGAGCCTAACCAGGTAAAGCAGAGCTATGTGTAGCATTCTGATCTGTCCAGCAAGAAGCAGAGTTGTTTCTTGTACAGAGGTTTGGAACATCCTGTCAACTGGTTGTCACTGATAAATGTGTCTTCAGCCTTGGAGAATAAAAGTGAAATACCATTAGCCTATTTCTCTCTGACTGAAGTTCCACGTGTTTCACTAGCAAATCATTTGGCTGGAGACCACGTGTTAATATATTTTAGTCTAATGTGTATACATCATTATTGGGATTGCATGTTCTTTCCCCTTGTCTAAACTAGATGGTAGGTCCTTAGAGATTGTGTCTTAGATGTTTTGTAGCACTTCCCACAAAACCTATTGTTAAACTGTGTACTGTGTAGTCATTGGGCTTCCCTGGTGGGTCAGATAGTAAAGAATCTGCCTGCAATGTAGGAGACCTGGGTTCAATCCCTGGATTGGGAAGATCCCCTGGAGGACAGCATGGCAACCCACTCCAGTGTTCTTGCCTGGAGATCCCCATGGACAGAGGAGCCTGACAGGCTACATTTGACATGTATGAATGAACTGATGAGATTTATTTACCTTGAACTATTACTCACAATAGTTTTATTCTTAAATAAAATCTCAGTTTTGGGGCTTCCCTGATTGCTCAGTGGTGAAAAATCTGCCTGTCAATGGCAGGGAACATGAGTTCAGTCTCTGGTACAGGAAGATACCAACAGGCACAGGAAAACTGAGCCCATGAGCCAAAACTACTGAGCCTACATGCCACAACTCTGAAGCCCTCATGCCTAGAGTCTGTACCCCACAAGAGAAGCCACTGCAGTGAGAAGCCCATGCACTGCAGCTAGAGAAAGCCTGCACGCAGCAATAAAGACCCAGCACAGGCATAAATCAATCAATAAATTAAAAAAAAAAAAATCTGAGGTTTTACTTCCATGATTTGGAGGCACTTGAAAAGCTTCCTGGCATGGCACACTTTTAAATCAAATACTATACCATGATGAAGAGAGTAAATAATCTCTATGCTGATAATAGAAAATCATGATAAATTTCTGTAGAAAACACCCTTGAAAGTCCTGTTAAAAGATAATAAGAATCCTGACTCAGGAAAATCAGAAAATCAAACCAGTAATCGGCTCTTGGTTACAAGTTTATCAGAAGTTGTAAGAGAACCTTACCACATTGTTCCACAAAGAATGCATTGTTTCTCTGAGAGGGTGGAGGGCATGTCACTTCCCCAGCTTGATGGTCTGTATATAGAGCTTTCTTTAAGAGCCTGACTAAAATTTTCTCAGCCAACTGTTCATGGCATCTTTGAAGTAAATATAGTTATGAACAACCTCTCTAAAACCCTGAAACGTGCCTTTGCATGTCACTCGAAAGGACAACTGGGGTGTGCCATCCTGTTATGCTCTCACTGGAGGTATAATCTCTTGCCTTAAGTAATCCTCACTCTCCTCATGAATAAATCCATTTCCAAACCCAGTGTCCAGGGGGATTTAGATTGTAGGTGAATGAAAAAGAGAGAGAGAGGAAGAGTTTATTCCTCTACAGATTGCTAATTGGTTTGTACTTTCTAAGGTTGTTATAATTAAAATGAGAAGTTTATCAATTTAACTAGAGAAAAAAATTTCAAAGCATTTGATTTATACTTTATATTCATCAGTAAATCCACTTCATATGATATCTTTATCATGTATAGTATTTGTTTTTGTTGTTTAGTCACTAAGTCATGTCTGACTCTGAGGCTAACATCTAGCCTTGTCATTATTTATTTTTAAACAATATTTGAACTTTAGAATATATTTCATGACATAATTTTTTAAACTTTATTTATTTTAAGCTTTGCTGGTCTTCACTGTGGCATGCAGGCTTTCTCTACTTGCAGTGCAACGGCTTTTCTAGTTGGTGAGCACAGTCTCGAGAGGACATGGGCTCAGTAGTTGTGGCTCATAAACTCGGTAGTTGCACCTTGCAGGCTTAATTGCCCCTTGGCACATGGGAATCCATTCTTTGCATTGGAAAGTGAATTCTTAACCACTAGACCACCAGGGAAGCCCCCCTCATGATCTAATTTAATAAAATGGAAGAGCTGATTAAAATCAGAAGATTCTAATTAGTTTCCTGGTTTGGGACATGTCACAAAAAACTTTTGAGCATCATTAATTTCATTTTCAAAATATTTTAAGAGTAAAACCAACTAACACTGAGTCCTTTCAAAGATTCTCATTTCTAAAAGAAAAAAGAAAAATTCTCATTTTTATGGCCCAGATAAAAATCATCAAATAGGAGTATGGTGATAAAACCCAAAGTAGCCTTTAATAATTTTAATTCTGTTTCAGGCTGCTTTTTTATGCCCTAATGTTAATTTCTCATTGATTCATATGAATTAGACTGAAAAATCTGAAAAATATGTAATCCCCTCCTATAAATGCCAACCTAGATGCTGCTGCTGCTGCTGCTAAGTCGCATTGGTCATGTTCAACTCTGTGCGACCCCATAGACAGCAGCCCACCAGGCTCCTATGTCCCTGGGATTCTCCAGGCAAGAATACTTGAGTAGGTTGCCATTTGCTTCTCCTTGATAGTGATGAAATAAATACACCTACATATTAAATATGAAGATATTTTTTCTTTCACATAGTATCTTTATTTAGAGCCCATTTTTTCTTATTTAGTGTTTTTCTCTTTAGTGTTTAAACAGTGTATGTTGCTTTCAAGAGGACATTCAGTTAAATCAGAGTCACTTCTGAGAAACAGCGTATTATAACATTTCCTTGACCTGTTTAACTGAAAATAAGGAGATCCGATCAGACCTGGTTGTTCTTTGGAAGGAATGATGCTAAAGCTGAAACTCCAGTACTTTGGCCACCTCATGCGAAGAGTTGACTCATTGGAAAAGACTCTGATGCTGGGAGGGATTGGGGGCAGCAGGAGAAGGGGACGACAGAGGATGAGATGGCTAGATGGCATCACTGACTCAATGGACGTGAGTCTGAGTGAACTCTGGAAGTTGGTGATGGACAGGGAGGCCTGGCATGCTGCGATTCATGGGGTCGCAAAGAGTCAGACACGACTGAGCGACTGAACTGAACTGATACATATATATGTATATATATATGGAATGGAGTGTGCTAGCTCAGTTGTATCTGACTCTGCAGCCTTGTGGACTGTAGCCTGCCAGGCTCCTCTGTCCATGGGATGTCCCAGGTAAGAATACTGGAGTGGATTGCCATGCCCTCCTCCAGAGGATCTTCCTGACCCAGGGATCAAACCCAGGTCTCTCACCTCTCTCCTGTATTGGCAGGCAGGTTTTTTACCATTAGTGCCAGTTGGGAAGCCTATGCATATAAAGACTAATATTTAGACTACGTAAAGAACTCAAATTAAATGATAAAAAGACAGCTCAATAAAAATGAACCAAAGATTAGACCACGTGTCCAAAAACTAAGGCCCACAGACCAAATATGGTGTGAAAACTGTTTTTGCATGACTCACAAACTAAGAATGTTTTTGAAATTTTGAAAAGATATTCAACATATTATATTTCAGATAGATGAAAAATTCAAACCACAGTGAGATAGTGTGCAACAACTAAATGACTAAAATTTAAACATTAAACAAGACTGCCAACACTAATGGAACTGAACATCTTGTGCACTGCTTGTGGTCATTTAAAATGGTACTTTGAAAAATATTTTTGTCAGTTTCTTTTTATAAAATTTAAAAACTTAATGGTCCAGCAATTCACTTGTATTTGTTTACCAAAGAAATATAAAAACACGTCAAGAAAAAGATTTATACAGCAATATTTATGGTTATTGAAAGGAGACAAATTCTAAATACTATTTGATTTCACTTATACTAATTTCAAGAATAGGCAAAACTAACAATGGTGATAGAAACCATAACAGGGTGTGTGGAAGGGGCCCTAAAAGATTTCTGTGTCATGTGCATTTTTTACATATAGATTCAGGTGTTGATTATCCAAATGTGTTTACTAGTGAATGCCTGAATAGTATATTAAGATCTGTGCATTTTACTTTTTCAACTTTTACTTCATTAAAAAAAAAAAGCTATTGGAATGAGATTATTGAAGTATATAGGAAAATCCAATATATCATAATGTATATGGCCGGATGATGACTTGACTTCAAGGCTAAATTAAGATATTTATTACATAGGTTTTTTAACAGGAAAGCAGCATGATTGGTTTTAGGAAGATGAGTTGAGCTGCAAGTGCTTAAAGGAAGAAGAAGATGTATCAGGGAGTGATGGAGAAGAGCAGAATGGCTGTACAATTCAGGGAATAGGTCTGTAGCACTTGGGATAAAGAATACAGATTGGCTCTTATCAGAATGAAATCTCTCGACAGGAAATACTAGCATTTTACCCACAAATCAGGCAAATGATGAAAATATTGCCTTACTATTTGTTAAAAATTTCCTTGACATGTGTTAATCTAACCCGTAGGCTGTTAATCCTAAATTCAAATCTTGATATTTTATGGGTGGACAGACAAGTGTATGGATGGATGATTGAATGGATGAATTTATATAATCATTGCTTCTCTGGTTTATCAGTGCTTGCTGTACAAATTATTGATCCCTCTGAAACCCATTAGTCCTTTTTAAAAATATTTATATATTTATTTATTTATATATTTGGCTGTGTCAGATTTTGTTTGCGACACTCAGGATCTTTTGTTGCAATGCCAGGGCTTCTCTCTAGATGTGGCACTCAGGCTCTCAAGTGTTGGCTGGCTCAGTAGTTGCTGCACTCAGACTTGGCTGTCCCAAGTCATGTTGTATCTTAGTTTCCAGACCAGGGATCGAACCCACATCCCCTACATTGAAAGGTGAATTCTTAACCCCTAGACCACCAGGGAAGTCCCACATAATTCTTGATGTACCACTTTGCTAAAGATGGTGAAAAATTACCACTAAGTAATTCTGTAGAAAAAGAAAAAAAAAAAGTGCTGAATTTTGGGAAAATTCCACAATCTTATTCAGAAATAATTGTACTCTATCACCACCTTTGGATCAGAGATGAAACTTCTATCCTTTATAAGAATGCTTATCAAATTACCAAAAAAAATTTGTAAGTACCTTAAAGTGTCCTTAAATTAAAATTACTATATTGATCTAACTACCAAAATTATTATAAACTTTTAAATCTGCCACTTTCCTTAGTCTTTGTAAACTTGAAATTCCATTTAACCATCAAATAAATTTATTTTCATTGTTCATTATTTATTTCATTGTTGTACTGCCTATTATGCCACAACTATGCACTATGATATTATAGTTACAGAAGATGGACTTCTTATAGAGGTTTAAGATACACAACATAATATTTGCTTTAAAAAGCATGAAAAGCCAATTAGGTTTGTAACCTGTAAGTGCTTTGTCAAGTTTCAGAAGCACTGAAAGTGCTTTATGATTGATTAATAAAAGTAACTAGATTTAGTGTGTCCATTATTGGCTATCCAATAGCAGCAGGTAGGAATAAGGTGTAATTTGTACAGAAAACAGTTGAAAAGATTTTCCTTAACACTTTGGACACCCAGAAAAGTCACTTTCAGAGGTCCCGACTTGAGAGAGAAATTTTTTTGACTATTTTAAGTGTATGCATTTCAATGTGAGAATATATAAATGAGTAAATGCATAAATTATATTATCCGTTTTATTGCTTTTTACTATATTAATATAATTTTATTTATGCTTTCATAGAGCCAGACTCCTGCAGGATATTCTATAGTTGAGAGATCATTTCATACCACAGCTCCTTTACAGCATAACTTTTGTGTTGCGCTTAGTCATGTCTGACTCTCTGTGGCCCTAAAGGACTGTAGCTGGCCAGGCTCCTCTGTCTATGGAAATTTCCAGGCAAGTATACTAGAGCGACCTAGCAGAAGCAGAAGATATTAAGAAGAGGTGGCAAGAATACAGAGAAGAACTGTACAAAAAAGAACTTCACGACCAAGATAATCACGATGGTGTGATCACTCACCTAGAGCCAGACATCCTGGAATGTGAAGTCAAGTGGGCCTTAGAAAGCATCACTATGAATAAAGTTAGTGGAGGTGATGGAATTCCAGTGGAGCTATTTCAAATCCTGGAAGATGATGCTGTGAAAGTGCTGCACTCAATATGCCAGCAAATGTGGAAAACTCAGCAGTGGCCACAGGACTGGAAAAGGTCAGTTTTCATTGCAATCCCAAAGAAAGGCAATGCCAAAGAATGCTCAAACTACCGCACAATAGCACTCATCTCACACGCTAGGAAAGTAATGCTCAAAATTCTCCAAGCCAGGCTTGAGTAATATGTGAACCGTGAACTTCTAGATATTCAAGCTGGTTTTAGAAAAGGCAGAGAAACCAGAGATCAAATTACCAACATCCACTGGATCATCGAAAAAGCAAGAGAGAAAAAAAAAAAAAAGAAAAAGCAAGAGAGTTCCAGAAAAACATCTATTTCTGCTTTATTGACTATGTCAAAGCCTTTGACTGTGTGGATCACAATAAACTGTGGAAAATTCTGAAAGAGATGCAAATACCAGACCACCTGACCCGCCTCTTGAGAAACCTATATGCAGGTCAGGAAGCAACAGTTAGAACTGGACATGGAACAACAGACTGGTTCCAAATAGGAAAAGGAGTACCTCAAGGCTGTATATTGTCACCCTGCTTATTTAACTTATATGCAGAGTACATCATGAGAAACGCTGGACTGGAAGAAACACAAGCTGGAATCAAGATTGCCGGGAGAAATATCAATCACCTCAGATATGCAGATGACATCACCCTTAGGGCAGAAAGTGAAGAGGAACTCAAAAGCCTCTTGATGAAAGTGAAAGAGGAGAGTGAAAAAGTTGGCTTAAAGCTCAACATTCAGAAAACGAAGATCATGGCATCCGGTCCCATCACTTTAAGGGAAATAAAAGGGGAAACAGTGGAAACAGTGTCAGACTTTATTTTTTTGGGCTCCAAAATCACTGCAGATGGTGATTACAGCCATGAAATTAAAAGACGCTTACTCCTTGGAAAGAAAGTTATGACCAACCTAGATAGCATATTAAAAAGTAGAGACATTACTTTACCAACAAAAGTCTGTCTAGTCAAGGCTATGCTTTTTCCAGTGGTCATGTATGGATGTGAGAGTTGGACTGTGAAGAAAGCTGAGTGCCAAAGAATTGATGCTTTTGAACTAGTGTTGGAGAAGACTCTTGAGAGTCCCTTGGACTACAAGGAGATCCAACCAGTCCATTCTAAAAGAGATCAGTCCTGGGTGTTCTTTGGAAGGACTGATGCTGAAGCTGAAACTCCAATACTTTGGCCACCTCATGCAAAGAATTCACTCATTGGAAAAACCCTGATTCTGGGAGGGGTTGGGGGCATGAGGAGAAGGGAACGACAGAGGAGGAGATGACTGGATGGCATCACCGACTCGGTGGACATGAGTTTGAGTGAACTCCAGGAGTTGGTGATGGACAGGGAGGCCTGGCATGGTGCAGTTGATGGGGTCACAAAGAGTCAGACATGACTGAGCGACTGAACTTAAGTGATACTAGAGCGGGTTGCCATTTCCTACCTCAGGGGATCTTCCTGACCCAGGGATTGACCCACATCTCTTGCGTCTCCTATGCTGGCAGGCAGATTCGTTACCTCTAGTGCCACCTAGGAAGCCCACAGCATATCTTAGGATATAGGTTTATTGGCTACGGAAAATTCTAAAGCAGGTGAACTCGTTTAGTACCAACCTCACTTTTCTTTTTTTTTTTTTCCTTCTCTTAGGTACAATTGCCTTTGCCTCTGTGTAATTCATAGATATGTATTGTGTCTTTATGAAACATTCATATTTTGTAAACGTTTATCTCACCCTCAAAATTTATGTCTCTTCTTCCCCATTCTTTTGGTGTTCTACTGTCTACTAGGTGAGATAGTAGTTCTTAAATTACCTAATAATATAAGCCAAAGATGATAGTGTACAATAGTGTTGCCATTGTTTCTAGCTCATGCATTTGTACTGTTGGCAACAGGAAACAATGCAGAATGTATCCCAAAGTTGAGAAATGACCCAGCTATTGAGTATAAGCAACGAGGCAACAACAAACACTGCAGTTGAAAATCAAAAGCCTAATGATAATCCTGACAAGAAAGGGAGAAAAATATGTTCTCATACTACAGATGGGCTGATTAAAATATTTCTTTCTAGCTGCTGCTGCTGCTAAGTCGCTTCAGTCATGTCTGACTCTGTGCGACCCCATAGACGGCAGCCCAACAGGCTCCTCCATCCATGGGATTCTCCAGGCAAGAATACTGGAGTGGGGTGCCATTGCCTTCTCCGTCTTCTTTCTAGCAGATGGATTGATTAAAATATGCTCTCCTGTTCTAAAGAGATAAATTCACAAGCAACAATGTTTCCACCAGGTGGAAAGAAAGAAAATATTGAACTCAAATTGTTAGAAAAAGAACAAGTAAATTCTAAAGAAAATAGACACATCTAAAAAAAAAAGTGGAGCCAGAAGATGAGGAGGAAGAAACCTAAATACTATACAAAACACATATTATAATGTAATATATTTTGTATGTATATGTACATATGATATATTGTATGTGTATGTATGTATATGCACACATATCTGCATGTTTTTGTGTCTCTATTTTAAAATCATAGGACAATAATAATGATTATACTAATAAATAGAATATGAACTTTTTAAAAAGTAATTTACTACAAGTCAGGAAATCCTAGATTTTCAAGGATGATTTGCTGCTGGGAAATATAATTAAAAAATATAATAGGTAGGATCAATATACAAGAACAATTGATAATACATTCAAATATCCTTAATTTTTTATGATAGAAAGAATAACTTATTTTTAACATTACATTTAATAGTAAACATCTAGTAAAATTTCGGAGAAGGCAATGGCATCCCACTCCAGTACTGTTGCCCAGAAAATCCCATGGATGGAGGAGCCTGGTGGACTGCAGTCCATGGGGTTGCTGGGAGTGGACATGACTGAGCGACTTCACTTTCACTTTCCACTTTCATGCATTGGAGAAGGAAATGGCAACCCACTCCAGTGTTCTTGCCTGGAGAATCCCAGGGATGGGGGAGCCTGGTGGGCTGTAGTCCATCGGGTCACACAGAGTCGGACACGACTGAAGCAACTTAGTAGTAGTAGTAGTAGTAAAGTTTTATTACTTGTGGCCCCTGGCTGAATGTTATGGCATCTGTGAACTGACTGTTGACAAATAAAAGGAGAAAAAGGAATTCTTTTCCTTTACATACACTTCTTGTTACTTAGGAAATTGTCTTTTAAAAATAATCCATGTCACATTATACAAGTAGAGTATTACTGCTACCTTCCAAAGAAATATGAGATAACATAAAACTCCAAACCATATAGCAAATTGGTATTGCACAACCAGTGTACCTTGGCTTTGATATTTAAATACTTTCCTATTATAAGAATGAGAGAAAACATACCTTGTAATAATTATTGACATTGTGTATATCTTTATTAATAGAATGGGATAACTTAAGTTGGAAGATGTCAGAGAAAAAGATAAGGCTAAATTTGTCCATCCTTCACTTGCATTACTTAACATAGTGTGTGAAGTCCCTTCAGTCATATCTGACTCTTTGTGATACTATGGACTGTAGCCCACCAGGCTCCTCTGTTCATGGGCTTCTCCAGGCAAGAATAATGGAGTGGGTTGCCATGCCCTCCTCCAGGTGTCTCCTGCATTGGCAGGCAAGTACTTTACAACTAAACCTGAGGAAGCCTGGTGGCTCAGACGGTAAAGCGTCTGCCTATAATTCGGGAAACCTAGGTCCAATCCCTGGGTGGGGATGATCTCCTGGAGAAGGAAATGGCAACCCACTCTCCAGGCAAAAATACTGGAGTGAATTGCCATGCCCTCCTCCAGGTGTCTCCTGCATTGGCAGGAGTACTTTACCACTAAGCCTAGAGGAAAGCAAATTTCCATTACTGCTTGTAAGACAAGTAAAAATTGGAAATCCGATAGAAAAATAAATTTAGCTCTATCCATGGGAAAATGTGGATTACTTTTATGGAAAAGAAGACTTTATTAATAAAGGCTGAATCAGGATTTATTCTATTAATCTCGTTCTGGAGTTTTGTGCAAGGTTATTTATTCACAAATTGAGTAAAAGAAGTAGCTTTGGACTGAAGAGTTATATCAGGTCCCCTTGAAATAATCTCTCTGGTTTGCTACTTAGAACAGAGTGAGTTCTATCATGTATCTCAGTATAGAACAGATAATTCAAAATGCAGGGGGTTAAAACCTCTGATATATAATCTCATGAATCTACCAGGACAACTAGGTGGTTCTGCTAAGACCCAGCTGGACTCACTGGCATCTCAACTGGTCTTTCTCATACTTCCAGTTGGCTGGCAGCTTAGCTAGGGCTTGGTCAGCCCTGAGGCAGTCTAAGATACCTGGGTCTGGCAGCAGTCCGGCTACTGTCTGGGGTGACCCACGTAGCTAGACCATGGATCTCTCATTATCCAGCAAGCTAGTCAGAGCTTACTCACTTAGCAGCAGAGTTTGAAGAGCAAAAACAAAGGTCCCAATGGGTGAGTGCTTTTAAAATCTCTGTTTGCTTGAGTAATCCCCTTGGCCCAAACAAGTTTCATGGCTTATCTAGATTCAGAGGGTGAAAAGGTAGATTTTGTTTCTTTACGAGAGATGGGGAGAAATATAGATACTTTTACAATGGGTGACAATATCAAGACAATACCTCTGTCAAATGATGCCCTCTACTTCAGCATTTCTGGCATTCTTTGATATTTTGAAGTTTTATGGAGTCATTGACAGCAATTTCATTACTTATAGTAACTGCCATTTGCTAGTTTGTTCAGCTCTTCATTTTCTTTGGTTGTATATACACTTGCCAGGCTCCTCTGTCCATGGAATTCTCCAGGCGGGAATACTGGAGTGGGTTGCCTTTTCCTTCCCCAGGGGATCTTCCCATAGCAGGGATCTAACCCGCATCTCTTTCATTGGAGACAGATTCTTTACCATCTGAGCCACCAGGGAAGCCCATATACAAACGAGGTCAATCAAATTAAAAGTTCAATTCAGTATTATTTCATATTAGCATGTTATTTTCTTAACAAAAATAAGTCTGAAACTACTTTAAATTTGAAGCTTTTTTTTTTTTTTTTTTTTAGAACAAAGAAGTCATTCTTCAATAGGGAAGAATTTACTTAGGTTGGTTTATTTGGCAGATGTTTTTGACTATACAAGTAAGACCCATTTCAATCCCTTATACTTGACATTATAGACACCATGGATGCACTACAAGCTAGGTTGGCAAATCTTCTTTTCTTGAACTTTGAAAGCAGTGTACAGTATTGCTGACATAGTAAAGATGGAACAACAAAAGCATTATCAATTTAGTGGACGACAGAAATGTCACATAAGTAGAAACATCACAAAATTATTTTGAAGACTACATTTGCTCAAACAACCTTAAAACTGAACCTCGAATTTGAAGTCAATTTCCTATTACATGGCAGTGTGGTAGAACTTGCCAATGATTTTATCAGCCTGAGACAAAGAAGTAAACGTACAAATTTAACTCAGAGAAATGCACTGATGATTGACTTGTGATGGGAGAAAGTAGACATCCTTTATTCTGTGGGTTCTATATACCTTCCTTCTCAAAACTGTCCCATCCTTTGGTCTTCCTTCTCTATCACAGGGGTGAAGTGAAGTGAAGTCACTCAGTCGTGTCTGACTCTTTACGACCCGGTGGACGGTAGCCTACCAGGCTCCTCTCTCCTTGGGATTTTCCAGGCAAGAATACTGGAGTGGGCTGCCATTTCCTTCTCCAATCACAGGGGTAGGGACTTCTATTCATGCTTGTCCTTGTAGTGTTTCTCTAGGACATGGTCATTAGTCCAGGGTGTTTTTATGGCCTGGGGATATAACAGGAGAAATTGAGAACTCAGAAGTCACAAAAGGGCTAGAGGGTAACCTTATTTAAATGCTAGATCCAGCTACACAAGTTCATCCCTTTAAACTTTTTAGTGGTGAGCTACAATTTTTTTTTTTTTTAATTTTAAGGTACATTGATTTGTATACAAAATAGTTTTGTACTAAAACCATTTTATTTTTGCATTAGAGTTATCAGCACTTATTGCCCTCTAATAACAACAATCAAATAAAATGATTATTTTTTTATCAAAGAATTTTGAAAATTTTTGAATTTTAGTCATCAAAAATGTGTTTAACAACTCACTGTTATTTTTAGCAACATTAAAAAAATTAAGATAATAATTAAAAGGCCAAGCTATGAAACACAAGTGAAAATAGAAGTGAATATGTATCAAATACTTTTGGAAGATATAACATAGTCTGTTTAAAAGAATGGTGAACATATTTAGTAATGCAAAAATAAATACATCTATATGAATTAATCTGAACAAAAAGGGAGATATATTCAACCAGTATTACAATATTGAATTAATAGCTAAATTATATAAATGATTAAATATATAATTTTTAAAGACCTTAAAATAATTCACTAAGAGCCTTAGATTAGTAAGTGAATGACATACATTACACATGAAAAAATGTAACTAGCAAAAATGACCCCCGAAAAACATAAACTTCATTAGTAATTGAGGGAAGACAATAAAAGGAATCATGAGATTTCAGCCACCCAATCAACATAAAAAGAAAAAGGGAGAATACCAGCTGTTACTTTCTTACATAGCCAATGACATTTTTAATATTTACAACATTTTGCAACATTTGACAATATGTTTCAAATACTAAAAATTTTATGCACTTTATTTTTGTTATACCACCTCTGGGAATATAGTAGGTGAATCTAATGTCAAATTAGGAAGAAGTACATTTAGAAAGTTGTTAACAAACATCTTTATAACACTAAAAAATGAAAAGCAATGTAAAAGTTCAAATGTGTAGGTCTGTTAAATTGTTATACATCCTCTAAATTTATAAGGGATACCTTATAAACTTTAAAAATGATGGTTTTGAAGAGCCTAATGCAATGAAAATTTTCTGGAATTTTCATTGGAAATGGAAAAGTGATATACAAATGGTACATTGACTACAGTTATAGCTCTGATATCAGTATAATTAAGCTCCTGTTAACATTCTTATTTAATAAGTAGCACCAAGGAATTCATCAGCTCTTTGAATATCCAGAATAATTTGAATCCAAGCCTTATACAGTATAAAAAGGGAGCTGAAATTGCATCAGATAACTTAATGAGGAAAAAATAGAGCATAAAAACTAGAAAAATACAGCGTAATATGCACGCTTTGGGGATGGAAAAATACTTGCCAAGCTTGAATGTGTTGAAACAAAGGCAAATATATTGTTCATTAAAAATAATAGATATTTAAACTCCTAATTATCAACTGAAAGCATGACTAAAATTAATAGCAAACATGACAATAGAAGACAAATTGGATAATACAATAAAATTTCTTGAGTACTAAAAATTGATAAGACACCAAGATTCCAGCAAACACCAAAATAATTCACAAAATGAAATAAAAATAGTTAATGAACATATGAAATATATTAAGCTTGATAGTAAGGGGGAAAATCTTCAACTTAAAATGAAATATTTCCCTCTGTTTATCAAATCAGGAAAGATTTAACCAGTTAAGTGTGCTACAGGGAAGGTAGAGTCAGATGAGCTCTCACAAAAGACTGAAAATACTAACAATTGACATCACTTTTCTGAAAAGCAATTTGGCAAAATATAGAAAAACATTTATACTCTTCTGTCCAGTAACTTCATTTCTAAAAATCTAAAAAGTGAAAGTGAAAATGGCTCATTCCTGTATGACTCTTTGTGATTCCATGGACTGTATAGTCCATGGAATTCTCTAAGCCAGAAAACTGGAGTGGGTAGCTTTTCCCTTCTTCAGGGGATCTTCCCAACCCAAGGATTGAATCCAGGTCTCCTGCATTGCAGGCGTATTTTTTTTTACCAGCTGAGCCACAATGGAATCCCAAGAGTACTGGAGTGGGTAACCTATCCCTTCTCCAGGGGATCTTCCAACCCAGGAATCACCTGCATTGCAGGTGGGTTCTTTACCAACTGAGCTATCAGGAAAGCCCTCTGAAAATCTAAGCCAAGGTTAAAAACTTGGAGTGCTGTTAAAGATTCTGACACAACAATGCTTACTGTAGTAGCATTTAACATGAAAAATATGTGGTGGTCAACACATATTGTGAGTGAATGCTAATAGAAATTATTAATATAGTGTCCATATGATAGGACATTGGAAAGTCTTTAAAAACTTGTAAATTTTTAAAAAATAAACATTAAACCAGAAAAATAAGATAATTATTTAATATTCTTATCTGATAATTTAATTTTTAAAAATCTGTAGAAAATAACATTAAATGTTCAATATTTAAGCATTAAATGTCTAATGGTGATTTTCTCTGAATTTTGGTAAAAATTATTTCCTTTTCAGCAATTTTCCAGATATGCTATATCCATGCAAACAGTAACTGCTTTATGAGGATGTATTTTTTTTTGCTTGTTAATATTGCATTAAAAATTTTTTAGTATGTTCATAGAGACACAAGATGTTATTCAAATATGTTTTTGGTGCTATTATTACAGTCTATCATGTCTTCAAGCTACCACCATTTCTGCATCCCTGTTTTCTGAATTCTTAAATTTCAACTAAAAAAAAAAGTGTACTTTATGACCAACCTAAACAGCATATTAAAGCAGAGTCATTACTTTATCAACAAAGGTCCGTCTCGTCAAGGCTATGGTTTTTCCAGTGGTCATGTATGGATGTTAGAACTGGACTATAAAAAAAGCTGAGTGCTGAAGAACTGATGCTTTTGAACTGTGGTGTTGGAGAAGACTCTTGAAAGTCCCTTGGACTGCAAGGAGATCCAACCAGTCCATCCTAAAGGAAATCAGTCCTGAATATTCATTGGAAGGACTGATGCTGAAGCTGAAACTCCAATACTTTGGCCACCTGATATGAAGAACTGACTAATTGGAAAAGACCCTGATGCTGGGAAAGATTGAAGGCAGGAGGAAAAGGTGATGACAGGATGAGATGGTTGGATGGCATCACCGACTCAGTGGACATGAGTTTGAATCAACTCTGGGAGTTGGACAGGGAGGCTTAGCATGCTGCAGTCCATGGGGTCGCAAAGAGTTGGACACGACTGAGCAACTGAACTGAACTGAATTGAGAGTGCAAATGACAATATTAGCTGAGCTTCAATTTTTTTTTTTTTTTGTAGTTGGGCAGAAAATTCTTTTTTTTTTAATTTTATTTAACTTTACAATATTGTATTGGTTTTGCCATATATCAAAATGAATCTGCCACAGGTATACATGTGTTCCCCATCCTGAACCCTCCTCCCTCCTCCCTCCCCATACCATCCCTCTGGGTCATTCCAGTGCACCAGCCTCAAGCATTCAGTATTGTGCATCGAACCTGGACTGGCGACTCATTTGATATTTAATATTATACATATTTCAATGCCATTCTCCCAAATCATCCCACCCTCTCCCTCTCCCACAGAGTCCAAAAGACTGAGCTATCTTGAGAAAGAAGAATGGAACTGGAGGAAACAACCTGTCTGACTTCAGGCTCTACTACAAAGTCACAGTCATCAAGACAGTATGGTACTGGCACAAAGACAGAAATATAGATCAATGGAACAAAATAGAAAGCCCAGAGATAAATCCATGCACATATGGACACCTTATCTTTGACAAAGGAGGCAAGAATGTACAATGGATTAAAGACAATCTCTTTAACAAATGGTGCTGGGAAAACTGGTCAACCACTTGTAAAAGAATGAAACTAGAGCACTTTCTAACACCATACACAAAAATAAACTCAAAATGGATTAAAGATCTAAACGTAAGACCAGAAACTATAAAACTCCTAGAGGAGAACATAGGCAAAACACTCTCCGACATACATCACAGCAGGATCCTCTATGACCCACTTCCCAGAATATTGGAAATAAAAGTAAAAATAAACAAATGGGACTTAATTAAACTTAAAAGCTTCTGCAAAACAAAGGAAACTATAAGCAAGGTGAAAAGATAGCCTTCAGAATGGGATAAAATAATAGCAAATGAAGCAACAGACAAACAACTAACCTCAAAAATATACAAGCAACTCCTACAGCTCAATTCCAGAAAAATAAATGACCCAATCAAAATATGGGCCAAAGAACTAAATAGACATTTCTCCAAAGAAGACATACAGATGAGCTTCAATTTTTGCATCATCTTCTTCCACTTTTCGTGAAAAAAAAAAATCACTTGGAACAGCAGGAATACTGCCACAGGCGACGAGTGAAAACAGTCAAATCATATTATTGGCTTTTTATTCCATGAATATGGCTTTTAAAATCAAACATTACAAAGGCAACCCAGTATAAGAAAGAAGGAAAGTGAAGTAGCTCAGTAGTGTCTGACTCTTTGCGACCCCATGGACTTTAGCCTACCAGGCTCCTCCATCCATGGGATTTTCCAGGTAAGAATACTGGAGTGGGTTGCCATTTCCTTCTCCATAAACTTCCTCTTTTTTGCTCTTGATACTATGCCGAAAGGAAAGAAACAAGGAGATGCAGACAGTGCTCAATCAGAATAAACAGTTTATCCAAAAAGGACGCTATGTTTTGCACCAAATATTACTGTCATTGCAGGTACCTGGGCAAGCAATATATTGATTTTAGATGGTAGAAAATACATTACATTGCTTCCAAATGGGTGGTAACCATGCTCTCTAGTAAAATAAATATCTGTGGCAAATGACACATACCTATTTAATGACACTTTGAGTTCATGTGAAGTTTGGCAGTGTAATAAAAGTCTTATCTCTTGCTTTCACTGTTATTGCACAGATTTAAACTGCTGTCTCAGAGGCAGTTTTACTATCTTTTTCAATCTAGCCCATAAAAGTGAGACTTGATTTGCTTAGCATGAGAACAGATCAATAAAAGCTCAGTTATACAGCAGATTAGATCACTAACTTGGAGATCAAAGATGTTAAATACAACTTGTATAGAAAAACTAGATCAAAAGTTGAGCTCAGACACACGGTACATATTTGCAGAACTCAAAATAGCTTTTCCACTATTCCAACAATTTACCTTAAGTCTTGTCACGGTCATTGTATGTTGAAGTAGCTTACACATGGCTGACAATATTTCAAATATACATAGTATATGCATATTTTAAAGTCCTTTTGTACTAATTTTTTCAATTCTTCCTCTAAAATAAATGCTGAAAGGTATTCACCAAGGCACTAAGTTCATTTTAAAAACTATTTATTATTATTATTAAAATGTTAGGATAGATTTTTTCATATGAAAAACAAAATGCATTATTGAAATTCAGGTCATTACTTCTAATATTATCTTCAAATTTTTATTTTGTAGCAAGTCTATACAAAATTTTTGTTAAAATAAAGAAACATCTGTAATCCCAGTTGTAAATTTGTTGAATTGATCTATCAAATATTTGTACAATTGCTTAAATAATTTAAAAAATTGAGTACTGGCTCTCACCTTGCCCTTCTCTCTCTCCTGCTTTTGACTCCACTGAGAACATGTATAGATTCAAGTGTGATATATTCCTTTATAGGGTTTTTATCACATATGGGGAAAAGAAATAAAATCACTAAAACAAGGCAAAATAATCACCACCACCACCACAACAAAGTCCTCCAGTTATAGCCTCCCTATGTGAAAGTGTAATGTTATTAGACATTTTCACTCTGGCATATTCATAGCCTTTGCTCATTCATGATACAAGCTCATTACAAGCTCATTCAAATGAACCCTTATAGTTTCGCTCATGGACCCCATTTCCCCACTCTGCTTTTACACTTTGAGCATTTCCTGATTCCATCTTTTCTTCAGCTTTGCAGCACAACTAGAATTCTGCAATTCATGGCAAAAGAGGCCTGATAGCACCCAAAATGTCACTTGGTCTTAATTCATATGTTGTCAATTCTCCACTATCTTTTTAAACACCCATTTGGCATCTTGATATGCTGTTCTTTCCAGTGTTTCTCCTGAAGATATGTCCCCAGAATACGACATTGAGGGTGGAGTACAAAGAAGCAAATAAGAAAACAAATATTACCCATAATCACGTATGCCCAAATTAAGTTCTTAACATAACATTGCATATCTTTTCATACTTTGTTTTTGTATATAATTTCTTCTTAAAAATCACAGTGCACATTTTTCTCATTTAAATAAATAGACAAGATATTTAACACATAATATATATTATGCATATATATGAAAGTTGTTTATAAATGTTAATAAACACACACAGGCATTTTAACATTGTCAAATGTATACTGTTCTTTTAAAAAATTGTCAATAAGGAAAATAACTCATAAATTACTATGAATATTCACTACTCAAATGAAAGCCTTTTTGTTTTTCACAAAAACTTGCCAACAACCTATGTCCAAAAATATTTAAACCCTAATCATTCTAACCAATTTGTTATTACTAATAAAAAATAATTCTTTTAAAATGTGAAAATTTTAATTACTGTAGTTTTAGAAAACAAATGTCAACATTTAAGAAATAAATTAAAAAGTGAAATTTTAAGTTGTAATAGGCTACTCTATGCTATGAAATTAAAAGACGCTTGCTCCTTGGAAGAAATGCTATGACCAACCTAGATAGCATATTAAAAAGCAGTGACATTACTTTGCCAACAAAGGTCTGTCTAGTCAAAGCTATGGTTTTTCCCGTAGTCATGTATGGATGTTAAAGTTGGACCATAAAGAAAGCTGAGCACTGAAGAATTGATGCTTTTGAACTGTGGTGTTGGAGAAGACTCCTGAGAGTCCCTTGGACTGCAAGGAGATCCAACCAGTCTATCCTAAAGGAAATCAGTTCTGAATATTCATTGGAAGGACTGATGCTAAAACTTGAAACTCCAATTCTTTGGCCACCTGAGGCAAAGAACTGACTCATTTGAAAAGACCCTGATACTGGGAAAGATTGAAGGCCAGAGAAGGGGATGACAGAGGATGGGATGGTTGGTTGACATCACTGACTTGATGGGCATGAGTTTGAGCAAGCTCCAGGAGTTGGTGATGGACAGGGAAGCCTGGTTTGCTGCAGTCCATGGGGTCTCAAAGAGTTGGACACAACTGAGAGACTGAATTGAACTGAACTCTATGGTATATTTGTAGCACTTTAATTCTATATGGCCTTTGGAGGTTGGAAGCATATTGATAATACTCATCCAGTTGAGAACTTAACCAAACATCTGATACCAGTGTATTATGAACTAATTTTGTTCATTTTATGTATTAAGCTAATAATTGTTTATACTAGAATTAACTTAAAAAAATACCTTAAGTATTTTGATGTAAATTATGTAGGTGTTTTTATGTAAATCACATAGCCTGGTGCTATTGCTTTTGCACATAGATTTCATAAACCTGGGAGACTTCTTGAGAAAATAATCATACAGAAATGTGAAGAATTTATAATTGTGATAATTACTTTAAAAAATTCTAGGTTTTTGTTTAGTTCTCAAAGAAATTTGACTTTAAAATCACCATTGCTTATCCATTCATCTGCTGATGGACATCTAGGTTGCTTCCATGTCCTGGCTATTATAAACAGTGCTGTGATGAACATTGGGGTACACGTGTCTCTTTCAATTCTGGTTTCCTCGGTGTGTATGCCCAGCAGTAGGATTGCTGGGTTGTATGGAAGTTCTAGTTCCAGTTTTTTAAGGAATCCCCACACTGTTCTCCATAGTGGCTGTACTAGTTTGCATTCCCACCAACAGTGTAAGAGGGTTCCCTTTTCTCCAAACCCTCTCCAGCATTTATTATTTGTAGACTTTTGGATCGCAGCCATTCTGACTGGCGTGAAATGGTACCTCATTGTGGTTTTGATTTGCATTTCTCTGATAATGAGTGATGTTGAGCATCTTTTCATGTGTTTGTTAGCCATCTGTATGTCTTCTTTGGAGAAATGTCTATTTAGTTCTTTGGCCCATTTTTTGATTGGGTCATTTATTTTTCTGGAATTGAGCTGCAGAAGTTGCTTGTATATTTTTGAGATTAGTTGTTTGTCAGTTGCTTCATTTGCTATTATTTTCTCCCATTCTGAAGGCTGTCTTTTCACCTTGTTTATAGTTTCTTTTGTTGTGCAGAAGCTTTTAATTTTAATTAGATACCATTTGTTTATTTTTACTTTTATTTCCAATATTCTGGGAGGTGGGTCATAGAGGATCCTGCAGATGAATGGATAAGAAAACTGTGGTACATATACACAATGGAGTATTACTCAGCCGTTAAAAAGAATACATTTGAATCACTTCTAATGAGGTGGATGAAACTGGAGCCTATTATACAGAGTGAAGTAAGCCAGAAAGAAAAACACCAATACAGTATACTAACGCATATATATGGAATTTAGAAAGATGGTAACGACAACCCTGTATGAGAGACAGCAAAAGAGACACAGATGTATAGAACAGTCTTTTGGACTCTGTGGGAGAGGGAGGGGGGCGATGGTTTGGGAGAATGGCATTAAAACATGTATAATATCATATAAGAAATGAATCGCCAGTCCAGGTTCGATGCAGGATACAGGAAGCTTGGGGCTGGTGCACTGGGATGACCCAGAGGGATGGTATAGGGAGGGAGGTGGGAGAGGGGTTCAGGATGGGGAACACGTGTACACCCGTGGCGGATGCATGTTGATGTATGGCAAAACTGATACAGTATTGTAAAGTAAAAAAAAAAAAAATTAAAAAAAAATTTGCTGTTGCTGCTAAGTCGCTTCAGTCTTGTCCAACTCTGTGCAACCCCATAGACAGCAGCCCACCAGGCTCCCCCATCCCTGGGATTCTCCAGGCAAGAACACTGGAGTGGGTTACCATTTCCTTCTCCAATGCATGAAAATGAAAAGTGAAAGTGAAGTCGCTCAGTCGTGTCCGACTCTAGAGACCCCCATGGACTGCAGCCTACCAGGCTTCTCTGTCCATGGGATTTTCCAGGCAAGAGTACTGGAGTGGGGTGCCATTGCCTTCTCTCAAAATCATCATTAGATGATTTTAAATCTTTGTAATTTATATTTTGTGTTTCTAATATTTGCATTAAAATATGAGGTCCACTGAATATTCATTATTTCAATAAAATCAGCCTTCTAACTGAGGAGATATATCCCTCAGAAAAAGAAACACAATACTAGTGGGAAGAAGCATTCAAAATGAGTCTGTTTTTCTCTTATGTAAACCAAGTATTATTGGCTAATCCTGGAACAGATTCTGACAAATGGTGGTCATACCAAATTGTGGTTGTTTCACACATAACTTTCAAAGTAAATGTTACCACAAAGATGATATATGAAATGCTAAGAATTGTTAGTCATATTTTCATTATTTCTTTTAAATCTTAAACTCTTCTCCTAAGGCAAATACTGTTAAGGATATAATCAAAATCTCTTTCCTTTAACCGTATTTATAGTATTTTCCTTTTTTTCTATGACTATGACTTGGTGGCAATGTTGTCCATGAAATAGTCAGTTTGATAATATAATTAATATCTCTACTTGTATGCTTAATAATAATCCTGATTTTTATTATTTAATATTTTGGGGGAGATTTATAACTGAATGCCTAGATACATACATTGATTTTATGATGTAAAATTTTTACATTTTACTTTTATGATTTTATGATGTTTATAAGTTAGAGATGCTAGTCTTTTCTCTTTCACTAATGATTGACATGAACATGATGAATATATTTCCTGGCACAATCTATCTTTCTGGATCTAAAGGCATTTCAGAGGTAGTAGAGGGTGGTCACCTTGATGTGATTGCAGAAGGAAGACATTTTCACAGAAGGATTGATTGTGAAGAATAAAGTAGTCAGGAACAAATGCAATATGCAAAGATTGTGAAAGACTTTGTTTTATAAGAAAAATCAGAGTTGAATTCTGGTTTTGATGTTCTGCATCTTCTTTACTAACAGTGCGTGCCAAGTAGTTTTGAAAATTCTCCTCAGTGTGAAATTAGACTGAGAAAAATAAATGACACAAATTTATATTATATTAGAACTATTTCAGTATTTACTTTAAAAGGCAAGTGAAAGGTAAAGTAAATAAGCAGCTAAACTAATTCAGGAGGAAAGACATCTTTGCTTTAATTATCTGAATATTTCATTACCTAATAAGGATTTATATTTTCTTCCTCTTTTTTCTTAGTTTGGTGTAATTATAGTTACACATGGATTCTAGTTATTATGATATTCAAGAGTGTGAAATACAAGACTATATAAAATTTCTTCCTCTGGAAACTCCACACCTAACTCTGAAAGAAAACATTACTATGCTCTTCTCTCAAACAAATTAGGTAAGGATACTGTGCAATCTGAACTTGAAAGGCTCATTTACCCTAATTAAATAAAATTTACTATTAACTTAAAATATTCATGACAACCCATGTTGCAAATATTGTCCATTCTCCATTATACTTCTATACCAATTTGAGATGAACATACTTTTGTTTTTGTGGATAGATAAGTGACATATAATCAAAATGGAAAATTAAGTAATTATATCCTGCATTTCTTTTAATGTTAGAGTGAATAGGAATAGCATGTCCAAGACAGGTCAGATGATGGCCAGAAAGAACAGTCTCTTTGTTTTTTGTTTTTCTACATCAACTAGCTATTTCACAACTATGATGAATCCAATTATTTCAATTTTGTCTTTGTTCAAATTGGTCAAATAAAGTATTCTACCATATTTTATTCCTATAGCTTTGACTGCCATGTGTAAATACAATGTTGAATCAAATTTTCTAGGTACAAATTTTCTGCTCCAATTTTAAAGGTATATCCACGTTTTGTAGGTGAATCCTTACACAAAGGGCATGAGCAAAATATCGAACTAATTAACATTTTATTAATTGTTCATAATTTTTATAAGAAGAGTCTTCCTTAATGAACATGTGATTTGTCTTAAATTATTACAAACTATTTCTGTAATTTAAAAACATCCAAAAAATAATAAAAAGCATTCACACATTAATCCACCATTTAGAATCAGCACTGACTTGTTCAGTCACAAAGTCGTGTCTGACTCTTTGCTACCCTATGAACAGCAGCATGTCAGGCTTCCTTGTCTTTTACCATCTCGTGGAGTTTACTCAAACTTACGTTCATTGAGTTGGTGATACCATCCAACTATCTCATCCTCTGCTGCCCGCTTCTTCTCCTGCCCTCAGTCTTTCCCAGAGTTAGCATCTTTTCCAGCGACTCAGCTCTTTGCAGCAGGTGGCCAATATATTGGAGCTTCAGCTTCAACATTAGTCCTTCCTATGAACATTCATGTTCCTAGTCTCTGGTGGGCTGCCATCTACAGGGTCGCACGGAGTCAGACATGACTGAAGCGACTTAGCAGCAGCAGCATGATTATTTCCAGTTTTGACATTGTGTATGCTAGTACATTGGAACTCATTCCCATGTGTGTTTCATTCTTCAACCAGTCTTAAGTTTTTCATTTTAAAAATTATGAGGAATAAGAATCAGGAGCTTAAGTCTAGAGGTTAAGAGAAACATTAGACAAAGCAAATATCCTTGGAACACTTAATGGAAGATGGAGGAAAGAAAGTCTGGGCTTTCAGTGTCTGTTTTAAGGTTCTCTGTAAGAAGGAAGGGAAGCACCAGTTGTATAAACAAAGGTAAACCCTGGGCTTGAGGGAATGGGGTTTAGTAGTGGAAACCACCAACGACTGTGCCTGATTCTCTCACTCCATCTCGAACATTTAAGTCACTCTGCGTTCTGGGGCCCTAGTGGGAAATGGTAATCAAGACAAGCAGGTCGCAAGCAGGTGTCCAGAAATAAAAAAAAAAAATTTGTTTTTTAAAAAGCAGAAAAACGAGTGAATACTCCCCCTAGCAGTAGTAACAAAAACAAGGCAAACACATTCACAGGGTCTCTTTGGCTTGTGGAGAGGAAGAACCTGAAGAGAAAGGGAAGTGAAAACAGTCACGCACTGATTAGTCCTAAACTCAGTTTTGTAAATATGCTGGTGGCAATTAGTCCTAAACTCAGTTTTGTAAATATGCTGGTGGAATACTTAAAGTGTGATCTTCTTTTATTTTTCTGATGCAAAACTATGACTTAAAAATGTTTTTTCCTATATTTTTTACAGCTCTGTTTTTTCTTACAATGTCTTAAGTTTTTAACCACAAACATTGTTTTCTTTACTAAGTTTCTCTGGGAAGTGGATGAAGGAAAGGAGAGGTGGCAGGTAGGTGAGTAGCAATAAAAACTATGTTTTACTGTAATCTAAACTTAAGTGTTCTTAGTTTTTTGAAGCTCTGAAGTGTTTATATACAAAATTATTGGGAAAAGAAAAGAAAAATACATAGAATTTCTATATTCTCCTTTATGTTAGCTCCTTAAACATGCAATTTTTCCAGTAAATTTTAGACTGTATTTGTAATATAACTGACTTTAGCTTTTAGCATTAGCTCCATGTTACCGTCTGCAAATGTTTTTCAAGTGACAGCATACATTGGTTACACTGGTAATGTCTTTGTATTTCTATAGTCTGTGACATCTATTTTCATCTTTTGTTTTGTTTTGCTTTTTGCCTTTCTGTATAGTTGCTTCCTTTATTCTTAGCTGTGGTTTTTTGACCATACTCACTTTTTATGGTCTGTTTATTACTGACTGAATCTTTGAAATCCTCTTGCTAGAATTTTGCTACTGTAAGCTAAATGCTACATTAAATAACTTTCACAAACTTTAATAAAATTCTCACTTATAGCACAGTCAATGCAGATCACTAGGAGTGGGGGTGGGGGGGGTTGGGTGGGAGGGAGTTCATTCTTTGCATTATACAGTTGGGCAGAAACAACTCTTTCCATGTGGTGCCTCTGTCATCTCTAAAAAATGTCATGGATATTCACTGAGCCTTGTGCTTCAGACCCTTAGATGAGGAGAGAGAATAAGAATCTTAATCATATAAACTGAAATGATACCCATCACTACCCAAATCCTGTTAACATGGAGTAGCCATTTGGATTCTCTTAAACTCCAGGGCAACTGAGAAATGTAGTCAGGTCACATACCCAGAGGAAAAGTAGATGCTGGTGAGCATTTCCAGAATCTGCCAAAACTATAGTCCTGATCATTTCTTTTGTCTATTCAGTTCAGTTCAGTCGCTCAGTCGTGTCCAACTCTTTGCGACCCCATGAATCGCAGCACGTCAGGCCTCCTGTCCAACACTAACTCCCAGAGTTTACTCACACTTATGTCCATCGAGTCAGTGATGCCATTCAAGCCATCTCATCCTTTGTCCTCCCCTTCTGCTACTGCCCCCAATCCCTCCCAGCATCAGAGTCTTTTCCAATGAGTCAATTCTTAGCATGAGGTGGCCAAAGTACTGGAGTTTCAGCTTCAGCATCATTCCTTCCAAAGAAATCCCAGGGCTGATCTCCTTCAGAATGGACTGGTTGGATCTCCTTGCAGTCCAAGGGACTCTCAAGAGTCCTCTCCAACACCACACTTCAAAAGCATCAATTCTTCAGTGCTCAGCCTTCTTCACAGTCCAACTCTCACATCCATGCATGACCACTGGAAAAACCATAGCCTTGACTAGATGGACCTTTGTTGGCAAAGTAATGTCTCTGCTTTAGAATATGCTATCTAGTTTGGTCATAACTTTCCTTCCAAGGAGTAAGCATCTTTTAATTTCATGGCTATAGTCACCATCAGCAATGATTTTGGAGCCCAGAAAAATAAACTCTGACACTGTTTGCACTGTTTCCCCATCTATTTCCCATGAAGTGTTGGGACCGGATGCCATGATCTTCGTTTTCCGAATGTTGAGCTTTAAGCCAACTTTTTCACTCTCCTCTTTCACTTTCATCAAGAGGCTTTTGAATTCCTCTTCACTTTCTGCCATAAGGGTGGTGTCATCTGCATATCTGAGGTTATTGATAATTCTCCTGGCAATCTTGATTCCAGCTTGTGTTTCTTCCAGTCCAGCGTTTCTCATGATGTACTCTGCATATAAGTTAAATAAACAGGGTGACAATAGACAGCCTTGACGTACTCCTTTTCCTATTTGGAACCAGTCTGTTGTTCCATGTCCAGTTCTAATTGTTGCTTCCTGACCTGCATACAAATTTCTCAAGAGGCAGGTCAGGTGGTCTGGTATTCCCATCTCTTGAAGAATTGTCCACAGTTTATTGTGATCCACACAGTCAAAGCCTTTGGCATAGTTAATAAAGCAGAAATAGATGTTTTTCTGGAACTCTCTTGCTTTTTCCATGATCCAGCGGATGTTGGCAATTTGATCTCTGGTTCCTCTGCCTTTTCTAAAACCAGCTTAAACATCAGGAAGTTCACGGTTCACATATTGCTGAAGCCTGGCTTGGAGAATTTTGAGCATTACTTTACTAGCATGTGAGATGAGTGCAGTTGTGCGGTAGTTTGAGCATCCTTTGGCATTGCCTTTCTTTGGGATTGCAATGAAAACTGACCTTTTCCAATCCTGTGGCCACTGCTGAGTTTTCCAAATGTGCTGGCATATTGACTGCAGCACTTTCACATCATCATTTTTCAGAATTTGAAATAGCTCCACTGGAATTCCATCACCTCCACTAGCTTTGTTCATAGTGATGCTTTCTAAGGCCCAATTGACTTTTCATTCCAGAATGTCTGGCTTTAGGTGAGTGATCACACCATCGTGATTATCTGGGTCATGAAGATCTTTTTTGTACAGTTCTTCTGTGTATTCCTGCCATCTCTTCTTAATATCTTCTGCTTCTGTTAGGTCCATACCATTTCTGTCCTTTATCGCGACCATCTTTGCATGAAATGTTCCCTTGGTATCTCTAATTTTCTTGAAGAGATCTCTAGTCTTTCCCATTCTGTTGTTTTCCTCTATTTCTTTGCATTGATCGCTGAAGAAGGCTTTCGTATCTCTTCTTGCTATTCTTTGGAACTCTGCATTCAGATGCTTATATCTTTCCTTTTCTCCTTTGCTTTTTGCTTCTCTTCTTTCTCAGCTATTTGTAAGGCCTCCCCAGACAGCCATTTTGCTTTTTTTCATTTCTTTTCCATGGGGATGGTCTTGATCCCTGTCTCCTGTACAATGTCACGAATTTCTGTCCATAGTTCATCAAGCACTCTATCAGATCTAGGCCCTTAAATCTATTACTCACTTCCACTGTATAATCATAAGCGATTTGATTTAGGTCATACCTGAATAGTCTAGTGGTTTTCCCTACTTTCTTCAATTTAAGCC
Organism: Bos taurus; assembly: GCF_002263795.3. Taxonomy (NCBI): domain Eukaryota; kingdom Metazoa; phylum Chordata; class Mammalia; order Artiodactyla; family Bovidae; genus Bos; species Bos taurus. The sequence goes on from NC_037347.1 coordinate 27,206,491, forward strand.
TGAATTTGGCAATAAGGAGTTAATGGTCTGAGCCACAGTCAGCTCCTGGTCTTGTTTTTGTTGACTGTATAGAGCTTTTCCATCTTTGGCTGCAAAGAATATAATCAATCTGATTTTGGTGTTGACCATCTGGTGATGTCCATGTGTAGAGTCTTCTCTTGTGTTGTTGGAAGTGGGTGTTTGCTATGACCAGTGCATTTTCTTGCAAAACTCTATTAGCCTTTGCCCTGCTTCATTCTGTATTCCAAGGCCAAATTTTCCTGTTACTCCAGGTGTTTCTTGACTTCCTACTTTTGCATTCCAGTCCCCTATAATGAAAAGGACATCTTTTTTGGGGTGTTAGTTCTAAAAGGTCTTGTAGGTCTTCATAGAACTGTTCAATTTCAGCTTCTTCAGCGTTACTGGTTGGGGCATAGACTTGGATTACTGTGATATTGAATGGTTTGCCTTGGAAACGAACAGAGATCATTCTGTCGTTTTTGAGTTTGCATCCAAGTACTGCATTTCGGACTCTTTTGTTGACCATGATGGCTACTCCATTTCTTCTGAGGGATTCCTGCCCACAGTAGTAGATATAATGGTCATCTGAGTTAAATTCACCCATTCCAGTCCATTTGAGTTCACTGATTCCTAGAATGTCGACATTCACTTTTGCCATCTCTTGTTTGACCACTTCCAATTTGCCTTGATTCATGGACCTGACATTCCAGGTTCCTATGCAATATTGCTCTTTACAGCATCGGACCTTGCTTCTATCACCAGTCACATCCACAGCTGGGTACTGTTTTTGCTTTGGATCCATCCCTTCTTTCTTTCTGGAGTTATTTCTCCACCAATCTCCAGTAGCATATTGGGCACCTACTGACCTGGGGAGTTCCTCTTTCAGTATCCTATCATTTTGCCTTTTTGTACTGTTCATGGGGTTCACAAGGCAAAAATACTGAAGTGGTTTGCCAATCCCTTGTCCAGTGGACCACATTCTGTCAGATCTCTCCACCGTGAGAGATATACTCAACATATACTTCAGTATCATGAAGTTGCCCAACCTATGCATCTTTAGGAAGCTATAAATAAATAGAATTGTGCCAGTTTATTTAGATTTTAGTATTTTTATTCTATAGGGACCATTGTAACATTTTTTGGCAATTATAATTCTAATTAAGACTCTATCCCATTATAATATGTTCCACATTCTTTGCCACAAGTAATATTACCCAAGAACTTTCTCTTTCAGTAATAATTTAATTACTCAGATTTCAAATATGTATTACATGATTCTAATTCTTTTTTGAGAAGGAGGATGAATAATAGAATTATATTTTATTTTTGTTAAAGAGAATGCCTTTAGAACTTTCAATTATATCTTTAAAAAGTCAAGGTATTACCCTTAAGCTCTTATTTGTTTTTTCAAAAAGAACAAAATCACTTTAAAATTTGAAAAGTAATATTTTTATTCCCTATACTGACAATGAAAATCAAAAAGAAAAAAAAAAAACAAAACAGGAGATAATACTCTACATTTCTTAATATGGATTGCTTTTAACCTAATGTAGGTCTTCTACATTTTAGACCTAGAGTATAAGCTTATTGCCTCATTATACAGCAAAGCTAAACTGAACTAGAGAAAAGAATTGAGTTAGTGTAATAAAAGAGTCTATAGGCTTAGATTTTAATCTAGCTTATGAAAAAATGACAGAATGTGTGAGGTCATGTTGAATAGAAATCAGAGTAGGCAGACAGAAACTTGGGCTTAGCAAGAATGTTGTGAACATCTCAGACAGTTTCCAGAAAAAAACATAAGAGATATGTTTAAGATTTTGGACTGCAAGATAAAGATCAAAATAGCAAACTGAATAACAAACCAGTAACTTTATTTAGCTAAAAATTAAATATCGAAAGATCACTTTTGAATAAACTGTAAATTGACTGAAAAATGATAATGTGGTTGGTACATATGGAAGTTAAAATGTGGGTGAAAATAATATTTACAGAGCCAAGTTTTCATAAGTGAATTCACAATTAGCCATGAGATATTAAACTAGTGACTGTGTTAAATTCATACCAAATGTGATATTTTATAAATGCAGGAAATTTAGTTATCAAATTAGGAGTGACAGATAGTGACTGAACTAATTAAGCAGGAACTCCATAAGCAATTTACCTCATTAAAGGTTTGCAGTTCTGTATCTGCCACAAAATTTATTCGGTACCTATTTTAAATAATAAAGGATAAAAATCAAGCTTAATTGGCATTTTAATAGAAAGGATATCAATTAAAATTATCTATGAAAAAAGACTCCTCCTAAAACAATTATTGTTTGAAGTGTAGCAGTTCTATTTGTTGTCAACTTAAAAGAGCAAAATGGAACTGAATTTGATAGCAACATGAGGTGTGGGAAATTCAGTAGAGGCCCTCAGTCTTCATCAGCTAATTATACAGAGCATTTGGATTCATTCACTAGTATTGTTATCAATGTTATGACTATTTTATTTCATTAATTTTATAAGCTAATGCTTTTGCCATGTAGTGCTGTTATTCTCCAAACCTTTTCTATTGCCTTTTTCATGGAATGAGAGAATGCATTATATCTGTAATTAAATAGTCTAGTTCAAATCATGGTTCTGCTTCTAATTAGTTGTGTAACTCTGAGAAATTCTTATATAATCCTTAGTTATGCTCATACATAAAGTAAGATAATAACAAATTTAGGACAGTGAAAAGAGAGAATGCATTCAGAGGAGCTGGTGCAGCACTAGCCCCATAGTAAATTCTCTGTAAAGGTAAGCTATTACTGTTTTCTGTTTTTATTGTTTTTGTGATTGCCACTATTATTATTCCTCTGTCCTCATATCCCACTGGATATCTGAAAGTATAAAATTAGTGTGAGAAATTGATATTCAATTTAGCATACAACAAAACCAGATTGTGATTGCAAAATAAAGATAATGAAAATATTATATAATCGATATTGGTTGTAAGCTAGAGCTGAAACATTATTTCTGATTATTTCATAAGAGAATACCAAAACTCAGTTCCCACACAAGAACTATTACTTAGACATGTAGAAAAGATGTGTTGTGAAATCTTAACTGCCATCTTTGAGTAAAACATTTTTGCTACATCCAGTTTTTGTCTTACTTTGTTTTCTATTTCTCAAGCCTTACTTTCTTTGTTTTCTATTTCTATTTCCAAAATCTCTGAAAAGGTGAAAATTCACCCTTTTCTGATAAGTCTTATTGAATTTTAATTGCATTCTTATTAAAATTCAGTAGTCAGATAGCATATTTGCATCTTTGCTTTACCACCTAAAAATAGAAATAAAGCCTACCTTACACAATAAGTCTAAATAAGATTATTAGTGATAATAGTTCAAAAAATAAGAAAGTGCTTCATGAATCTACAATGTATGAGCTGAGAGTTCAGGAAGTATTAGAAAGAATTGTGTTTAGCCTTAGATAGACACTAGTGGTAGAAAGTTCCACTCCAACAATGACAGTTCATTCCCCTCCATTACCTCAATAGAGAGCAAAAGTTATTCTCATCTATATCTAGCATCCTTATAATCTGGAATTGGAGACCATATTAGTTTGGTAGGATTGACATAACAAATACCAGAAACTGGGTAGCTTAAACAGTAGAAATTAGTTGTCTCAAAATTCCCATAGCTAGAAATTTGAGGACAAGATGTTGGCAGAGTTGGTTTCTTCTGAGCTCACACCTTCCTTCTGCTGCTGCTGCTGCTAAGTTGCTTCAGTCGTGTCCGACTCTGTGCGACCCCATAGACAGCACCCCACCAGGCTCCACCATCCCTGGGATTCTCCAGGCAAGAACACTGGAGTGGGTTGCCATTTCCTTCTCCAATGTGTGAAAGTGAAAAGTGAAAGTGACACCAATACAGTATACTAACGCATATATATGAAATTTAGAAAGATGGTAACAATAACCCTGTATACGAGACAGCAAAAGAGACACTGAGGTATAGAACAGTCTTTTGGACTCTGTGGGAGAGAGAGAGGGTGGGATGATTTGGGAGAATGGCATTGAAACATGTATAATAGCATATATGAAATGAGTTGCCAGTCCAGGTTTGATGCACGATACTGGATGCTTGAGGCTGGTGCACCGGGATGACCCAGAGGGATGGTATGGGAAGGGAGGAGGGAGGAGGGTTCAGGATGGGGAACACGTGTATACCTGTGGTGGATTCATGTTGATATATGGCAAAACCAATACAATATTGTAAAGTTAAAAAAGAAAAAAAAGAAAAAAGAAAAAAAAAAAGTGAAAGTGAAGTCACACAGTCGTGTCTGACTCTTAGCGACCCTATGGACTGCAGCCTACCAGGCTCCTCCATCCATGGGATTTTCCAGGCAAGAGTTCTGGAGTGGAGTGCCATTGCCTTCTCCACATCTTCCTTCTGCTGCTGCTGCTGCTAAGTCGCTTCAGTTGTGTCCGACTCTGTGCGACCCCATAGACGGCAGCCCACCAGGCTCCCCCATTCCTGGGTTTCTCCAGGCAAGAACGCTGGAGTGGGTTGCCATTTCCTTCTCCAATGCATGAAAGTGAAAAGTGAAAGTGAAGTCGCTCAGTCGTGTGCGACTCCTAGCGACCCCACGGACTGCAGCCTACCAGGCTCCTCCATCCATGGGATTTTACAGGCAAGAGTATTGGAGTGGGGTGCCATTGCCTTCTCCACATCTTCCTTCTATGAATGCCCTAATCTCTGCTTAGGAGAATACCAACCATTTTGGATTAGGGCCCACCCATTCGCTCTCACTTAATTTTAATTACCTCTTTAAAAGCTTTATCTCCAAATACAGTACATTCTAAAGTAGGGCAAAACCAATACAATATTGTAAAGTTATAAAATAAAATACAAAAAAAATAAAATAAAATAAAATAAATAAAAAATAAATAAATAAAGTAGGGGTTAGAGCATCAACATATGTGTTTGGTGTGGTGAGGGGGAATACAGTTCAGCACATAACACAGAGAGAAACAGGGAAATCTTGAGATTCTTTTCTTATGTATTTTTCAGATGTCCTAAAGAAAAATTTCTCTTGCCACAAACCTCTCACCTTTGTCTGCAATATAAAATATAAAAGCACTAAATTTTTTTTTTAATGTATATGTCACGCCCCTCTTCCGCAGACATTGGGGGTGACTATTAGATAATGTGGTAAGAGAAGTGACATATTACCCTACAGTTAGGAAAAGATTTACTCCTTTCTTCATCCAGAGCAACTTAATTCTGTCAACGAAGCCATACAGATTGGCAAAATATAAAAGTGCGCACCAATCAAATAAGAAAACCAATGCAGTTTTTTCTATCCCGAGTAAGGCTTCAACTATTAATGCTTCAGAAATATATTATTTGCCTTTTCATCAATTCACACTTGTCTTTGTCCCTGCATAATTTATACATATAAAAGGATAAGAGTGTAGCTATTTTACTAAAGCTGTGTTGTCCAAGTGTGTACCACAGGTACAAAATGTTTCCTTTTTTCTTCTCCTGTTGTTTCAGCGCTACTTAATGACTAAAAACTGAATACCAAGGACAATCATGAGCACTTAAGGCCCAATTCATAAAAAAATGATGCAAGCCATTTATGCACAAATGTTACCACTTTCATATGGAAACAAGGTACATAAAGAATTCTCCTTTGTGATTCATAAACCCTCTTTAAGGTAATTTTGTTGCTCAGTTTTGTACCTCAGGAGACCAAAACTCTAAAAGGGAGAAGTAGGAAAGAAAAGAAAACCTACAGATATACTTATAGTCCTATTTGCATAAAAAGCCGCAGCAAGCCTTTTATGCAATATTAATTAAACATATATTAGACAGTGGTTTGCAGATTGTATAGTCATTACCCACTTTAGTCAAGAATATAAAATATCCTTGAATATAGCCAAGAATATAAAATAGAAAACATTTAAAAACACACACAGTGCTCACTCGCTCTCTTTCAGACAGACCCAGAATCTGTATCATTCTGAGTTGATTTGCCTACATATATTCCAAGAGAATAAAGCACTGGTATTAATACTCAGACTCTGTGTCCAGTCTTTATTGTCTAAAAGAGAAAGTTAGAGGCAGAAAAAATTTCCCTATAATTTGCTTAGAATATGTCTAAGTATAAAGGTTATTGAGTCTGATGTTTGTTTTCTATGAACGTTAGCACTTTAGATGCAGTTGAGATGATTAGAAACTGAAGTGGTATGACTGACAGAAAGAGTTTTCCATGTCAGACATGAATATATTATTATTGACCATGACTGGATTCAAAATTACTATTCGAGAGCCTAAAAAAAAAACAAGGTCAAAAAATTCCAGTCTCTTCATGTGAAATAAATGAGAACTTTGTATAAGTTCCACTCATTGTGGCCAGTGTCACCATTTACTCATATTTCAACTCAACAGTCTTCACAATTGCAGAATAACAAAATGCTAACCATTCCCTGTGGCAGTTGTACAAATAAAAATTATGAGGAAAAATGAAAAACTGTAGAGAAACAGTATTTACTAGGCATTGAGTGTCTGTTATGCTTTCTTCCACACTGTGTTAAAACCCCACACGTTCATACTCCCAAATCCATTCTTTGTTGCAGTCCTATTCTGTGCCCAGGGAGGCTAACCATGAAGGCTGACCTCCATTTAAGTTCAGCCAATGGGAAGTAAATAGATGGGAAAACAGTGGAAACAGTGTCAGACTTTATTTTTCTGGGCTCCAAAATCACTACAGATGGTGACTGCAGCCATGAAATTGAAAGACGCTTACTCCTTGGAAGGAAAGTTATGACCAACCTGGATAGCATATTGAAAAGCAGAGACATTACTTTGCCAACAAAGGTTCGTCTAGTCAAGGTTATGGTTTTTCCTGTGGTCATGTATGGATGTGAGAGTTGGACTGTGAAGAAGGCTGAGCACCGAAGAATTGATGCTTTTGAACTGTGGTGTTGGAGAATACTCTTGAAAGTCTCTTGGACTGCAAGGAGATCCAACCAGTCCATTCTGAAGGAGATCAGCCCTGGGATTTCTTTGGAAGGAATGATGCTAAAGCTGAAACTCCAGTCCTTTGGCCACGTCATGCGAAGAGTTGACTCATTGGAAAAGACTCTGATGCTGGGAGGGATTGGGGGCAGGAGGAGAAGGGGATGACAGAGGATGAGATGGCTGGATGGCATCACTGACTCGATGGACATGAGTCTGAGTGAACTCTGGGAGTTGGGGATGGACAGGGAGGCCTGGCATGCTGCAATTCCTGGGGTCGCAAAGAGTCAGACACAACTGAGCGACTGATCTGATCTGAATGGGAAGTACTGGCAAATAATGGGGAGCTGGAGGAGAAAGGGGTTCGGGTCTTTCTTCCTCACCGCTTGCCTGTGCCAGTGCCGTGACTCTGCCTGTGGTCCATCAGTGAGCACATCTCCTGTTCGATGGTACTCCTCTAGGGCTCACCTTTCACTGGGCTCTGAGGTCACCATTTTCTGTCCTTGTTCCCTCAGTCCTGAGAGTGAGGGTGGCTTCTTTCCATTGCCAATCTGGCACTTCTTGACTCCCTAATTCTTTTCACATTCATAACTTATCCTTTCTTAAAGATTTCTGTGGAAGTAATTCTGGAAAATTTCTGTGTTTTGTGGGATATTTAACTGACAGATATCCAAGATGTTATGTTTCTAATTGATTTCTATTTTATATGACTAGAGTGTGGTTAGTGTATAATTGTTCTATTGTTTTCATTTTGTATGGCTTACACTCAATTTCAGGTTGAACCCATCAGAGACTCTCATTCCACAGCACATTAGGTACAATTAAACAAAACTAGGTTAGAGTCCATCAATCTCTGAGTAAGCAATGAACAGAATTTGATAATGATAATGTTTAATATATGTACTTGATGACTGGATTGAATACCAACTTATTCAATTAGCAAAACCTTACTGGTTGACTACATTTGTAAAGCATTTTATAAGAACAGAAAATGAGTAGGATACATAGATATCTAATATCAATGCTACTATTAATAATAGCAACCACTATTGTAAGAACAATAACTAACGCTTAATCAATGCTTTCTTTGTGCCAAGCACTGTGCCTTTAGCTTATTTAAATTTAGCACTTGCAAATGAAGTAAGTAGTGTAGTATTATTTTTGTCTTTTTACAGTGAAGTAGTTGGAGCTTGAAAAGTGGAAGTGTTAGTTGCGCAGCCTTGTCCAACAGTTTGTGATCCTTTGGACTATAGCCTGCCAGGCTCTCTTTTCATGGAATTCTCCAGAATTCTTGAGTGGGGTAGCCATTCCCTTTTCTGAAAGTTAGAGCTTAAAGAAGTTATAAAAGTTGCCTGAGGTCACTCAGCAGATAAATGGCAGAATTGGAACTTGTTCCCACAACTGTTTTGATTCTAAAACCAAGCTCTTAACCACCATACCATCATGGTGCTACTTGTAAAACAAAACAGAAAACCAAACAAAACAGAAAGATACAGTCATCTTTGGAAAATTCTTTGAACTTTATGCATATAATTTTCCATTACAGCTTTTTTTCTTAATCATTTTAAAGAATCATATCCATTAAGGCTATTAAGCTATTGTTATATATATGTTAAATATTAGTCTCAGTTTTTTTAGGGAATTACACTATGAATCTTTTCTATTTGGTAATTTTCACTGCTTTGGTGCTAGAAAAAATCTTACTCATTTAAAAATGTCTTGAATATTAATCCAGATGTTGGATTTTTCAGCCAATGATTTTATTTTTGTGGAGTTGACTTACCTGTATGGTAAAAACAGATATTTAACCATTTTTTTAAACCATCAAAGTTTCCCAACTTTTAATTAAATAGCCACTCAGCCTCTTTTATAAAAGGCTTTTGACCATTTTTCTCTAAAAGCAATGTGTTAGCCGCCTGGAGACACAGTTTCTTCTGAAACCTATCAAGTGGTAAATGTTTATTTCTCAAACATCTCAGGTAACATGGGCATTCTTGATCCTTAATGCTGTTTTCAAATCATTCTCTCCCTCCCTACATAAAAACATCCAACCTGAATCTTATGCCATCAGTGTACTTCACCCAAAGCCCTCTGTTTTGCAAATCCCTACAGAATTCTGAATCACATCCCTTTATCATCTGAAGATTTAACACTTGTTTCACTATCATTCTCTTCAATTCTACTTCTGTCTTAATTCTTGCTAATTCTACCACCCATACAGATGATTCTTCTAATTCTTCTATTAATACTTCTAATGGTCTTTGTTGTTGTGTCCAACTCTTTGTGACCCCATGGACTGCAGCATGCTAGGCTTCCCTGTTCTTCATCATCTCCCAGATGTTGCTCAAACTCACGTCCGTTGAGTCGGTGATGCCATCCTACCATCTCATCCTCTGTCGTCCCCTTCTCCTCCTGCCTTCAATCTTTCCCAGCATCAGGGTCTTTTCCAATGAGTCAGCTCTTCACATCAGGTGGCCAAAGTATTGGAGTTTCAGCTTCAGTACTAGTCCGTCAAATGAATATTCAAGACCAATTTCCTTTAGGATGGACTGGTGAGATCTCCTTGCAATCCAAGGGAATCTCAAGAGTCTTCTCCAACACCACAGTTCAAAAGCAGCACTTCTTTGGTGCTCAGCCTTCTTTATGGTCCAACTCACATCCATACATGACTACTAGAAAAATGATAGCTTTGACTACATGGACCTTTGTCAGCAAAATAATGTCACTGCTTTTTAATATGTCATCTAGGTTGGTCATAGCTTTTCTTCCAAGGAGCAAGTGTCTATTAATATCATGGTTGCAGTCACCATCTGCAGTGATTTTGGAGCCCACTAAAATAAAGTCTGCCACTGGTCCATAATTGTTGTTCTCAGTCCTACTTCACCCACTTATTCCCATAATACATTTCCAGAATTAATTGGCAGTAACTGTAAATCCCATATAATCTCAATTTTAAATCTTCTACCCTGCCATTATCAGCATCTACCTTTACATCTCCTATCTTCAATTTTTCTGCCTTCTTCTTTCTCATGCTCTTTCCTTGTTTCTCAATTCACTTGGGAAATTGAATCAATTAAGTTATTTTTCACATGCTTCTAGTATTATCTACCTACTCACTTGCTTTTATCTTCTTTTCTATTATCAAGGATGAATTATCCATGAGCCTAAGGAAAGTGAAACCTGCCATTAAATCTCATCTCTTCTTTCTTCTTAAGGACCTTGCTCTAGAAATTGTCTCTCCTCTTTCTTGCATAATCCAGTTTTTTTTTCCTTTTTACGGAAAAAAATTCCTACAAACCCACAAAGTTGCTGTTATAGACCTTATTCTAAAAACAAACCCCAAAAGACACTGTCTTGTGACTTTCTCTAGTTACTGCTTATATTTGCCTTCTCTTTACAGAAAATCTTTTTTAAAAGCCTATATTCATTAGAGTATCTTCTGTTTCTCCACTCCTACTCTTCTTTAAGGCTACTCCAATCTTGTTTGGTCTCCACCATGATATTTTGGCAGCTTTCAACTAGAACATTAGTGATGAATGCATTGCTAAATCCAATGCATATAATTTTTTTGTCCTTGCTTTTCTTGATCATCAGGAGCATTTAATTCAGCTGATAACTCAGGGCACTCTACACTCCTGGATGTTCTTTGTGCTTGATTGTGCCACTTTCCCATTTCTTTCTCATCTTCCACTCCTGTGAACATTAAGGTCTCTTGTCTGTTGATGCATTTTTTCCCTTCTCTAAATTGTGATTTAAATTCCATCTCTACACTGATGCCTCACAAATTAACTTTCTAGTTTGGATATTTCTTTTGTACTCCAAATCTGTATACTTACACATCTAACTGCCTTGACATCTCCATGTATATACCTAGTAATTCTAATGTAAAGAACCCAGAATTTACCTTCTAATCAACCCCCAAAATACTCCTTCCAGAGTCCTGCCTAAGTTGTTATTGTGGGTCAGACTCTGATGTAAATAGTTTGAAACTATGAATCAGCTTAAGCCTCATAACAATTCTTTGAGATAAGTATGGATATGCCCCAATTTCACATATGAAGTAATTGAGGAGGTAAGAGATAAATAACCTGTCCAAGGCCATAACAATGATTGAGCAAGAATTACAAATCCTGACAGTCTTCCTCCTGAGACTGTGAGCTTAACCACAGCCCCATGCCACCACTCATGCTTTCTGGCCTTGAAACTAGGAATCCTCTTTTACTCATCCTATCCCTTTAGGTGACGGTGAGGTGAGGTGTTAGTCACTCAATCGTGTTCGATTCTTTACGAGCCCATGGATTATAGCCCACCAGGCTCCTCTCTCCATGGAATTCTCCAGGCAAAAATACTGGAGTAGGTCCCGTTCCCTTCTCCAGGGTATCTTCCTGACACAGGGATTGAATCCAGGTCTCCTGCACTGCAGGCAGATTCTTTACCTTCTGAGTGACCAGGGAAGTCCCTAACCCTTTAGGTGAAATCACTCAGCAAATCCTGCTAGCTCCACTTTGAAATTTGTATGTTTACTCAGAATCTGATCACTTTCTCACACTTTCCCTGTTACTGGGGGCAAGTTGAGGTAATTACAATGGTCTAAGGTAGCCCTGCATAATCTCCATATACCTAACCCGCTTGCTCTCGCTTCCTCTGACCTCAACACCGACCTTCTCCCCTTGCTCATTCTATTGCAGATGTTGTTGTTGTTGTACTTGGTTGGTAAGTCATGTCCAACTCTCTGCGGCTCCTTGGACTGTAGCCCACCAGGCTCCTCTGCCCATGGAAATTTCAAGGCAAGAATATGGAGAAGGTTGCCATTTCCTACCCCAGGGGATCTTCCTGACCCAGGGATTGAGCCCGCGTCTTTTACATCTCCTGCACTGGCTGGTGGATCCTTTACTACTAGCACGACCTGGGAAGCCCCATTCCAGATACACTGGTCTTATTTTCTCTAAACACTCCAGACATGGTTATATATTAGGAAGTATGGCTTTTTGCTTTTGTTTTTTTGATCATTTTCAGATAAACTCATGGCTCATTTCTCGGAATACTTTTAGTTTTGTCTCAAATTTCACCTTCCTTTTAAAGGCTTTCTCTGGCCATTTTTCTTCAAAATCTGCCCTCCTCCAATTCTTATCTTTTTTTTTTTCCTGCTTTATTTTTCTCCATATCATAACAAATGATATCCTTTACTTAGGAATCTTGTTTATAAAGCTGTCTCCCTGAACTAGAGTATAAGCTACAGGAGCGCATTCCAAGGTTGGCTTACTACTATATTCTCAACTCTTACAAGGCTACCTAGCACACAGTAGGAGGTAAATCAATATTTCCTGAAAGTATGATACATGCACTTTTTCATTGGTATGTATTGTTTATTTTAGCATGTTTTAAATTATTTTATGTAGTAGGGTAATAGGATGTTTTTCAAGAAAAGATTTTTCAAGAAAATCTAACAGGAATCTTTGGTCTGTATCACACTGCTTTCATTATAATCTCATACTGTGTTTCAATATATTATAAATTCTTCTCATGATAGTCATCATAGCTAAGATTTTTGGGGGACTCCAGATGCTACTACTATTACAACCATAAACACACCTTAACATCTTCTTTTTTCAAAAATTTTGGCTCACCACATCTCTTAAATTCTGCTATGTAAAAATGATCCTTCTTTATTTCTCAAAAGTTGTCTATTAATTTTCTTACAACCTACTTCTATCACAAACCACTTAAATTTGTTTTTTATTCCTAGGATTCCACCAAAGCTTTCTTTTCAATAACTATATCAATGATTTCCAGGTGACCATATGAAATGTACTGTTTTATTTCATAATTTTATTGTACTTGATAATTCAGCAATATCCTTCCTAATCAATCCCTCTCTTCTTTCTGAAATATTTTCAACTCTTAGCTTCTGTGAGGCCAACAATGTGTTTTTGGTTTTCCTCCTTCTTTATTGGTTCTCCATTCTGGGACTCTCTTTCTGGCTTATTTTACTGTCTTTCAAATAGAGCAACTCAGGATTAGATAATTGGTATACTTTTCTTCATTATAAGTAAAATTCAAATTTGTCTGTTGCTATCAATTCTGGAATCTATATTTCAGGTCGGATCACCAAAATAAATATATCTAATTTCTTACTCAATTCTTCCCCTAACCCTTCACAAATATTCCAAACACAGCGTATCTAAAATTGAATTGATTTTTTTTTCTCCCTCAAATTTTCCATTTCAGTGTTTCTTGTTTCATCAGGGAGATATACTCCCAAATACTTAAGCCAGAATAATGGGAGGCATTCCCATCAATTCCCTATTTCTTACTAAGCAACCACCAATTTCTATATGTTCTACTATCTAAGTACTTTCTAAATACTTTCTTTTCTCATTTTTCATGGCTGATCTCTGGTCCAAATTCCTATCATTTTTCTCTTTAACAATTGAAGGAACATCCTAATTGATCACTCTGCCTCTCAATGAATTCTTTATGCAGCAGGCAGTGATCCTTTTAAAAATTAAAAATCTATCTATGTTGTTCCTACTTTAAATTCTCAATGAAATCCACTGCTCATGAAAAAACTACAAAGTTTTCATTACAACCATTACCTGCTTCTCCACCATTATTTCAGATCATTTACCCCCTCAGAACTGAAGAGTAAGAAATTCTGTTCCTTTTTTCAGTTTTAGCTATTAAGTTGCTTCTGAATGTAGGAAATTTGTGTTTGCTTTCCATTTCCTCAAGAATCCTTGTACAACCATTGCAAGATGTCTCTTGATTTATAGATTTATAAATAACATTTTGATTCTGTATATTTTACATATGGGCTCCACATATTTCTTTTTAGAATTTTTTCTGGCATATTACGGAGAAGGCAATGGCACCCCACTCCAGTACTCTTGCCTGGAAAATCCCCTGGACGGAGGAGCCTGGTAGGCTGCAGGCCATGGGGTCGCTAAGAGTCTTCATTTTCGACTGAGCGACTTCCCTTTCACTTTTCACTTTCATGCATTGGAGAAGGAAATGGCAACCCACTCCAGTGTTCTTGCCTGGAGAATCCCAGGGTTGGCGGAGCCTGGTGGGCTGCCATCTATGGGGTTGCACAGAGTCGAACACGACTGAAGTGAATTAGCAGCAGCAGCTGGTATACTATTGTTCTGTTGCTTTCAAAGTATAGTTTTTTTTCTCATGATTTTAAAAACTGATTATTACTGGCACATAGAAAATCCTCTTAAACTTTATGCATCTAATATTCAACATTCTTGCAAATTTTAAGGCCTTACTGATTTTTAAAAATTTCATAGGATATAATATCATTCATGGCAAGCAGAAGTGGGAGAGTGGAAAGAGTGACGAAGTTTATTTTCTCAAACTCCAGAATCATTGCAGACAACAATTGCAGCCATGAAATGAAAAGACACTTGCTCCTTGGAAGGCTATGACATACCCAGACAGCACATTAAAAAGCAGAGATGACATTTTTCTGACAAAAGTCCTTCCACTCAAAGCTATGATTTTTCCAGTAATCATGTACAGATGTGAGAGTTGGACCATAAAGGAGGCTGCACACTGAATAATTGATGGTTTTGAATTGTGGTGCTGGGGAAAACTCTTGAGAATCCATTGGACTGCAAGAAAATCAAACCAGTTAATACTAAAAGAAATCAATTCTGACTATTCATTAGAAGGACTGATGCTGAAGCTGAAGATGCAAAACGTTGGCCACCTGATATGCAGAGTCGACTCACTGGGAAAAACACTGATGCTGGAAAAGATTGATGGCAAAAGGAGAAGGGAGCAGCAGAGGATGAGATGGTTAGATAGCATTATGCACCCAATGAATATGAATTTGAGCTATCTAAGAAGAGGAGGCGAGAATACACAGGAGAACTGTACAGAAAAGATCTTCACAACCAAGATAATCACAATGGTGTGATCACTCACCTAGAGCCAGACATCCTGGAATGTGAAGTCAAGTGGGCCTTAGAAAGCATCAGTATGAACAAAGCTAGTGGAGGTGGTAGAATTCCAGTTGTGCTATTTCAAATCCTGAAAGATGATGATGTGAAAGTGCTGCACTCAATATGCCAGCAAATGTGGAAAACTCAGCAGTGGCCACAGGACTGGAAAAGGTCAGTTTTCATTCCAATCCCAAAGAAAGACAATGTCAAAGAATGCTCAAACTACCACACAATTGCGCTCATCTCACACGCTAGTAAAGTAATGCTCAAAATTCTCCAAGCCAGGCTTCAGCAATATATGAACCGTGAACTTCCAGATGTTCAAGCTGATTTTAAAAAAGGCAGAGGAACCAGAAATCAAATTGCCAACATCTGCTGGATCATGGAAAAAGGAAGAGAGTTCCAGAAAAACATCTACCTCTGCTTTATTGACTATGCCAAAGTCTTTGTCTATGTGGATCATAATAAACTGTGGAAAATTCTGAAAGAGATGGAAATACAAGACCACCTGACCTGCCTATTGAGAAACCTGTATGCAGGTCAGGAATCAACAGTTAGAACTGGACATGGAACAACAGACTGGTTCCATATAGGAAAAGGAGTAAGTCAAGGCTGTATATTGTCACCCTGTTTATTTAACTTCTATGCAGATTACATCATGAGAAATGCTGGGGTGGAAGAAGCACAAGCTGGAAGCAAGATTTCTGGGAGAAATATCAATAACCTCAGATATGCAGATGACATCTCCCTTATGGCAGAAAGCGAAGAGGAACTCAAAAGCCTCTTGATGAAAGTGAAAGAGGAAAGTGAAAAAGTTGGCTTAAAGCTCAACATTCAGAAAATGAAGATCATGGCATCTGGTCCCATCACTTCATGGGAAATAGATGGGGAAACAGTGGAAACAGTGTCAGACTCTATTTTTTGGGGTTCCAAAACCACTGCAGATGGTGATTGCAGCCATGAAATTAAAAGACACTTACTCTTTGGAAGGAAAGTTATAACCAACCTAGAGAGCATATTAAAAAGCAGAGACATTACTTTGCCAACAAAGGTCTGTCTAGTCAAGGCAATGGTTTTTCCAGTAGTCGTGTATGAATGTGAGAGTTGGACTGTGAAGAAAGCTGTGCCCCCAAGAATTGATGCTTTTGACCTGTGGCCTTGGAGAAGACTCTTGAGAATCCCTTGGACTGCAAGGAGATCCAACCAGTCCATCCTAAAGGACATCAGTCCTGGGTGTTATTGGAAAGACTGATGCTAAAGCTGAAACTCCAGTACTTTGGCCACCTCAGCTTTTCCATTGACTCATTGGAAAAGACTCTGATGCTGGGAGGGATGGGGGCAGGAGGAGAAGGGGACGACAGAGGATGAGATGACTGACTCAATGGACGTGAGTCTGAGTGAACTCCGGGAGTCGGTGATGGACAGGGAGGCCTGGCGTGCTGCAATTCTTGGGGTCGCAAAAAGTTGGACATGACTAAGTGACTGAACTGCACTGAATCTGAGAGATACGGTTCATTGGGTTCTCAAGAGAAGAATACTGAAATTGTTTGCCATTGCCCTCTCTAGTGGACCACGTTTTGTCAGAACTTTCCATCATGACCCTTCCTTTTTGGGTGGCCCTACATGACATGAAAGATGAACTCCCCAGGTTGGTATGTGCTCAATATGTTACTGGAGAAGAGTGGAGAAATAATTCCAGAAAGAATGAAGAGATGGAGCCAAAGCAAAAACAACACCCAGTTGTGGATGTGACTGGTGTTGGAAGTAAGCCCGATGCTGCAAGAATAATATTGCATAGGAACCTGGAATGTTAGGTCCAAGAATCAAGGTAAATTGGAAGAGGTCTAACAGGAGATTGGGTTTTCCTAGTAGCTCAGATGGTAAAACATATGCCTGCAATGCAGGAGACCTGGGTTCAATCCCTGGGTCAGGAAGATCTCCTGGAGAAGGAAATGGCAACCCACTCCCATATCCTCGCCTGGAAAATCCCATGGACAGAGGAACCTGGTGGACTACAGTCATTGGGATCGCAAAGAGTTGAACATGACTGAGTGACTAACACACAAACAGGAGATGGCAAGAGAGAACGTTGACATTTTAAGAATCAGACTAGAATGGGTGAATTTAACTCAGATGAACATTATAGACCATTATATGGTAGATGACCATTATATCTACTATTGAGGGCAAGAATCCCTTAGAAGAAATGGAATAGCTCTCATAGTCAACAAAAGAGTCCAAAATGCAGTATTTGGATGCAATCTGAAAAATGACAGAATGATCTCTGTTCGTTTCCAAGGCAAACCATTCAATATCACAGTAATACATGTCTATGCTCCAACCAGTAATGCTGAAGAAGCTGAAGTTGAATGGTTCTATGAAGACCTACAAGACCTTCTAGAATTAACACCGTAAAAAAGATGTCTTTTTCATTATAGGGGACTGGAATG